>NC_065541.1:31219289-31896789 GCF_932294415.1 Quercus robur | reverse complement strand
ACTTGTTGGATTAAGATAGCTTGATCCCGTTAATTAATTCAATTACCTAAGTTGATTAATTAGGTTCAATTGTATGCAAATTATGAATGCACCAATAAATCACCAAAAATACTAAGTGCAGCAGAAAATAAATTAGACATGGTGATTTGTCGATAAATGGGGAAAACCTCACAAGGCAAAAACCCTAGCGGGTGATTTTAAGGTAATCACTCCCAAGAATCCACTAATCAACAATCAAGTGGTTACAAGTATAAGGAATCTTACCAGCTACCTTGGCCTATCCCGAAATACCAACCTACAGTTGAACCTTCGCTCCTGAATGTTCAAATAGTGTAGAAAACACCAATGAACATTTAGACCCCCAGTTTACAAATTACCAATACAACCTTATAATCAAACAATATATGTGCGGAATATGAATATAAGCTAAACCCAAACATGTAACACACTCTAAACCATAATTAATCACGATCACAGTAGTAATTAAATGGTAAAGAGAAAGGGAAGAATGTTGCAAACACAAATATAACACTGCGATGTTTTATCGAAGAGGAAACCGAAGTACCCGACGTAAAACCTCTCCGCCGCCCTCCAAGCGGTCAATAATCCACTAGAGAATGAAGTTGGGATACATGAATAGTAGAAGACCCTCTAAGCCTAATCCACTCAATGCACCTAACCCTCTAAGCTTCTTGCTCCAACAGGGTTACGCTGAACCTTGTCTTCCCTATCTTAGCAGATCCCGCAATAGCCCATTGCATCAACCAAATTGAATTGGTCCCTTCTGAACTACTTCCCAAGCACCAAAATAGCTTCTCACAGATATGGGTATGATGAGATAAGGATTTGGCTAATGTACCTCTCAAGGATATATCAATGGAGAGGGTGAGAGTTGAGGAATTTGGAGAATCAAAAGATGAAGAATGTGGATGAGTCAATCTTGTTTTTCTCTAAGGTTTCCCATCCAAAATTCTCTTTGGAAGCTTTCTGCATTTCATGGGTATAGGGGTATTTATAGCAGGGCGTATGAGGAATGCGAAGAGTCAACTACAACCAAACAGGGCATTCTGGCAACTCGTGCGCGCGACTGGAACAAGTCGCAAGTTTGAGTCATGAACTAACTGCCTGGCCAGACTAGAAGTTTTGTCCTGTAGTGCAACAGCTAGTGTGACCCTTCAGCTCCCCCTGCATGCTTTACACGTGTGCCATTCTAGCGACTTGCTAGTCGCCAGATCCAGTTTCAAGACTCCCAAATAGACACTAACTCCTGGGACTTCAATGTTGACCCATGCAACAACCTCTTCAGCAACTGGTTCATGTGTGGGTTTCGTTTCGGCTGAGTCACCGAAATCAGTCATGACCAGGCGAGTTACAACGGTTCGCTCTCTTCCATTTTGTTAGGACATATGTGATTCAATGTTAGGAACATATGTCACTATTTTATGTAATTGGCTAATCTTTTGACAAAATGCACTTTACTTGTAATTGTATATGTAAGGTTGAATTTATTCAACCATCTAATTGGCTTTATTCCGTGCCAAATTTGCTTGTAATTCAGCATTTAGTAACCCTGTATTTAGGTGGGATTGTTGTAAGGGTAGTGAGTGAGATAGTGTGAAGATTGCTCAAGAGTGTGCAAGAAAACAGAGTGTCGCGGCTGGGACTCGCGGGTGGACTCGCGGCTTCAACCCGCCAGAAGATGCACACGTGCCAAGCATGCTGGAAGATGAACAGTCATGCTAGCTGGAGCACTACAGGACAAAACAGGACAACTGGCCATACGGTTAACTCGCGACTGGAACTCGCGACTTAGTTAAGCCGCGAGGTCAAGCCGCGAGCCACCCCTGTTTTGGAAAAACCTGACGTTTCGCATTCCTCTTCACTCTAGTATAAATACCCTTTTAACCCACGATTGAAAGAGAGCTTCCAGAGAGAATTTTGAGAGAGAAACCCTAAAGAAAAACCAGATTGTTTCACCCACAATCTCTACCTTAGAGTCTCATCAAATTCCCTCACTCTCTTCCTCTCCATTGTCAAATCCTTGAGAGGCCTTTATACCAAACCTGGTTCTCACCATTATCATCTCTGTGAGACAGTCGTTTGGAGTTCTGGGAAGCAGTTAGGAAGGAGCCAATATTCATTGGTTGATGCTACGGTGTAGTAGCGGAATCCGGAAAGCTAGAAAAGAAAAAGGTTCGGCGCAACCTCGTTGGAGCAAGAAGCTTGGAGGGCTTAGGTGCATTGGGTAGATTAGGCTTGGAGGGTCTATTGCTGTCCTTGTATCCCAACTGTATTTTCTAGTGGATTGATTACCGCTTGGAGGGCGGCGGAGAGGTTTTTCGCCGAGGTCTTCGGTTTCCTCTTCGATAACATATCTGGTGTTATCGCTGTGTTTGCATCTTCCTTTCTCTCTATCTCTGCCTTTACATTATCTGCTGTGGTTTATTTTGTTGTGGCTTAGATAGTTGTTTAATCAATTCCATGTTATAGCATATGTTAAGTTTCCGCACACTAGTTGTTTAACATATTGCATGTGTTGATTAAATTGGTTTTTTGGGGGTCTAAACGTTCAAAAGTGTTTTTGTACACGTTTTTGAACTTTCAATTGGTATCAGAGCGGGTACACATCTGTTTGGTTTCATTACCATTGTGTGATCCTTGACTCCCTTTCTTTTTGAGATGGATAGGTCTCAATCCCTTAATGCACCTCCATATTTTGATGGAAGTAATTATGCATTTTGGAAGGTTCGTATGAGAGCCTTTTTATGCTCTATTGATGAATCCGTGTGGGATGCTGTTGAGATTGGTTGGGCCAAACCTGAGGCAACCAAATCCACATGGGATAAGGCAGCACTTGCTGCATCTAATGCTAACAGTAAAGCACTAAATGCTATTTTCTGTGGTGTGTCTCCAGATGAATTTCACAGGATTTCTCACATTACTATTGCCAAAGATGCATGGGAGATTCTGGAAACAACTTATGAAGGCACGAAGAAGGTGAAAGATACCAAGTTACAAATGCTGACCACTCGGTTTGAGGAGCTCAAGATGAGTGAGGATGAGTCTTTCGACTCGTTCTATGGGAAGTTAAATGAAGTGGTTGTCAGTAAGTTTAACTTAGGGGAGAAGATGGAGGACTCTAAGATTGTAAGGAAGATCCTTCGATCATTGCCGGAAAGTTTCCGTGCTAAGGTGACAGCTATTGAAGAGAGCAAGGATCTTGACGACATCAAGGTGCAGGAGCTGGTTGGTTCTCTACAGACCTATGAAATGTCGCTGCCAAATCAACGGAAGGGCAAATCTCTTGCTCTAAAGACCACTAATGAGAAGGTGGAAGATCAAGGCTCGTCGGGAGAAGATATGGTGGACAAGGATGTAGCCTATCTTGTTAAAAATTTCAAGAAGTTTTTGAAATTCAAAAACAATGGGAAATTTGATGATAAGAGAAATTTCCAAAATTCTGGAAGGGAGAAAAGGGATTTCAAAAGGAAAGATGGAAAAGAATCCCAATCCACACAAGGTGTTACTTGTTTTGAATGCAACGGGCATGGACACTTCAAGAAGGAATGTCCTAATTATTTGAAATCAAAAGGCAAGGTGTATGCCACGACCTTGAGTGATTCAGACTCGTCCGACTCAGAATCTGAAGAGAGCTGTGATGGAGAAGGGAACTATTCAGCTTTCATGACTATTGCTCATGTTGAGTTTTCGGATGAATTGAATTTGCTTGTTCAAGACCTTGGAGAACATAGTGAGGATGACTCACTAGGAATTGTTGAAGAATCGGAAGCTGAAGAAGAAGAAAGCACAGCTACTCTTCAAGAAAATTACAACTCACTTTTGGAGAAATCTGGTGAATACACAAGGGTGGCCAAGGCTGCTGTGAGAAAGATGAAGAAGGCTGAGGAGGACTACAAAAGTCTCCTAATCCGGTATAGGGAGGCCAAATGCGAGATTGAAACTTTGAATGGTGAGCTCTCCGAAGCTTACACTAAAGTGAGATTTCTTGAAAGTGAGGTTGTTCAAGCAAATGCAAAAATAGAGAGGGTCACCACCAAGAAACTTGACGATGTTATATCTTCTCAAAAGAGCTTCTCAGACAAATCTGGACTGGGATATAGCGGAGGGAGTAGTTCAACTGGAAATGTCACCAAAGAAGTGAAGTTTGTCAAAGCCAAAGATCCAGTTGCAGCTGACCCTATTGGTGTGAAGCTCGAGGTGGAGGAGAAGAGGAATGTGGTGGACCAACGGATGCTGAATCATCGTAATCAGTATGTGGGCAGGTCTGAGTCTCGTGCCAAGTCACGTCCTCGACCACAAAGAGGTCCTAGAGGAATGTATGTGTACCATTACTGCGGACTTCAAGGGCACACTCGACCAAATTGCCAAAAGCTGAGAGCAAAGAACAGTGCTACTCCTCAAAGGTCAGGAGGACCAAGAATTGATAGGAGAACTTGGGCAGGGGATCAACCTAGAGAGCAAAATGGAGATACTGGAATGATGGACGTGATGAAGATGATTGGTGCATTCACCAACTGCTTGGAAAGCTTCTCACGAAGGTTTGAAAGCCCTAACTCCCGTACCCAATCCTTTAAGGAAATCACCCCAAACGCAAGTGACGTGTGGGTGAAAAGGGGTACTCATGCATAAGCATTACAACATGTCCATGCATTAATACTTCCTATGCTTTGTGACTATGTTTGTTTGGTATGCTTGTTGTGTTCTTGGTTGTTTGATTATTCTTCTTGTGAATATTTCTTAATTGTGTTTTATCAATTTTTTTGTTTCTTGAGTCAAAAATCCAAAAATTACATAAAAATTTGAAAATCAAAAAGCTTGATCGACTTTGTTGAGTTTATGTCTTAAGACTCGTTTTGCCTTGTACCTTTGTGCTAATGGCTTTGTGCATTTTCGAGCATTGCTTGTCTTCATGCACTCATATCTCTATGGGAAAAATCTTGAAATCTATGTGATTGTTGTAAATAGATCTTCAAACTTGTCATGAATGATTAGTGAATGGTTATGTTGATCTTGAAACATGCATAGACTTGTGTCTATATCTCTTCCCACTTTTTATTTTTTGTTTTGCTAAAAGGAGCTCACTAAATGTAAATCTCCAAATGAAAAGAGATATTGAGCTGCAAAAGCCTGTCGCACATTCTAGTATTTGACTAGGAAAAAGGGTAAGCGACCTTATATCAAAAGTGAAATTTCTTTCAAAAAGGCCAAAGGCCTGTTCTTCAAAGAGAAATGTTATCTATCCCTCTCACAATGAGAGATGATTGCCTCAAAAGATCAAATGTTATGGCTGAAAGTGGAGTCAAATGAAAGGCTCCAAGTTATGTTATCAAGTTGTGTGGGAAGTCATATATTCATATTTCTATAATTGAGATTGGTCACATGATCTAGTGCTAATTGTGTATGTCTTGGTTGAATTGATCATTGAAGCTTCACATTAGACAAAGGACTATCTCAGTGTTGATATCCACACACAACACACAAGTTTATGTTCAATAAATGTCATATTCATTTGTGTGATTGTACTTGATAAAATGTGTTTTCACATGCTCAATCTTTGTTAATTCAAGCACAAAGAGATTTTTGAGTGTTTTAGGTGTTTTTGGAAAGTGTTTTGCTGGAAAAATCTGAAAATTTCAAAAATACAGTTTTGCCCTGTTTTGGCGGCTCAGTCGCGGGTGTGTCAAGTCGCGAGACTCAGTCGCTTCTTCGCTGGTCAGTTTTGGCGACTTGTTCGCGAGTGGAAGGTCCAGTCGCGAGATTCACTCAGAGATTTTCGCGGCTTAGCTCGCGACTCACTCGCGGCTCACTCGCGGGTAGACCTTCCAGTCGCGAAAAACACTTAGAAAAATTTTTCAAAATTTTCCTCTTGAGTGCTTTGGCGGCTTGAGTTGGCGACTGTGTGGCGACTTAATCCAGTCGCGAAAATCGCGTGTTTTGCAGAAACAGGAGCAGTTTTTAAACCTCTTTCAGTTTTCCCTCGAACTTTTGTAACTGTTCATCTTCTCTTAAAACTGTTGTTTTTCTCCCAAAACTCTTCGTGAATCCATTTTTTTTCAAACCCTTTTTGGTGCTTCGTTTCTTCTCCAAATCTTCAAGCAAAAGGTATGGGTTTTGCTTTCTCAATCTCAGTTTCTTTTTCCTGCATATTTCTGTTACTGTTTGGACTGGTATTGTGTTCGTTATTCTTATCTCTATGTGTATTGGGTATGGAGTGTCCTGTTTTGATATTGTTCTCACCTGTTTTCATGCTGAGCAGTCACAATGTGTATTTCATTGTTCTGTTTTTTGCCTCTTATTGAATCTGAGAATCTTTTCTGAAATGGGTTTGGTGTTTATCTGTCTTACTCATTACACTTGCCTGATTATTGATGTTGGTGTTTGTTTTTGGTCACTGAGTGGTTTTGATATCATAATGTATGTCTCTCAACCACGTGCTCCAGTGTGGATGTTTGATTTCTTTATGATTGAAATTTTTTTTTCCCATGTTCATGTCTCTGTTGGAGTGACTTATGTTATTTGCTCAAAATGTTCTAATGCTGTTTCTTATTGCATATCATGGTCATGTTAACCTGACTCAATGACAGTTGTGGTGTCTTTCTTTGTCTTGGTACACTTTTACCAAGTTTGATGCACGTACTAGTTTGTGCCTCTGTGTTTTGTTGGAAGGATTGGTTGGGTCTGCATTTTTTTTGTCTGGGTTTATATATTGTAATATTGGTTTTACTGAATCTTGTTGACAATCTTTTGTGGGGTATTGTTGCTTGGTTCTTTTCTGTTGGTCTGTTCTCTTGCAGATGTCTCGTCGATCTTCCAGGGGTAAAGACATTGTTGCTGATGAATCAGCATCCCCAGTTGCTAAAAGGACTCGTCTATCATCTCAAGCATCTCAAGATCCCAATGAGGATAGATTCAGAGTTCCCCTGAACTCACACGCCTACTCAAATGTGTTTGACAAGTCAACAACTATAGTGGAGCGGGTAGTAGAGTTCAACACCTTAGGGACTACATTCATCCCTCGAATCTTTGAGAAACGAGACTGGGCAAACTTGTTCGGAAACTTTGATGATCCAATGGATGAGCTGGTCAAAGAATGCTTCTCCAATGCATCTGATCTTGGACCTGTCCTCGTTTTCTGGGTCAGAGGAATAGAGTTTAGTGTTACCCCAGACTCCATCGCAGATCTTCTCAGCATCACCAGACCTCAGAATGTGAATTTAACTCCCTATGATGAACGAAATCCAGAGGTTGGGGAAATTCTACAAATCCTAGGACACGATCATGAGGTGTCTAGTGCAGGAACTTCCATCAGCACTGCAAAGTTTGCACCTGAGTTGACCACACTGAAGTTGATCATGTTCACCAATCTCTACCCACTGTCCAACACTACATTCATCAATCTTGGGAGAGCTATATTTCTGTGTGATCTCATTACCGGAGCCCCCATTGATATATGTGCTCACATCTACTACAACTTGAGGAAGATCGCTTGTCGATCTACAGCTCGAGGAATCATTCCGTTTTGCAGTCTAGTCATGAAACTCATCCTTAGTGCTAGCATTACTCCTCCTGCAGATGGTAAAATGTTGACTCGTCAACGTCCCATTTCTTTGTTCACTCTTCAAGCGAGCAGAAGTCACTCCTCCAAATCATCAAGAAGTGCTCACATCTCTCCGGTTCCTTCATTTGCTCCTGACTCAGAGACACCTGCACATACCACATCTGCATCTCGTGATGTTCCTGAAGCTTCACCGGCTGGTATTCCGCAAGCACAAACTGCTTCTCATACTGACAGAGCTGGCAGTGTTCTTGAGCATATTCAGAAACGCGTTGATGAGCTTGTGGCACTTCTCTACTCCACAAACAACCATGTCCAAATGCGCCTCGAGACTATGGAGAATCAGCTAGATGAGATTCAACGAAAGTTGGACGAGAGTCTTTAGCTATTCGTGACAAAAAGGGGGAGAGCATTCAGTAAGGGGGAGAAAAAGTTCAAAGGGAAGTGTGCATAGTGATAGGGGGAGTACACACACACACATACTTTTGTTTTGTTTTTCGTCTTATCTTCTAAACTTATGGTTCTTTTGGTTTTGATACACTATGTTTTGGTGTATAACTGTTTCTAACTCTTTTCATATACTCTTGGATAAACTTTTATATATGTTGATGATGTTATTCAGGTATTTGTTTGGTTTGTACCCATATGCTTTTGTAAGCTTTCAGGGTTATTGTTATATGCATAGTTTGTAGGCCTTGTGGTATGTACCATGCTTAAGTGCAGCCTTTATGCTATGTTGAAATCAGTACTTTAATCTAAATGTTCTACATTGTGATTGTTGTACTGTCACTCTTGTGCCCTTGTAGGATTGTTCCTAGATGCATATGCCTTGTGTGCTATGCATTGGTTGAGTGTTTGAACATACAAGTGTCTTGCCTTGTGCTTGTTAACTTGTATGTCCTTGTGTTCATTCCAAGTGTGAATGAACACTGTGATCACTACCTTGTGGTGTTCACTTGGTTGATCAAGCCATGGTTTGTTTATTAACTCCATCTTTGCTTGATCTCATATTACCTGTTTCATATGCATTTATAATTTTCTGCTTACAATGATCATGGTGTATTGTTGTGTTTCAGGAGTTTATGTTCATATGATTCAAGTGCTTCACAGCTTCTAGAGTTAGGTGTGAGTGAGTTTTGATCAACTGTTCCCAACTCACATGTTAAGTCTAGAGTCTGTTTTAGGGTTTTGTCACGGAATAGCCAAAGGGGGAGATTGTAAGGTTGAATTTATTCAACCATCTAATTGGCTTTATTCCGTGCCAAATTTGCTTGTAATTCAGCATTTAGTAACCCTGTATTTAGGTGGGATTGTTGTAAGGGTAGTGAGTGAGATAGTGTGAAGATTGCTCAAGAGTGTGCAAGAAAACAGAGTGTCGCGGCTGGGACTCGCGGGTGGACTCGCGGCTTTAACCCGCCAGAAGATGCACACGTGCCAAGCATGCTGGAAGATGAACAGTCATGCTAGCTGGAGCACTACAGGACAAAACAGGACAACTGGCCATACGGTTAACTCGCGACTGGAACTCGCGACTTAGTTAAGCCGCGAGGTCAAGCCGCGAGCCACCCCTGTTTTGGAAAAACCTGATGTTTCGCATTCCTCTTCACTCTAGTATAAATACCCTTTTAACCCACGATTGAAAGAGAGCTTCCAGAGAGAATTTTGAGAGAGAAACCCTAAAGAAAAAACCAGATTGTTTCACCCACAATCTCTACCTTAGAGTCTCATCAAATTCCCTCACTCTCTTCCTCTCCATTGTCAAATCCTTGAGAGGCCTTTATACCAAACCTGGTTCTCACCATTATCATCTCTGTGAGACAGTCGTTTGGAGTTCTGGGAAGCAGTTAGGAAGGAGCCAATATTCATTGGTTGATGCTACGGTGTAGTAGCGGAATCCGGAAAGCTAGAAAAGAAAAAGGTTCGGCGCAACCTCGTTGGAGCAAGAAGCTTGGAGGGCTTAGGTGCATTGGGTAGATTAGGCTTGGAGGGTCTATTGCTGTCCTTGTATCCCAACTGTATTTTCTAGTGGATTGATTACCGCTTGGAGGGCGGCGGAGAGGTTTTTCGCCGAGGTCTTCGGTTTCCTCTTCGATAACATATCTGGTGTTATCGCTGTGTTTGCATCTTCCTTTCTCTCTATCTCTGCCTTTACATTATCTGCTGTGGTTTATTTTGTTGTGGCTTAGATAGTTGTTTAATCAATTCCATGTTATAGCATATGTTAAGTTTCCGCACACTAGTTGTTTAACATATTGCATGTGTTGATTAAATTGGTTTTTTGGGGGTCTAAACGTTCAAAAGTGTTTTTGTACACGATTTTGAACTTTCAGTATAGATCTAGGATTTATTTAATACTTCAAGGACCAAGGTTTCAAATTCAAGTGTTAAAGCCATGCAAGTCTGTCCAAGAATCAAGTAAGAAAGTGCTGTAATTTAAAACTCGACAGCTAGCATCTATCGAGGTTTAAAAGCTGTTGAAGCCCGTGGCTCGACAGCTAGCTTAATAGATGGCTATCTATCGAGGTTTACGAGACTCAGTTTTTCAAAGTTGTTTTACACCCAATCCATGAGTATGTGTTTAGCCTTTCTTTTCTCACAACTCTAAACATATATAAGGATTATTTTAAGGGCCATCAAAGGTTATACAAGTTGCACAAGTGTGAAGCAAAGTCTTGTTTACGCAAATTGTGAACAGAGACAAAAATTTTCCCAAATTCATCTTTCTCTTGAAGAAGCTGCTATGTTTGTGCACCGTAGGGTTTTATGACCAAGGAGTTTCGTGATCTTCATCGTGTGATGAACTAAAGAACTTTACAGCCAACATTCTTCTGTAGTTGGTGATTAAGTCGCGTACTGGAATCCGCGCATTAAAAGGAGAGATTGTCACTACAGAACAAGTCCAATTGGATATTGGGGTAAAGGTTCAACTGTAGGTTGCTATAAGGTACTGTGATTCCCTTACTTGTAACCATCTGTTTTGATAATAGTGGATTCTCGGGAATGGTGACTTTAAAATTACCTGGTGAGGTTTTTGTCGTGTAGGTTTTCCCCATTCGTAAAGAAATCACAATGTCAATTTAATTTCCGCTGCATTTAGTTATTTGGTGATTTGTTTGTGCTACCACGCGCTTTGCATGTTAATTAACTTAATTAATTCACTTGGCTAAATTAATTGGTTAATTCATCACAAGGGACCAATACATTCTTAGCCTATCACATTTCTTGGAACATCCCTTACTTAGACACCCTTGACCGCTCCAACAACTTCTTCTCTAATCCATTTCCTGACTCACTCCCTAACCTGACTCGTCTGCGGTGACTCGGTCTCTCAATGAACTTGTTCTTCGACAAAATACCTACCTTGATTAGCTCACTCACTGAGCCTGAGGAGCTTTACCTCGTTAACAACAAGCTGGAGGGAGAAATTCCAGCAAGTTTCAACAACCTTGTGAGCTTAAAAAGACTCGAACTCCAATCAAACAAGCTCACATGCAAGTTTCTTGAATTGGGTTCTTTGAAAAACTTTTCCTTTTTAGATGCTAGCAGCAATGCCATCTCTAGCAAAATCCCATGGGTTTTCCATCTTCGCTGGTTCAAATCTCCATGAGAAACAATAGCTTAGAAGGAACAATAATCCCAGAGAGATGTAGCTTGTAGGATTGATAATGCAAAATATAAAACATCATAGAAAGCAAATGTAAAAACTATATGTATTTCAGTTTTTGTTTTTGTTTTTTTGTTGTGATGTCAATATATTCAAGTTCTCTTTTGTTTTAAATTTTGTATAATTTATGTTTTGTATTGATCACCCTAAATAATAATCCTAGAACGCCATTGTGCTACAATCAATAGAAACATCACCTCTCGAAGGGTCCGTTTGGTTAGGCGTTTTGAGAGCTTAAAAGAACATTTTTAAAATCCAAAACTTTGTTTTACAACCACAAATCCTTATAATTCTTTTTTTTTTTTTTACAAACACTAATTTTAAATTTAAAACACCGTTTTCCATGAACTTATACAAACACACTTTAAATTTCCAGCAGCTTAGAGACAATGTTACATGATTTGGCTTCTTCATTTCAAGTTCTTTCTTTTGGATATGTTTCTAGGTCAATAAGGAGGCCCAGCTTTTGGTTTCCTAACAGTTTTTAGTATTTAAACACTGAATTGTGGGCCTAATAAAAAAAAAGCGTTTGGTAAGGGTGTTTTTTACTGAAATGTTTGAGTTACATTTCTCATATTGCAGTGTTTAAACACTGAATTTAAAAACCTACTCTTACCAGTTTTCAATTTTCAAATAACATTATTTATTGGCACTTTTGTAAATATGTTAAAAACCATGGGAACTACTTGATTTTGTTTTTTAGATAGTTTTAACCTATGGCGTCTGTTTCTAATAATAGCTCTTTTATCATCAGACCAAGACACCAATTGGTTTTTGGTGTAGACGGGGATTAAACCCCAGATTTCTTATTCAACCATCTGAGACTTTACCAGTTGAGCTAACTGGAACCCACAGGTCCCACTTGATTAGAAAACACTTAAACAGTCTTCTCTATCTGTCACGTCTCTAGCACTCTTTTCTCTCACTATCTCCTTCAATTCACACTTTCTTCCCTTAACGTCTCAGGTCAATGATTTCTTCCATCGATCTAAACAAACAAAACCCAAGAAAATTTCCACATCTCATAGCTCTTCTAGAAAATTCTAATGATTTTTTCTTCTTGTATTAGTGAAGATCTTTTTATTTAAAAAAATTTAAGAGGAAAGGGCATGTCAACAGGGAGAACAAAAGAACAAACTGAACAAGTAAGGATATTTTCCACTCAATCAGAACCCATGAAAAAGTTCCACATCTCACAGCTCGTTTTGAAATTTCACATGGTTTCTTTTCCTGTATCAATGAAGAGAATTTATTTGAAAAATCAATGAGAAAATGGCATTTCAATAGTGAAAACAAAACCCAAGAAATTTCTCACCTTTGAAATTTCAACCGGGTTTTATTTTCTAGAACCATCGAGAGAGAGGGTCGAGCAATGGGTTTTGAGGACACAAAAAAGAAAAGAAAAGAAAGATGGAGCAATAGAGGAGAAAAGAAAAGAGAGAAGGAAAGGGTGTGCATTGGTAACGAGGGAGTTTCTCTCTCTTCCAATAAAATAAATATGCTTTTACTTTGCTTGTAAGATTTTTTTTAAAAAAAGCAAACACATACCAAACATAATTATCCTTTTTTATATTTTAAAATATGTTATTTAAAACAAGGTGCCAAACACATTTTTTGCATTATGAATACTTTAAACACGTGTTTGAACAACACTTTTTAAACTATATTTTTCTTGTTATTTTGAACAATGATACTTGAAATTGATGATTCAATTTCATATATCTACCATTTTGGAGGGGGGAGGGGTTGTTAGGGAAATTAGCTTGATCGTTCTCTAGAACATGCATGATCCTAGTATAGATAAAAACTTATATCGTATAAATCAACAAATTTCATCATATTATGTCAATGATTTAAAGTAAAAGAGTATGGAAGAAAATGTGCAAATATATAGAGTTTAATGCTAATTTTTTAGCTTTTTGAATAATTGAAGATTTACTAATCTTTAATTGTGCCCTTATTACATTTATTAACAGGATCCTTGATTTATTTTTCTTGTATAATAGGATATCCTGAGAATTACAATTTATTCCGAAATACAACTTAAAGGGTTGAAGTTAATGCAACAAGTTTTCATTTTGTCCTTCCAAGTGATTATTGAAGACTTTATCTACAAATTCTTGTTTAGCGGGGGGATCACAGAAACACAACTTCAAAACCTGGTGGCAATAACAATATCGTGGATCACTGCACTCTTTAACAGTATTGCATTTAACTTGTTTAAGTCCTTCAACATCCAACTTAAAACCTGAAATTATTGTATTTGTTAATGATTGCATTATATAAATTTTATTTAACTAGGAAACATTTAAAATCATTGAAATTATAAAATGGTGCCACTATACTAGTTATATATATATATAAAACAAGGTATCGTTGTACATAAAAAAAAAATGAATAAATAAAATCCAAAAAATTAATCACTTATGTGAATGATAACTAATGTTAATTTTTTTAATCCAAATATTATGCATTTTTCAAATCTTTGTTAGAAACACTAATGTTCATTTTCTCTCTTAAATGAATAAAGATGAAATAATTGTATACAAAATTGTTTACCTAAATGTAGAATAATGTGAGTAAGAGGGAATCTAAATTTTACTTGAGTGAATGAATTAAAATTTTTTATCCTATGACACAAACCTGAATAATGAATAATTTTGCATATATATATATATATAAAACATTAAAATTACCATTCATTTTTTGTGATGAATAGAAGTATATATTTCTTAATTTTTACATAAATTTATATCATATTAGAGGTACCAAACCTATTTAAAATACTGAATTATTTCAAAGTTTATAATTATTTGCAAGAACAATAAGGCCATATAGTACTATATACATATAAGAAAAAAAAAATTAAGTAAAAATATAGGATGAGATTCTTACAAGAGCCAAGAACTAAGAGGGCAATTAAAAAAGCCAACTTGATGGAATATTTCTCCATCTCTTATGTCTTTGTGTATACAATTGCTAAGCTTTTTTTTTTTTTGTTTACTTTTGCACCCTTACTGTTGATGTTCTTTTGCATACATGTATATATAGGGGAGAGCTTTGGCCAAACAAAATTAGAAATCTATAAATTTTGAATTTCAAGGAAAGATCTTTATACGAACAAATTTAGAAATCTATAAATTTCAGATTTTTCCTGATTTTTAAAAATTAATGACACATTTAGAGGGTATGCATTCTTGATTAATAGGAAGTTGCTATTAATTATATATATTCTTAATGAATGGTAGATGACTTCCTCTATACAAAATAGGAAGTGGTATTATAATAAATATTTTTTTTAATAATTGCATAGCATGTAGTCTAGTAGTATACTAGTATGTGTTGTCCATGACTTCCTCTATCTGATTATGTATTCTCCAGCTTCAAATTCGTTTTGTGTTATTTTGTTTTGTTTTTGTTTTTGTTTTTGTGTTTTTGTGTGTGTGTGTGTGTTTTTCTTTCTTTCTTTTTTTTTTTTTTCTTTTTTGGTTCGAGTTTGGATAAAATCCAACCTGATTATGTAATACTAAATAAATAATATCGGCTGAAACTTTCGGGTTGGGTAGGGTTGGATACCCATTACCCAATGGGTTTGATCATCCTTAGTTGGAGCTTTTTTTTGAAGCTTACCATTGACCACAATAATTGCTCAACTAAATCTTTAAACAATTATTGCACAATTATTACCTAAAAATTCCCCTTTCTTCTTCTTTCACCTACCGATATTTGTTTACAGCAGAATCAAAAACATTTTAGGGGGATATAGAGGTTTTGAAGGAGCTGAAGAATCGGTTGGACCCTAACTTAGTGAGTCCAGGCTCATGCATTAATTGTGCGTTTAGGATTGCTTAAAAGCCACACTTTTTAAGTATTCAGCTTATTTTTGCTACTATTCATAGGTCTCATTTGCTAGGTTAAGATAGTTTGACCCCGGTTAATTAATTCAATTACCCAAGTTGATTAATTAGGTTCAAGTTTATGCAAATCGTGAAAGCACCAACAAATCACCAAAAATACTGAGTGCAATGGAAAATAAATTAGACACGGTGATTTGTTAACAAATGGGAAAAACCTCGCAAGGCAAAAACCCCATCAGGTGATTTTAAGATCACCACTCTCAAGAATCCACTAATTAACAATCAAGCGGTTACAAGTATAAGGAATTTTACCAACTGATAGTTTTTAGACCCCTTAAACAATTAATTTTAACCTAGGTAATTAACCAAGTTGTTACTTAGTCCAATTAAACAAGTCTAGGTTATCACAATAACAAAGATCAAATCATGCAAAGCAGCGGAAAATAAATAACACAGGATATGATCACCCAAGAAACCAAACCGGTAAAAACCTGGGGAGGATTTGACTTAGCTATCCTCAAGGTAAACTTGAATCCACTATTTTGAAAGAATCGAAGTTCATAAAATAAGACTTACAGGCCCCCACGCTCGATTTCTTTCTTGGACTCACCACCAGATACAAGCACACCTACTTGTGTTTTCTTTAAGCTTCAATGGCAGTAACTGAATTGATCATTAAGGCGTAGATAAATCTTCTCCTTGAAAAACCTAAGTTTGTGTAAAGGAAAGCTCCTTTAGATCTCACAAGAGATTTACACAAACCGCAATTATGAGCAACACTAAAACGTGGCTAGGGTTTGCCTTTTATACTTAGGAAAAATAAGAAACCCTAAAAACGTTTTAAAACACTTAGGGCTGAGTTGGACAAATCTGCAGAAAATCATTCTGCCCGAGCTTCGATTGATCGAGCCTGTCTTTCGATCGATCGAGCCAGGCCGAAAGGCACAATGCTTTCCTGCTTTAACTCGATTCCAACTTTACATAAAAGAACAACTTTGAGCTAGACTAAAACACTTCTGAACACATTATTTTGATCATGGTTTGCCAACAAAACAATTTAGAGTTCTAAATACATAAAATCCTAAGACTTTAGAACCTAACACCAACTACCGTAGCCTATCCCAAAATACCAACCTACAGTTGAACCATCGCTCCAATACCCAATTGGACTTAATCTTGTAGTAGCCTTCTTTCCCTTTGATCCACAAACCTCCAATTTGTGACTAACCCATTCTTACCATCGAGGTAGTGTCCTTTCTTCCCATTCTTTCCATTCCCACTCTCTTCTTTTGCATTCTTGTACATGGTGATATTGAACTAAAATGCTTGTACCAGGATGCCCCTGCTCCTAGTGTTCCTATTGACCTTCCTTGTCTGCCTTGGACGTCTATGCTTATGACCCTGATGGCTTTGCTAGGGAGCGTCTTGTGCCTCGCAACACAAATGTCATGGGCTATCCTTTTCCGGATAGCACACGAGCGGTGAGTTCTCTCCTATTTCTTTCTTCTTTGTATCTTCTTCCCTTGCATCTTTCAATTGCTCATTCTAATCTATTTCCCTTCACATTTCAGCCCACTATCAAGCAGCATGAGGAGTTGGTTGGGCTGGCTGGGAACCTCAAGTAGGAGGTGACTCAGTATTCAAAGGACTTGTACGACCCTAGAGGACTGGCTTATCTCGGTGATGATAATGATGATGATGATGATGATGATGCTAGTGATGGTGATGGTGGTGAGGACTCAGAGGCGACCCCTAGTCACCGACAAGGAAGAGGCTTTTTCGGTGATCCCTACAGACAGACAAGAAGCATGTGGAAGAAATCCATACTCAAAACAAAGAAAACTAGGGTTTTGCCTCTCGCAGTGCATACGTGTAAAGGAGCCTGCGTACAAAGCCTTGACCCTGCATACATAGGTTTGACTATGCGTACATTTGCCATGGGTCAGAAAAACCATAACTGCCCCTCCTTAGTATAAAATAGCCGTTGGGGGCTCTCAAATATCACCAAACGTATTTTGCTACTAGAGAACACTCTTTTTAGGTTTCCCAATGGTAGAATTCTCTCCCTTTGATTAGGAAGCTTGGCCCTAGCTTTAAAGAGGCTATTGTTCCTTGTGGTCTCTAAAGTCATGATCAAAACCTTAGTATGTTGGGCAGTCACATTTAATGTTGAAGGAACATATATTTTCAAGATAAAATTCGTAATCTCTTAACAGAGATATAAAATATTCCCTTGAGATAAGTTTAATGGGTTTGGTTATTTAGAGTGTTAGGCCTAACCACTTTAATAAGAATTTACTAAAGTATATATTTATGAAATTGGATTTCATAAATATATGATGAATAACTTAAAGGATTAAACCGAGTACTCAAGGATTAAGATGTAGTAATCTTCAAAGTGGTAGTCAACATTCATGACTTTGTAATACTACGAATATTTTAATGAAGGGATTGAATGTATAATAAAGTCTTGGGCCATAATTTATTAATTAGGCTTAGAGTGCAATTATATTTATATAATGGTATTAAATATAATTAGTGGTAATTTTGGGCTTGTCAAGAGTTGATAGAAAGGCCCAAAACCCATTGGAGCTAGTGTCTTATTTGTCCCTTTTGGTCCCACTCCAGGCCACATACTAAAGCCCAATTAGAATGGCCCAAAAGGCTAGCCCAATTAGATAATTAGTTATATATATATATATATATATATAAGGAAAGGAACATACAGAATTTTCAGATGAATGAAATAATGTGTATGTCAGTGTAAGCCACTCTCTTATTCTCCCTTGAACACATATGTATAAACTGATTGAGAGACCACACTTCTTGGGCATAAATAGAATTGGAGTGAAGATTAAAAGTGTTCCCAAGTACTTCTAATCTTTGGTTTTGAATTTCACCGCACCAAGGTACGCTCTCTTGTTCTTAAATTCTGAAATTTACATAGTACATGTTATCAATTGCGAATGAAGTAGATCCGTTAATTTTCCACTGCGTATATTTTGTAAGCGATACAAACCATGTTTTTCCAATAGTACTTAGTCTCATAATCATGGAATCTTTTGCTCAAATAGTACACTGCCCTTTCGTTCTTATCGTCGTCCTCTTGTGCAAGCATATTTCCAATCGCATCTCCTATGATAGAGAGACACAAGAGTAATGGTTTTCCATGTATTGGGGGTACCAAGATGGGTGGATGGAGGAGGTATTCCTTGATGAGCTGAAAAGCTTCTTGACATTCATCATTCCATGTGTGGGATTCATTCTTCCTTAGGAGTTTGAAGATGGGCTCCCAAGTGGAGTTGAGCTTGGCAATAAATCGACTGATACATTGTAGTTGACTTAGGAATCCTTTTATTTGCTTCTCATTATTGGGTGGAGGCGTCTCTAATATGGCTTTAATCTTGAATGGATCTACTTCTATCCCTCTATCACTTACTAGGAAACCTAGCAACTTCCCAGCTGTCACTCCAAAGGTACACTTTTAGGGGTTCAACCTCAATCTGTACTCCTTGATCCTTTTGAAGAACTTCCTTAAGTTAATGATGTGACCTCCTCTATCCTTGGATTTTACAATCATGTCATCAACATATACCTCAACCTCATTATGCATATCATGTAACAAGGCTGTGGCCATCCTTTGATAAGTTGCACCTGTATTCTTGAGCCCAAATGGCATTACTGTGTAGCAATAGATCCCTTATTCCGTGGTGAAAATGGTTTTAGTCATGTTCCTAAGAGCCATCTTGATTTAGTTATACCTTGAAAAGCTATCCATTAAAGACATCAAGGCATTACCAGCCGTGTTATCCACTAAGACATCTATGTAGGGAAGGGGAAAATCATCTTTAAGTTAAGTCTTATTCAAGTCCCTAAAATCCACACACATCCTCACCTTTCCATCCTTCTTAGGTATGGGCATAATATTGGTTATCCACTTGGCTTGGTGTGCGGGTTTAATGAATACTTTCAACTGTTTTGTGACCGCTTCTTTGATCTTTAAGAGCCATTTAGTTCTAATGCACCTTCACTTTTGCTTAACGGGTACCGTGTGGGCATGGGTATCAATGTGATGTTGGGCTATCTCGGGATCAATTCCGGCCATATCTTCATAGGACCATGCAAGCACTTTTTTGAATTTTTTGAGGAGATCTTTGAGATCTTTCCCTTTTAATATGATTTCTAATTCTGCTTATTTGCTGGCTTTGAATGTTTTTATTTCTAAAATTGGTAAAGAAACTCTTAATAATAAGGAATTAAAACATGGATACCTAGAACCTATGAAAGAAAAAACCCAACCCATTAACCTGGGAACTGATGATGACCCCAAAATGATCCAAGTGGGCAATACCCTAACCGCTTCAGAGAAAGATGCATTAGTAGCATTGTTGACAGAGTTCAAAGAGATCTTTGCTTGGTCATATGAGGACATGCCTGGGATTGATACCGATATAGAACGACATTGCATCCCAACAAATCCAACCATAAAGCCAGTCAAGATGAAATTGAGAAGAATGAAGCCAGAGTGGACTCTCAATATCAAAGAAGAAGTAGAAAAATAGTACAATACAAGATTCCTGAGAGTAGTCAACTATCCAGAGTGGTTAGTTAATGTGGTTTCAGTACTGAAGAAAGATGGGGAAGGTGAATGGTATTCAGACATCCTACAATACCTCAAGGATGGATCATACCTATTATCTACAGATAAGAATGACTAATTGACCATCCGGAGGTTGTCTACTAATTACATTATTTGTGGCGAAAGGTTTTACAGAAGATCATACAATGGAATTCATCTCCTTTGTGTAACTACTAAGGAAGCACAACAGATAATTGAAGAGGTTCACAAGTCAAGTTATGGGCCACACATGAATGCACACATATTGCCTAGGAAGATAATGAGATAGGATTACTACTGGATTACCATGGAAGTCGATTATGCGTCTCATGTTTGAAAGAGCCATTAATGCCAAGTCCATAGAGATCTGAAATATATGCCACCCATGCCACTGCATGCTATGACATCACCTTGACCATTCTCTACATTGGGAATAGACATTATTGGGAAGATTTACCCAACAACATCCAATGGCCATGAATTCATACTCATAGCCATTGACTTTTTTACTAAATGGGTAGAAGTTGCCTCATACAAGGTTCTAAATTCAAAGAAAGTTACTCAATTCATCCAGACTAATATCATTAGCAGATATGGTGTACCATATGAAATCATCTCAAACAATGGGTTGCATTTTAAGGGAGAAACAGAGAAGTTGTTACAATAGTTCAACATTCAGCACCACAAGTCTTCACCTTACTATTCTAAAACCAATAATGTAGTTGAGGCTGCTAATAAAAATATAGGGTGAATCTTGAAGAAGAGCACAAAGAATTACAAGTACTAGCACCTACAGTTACCCTATGCACTCTAGGGGCATAGAACATCAATTCGATCTTCCACAGGAGCCACTCCTTATTCATTGGTGTATGGGATGGAAGCAGTCCTACCCATTGAGATGAGTGTCCATTTGCTAAGGACAATATTGGAAAGTGAAATCCCTGAAGCAGCTTGGTGCAAAGCAGCCATGATCAATTATGCATGTTAGATGAAAAGAGACTCAAAGCCCTGTATCATATTCAAGGTTACAAAAGAATGCTTATGAAAGCTTTTGATAAGAAAGTGAGAATCGGAGATTTGAAGTTGGAGGATTTAGTGTTGAGGGAAATCCGAGCCTCGGTTCAAGATGCAAATGGGAAGTTCAAGCAAAACTGGGCAGGCCCATACATTATCAAGCAGATATACTTTGGGGGAGTAGTAAGATTGATGGATTTGGATGCAAACCCTTTTATTGAGCCAACCAACATGGATCAATTGAAGAAATACCACGACTGAGTTGGTTGTAAATTATATTATTTCCCTTCCTAGGTTTAACAAAAAAAAAAAAAAAAAAAAAAAAAAAAAAGAAGAAGAAGAAGAAGATAGGTTGAAAACCTGAAAGGCCAATCTATGCAAAAGGAGAGTAAAAAAAAAAGAGTGAGAGAACCTATTAGGTTGAAAACCCAAAAGGGCGACCTAGGCAAAAGTTAAGGCAAATAAAAAAAATCATCATTATCAATGAACTATGTGATGACATAATCATTCCATCAAGGGGGTACATAGGCAACCATGCATTGGCTTGGTCACAATTCCCCACAACCCACCATTGGCCCATTAACCAAAATTACCAAAAATTCAACCATTCCATTAAACCATGACATTAAAAAATCCAAAAGCCCAAACTCTAGACCAAACCGTAAAAAATTCCAAACCCTAAAAGCGTACACTTTAAACAAAATCTCTAACCTACAAGCCCTTAATAATTCCTAAACATAAGAGTTTTTACATCAACTTCTAAAATAAACATGTTAAAAGCCAAAAAATAAGAAGGTCACTTTGTCTTAAGTTTTTTCCTTTTCTGTTGATCATTGATAGGTACTTTGTCATCATTGTCCCTTCTTTTGAATTTATTGTTGTCTTTATCAGGATTTTCCCGGTTGTCTTTGAGGAATTGTTTTCTCATAGCAATCATCTCAGCTTCCTTGTCAACTATCTTGATCACCAACTAGTTAGAGTACTCTGTAGCCATCTTATGAAAATGAACCTTGACAAAAGATTGGTCCACCCAGTCAGCCATCTCTAAACCCAATAGCATGTTTTGTACAGAAGTAAGATTTGTGTCCACAGGAGAGAAAGGTCTTCTTCTTTTGCCTCCAGGCATTCCTTGCTCATATTTGAATTGCCTCAAGAGTCTATCTCCCTTGTAAAAAGTTGCCCTCCATAACCCAACGAGGAAGATGTGGTCCAATCCTAGAGACCTCAGTAGAGGGGGTGGGCACTTCCACCAATAATAGTCCCATTGAATTAAGGTACTGGATTTCTTGTCTAAGAATTTCACCCAATCACTCTCAGTTTGGCATTCAATCTTGATTACAGCCCAGCTAAGAAAACTGCCAGGCCGATAATTACCGGTTATAGGCTTCGCAATCATGTCTAGTCGCTCCAGCAACCATACTTGCAAAGTCAAAGGACTCCCTGAGAAGTTTTAAGATTCTCCACCACGAAATACAGCATCTAGTCCTTGAAGAATTTCTGCCAAGACCAAAGAAACAAGATTATCACCATTCTTAATTTGATTCACAACACTTATAGCTTGAGCATCCACAAAGCCGCGTCTTCCAGGGTAAAGTAAAAGTTCTCCCATGAAGCATAAAGCCAAACCGAACTTTTTTCTGCATATTGTCGGTCACTCCATAGGTGCGTTTGTCTATCAACCGAGAGATAATGGCATGAAGATTCACCATATGACCTTCAATTATACTATCAATAATGGAAGTAGGAAGACCAAGAGCATCAGATAAGATTCCTTATGCCTGGGATCACAAGAAACCGCTACAGATTTTTTGCTTGGATCATAGCCCAAGATAGCAAAAAATTCTTCAATTGTCAGATAGAGTTTAGCAATGTTAAACTGAAACACATGATATTTGGGATCCCAGAATTTCACATCAGCACGAAGGAAGTCCCACTTGATCTTCACATTCCTCAGAGCCTTGATTCCCTCTAGTTTGTAGGCCATAAAATTGGTTTTGGTATTGAAGTCAAAGCTACGAACCCTTTGGGAACACAAAGATCGCCTACGTACCTTTCCAGGGACACAAAGATTGCCTCAATCCGAGTTTGGGAACACCTCCAAATGCACGTCCAAAGTTGGAACCAAAAAGTGCAATAGGACAAATTTGTCGATGTCACGATGACATCAGCCCCGCGCAACTTGCTAGGCCGCCGAGTCAACCCGGTGCACCCTGAAGGTGCACTGTGCCTCAGAAAGTGTGCCAAGGGCTATAAATAGCCCCTGGCACCCCAGATTGGACCAGAACCGAAAATTTGGGTTTTTGGGATCTGTTTGGGTTTTTTTGGGCATTTTTCCTCTCTTCCCAACACATCTCTCCACCAAAAACACACAAAAAAATACACCAAAGATTCTTGATTCTTTTCTCTTCACCAAAAACACAAGGTATTGTTCTTACCCTTAATCTTCCTCTCCTTGGTTCCATACCTTGGACTTAAGGTTTAGGGGTGTGGATATAGCTTTTTAGCTACAATCCACACCCCTTTCTTTCCAAAGCTTTTTCCAAGCTTTTTCTAACTTATTTTTTCTTTAATAACATGATTTATTACTTTCCTTAGCATGTTTCTTGGTTTATCTTGCTCCTAGCATGTTCTTAGTTTAGATCCATGTTTTTCCATGCTTGTTTATATGTTATTTGTCTTGATCTACATGCTTTATGCTTTATGCCATGCTTTCTATGCTTAGATCTTCTCTTTCTTATGTTTTTTATGTTAGATCCACATGCTTCTGTGTCTCATACCATGTGTTTGTGCCTAGATCTGTCTTTCCCACGTGTTGTATGGCTAGATCCACATGTTTCTATGCTTGTTTACATGTCTATTTGTCTTGCCTACATGCTTTATGCTTTATGCCATGTTTTCCTATACTTTATTCCTCTTTTTGCTTTATGTTGATGTTAGGGTTACATGCTCACATTCTTTTATGATGTTGTTGGTAATACCTTGCTTGGATCTATGTGTTCATGTATGTATTTCCATGCTATATGGTTAGATCCTGGTCTTCACATGCTTATATGCTTGGATTCATTTTCATCCATGTTTGTATGCTAGGCATTTACTTTCCTGCTCTGTGTGCTTGCATTGTGCATGATGTATGTATATATATACCTGCTTGCCCCTTTCAGTATGATTGTCACAGTCCATGTCACCTAAGGCGAAGCCATGCCTAATTTCCATTGTAAAAGTGAGGTGACATGTCGTCGGATTTTTACTGTGGAAAGCTGGTACTTTGCCCGAATGCCTTAAGAAAGCATAGATTGGGACCACACCCATTTAAAAGCCAGACCTCAAAGGCCCTATGCATGCAAAGCCCCGAAAGCCAATGCCAAAATCATGTTTTTACTGCCAATCTCCAAAAATTAAGGTTTTATCAAAACAAAGGACTGTCCTTGGACAGGCGTTGTGGGGTGTCTAATACCTTCCCCACATATAACCAAACTTCTATACTCAAGAATCAAGATTTTTTTGCCATCCACATTAGATTAGGAAGAATGCCCTTTTTCTTAGCTTAGGATTGGTAATAAAATCAATTAGAAACAGGTGACCAATCACACCTTAGAAAAACCCAATGATTGGTGGCAACTTCACTTACCTTTGGTAATTCCCTTAAAATTTGGCCATGATTCCTATCACACCTCCAAAGGTAGGCAAATACCCTCCTCCACCGAGGAGAGAGCACCCAAAGCTCCGCATGAACAATTTCACAATCATCGAGAGGGGCCTCCAATGGGACCTGTGCGCATGGGAGCATCACCACGGTGGGTGGTCAATGAAGGCCCTAGTGGTTCTCTGTTTTGTGTTGGGCGTTGACAACTTCCTTTATGGCACTTTGGTTGTCCAATGTCCTTTTTGGATGATGGGAATTTCTTGGTTCATTGAGTACCAATGTGTTTAATACTTCAAGAAACATGTTGTTCAAGTCTAGTATTAAACCCATGAAGATTGGACCAAGAAATAAGTAAAGAAAAGCTGTTTAATAAAGCTGGACAAATAGCTTGACACCTACGGACAGATAGCTAGACAGCTGCTCGACACCTCTTGACAGCTAGGCTATCTATCAAGCTCTTCAGTTGAGAGATATCGCAATCTCGACACCTCTTAATAGCTAGGTGGATCGATCGAGAAAGCTCTTGTCTCCTCAACAGCTTCTCGATAGATGTATCTATCGAAATTTAAAGCTTGACACCTCCCGATCGATCGAGATTACGGGAATTCAGATTTTCAGATCTAATTTTCAGCCCAAGTTTTTGTATTTGTTTAGGGTTTCTTTTCTCACAACCCTAGACCTATATAAGGCTTATTTTAGAGGCCATCACATAAGAGAATACAAGTAGAACATATGCAAAAGGTGACCGATGCCTTATTCTCTCTGAAAGAAGCTAATGCGTCTTTACGCCTTAGGGTTTTGTAACCAAGTGCTTCTTGATCTTCATTGTGTTGATGTAGTGAAGAACTTTGCAGCCAACATCCTTCTTCAAGTTGGTGAGTAAGTCATGTACTGGGATTCGTACAAAGGAGTTAATCACGTATTGGGATACGTGCAACAAACAGGGTGGCGTTCATATATTGAAGAGTTCAGAGGTTCTGAAGTGGTAAAATGTTTCTGCGTGAGTTCATCTATGGGGATTGTAGAGTCTAAGGACAAAGGTTTTGTACTAGATCTGAAACTTCTCTTTACTATAGTGGACTGCTTTTCGGGAAGGTTTCCCCCCAGGTTTTTTACTATGAAATTAGTTTGTTTCATTGGTTTTCCTAGGTCATCATATATTGTCTTATTTATTTTTCCGCTGCATGATTTTGACATGATAATGATGTTTGTTTTTTTTAACAAGTTTTATTCATAATAAATCTAATTAACAACTTGAGTTTAAAACTTGTTAATTTTATCAATCGGGGTTTAAATTTCCCAACAAGTGGTATCAAAGCGGGTACACTCTGATTAGATTAATTTCCTGAGTGTGATCCTTGACCCTCGTTGTCATGGATCATGGGCAATCTTTTTTGATTCCTTCTTTATTTGATGGAACTAATTATGTGTACTGGAAAGTTCGTATGAAAGTTTTTTTGCAGGCTCTAGGTGAATAGGTATGGCAAGCTATTGAAGTTGGCTAGATTATGCCAAAGGAAGCACCGGTAGATTGGGATGATGCAACAATCATAGCGGAAACTTTCAATAGTAAGGCCTTGAATGCTTTTTTTTGTAGGGTGACCAATGAGGAATTCTAGAAAATATCATCCATAGAAGTTACTAAGGAAGCATGGACCATTCTTGAGATCACCTATGAAGGTACCAAAGCAGTAAAGACTGTGAAGCTTCAAAGACTCACTAGTAGTTTTGAAGAAATAAGGATGGAGGAGAATGAGACCTTTGATGAGTTCTATGCTAAACTTAAGGATATTGTGAATTTTGCTTTCAATCTTGGAGAATCTATTGGGGAATCCAAAATTGTTAGGAAAATCCTTAGGTCCTTACCTGAAAGATTCCATGCCAAGATCACTGCCATTAAGGAAGCTTCAAGGACTTTGAAGATGAAGATAAAGATGATGATGAGGACGAGGATCTAACCTTCATAACTAATGAGATTATCAAGCTTCTTTAGTTCAGGAAAATGGATAAGGGTAAACCTCCTAGGAAATCTAAATCCTTTAGGAAGGGCAAGAATGAGAAACCCCTCATCCAATGCCATGAGTGCAAAGGTTTTGGTCATATAAGGATAGAGTGCCCAAACTATCTCATGAAGGAAAAGACCAAGGAGTCAAAAGATAAAGGGTTGGTTGCTACCTGGAGTGATACTGAGAATGACTCTTATGATGACTATATGGGTGAATGTAGTCACGTTATGGCCTATGCTGCCTCAACCGATAAGGTGATTGTGGAGAGTGATAGTGAGGATTCTTTTGATAATGAAGTACCCAAAAAGATGACCGTTCAAGAAGCCTATAATAAGCTATGCACTGAATTTATAAAATATGAGAAGACTTTTCATCTTTGTAGAAAAGAGCTTAATGAGGTAAAGACTGAAAAAGCTGATTTGTTAGTCAAACTAGATGAGACTACAAGGTTAGTTGAGACTTTTATTATGGAGAACACCTCATTAGAAGAGAAGGTTAAGAATCTCAAGGTTGAGCTCAGTCAAGCTAGAACTCAAATAAAGAGGAGGTCTAGTGCAAAGCTTAATGAGGTCTTGAGTGCTTACAAGCCTAGTTCTGATAAGACTGGATTAGGATATGCTGTTTCCTCTAGCCCCTCCTCTTCCACGGCTTCTGGATCAAGGACTATCTTTGTGCCCCAATATGAGAAAGGTGATAAAGGTATGAAATCCAAAACTATTTTGGCTAATTCTAAATCCTTTGTTAGACCTCATGTTTGTCACCATTGTGGTGTTTCTAGACACATTCATCCTAATTGCTTTAAGTTGTATCCTCATAAGCAAGTGTCCAAACGATCACAGGTTTCCTCTCAAGGACCTACACCTTTGTTTGGAGAGTTATTAAAAGCTTTGAGCTTTTTAACTCAATTTCAGGAGAATTCTAATTCTTCTATGTCCTTTAGTAGACATACTAGGACATGTGCCTTTTCATCTTCACGGCCAAAGACTCGTGCTGTGTGGGTGAGAAAGGAGCCTAAGACTTAATTGTCTTTTATGTTTGTCCTCTGCTTTAATTTTTTCTATCTAAAGTAGGACGCTCTGTGCTTGATTTCTTATTTTCTTTTGGAATCATGCTGTCATGCATTTACACCCTTCTATCATGCCTTCATGCATATGCATATTTCTTTCATGCTTTCATGTTGTTTGTCTGTTTTTGTTTGGTTGTTTAGTCTTTATTTTGTTTGTTTTTCAAAATAAAAAGAGAAAAATACAAAAAAAGTGTGTGTTTTGTGTACATTGGTACTTGTGTACCTTGGATGGCCATTGAAACAAAGTCTTCTAAACTTTGTATCTTTTGTAGCTTAGATGTGAACTCTATGCACAACTAAGCAAGTGAGTTTTGTGGCTCTTGTTTGTGATGAGTAAGATTAAGTTATCTCCTGTACTTAACACTCGTATCACTCTTTTTGACGAGAATGACTAAAAAATCCTAAGAGAAAGGCATAAATAACCATCTCACCACTGTTGCCCGCCAATCATATTATGACACTTGTATGCTTCAGCATAGTAAAAGTGCAGTATCAATGACATTTGTGTGCTTCGGCATAGCAAAATTGGAATGTCAAATGCTTACCATCATTAGGTATTTTCTTTTCTATCTCTTATATGTCCATGCATGATCTGCTTAAATAAATATATGCAAAGAAAATAAAAAGCAAAAATATCAAAAATGCTTTAAATATGATTGCAAGTGTGTATTCTAGAAGATGTGGGAGTTATAGGATGTATCTCGAAGGTGATAGTCTCCATTAAGCAGTTATGATTGTGTGTGAGTTAAAGTGATTTTCTTATTTATCAAATCGTCATAACATGTATACACTTATGCAATCTTGCGATGTTTTTTACACACAACACGCAATATTCTTTGCTACTCTTGATACATGTGCAGGTACAATGTGATGGTTTTTAGACCCCTTAAAAACACAATTGGATTAACTTAGGTAATTAGCCAAGTTATTACTTAGTCCAATTTAACAAATCTAGGTTATCACAATCACAACAATCATATCATGCAAAGCAGCGGAAAGATAAATAACACAAAGATATGATCACCCAAGAAACAAAATCGATATAAACCTGGGGAGGATTTAACCTAGCTATCCTCAAGGTAAACCTGAATCCACTATCTTGAAAGAATCGAAGTTCATACAATAAAACTTACAAGCCCCCACGCTCGACTTCTTATTGCTACCCACCAGTAGAACTTACTGACATGACCACGTGCAAGCTCCGAATCCACAGATTCCTTCTTTCTTGGATTCACCACCAGATACAAGCACACCCGCTTGTGTTTCTTTAAGTTTCAATGGTAGCAACTGAGTTGATCGTCAAGGTGTAGATAAAATCTCCTCTTTGAAAACCCTAAGTTTGTGTAAAGGAAAGCTCCTCTAGATCTCACAAGAGATTTACACAAATAGCAATATGAGCAACAATACAACTCTCTAGCAACCAAGACTTTAGAGAGGTTTGGGTACAAAACCATAAAACCAAAAGAGGCACAAGAGACACTCTAATCTCTCTCTCTTTAGTCTCAAAAACGTGGCTTAGGGTTTCCTTTATATAGTGGTTCTCAAAAACCTAAAGAGTTACATCATATAGCTCCCACATCTCCTAGAAAACAAGCTTGCAATCATGTAAGTTTCTTGATTTGCCTCATATTGTACACACCAATTTTTATTTGATCAAAAACTTATTAAAATAGCCGGGATAATGTACACACCAATTTTATTTGTTTAAACCGAGGCTACACCTTATGTTCTTTTTGTGCATATGCTACACTTTCTCGAGCACAAAATTTTACGATATGCACTAAGGTGTTCATGATTGGCTAGTAAACAGTGATGAGATGGTTATTTATGCTTTTCTCAAAAGGTTCAAGTCCAACAGTCAAAGACATGTGACTTCAAGATCAAGACAAAGTGATCAAAAACTATAAACATCTCCCACACAACATGCACTACAAAGGTCAAACTAGTAAAGTGCAATAAAAGAAACCCATCCAAGCTAAACAAAGTACATAAACATGTTATGTAAAGATAATATGGCCAATCCTTGATTATAAATCCAAGATGTGAAATACAAAACACAAGAATCTTTTTGGTAAAAAAAATTATAACCAAAAACAAAAAGTACACATTATGCTAAATGAATAATGCAAATGCAATGCATGACAGTGCTTAACTAAGCTATAGAGGGTACACAAACAAGAAATATCAATTTCTTAATTAATCCATGAGTACATGTACAGACTAGTACATACTCATACAAAATCAAAAATAGATTAGCACATATATAACACATACTATCCAAGTTTCTCCACAATGTCAAGCATGTTCTAAATCAAGAGAGAGATATCATAATTCATATAATCCTCAAGAAAAAATAAAACAAGACACAAAATAAAATATTTTTGTCTTTTTGAAAATTTTCAATGTTTTTGGATTTAAAAAAAAAAAAAAAAAAAACAACCAAAAACAAAAACAAGACATGTCCGCAAACAATTGAAAGAATTAAATCAGGGACAAGTCAGCAACACTCACCTTAAAGAATTTTTTCTCACTCATATAGCACGAGTCTTCGGCTTTGTAGGTGAAAATCCATGAGAAGCAGAATGTATTTGAGGGATTACACCAATCTTCTGAGAAAGACTAAAATCCTGCAAATTCCTTTCACAAGCCAACAAGCTCAAATTTTTCAAAAACATATGAAACAATTTATATGGACTTATGGCAGGAGAAATATCATCACATATCCTAGATTGATATACAGAATGCTTAAATTTCAATTTATGACAATTAGGACGAATGTGACCATGGATACCACAAAAGTGGCAGACAGGAACAAATTTAGGAACATTAGTATTCCTAGTGGGGTTTCTGGTCACAGGCTTTGGTTCTTGCCTCAACAAAGAACAATTTGGTCTAATATGACCAACAACACCACAAAGGTGGTAGGTAGGCACAAAAACAGATTTATTATGCTCTTTAACAGTAGGTTTAGACATAAGTTTAGAAACTTCAGCGTCTACATCAGAACTTTTAACTTTGTCTAACCTAGCAAAATAAGTCTTTTCTTTATTATTCCTCTTGAAAGGAGGGATATAAACTTTCTCAATTTTAGGCTTAAAGGAATCAGAAACACTTTTGTTAACAACAGCAGGCTTGGTACTAGCCAAATTTTCAATTTTAGCTTTAGATTCAACTAACTCTTGTTCCAAACTTTTCATCTTCTCATCTTGAGAGGAAATTTGATTTCCCAAAAATTCATTCTTTTTATTAGATTCATCTAATCTAAAAATCAATTCCTCTTTTTCAAGATTAGCCAATTTTAACTCTTCCTTGAATTTCTTAGCAATTTTCATAGATTCTAATAATTCCATACGAAGAGTTTCACAGACATCAATAAAATCAACAGAAGCATGAGCAGAAACATGATCAGAAAGAAATTTCAAATTATCCATGACAACAAGGGTCAAGGATCAGCTCTTAGATCAAAATATCTAAAACAAAAGAGCAACCTGCTTTGATACCACTTGTTAGTTTTTAGACCCCTTAAAAACACAATTGGATTATCCTAGGTAATTAGTCAAGTTGTTACTTAGTCCAATTTAACAAATCCAGGGTATCACAATCACAACAATCATATTATGCAAAACAGCGGAAAGATAAATAACACAAAGATATGATCACCTAGGAAACCAAATCGGTAAAAACTTGGGGAGGATTTAACCTAGTTATCCTCAAGGTAAACCTGAATCCACTATCTTGAAAGAATCAAAGTTCATACAATAAGACTTACAAGTCCCCACGCTCGACTTCTTATTGCTACCCACCAGTAGAACTTACTGATACGACCACGTGCAAGCTTCGAATCCACGGACTCCTTCTTTCTTGGATTCACCACCAAATACAAGCACACCCGCTTGTGTTTCTTTAAGCTTCAATGACAGCAACTGAGTTGATCATCAAGGTGTAGATAAAATCTCCTCCTTAAAAACCCTAAGTTTGTGTAAAGGAAAGCTCCTTTAGATCTCACAAGAGATTTACACAAACAGCAATATGAGCAACAATACAACTCTCTAGCAACCAAGACTTTCAAGAATGAAGTTACGGCTTGATTGATTTTACTCTAACTTAAAACTAAGTGAGAATGAAGCCAAAGTGGACTTTCAAGATCAAAGAAGAAGTAGAAAAATAGTACAATACAGGATTCCTAAGAGTAGTCAACTATCCATAATGGTTAGCTAATGTGGTTTCGGTACCAAAGAAAGATGGGGAAGGTGAATGGTATTTAGACATCCTACAATACCTCAAGGATGGATCATACCCACTATCTACAAATAAGAATGACCAATTGACCATCCGGAGGTTGTCTACTAATTACATTATTTGTGGCGAGAGGCTTTACAGAAGATCATATGATGGAATTCATCTCCTTTGTGTAACTACTAAGGAAGCACAGATTGAAGAGGTTCACAAGTCAAGCTATGGGCCACACATGAATGCACACATGTTGCCCAGGATGATAATGAGACAGGGTTATTACTAGATTACCATGGAAGCGACTGTGCATCTCATGTTCGAAAGTGCCATCAATGCCAAGTCCACGGGGATCTGAAATATATGCCACCCATGCCACTACATACTATGACGTCACCCTGACCATTCTTTACATGGGGAATAGACATTATTGGGAAGATTCACCCAACAACATCCAATTGCCATGAATTCATACTCGTAGCCATTGACTACATTACTAAATGGGTAGAAGTTGCCTCATACAAGGTTCTAAATTCAAAGAAAGTTGCTTAATTCATCCAGACCAATATCATTTGCAGATATGGTGTACCACATGAAATCATCTCAAACAATGGGTTGCATTTTAAGGGAGAAACAGAGAAGCTGTTACGATAGTTCAACATTCAGCACCACAAGTCTTCACCTTACCGTCCTCAAACCAATGGAGCAGTTGAGGCTACTAATAAAAATATAGGGTGAATCTTGAAGAAGAGTATAAAGAACTACAAGGACTGGCACCTACAGTTGCCCTATGCACTCTAGGGGCATAGAGCATCAATTCGATCTTCCACAGGAGCCACTCCTTATTCATTGGTGTATGGGATGGAAGCAGTCCTACCCATTGAGATGAGTGTCCATTCACAAAAGACAGTACTGGAAAGTGAAATCCCTGAAGCAGCTTGGTTGCAAAGTAGACATGATCAGTTGTGCATGTTAGATGAAAAGAGACTCAAAACCTTGTATCATATTCAAGGTTACAAGAGTAGGCTTAGGAAAGCTTTTGACAAGAAAGTGAGAACCAGAGATTTGAAGTTGGAGGATTTAGTGTTGAAGGAAATCCAAGCCTCGGTTCAAGTTGAAAACGGTAAGTTCAAGCAAAATTGGGCAGGCCCATACATTTATCAAGTAGATATACTCTGGGGGAGCAGTAAGATTAATGGATTTGGATGCAAACCCTTTTACTTAGCCAACCAACATGGATCAATTGAAGAAATACCACGTCTGAGTTGGTTGTAAATTATGTTATTTCCTTTCCTAGGTTGACCAAAAAAAAGAAGAAGAAGAAGAAGAAGAAGAAGAAGAAGATAGGTTGAAAACCTAAAAGGGCAATCTATGCAAAAGGAGAGTAAAAAAGAAAAAGAAAAAGTGAGAGAGCCTGCTAGGTTGAAAACCCGAAAGGGCGACCTAGGCAAAAGTTAAGGCAAATAAAAAAAAATCATCATTATCAATGAACTATGTGATGACCTGATCTTTCCATCAATGGGGTACGTAGGCAACCATGTCTTCATCAGGATTTTCCTGGTTGTCTTTGAGCAATCTCAAACTAAAAAGATTTTTCCTTTTCAGTTGATCATTGATAGGTACTTTGTCATCATTGTCCCTTCTTTTGTGCAATGATCATCCCGATTGTCTTTGTCATCATTGTCCCTTTTTTTTGAATTTATAGTAGCAATCTCAAACTAAAAAGATTTTTGTTCTTTTTGTTTGCTTTTGGAAGTGATTTGTATCACCCATGTTTTTCAAAGTTTTTCAAGTTTTTTTTGTGTGAAAAACATGTTTTCTGGGTGTTTTCGTGACCCATTTCATATGTAAGTTCAACTAGGAGTTAAATTGTCCAAATTTCATGTTTTTAAACTTTGTATAGAGAGTTTCGCGACTATTTCCCTAACCTGCACACTAGATGCACTTTGTTGCACACACTCTAACACTTGACATGTTTTTACATTCACTTATGCTAGTTAAGTCCTTTTAGACATTTTAGCACACATAACATGTTCTTGTGCCTTTTTCATGCCTAGGTCTATATCATGTTCCATCATCCTTCGCATGTCATGTTTACTCTATGCTTTGTAGCATTTTTTTGTTTTGTCTTTCGTTTGAGCTTCATTTTCTCATTTATCTTGCACCCCTCATGCATCATCTTTACCCTTGTTCATATCTTCTTTTCTTTCCCTCTTTCCTCTTGATTGTTTTGTCTATTTGTGACAAAAAGGGGGAGAGTATACCGAAGAGTATACAGGTTTGTGTCATCATTTCTATATGGCTCATGTGCACACTCTTAGGGGGAGTAATTCTACCTCGTGCACATTTGTAGGGGGAGAAAATCATAGGGGAGATGCATATACCAAGGGGGAGAAGACATTCTTTTATGAGAAAACCTTGTTTTACTTTATGCTTGATTTATCATTTCTTTATGGTGCTTTGAGTTTTATTTAGTATCATCTATGCTTTGCTACTCAGCTCGTGCAAATTATTTTTCTGCAGAATTTTCCAACTCATCCCAAGCCCGTTTGATGTGTAGGGTTTTATGTTTTGTCTTAAGTATAAAAGGAAAAACCTAGCCATATTTTGTTGTGGTTTGTTTATGCTGTGTATGTGAATCACTTATGAGATCTAGAGGTGTTCGTCTTCACATATACTTAGGGTTATCAAGAATCAAGATTATGTCAAGAGCTTGATGATTGATTCGGTTGCTGCATAATGAGCTTAAGATACACAAGTGGGAGTACTTGTGCTTACTATGAATCCAAGAAATAAGTAGTCACTGAACACAGGTCTGTCACGTGGTTGTGGTAGTAAGTTTCCTACTCGAGGTAACAATAGGATGTTAATGGTCTAAGTCACTATTGTGTAAACTTCAATTCTTTCATAGTTGATCTATTTTACCTTGAGGATAGCAAGGTTAAATCCTCCCCAGGTTTTTTACCAGTTTGGTTTTCTTGGGTTATCATATCTTTGTGTTATTTATTTTCCATACTTTACAATGATATGATCTATTTGTATTAACCTAGATTTGAATAATTTGACTAAGTAATCACTTGGCTAATTAACTAAGTTAATCTAGTTGTGTTTTAAGGGATCTAAAAACGTACAAGTGGTATCAGAGTAGGTTAGCTCTTGTGTTAGATCTTTTGATCTAAGAGTTGATCCTTGATTCCTGTTATCATGGATAATTTTAAGTGTCTTACTACTTTTTATTGTCATGATTTGAATAAAATGGACACTATTGTTTCAGTTGATCTTTTTGAGGCTTGTGAAAGGAATTCGCAGGATTTCAATCTTTCTCAGAGGATTGGTGTAATCCCTCAAATACAATCTGCTTCTCATGGATTTTCACCTACAAAGCCGAAGACTCGTGCTATATGGGTGAGAAAAAAGTTGCTAAGGTGAGTATTGCTGACTTGTCCCTGATTTAATTCTTTCAATTAATTGTGGACATGTTTTCTTTTAATTTTTGGTTGTTTTATTTTCTTAGGTTGCTTTATTTTTTTTTTTTTTTAAACCCAAAAACATTGAAAATTTTCAAAAAGACAAAAATATTTTATTTTGTGTCTTGTTTTATTTGTTTTGAGGATTACATGAATTATGATATCTCTTTCTTGATTTATAACATGCTTGACATTGTGGAGAAACTTAAATAATATGTGTTATATAAGTACTAAACTATTTCTGATTTTGTATGAGTATGTACTAGTTTGTACATGTACTCAATGATTAATTAAGAAATTGATATTTCTTGTTTATGTACCCTTTATAGCTTAGTTAAGCACTATCATACATTGCATTTTTAATCATATACATAATGTGTGCTTTTAGTTTTGGTCATAATTTTTTTTTTAAAACCAAAAAGATTTTTGTGTTTTGTATTACATATCATGGATTTGTAATCAAGGTTGGCCTATTATCTTTACATAACATGTTCTGTACCTTGTTAAAAACCATGGGAACTACTTGATTTTTTTTTTAGAAAGTTTTAACCTATGGCGTCCATTTCTAATAATAGCTCTTTTATCATCAGACCAAGACACCAATTGGTTTTTGGTGTCAGCGGGGATTCAACCCCAGATTTCTTATTTAACCATCAGAGACTTTACCAGTTGAGCTAACTGAAACCCAAAGGTCCCACTTGATTAGAAAACACTTAAACAGTCTTCTCTCTCTGTCACGTCTCTAGCACTTTTTTCTCTCACTATCTCCTTCAATTCACACTTGCTTCCCTTAATGTCTCAAGTCAATGATTTCTTCCATCGATCTAAACAAACAGAATCCAAGAAAATTTCCACATCTCATAGCTCTTCTTAAAATTCTAACGATTTTTTCTTCTTGTATTAGTGAAGATCTTTTTATTTAAAAAAATTTAAGAGGAAAGGGCATGTCAACAAGGAGAAAAAAAGAACAAACTGAACAAGTAAGGATATTTTCCACTCAATCAGAACCCATGAAAAAGTTCCACATCTCACAGCTCGTTTTGAAATTTCACATGGTTTCGTTTCCTGTATCAGTGAAGAGATATTATTTGAAAAATCAATGAGAAAATGGCATGTCAATAGTGAAAACAAAACCCAAGAAATTTCTCACCTATGAAATTTCACCTGGGTTTTATTTTCTAGAACCATCGAGAGAGAGGGTCGAGCAATGGGTTTTGAGGACACAAAAAAGAAAAGAAAAGAAAGATGGAGCAATAGAGGAGAAAAGAAAAGAGAGAAGGAAAGGGTGTGCATTGGTAATGAGGGAGTTTCCCTCTCTTCCAATAAAATAAATATGCTTTTACTGTGCTTGTAAGATTTTTTTAAAAAAGCAAACACATACCAAACATAATTATCCTTTTTTATATTTTAAAATATGTTATTTGAAACAGGGTACCAAACACCTTTTTTGCATTATGAATACTTTAAACACGTGTTTTAACAACACTTTTTAAACTATAGTTTTCTCGTTATTTTGAACAACGATACTTGAACTTGAAGGAATATAGTATGAGATTCATACAGGAGCCAAGAAATAAAAGGGCAATTATAAAAGCCAACTTGAAGGAATATTTCTCCATCTCTTATGTCTTTGTGTATACAATTGCTAAGCTCTTTTTTTATTTTTTTTCTTTTTTGTGTGTGTGTGTGTGTGTGTTTACTTTTGCACCCTTACTGTTGATGTTCTTCTGCATACATGTATATATAGGAGAGATCTTTGGCCAAACAAAATTAGAAATCTATAAATTTTTAATTTCAAGGAAAGATCTTTATATGAACAAATTTAGAAATCTATGAATTTCAGATTTTTCTTGATTTCTAAAAATTAATGACACATTTAGAGGGTATGTATTCTTGATTAATAGGAAGTTGTTATTAATTATATATATTCTTAATAAATGGTGTATGACTTCCTCTATACAAAATAGGAAGTGCTATTATAATACATATTTTTTTTAATAATTGCATAGCATGTAGGCCAGTAGTATACTAGTATGTGTTGTCCATGACTTCCTCTATCTGATTATGTATTCTCCAGCTTCAGATTTGTTTTGTGTTATTTTGTTTTGTTTTTGTTTTTTTTTTGTGTTTTTTTTTTTTGGATAAAATCCAACCTGATTATGTTATACTCATTAAAAATTAAATAAATAATATCGGTGAAAACTTTTGGGTTGGGTAGGGTCGGATACCCATTACCCAACGGGTTTGGTCATCCCTAATTGGAGCCCATTTTTTTGAAGCTTACCATTGACCGCAATAATTGCTCAACTGAATCATTAAACAATTATTGCACAATTATTACCTAAACCTTTCACCTGTCAATATTCGTTTACAGTAGAATCAAAAACATTATAGGGTGATATAGAGGTTTTGAAGGAGCTGAAGAACGGGTTGGACCCTAACTTAGTGAGTCCAGGCTCATGCATTAATTGTGCGTTTAGGATTGCTTAAAAGCCATATTTTTTAAGTATTCAGCTTATTTTTGCTACTATTCATAGGTCTCATTTGTTGGGTTAAGATAGTTTGACCCCGGTTAATTAATTCAATTACCCAAGTTGATTAATTAGGTTCAATTTTATGCAAATCGTGAAAGCACCAACAAATCACCAAAAATACTAAGTGCAGCGGAAAATAAATTAGACACAGTGATTTGTTAACAAATGGGAAAAACATCGCAAGGCAGAAACCCCACCAGGTGATTTTAAGGTCACCACTCCCAAGAATCCACTAATTAACAATCAAGCGGTTACAAGTATAAGGAATTTTACCAACTGATAGTTTTTAGACCCCTTAAACAATTGATTTTAACCTAGGTAATTAACCAAGTTGTTACTTAGTCCAATTTGACAGTTTTTAGACCCCTTAAACAATTGATTAAACAAAAGAACAAACTGAACAAGTAAGGATATTTTCGACTCAATCAGAACCAATGAAAAAGTTCCACATCTCATAGCTAGTTTTGAAATTTCACATGGTTTCTTTTCCTGTATCAGTGAAGAGATTTTATTTGAAAAATCAATGAGAAAATAGCATGTCAATAGTGAAAACAAAACCCAAGAAATTTCTCGCCTTTGAAATTTCAACCGGGTTTTAATTTCTAGAAGCATCGAGAGAGAGGGTCGACCAATGGGTTTTGAGGACACAAAAAAGAAAAGAAAAGAAAGATGGAGCAATAGAGGAGAAAAGAAAAGAGAGAAGAAAAGGGTGTGCATTGGTAACGAGGGAGTTTCTCTCTCTTCCAATAAAATAAATATGCTTTTACTTTGCTTGTAAGATTTTTTTAAAAAAAGCAGACACATACCAAACATAATTATCCTTTTTTATATTTTAAAATATGTTATTTGAAACAGGGTACCAAACACCTTTTTTGCATTATGAATACTTTAAACACGTGTTTTAACAACACTTTTTAAACTATAGTTTTCTCGTTATTTTGAACAACGATACTTGAACTTGATGATTCAATTTCATATATCTACCACTTTGGAGGGGGGAGGTGTTGTTAGAGAAATTAGCTTGATCGTTCTCTAGAACATGCATGACCCTAGAATAGATAAAAACTTATATCGTATAAATCAACAAATTTCATCATATTATGTCAATGATTTAAAGTAAAAGAGTATGGAAGAAAATGTGCAAATATATAGAGTTTAATGCTAATTTTTTAGCTTTTTGAATAATTGAAGATTTACTAATCTTTAATTGTGCCCTTATTACATTTATTAACAGGATCCTTGATTTATTTTTCTTGTATAATAGGATATCCTGAGAATTACAATTTATTCCGAAATACAACTTAAAGGGTTGAAGTTAATGCAACAAGTTTTCATTTTGTCCTTCCAAGTGATTATTGAAGACTTTATCTACAAATTCTTGTTTAGCGGGGGGATCACAGAAACACAACTTCAAAACCTGGTGGCAATAACAATATCGTGGATCACTGCACTCTTTAACAGTATTGCATTTAACTTGTTTAAGTCCTTCAACATCCAACTTAAAACCTGCAATTATTGTATTTGTTAATGATTGCATTATATAAATTTTATTTAACTAGGAAACATTTAAAATCATTAAAATTATAAAATGGTGCCACTATACTAGTTATATATATATAAAACAAGGTATCGTTGTACATAAAAAAAAAAAAAAAATGAATAAATAAAATCCAAAAAATTAATCACTTATGTGGATGATAACTAATGTTAATTTTTTTAATCCAAATATTATGCATTTTTCAAATCTTTGTTAGAAACAGTAATGTTTATTTTCTCTCTTAAATGAATAAAGATTAAATAATTGTATACAAAATTGTTAACCTAAATGTAGAATAATGTGAGTAAGAGGGAATCTAAATTTTACTTGAGTGAATGAATTAAAATTTTTTATCCTATGACACAGACTTAAATAATGAATAAATTTGCATATATATATATATAAAACATTAAAATTACCATTCATTTTTTGTGATGAATAGAAGTATATATTTCTTAATTTTTACATAAATTTATATCATATTAGAGGTACCAAACCTATTTAAAATACTGAATTATTTCAAAGTTTATAATTATTTGCAAGAACAATAAGGCCATATAGTACTATATACATATAAGAAAAAAAAAATTAAGTAAAAATATAGGATGAGATTCTTACAAGAGCCAAGAACTAAGAGGGCAATTAAAAAAGCCAACTTGATGGAATATTTCTCCATCTCTTATGTCTTTGTGTATACAATTGCTAAGCTTTTTTTTTTTTTTTGGTTTACTTTTGCACCCTTACTGTTGATGTTCTTCTACATACATGTATATATAGGAGAGAGCTTTGGCCAAACAAAATTAGAAATCTATAAATTTTGAATTTCAAGGAAAGATCTTTATACGAACAAATTTAGAAATCTATAAATTTCAGATTTTTCTTGATTTCTAAAAATTAATGACACATTTAGAGGGTATGTATTCTTGATTAATAGGAAGTTGCTATTAATTATATATATTCTTAATGAATGGTATATGACTTCCTCTATACAAAATAGGAAGTGGTATTATAATACATATTTTTTTTAATAATTGCATAGCATGTAGACCAGTAGTATACTAGTATGTGTTGTCCATGACTTCCTCTATCTGATTATGTATTCTCCAGCTTCAAATTCGTTTTGTGTTATTTTGTTCTGTTTTTGTTTTTGTTTTTGTGTTTTTGTGTGTGTGTGTGTGTGTGTGTGTTTTTTTTTTTTTTTTTTTTTTTTTTTTTTTTTTTTTTTTTTTTTTTTTTTTTTTTTTTTTTTTCGAGTTTGGATAAAATCCAACCTGATTATGTTATACTCATTAAAAACTAAATAAATAATATCGGCTGAAACTTTCGGGTTGGGTAGGGTCGGATACCCATTACCCAATGGGTTTGATCATCCTTAGTTGGAGCCCTTTTTTTGGAGCTTACCATTGACCCCAATAATTGCTCAACTAAATCTTTAAACAATTATTACCTAAAAATTCCCCTTTCTTCTCCTTTCACCTACCGATATTCGTTTACAGCAGAATCAAAAACATTTTAGGGGGATATAGAGGTTTTGAAGGAGCTGAAGAATCGGTTGGACCCTAACTTAGTGAGTCCAGGCTCATGCATTAATTGTGCGTTTAGGATTGCTTAAAAGCCAGATTTTTTAAGTATTCAACTTATTTTTGCTACTATTCATAGGTCTCATTTATTGGGTTAAGATAGTTTGACCTCGGTTAATTAATTCAATTATCCAAGTTGATTAATTAGGTTCAATTTTATGCAAATCGTGAAAGCACCAACAAATCACCAAAAATACTGAGTGTAGTGGAAAATAAATTAGACACGGTGATTTGTTAACAAATGGGAAAAACCTCGCAAGGCAAAAACCCCATCAGGTGATTTTAAGGTCACCACTTCCAAGAATCCACTAATTAACAATCAAGCGGTTACAAGTATAAGGAATTTTACCAACTGATAGTTTTTAGACCCCTTAAACAATTGATTTTAACCTAGGTAATTAACCAAGTTGTTACTTAGTCCAATTTGACAGTTTTTAGACCCCTTAAACAATTTATTAAACCTAGGTAATTAGCCAAGTTGTTACTTAGTCCAATTAAACAAGTCTAGGTTATCACAATAATAAAGATCAAATCATGCAAAGCAGCGGAAAATAAATAACACACGATATGATCACCAGAAAACCAAACTGGTAAAAACCTGGGGAGGATTTGACCTAGCTATCCTCACGGTAAACTTGAATCCACTATCTTGAAAGAATCGAAGTTCATACAAAAGGACTTACAAGCACCCCCGCTTGACTTCCTAATGCTACCAACTAGTAGAACTTACTGACACGACCACGTGCAAGCTCCGAATCCACGAACTCCTTCTTTCTTGGATTCCCACCAGCTACAAGCACCCCCGCTTGTGTATTCTTTAAGCTTTAATGGCAGCAATTGTTTTGATCATCAAGGTGTAGAAAATATCTTCTCCTTGAAAACCCTAAGTTTGTGTAAAGGAAAGCTTCTCTAGATCTCACAAGAGATTTACACAAATCGCAATATAAGCAACACTAAAACGTGGCTAGGGTTTGCCTTTTATACTTAGGACAAATAAGAAACCCTAAAAACGTTTTAAAACAACTAGGGTTGAGTTGGAAAAATCTGCAGAAAAGCGATCTGCCCAAACTTCGATCGGCGAGCCTAAGCTTCGATCGATCGAGCCTGGCCGAAAGCCACAGTGCTTTCTGCCTTACACTCGATTCCAACTTTACATTGACATACAACTTTGAGCTAGCTTTAAACACTTCTAAACACATTGTTTTGATCATGATTTGCCAACAATACAAATTAGAGTTCTTAATACACAAAGTCCTAAACTTTAGAACCTAACAAACTCCCCCTTTGGCAATCCGTGACAAAACACAACATAGAAGCTCAAAGTTTACAAAATGAAAAGCCCTTTACAAAATAATGCTCATAAACCAAATCCAATCCTAACTACTATCCATCAGTTGCAAGTGTAGACAGCAGCTCAATTGAATCAACCTGTATATTTCCTGAAACACTAAACAAAATGCATAACTGCATGTGTGGAAATAATACAAGTAAACAAAATAACTTCTTGATTTCAAACAACACACAAATAAAGACATATATCAATGAATAACTCATAAATATAAATCAATAAGCAGTTTGAAACAAGAAACAAATAAAGTACCAACAAAAAACATAAAACTCCTCCTAACATGAATATCCCATCGAAAACAAGGTAAGAGCTAAAAATGTTGTAAGGTTGAATTTAATCAACCATTTTTATTGGCTTTATTCCGTGCCAAATTTGCTTGTATTTCAGCATTTAGTAACCCTGTATTTAGGTGGGTTTGTTGTAAGGGTAGTGAGTGAGATAGAGTGAAGTTTGCTTAAGAGTGTGCAAGAAAACAAAGACTCGCGGCTTGGCCTCGCGGGTGACACGCGGCTGCAAGCTGCCAGACGCAGCACACGTGCCAAGCATGCCAGAAGGTGAACAGTCATGCTAGCTGGAGCACTACAGGACAAAACAGGACAACTGGCCATACGATTATCTCGCGACTGGATCTCGCTACTCAGTCAAGTCGCGAGGTCAAGCCGCGAGCCACCCCTGTTTTGTAAATCCTAACGTTTCACATTCCTCTCTCACTTCAGTATAAATACCTCTTTTACCCACAAATGTAAGAGAGCTTCTAGAGAGAATTTTAAGAGAGAAACCCTAAAGAAAAACAAGATTGATTCACCCACAATCTTTATATTAGAGTCTCTTCAAATTCCTCAACTCTCTTCCTCTCCATTGTCAAATCCTTGAGAGGCATTTTACCAAACCTTGTTCTCACCAAATTCATCACTGTGAGAGAGCTGTTTGGATTTCTGGGAAGCAGTTAGGAAGGAACCAATCTACATTGGTTGATGCTACGGTATAGTAGCGGAATCCGGGAAGCTAGAAAAGAAAAAGGTTCGGCGCAACCTCGTTGGAGCAAGAAGTTTGGAGAGCTTAGGTGCACTGGGTAGATTAGGCTTAAAGGGTCTATTGCTGTCCATGTATCCCAACTATATTTTCTAGTGGATTGTTTACCGCTTGGAGGGCGGCGGAGAGGTTTTACGCCGAGGGCTTCGGTTTCCTCTTCGATAACACATCGAATGTTGTCTTTGTGTTTGCATCTTCCTTCCCTTTTATCTTTGCCTTTTTATCTGCTGTGGATTGTGATTTTAATTTGGCTTAGATAGTTTTTTTTTTTTTTTAATTCCATATTATAGCTTATGTTAATTTTCCGCACACTAGTTGTTTGACATAATGCTTGAACTGGTTAAGTTGTAATTTGGGGGTCTAAACGTTCAAGGGTGTTTATACACATATTTGAACTTTCAATTGGTATCAGAGCGGATACACTTTTATTGGTTTCAATACCATTGTGTGATCCTTGACTCTCTTTTGAGATGGATTGGTCTCAATCCCTAAATGCACCTCCATATTTTGATGGTAGTAATTATGCTTTTTGGAAGGTTTGCATGAGAGCTTTTCTTTGCTCAATTGATGAATCTGTTTGGGATGCTGTTGAGATTGGTTGGACCAGACCTGAGGCAGCCAAATCCACATGGGATAAGGCACCACTCGCTGCATCTAATGCTAACAGTAAAGCACTCAATGCTATTTTCTGTGGTGTGTCTCGAGATGAATTTCACAGGATCTCTCACATTACCATTGCTAAAGAAGCATAGGAGATATTGGAGACCACGTACGAAGGCACGAAGAAGGTAAAAGACACCAAGCTGCAGATGCTAACCACTCAGTTTGAGGAGTTAAAAATGAGTGAGGATGAGTCCTTTGACTCTTTCTATAGCAAGCTGAATGAAGTAATTGTCAGCAAGTTCAATTTGGGAGAGAAAACGGAGGACTCTAAAATTGTAAGGAAAATCCTTCGATCTTTGCCGGAAAGTTTTCGTGCTAAAGTGACAGCGATTGAAGAGAGCAAGGACCTTGATGACATCAAAGTCCAGGAGCTGGTTGGTTCTCTTCAAACTTATGAGATGTCGCTGCCCAATCAACGGAAGAGTAAATCTCTTGCTCTTAAGACCATTAATGAGAAGGTGGAAGATCATGACTCATCGGGAGAAGATGTGGTTGACAAAGATGTTGCATACCTTGTTAAAAATTTCAGAAAATTCTTGAAATTCAAAAATAATGGCAAATTTGGTGATAAAGGAAAATTCCAAAGTTCAGGAAGGGAGAAAAGGGAATTCAAAAAGAAAGATGGAAAAGAATCCCAACCTACACAAGGTGTCACTTGTTTCGAATGTAATGGGCATGAACACTTTAAGAAAGAATGTCCGAATTACTTGAAATCGAAAGGCAAAGTGTATGCCACAACATTGAGTGACTCGGATTCATCTGACTCAGAATCTGAGGAAAGCTGTGATGGAGAGGGGAACTACTCAGCTTTTATGACTATTGCTCATGTTGAGTTTTCAGATGAGTTGAATCTGCTTGTACGAGACCTTGGAGAACATATTGACGAAGAATCACTGGGAATTGTTGAAGAATCAGATGCTGAAGAAGATGAAAGTACAGCCAATCTTCAAGAGAATTATAACTCACTCCTGGAGAAGTCGGGTGAGTACACAAGGGTGGCCAAGGCTGCTATGAGAAAAATGAAGAAGGCATAGGAGGATATAGGGAGGCCAAATGTGAGATAGAAACACTGAATGGTGAGCTATCAGAAGCTTACAAAAAAGTGAGATTTCTTGAGCAAGAAGTTGTGTAAGCAAATGCTAAAATAAAGAGGGTCACCACCAAGAAGCTAGATGATGTTATTTCATCTCAAAAGAGTTTTTCAGACAAATTCGGATTGGGATATACCGGAAGAAGTAGCTCATTTGGAACTGTCACTAAAGAAGTGAAGTTTGTAAAGGCTAAAGATCCAGTTGAAGTTGACCTTATTGTTGAGAAGCTCAAGATGGAGGAGAAGAAGAATGTGGAGAACCAACGGTTGTTGAATCCCCGCAATCAGTATGTGGGCAGGTCTGAATCTCGTGCCAAGTCTCGTCCACGACCACAAAGAGGTCCTAGATCAACTTATGTGTGTCATCATTGCGGACTTCAAGAGCATACTCGACCAAATTGCCAAAAGCTGAGAGTAAAGAATAGTGTAACTCCTCAAAGGTCACGAGGACCTAGAAATGATAGAAGAAATTGGGCAGGTGAACAATCTATAGATCAAAATGGTGATCCAGGAATGATGAACGTGATGAAGATGATTGGTGTATTCACAAACTGCTTGGAAAGCTTCTCACGAAGGTTTGAAAGCCCTAACTCTCGTACCCAATCCTATAAGGAAATCACCCCAAACGCAAGTGACGTGTGGTTGAAAAAGGGTACTCATGCATAAACATTACAACATGTCCATGCATTAATACTTCCTATGCTTGGTGACGATGTTTGATTGATTGCTTGTTGTTTATGTTGATGGTTGTTTGTTTGCCTTCTTGTGCATATTTTTGTTTTTCTTTTTATTTTTGATCAATCTTTTTCTTCTTTTATGTCAAAAATCCAAAAATCACATAAAAAATTAGAAAATCAAAAAGTTTGATTGACATTGTTGAGCTTTTGTCTCAAAACTTGTTTTGCCTTATACCTTTGTGCTAATGGCTTTGTGCATTTTCGAGCATTGCTTGTTTCTTTGCACTCATATCACTGTGGGAGAAATCTTGAAATCTATGTGATTGTTGTAAATAGATCTTCAAACTTGTCATGAATGATTAGTGAATGGTTATGATGATCTTGAGACATGCATAGACTTGTGTCTATATATCTTCCCACTCTTTATTTTTGTTTTTGCTAAAAAGAGCTCACCAAATGTAAATCTCCAAATGAAAAGAGATATTGAGCTGCAAAAACCTGTCGCACACTCTAGTATTCGACTAGGAAAAAGGGTAAGGGACCTAAAATTAAAGTGATTGTTTATTCAAAAAGCCAAAGGCTAGTTCATTAAAGTGAAATATCAAATATCACTCTCACAATGAGAGGTGATTGTCTCAAAAGATCAAAATGATCAAATGTTATGATTGAAAGTGGAGTCAAATGTAAAGCTCCAAAATATGTTATCAAGTTTTGTGGGAGGTCATATATACATATTTCTATAATTGAGATGGATCACATGATCTAGTGCTAATTGTGTATGTCTTGGTTGAATTGATCATTGAAATTTCACATTAGACTAAGGACTATCTCATTGTTAATATCCACACACAACACACAAGTTTATGTTCAATAAATGACATAATCATTTGTGTGATTGTACTTGATGAAATGTGTTTTCACATGCTCAATCTTTGTTAATTCAAGCACAAAAAGATTTTTGAGTGTTTTAGGTGTTTTTGGAAAGTATTTTGTTTAAAAAATCTGAAAATTTCAAAAATCCTTTTTTTTGCCCTGTTTTGGCGACTCAGTCGCAGGTAAGTCAAGTCACGAGCCTCAGTCGCGTCTTCGCGGTTCATTTTTGGCGACTTGTTCGGGAGTGGAAGGTCTAGTCACGAGGGTTACTCAGAGATTTTGGCGGCTCAGCTCGCGACTCTCTCGCGGGTAGACCTTCCAGTCGCGAAAAACACTTAGAAATTTTTTTTCAAACTTTTGTCTTTGAGTGTTTTGGGGGCTTGAACTGGCGATTTTGTGGCGACTCACTTCAGTCGCGAAAAACGCGTGTTTGGCAAAAATAGGGGCAGTTTTTAAATCTTTTTTAGTTTTCCCTCGAACTTTTGTGACTGTTCATCTTCTCTCTCAACTGTCTCCTTCCCAAACACTCCGTGCTCCCATTTCCAAACTCCATTGTTGCATATTTTCTGCTCAAAATCTTCAAGTAACAGGTATGGGTTTTCATTCTTGAACTCCTTTCTACTTGATTTTGTGTTTTTCCCCTTTGATTATTCGCATTTGTTTGTGATTTTGAGATGGGTTTTTAGTTCGGTAGTTACTCTTTGTCCATGCTTAGCCTGTGGAAACTATTGTTTCAGTTTTGAGCTTTATTAAGTTGTTGGTTTTGTTCTTCATCATGTGATTAGCTAGGGTTTGTTATTTGTTGGTTTCTCATCTTGTCTGATCTGTTGTTGATGTGTTGATTCAAAATATTCCTGTGTTGACTGTGTGTCTTTCTAAGCTGATTGTGTGGTTTTAATCTGACCCACTTTACTGTGTAGCTACATTTGGGCCATTTTTGTCCCTCATTGCTATTTTCTGGTCATTTTCATCTAGCTATTAGGGTTTCTTCATTATCCCTAAATTACCACTAACCCACTGCTAATAATGTCTGTTGGATTGTGTTCTGTCATTTCCTCTATTCATGATTCAGACTAGACATGTCACCATTCAAGAAAGCAACTGTGAAAGGAGGCAGTTCCAAAGGGAAGGAACACGTCATTGATGTTGATGACTATCCACCTCAAACAAAAGAGACTCGTTCTTCATCAAAGAGATTCGATCCCAACAAGTTCAGATCCTATGAAGCCTATCAGTCTCATGAGAATTATTTCCAAAATGCTACACCATTACTAGAAAGAACTGTGGATCAATCATCACTTTATGACACTGACATTCCGAAATGGTTTGCTCACAAGGACTGGAATTACCTTTTCTCTAATCTGGATGACGCGTATGAAGATTTGGTAAACGAATTTTATGCCAACACGATTGTGGAAGAAGATGAACTTAAGTGCTGGGTTAGGAAAAAGAGCTTTTCAGTCTCTCCTGCATATTTGGCAGAAATCCTTCACATCAACAGACCAATATTCCGACACTCATCGGCTTATGATGATCTTTGTCCTGATGAGGAGCTTCTCAAGGAAAGTCTTGGACAAGACTTGGAGTTCTCACCCAATGGAAAATCCATCAGTGTTTCCTCTCTTCCTCCAAAATTGAGTGTGCTTACAATTGTGATGTTTCATAATTTGTACCCTTTATCAAGCACTGGGTATATGAACCTCGGACGTGCTTTGTTTCTTTATGATCTAATCTCTGATGTAGAAATTGACATCTGTGCTCATATCTTTCATGTTTTGCGCAAAACGGTTCTACGAACTGAGTCCCGAACATGCATTCCTTTCTGCTGTCTCATTTCAAGGATCTTGAAGCTCAAGGGAATTTATCCAACGGCAGATGAATCTCCTCTCTCGAAACCGAGTCCAATCAACATGCGTACATTCAATGCAAGCATTGGACATAGTCGGAAGAGAGCCAAACCAGAAACTTCCGCATCTCACAATGGCTCTCATTTCAGCACTCTCTCCCTTGATGAAAAACTTGATCACATTGTATCCTCTATACACGAGTTGAATACAAAGATGTCTGGTCTCACATCTACTCTACACCATCACAGCACTCGATGGGATATGAAGCTTACTTCACTTCAAACTCAATTGGATCAAATTCAGAGAAGGCTAGAAGAGGATGTATAGCCTATTCCATGACAAAAAGGGGGGAGTGATAGGCCTGATCAGAGGGGGAGGATATTACCTAAGGGGGAGTGTTTTTTGCATTCTTCTTCAGTTTAAGTTGTTATATTTTATTCAGTTTAAGTTGATATATTGTGTTTTGTACCTGTTTTTACCCATGTGCTTATGTAAGCTTTTAGGGTTAATGTTTTTATGCATAGTCTGCAGGCTTTATGGTTTGTACCTTGCTTAATGCAGCCTTTTATGCTATGTTGAAATCAGTACTTCTATCTAAATTTCTTGCATTTTGATTTATGTACTATCAGTCTTGTGCCCTTGTAGGATTGTTCCTAGATGCATATACTTAGTGTATTATGCATTGGTTGAGTGTTGAGCATACAAGTATCTTGCCTTGTTCTTGTTAAGTTGTATGTTCAAGTGTTCATTCCAAGTGTGAATGAGCACTGTGATCACTACCTTGTGGTGATTACTTGGTTGATCAAGCCTTGATTTGAATCTTCACTTCATCTTTGCTTGATCACCTTAAGCTTGTTTCATATGCATTTCATGTTTTTTCTGCATACAATGATCATGGTGTATTGTTATGTTTCAGGAGTTTCATGTTCTTATGATTCAAGTGCTTCACAGCTTCTAGAGTTAGGTGTGAGTAAGTTTTGTTCAACTGTTCCCAACTCACATGTTAAGTCTAGAGTCTGTTTTAGGGTTTTGTCACAGAATAGCCAAAGGGAGAGATTGTAAGGTTGAATTTAATCAACCATTTTATTGGTTTTATTCCGTGCCAAATTTGCTTGTATTTCAGCATTTAGTAACCCTGTATTTAGGTGGGTTTATTGTAAGGGTAGTGAGTGAGATAGAGTGAAGTTTGCTCAAGAGTGTGCAAGAAAACAGAGACTCGTGGCTTGGCCTCGCGGGTGACTCGCGGCTGCAAGCCGCCAAACGCAACACACGTGCCAAGCATGCCAGAAGGTGAACAGTCATGCTAGCTGGAGCACTACAGAACAAAACAGGACAACTGGGCATACGGTTATCTCGCGACTGGATCTCGCAACTCAGTCAAGTCGCGAGGTCAAGCCGCGAGCCACCCTTGTTTTGTAAATCCTGACGTTTCACATTCCTCTCTCACTCCAGTATAAATATCCCTTTTACCCACAAATGTAAGAGAGCTTCCAAAGAGAATTTTAAGAGAGAAACCCTAAAGAAAAACAAGATTGATTCACCCACAATCTATACATTAGAATCTCTTCAAATTCCTCAACTCTCTTCCTCTCCATTGTCAAATCCTTGAGAGGCATTTTACCAGACCTTGTTCTCACCAAATTCATCACTGTGAGAGAGCTGTTTGGATTTCTGGGAAGCAGTTAGGAAGGAACCAATCTACATTGGTTGATGCTACGGTCTAGTAGCGGAATCCGGGAAGCTAGAAAAGAAAAAGGTTCGGCGCAACCTCGTTGGAGCAAGAAGCTTGGAGGGCTTAGGTGCACTGGGTAGATTAGGCTTGGAGGGTCTATTGTTGTCCATGTATCCCAACTATATTTTCTAGTAGATTGTTTACCGCTGGGAGGGCGGCGGGGAGGTTTTACGCTGAGGGCTTCGGTTTCCTTTTCGATAACACATCGCGTGTTGTCTTTGTGTTTGCATTTTCCTTCCCTTTTATCTTTGCCTTTTTATCTACTGTGGGTTGTGATTTTAATTTGGCTTAGATAGTTTTTTTTTTTTTTTTTTTTTATTTTAAATTCTGTATTATAGCTTATGTTAATTTTCCGCAAACTAGTTGTTTGACATAATGCTTGAATTGGTTAAGTTGTAATTTGGGGGTCTAAACGTTCAAGGGTGTTTATACACATATTTGAACTTTTAAATGTTAAGTACACAGTGAAGCACCTAGATACAATCGAAAACTCCGCAAGCTCCAACCAAAAACAAAAAGTCTCCCCCTGAAAACAAAAACCTACAAGTACTCCCCCTTTTTGTGACAGAATGCCAAAGGGCAAACAAGATATCCATCATCAAAAGGGAGGTGGTCTAAACTGTGCCAACTCCGCATGCAAGGCACGGATCTCATCAAGTACGTCCACCAAAATCTATCCTTGAGCCGCCTGAACGGTCAAGACATGATCCAACGTGCGATGAATGTCTGAATCATCCGTAGCAGTCGGTGGAGGAACAGCAGCATCAACATCAGCATCAGCAGCAGCACCTGAAGTCTCAGCAGCAGCTGTACCTATAGAAGAGGGAGGAGGGGGAACATTGCTAGATGATGCACCTCTAGGACGAGAAGGAGGAACTCTCAACTGAGGAGCCCTCTGACGAAGAAAAGTGGCACCTATGGGAGCTATCACATAAACAGGCTCACTCGACGGAAAACCATCTAGACCTAAATAGAGCAAAATCCTATGAATGAAAATAGGATGAATCAGCACATGCCCTACGGCAGAACTCCTATGAACCTCATTCAAAGAACAAAGGAACAAGTGAGGAAAACTGATGGATGCTCCAGAAGCAAAGGCGTACAAAAACACACATCGCTCTAAAGGGATGGTGTGGAAGTGAGAGATAGGCCACAAGGAATGACACGCAATCCTAAAGAAGAGATAGGCAGTCTCGATAAGCTCAGCGGACGTGATCTAAGGATCAGAACCCCACTGGATAGATGACCCAGTGATGTAAGACATGACAACATCTAAAGAGGGTGACTCATCATAGGGTAGTCAGCATCCCGAACAACCGGCACCCCAAGAGCCTCAGCCACCACCCGAGGGGTAATGGTGAACTCTACACCTCGTATCCAACTCCTAACTAGGGTGTTGGAATCATAGATGTGGCAAGAGAGGTTCGAGTAGAACTCTCTAATCAGGGCGGTCGGAGGTGGATGATCTATCTCTACGCGAGGCAACCAACCCCTAGACTCAAAATTGGCCCTAATGGCCGGATCAAGCGCATCTAACACAACAGCTTGCTCAAACTAGATCTTACGCCTACAGTTCAAGGTGTCATAGGCTTCTCTACACTTATCATTCTTAAACAGCTCTACTCTAGGTGGAGACTCAGAGGAAGTGGAAGTGGTTCTATGAGCTCTAGTTTTCCTAGGCATGGTGCTAAGATAAGGATCAAAACACAGAGCGAAAGAACAAAAACCACAAACCAAAAACCAAGGGCAGACTGCAAGTTAGCACAAAAACAAAAAATAGAATCAAAATCTATATGATGCATGAACAAGTTTAAATGTCATGATGCATGTGCTAATGCAGTGAATTAAGTCAAAAAGATTCAAATTACAAAATTGGCTAGCACATAAAGGTTTTTAACACAAAAACCCCAAAATATAGAAACCACTTGATCAATTTTAAAAAATTGACGAATTGATCATTATACATGATATAATAACAAAAATAATGACCAAATACATCAATTGGAGAAACCAATTTCGTCAATTTAAGACAATTTGACAAAATCCCCAATTCGGATCAAATTCAAAACCCTAGAATTTTCAATTTTTCAAAAACCACAAAATTGATCAAATTAAACTATAGGGAACATCAATATAACATCATGGCACAAAAACCCATTGATCAATTACACAAGAATAGGCTTGAATCATCAAAAACCCCAATAATTTTGAAGATGCCGAAAATAGCCATGAGAATGCATGAAAAATGCATGAAAACAAGAAATAAACTTGAAAAAGAAGGGCAAAAGGGTCTTACCGGCTTCTAAGGACAAAAACCTTGCAAAAATCTTGAAGGAAAACGACAAAAATTTGATGGTGGAGCCAAGAGCCAACGCGGAGAGAGAGAAAAGCTTGAAAAAGTTTGAATAGTGACTTTGAAAAAGTCCAATTTAGCATTTTAAAAAACCTGATACACGAGTTTCGATCGGTCGAAAATTAGCCTCGACCAGTCGAAACAGACAAAGACTCCCTCTCTCAAAAATTTTAAAATTTTAAAAATTTCAATCGGTCGAAAAATAGAATGGACCGATCGAATCAGGCAGAGGCTCACCATATTTTTCAGGAAAAACACAATTTTTGAAAAACAAGCTGATTTAACTCAAAGCATTAAAATTTAAGACCAAAAATGCATGAGTATGAGATGATATGATTTTCCAAACAAGAATTTTAAGCCCAATATTCCCAAAAACAAAATTTTGCATTCTCCACAAATTTTCAAGCAACAAATTTAGTTTGCACATAATTCAAAGTGATTGCAAAAAACTTGGTTGGTCAGACCATAAACACACACGATAACATGTACAATGTTTAGCAAAGAGTAACTCGTATAGTGTGTGCAACTAGCAAAGACTTGAGATACATGTGAGGTGATATGTGAATAGCAATTAATCACAAAGTCTACAAAATTCATCACAAAGAATTTAAAAGAGACTATCACCTGAAGAGTTACATCATATAACTCCCACATCTCCTAGATCATAAGCTTGCAATCATGTAAGTTTCTTGTATTTATGCCTCATAATATACATTCCAATTTTAAGTTTATGTGAGTTTGGCATCAAGCCTAATAGTACACACCAATTAGATTTTAAGAATTAAGCACTTTTACCGAGGCTTCACCTTATGTTCTTTTTGTGCATGTGCTACACTTTCTCGAGCACAAAATCTTATGATATGCACTAAGATGTTCATGATTGGCTAGTGAACAATGGTGAGATGGTTATTTAGGTCTTTCTCTAAATGTTCAAGTCCAACATTTAAAAACATGTGACTTCAAGATTAAGACATAGTAATCAAAAACCATACACATCTTTCCCACACAACATGCACTACAAATCTTCAACTAGTAAAGTGCAATAAATAAGCTCATCAAAGCTAAATAAGGTACAAAAGACATGTTATGTGAAAATAAATTGACCAACCTTGTTCTCAAAAACCAAGAAGAATAGTGCAAAACAAAATGTGCTTCCTTTTTCCCTTTATATATATATATATATATATATTTTTAATACAAATAAAAACACCTAGAATGAAATGCATGAATGTTATGATATGCAAATCCTAGAGACAAAAAAAAAAAACACAACCAAAGAACAATGGTCACAAAGGGTAGAACAATGAAGCACAAGGACCAAGTCAGAAAGACTCAGTTTGGTCGAGTCTTTTGCATCTAAAACTTTTTAGATGCACCACGAGCATTGGAGTTCTTATTCACTTGAGAATGATTACCAACTCCAGGATTGGAATAAAGGTTTAAAGCCTTTACTAAATCACCAATAAGTACCATAGGATCAAGTGCTTGAGGCACAGGTACTTTTGGTTTGTTTGCTTTCTTAGCAGCTTGCAGCTTGTAGCAATTTAGACGTATGTGTCCAGTCTTTCCACAAAAGTGACAAACCCATGCAGGTTTATCATGTGTCTTGTCCTTAGTTAGGGTAGGCTTCTTAGGCTTAGATTCTTTTAGATCAACCCTAATCTTCCTAGATGATGAACCTTCTAAGGGTTTAGCAACCTCATTCACAGGGGGTTTGACAGTTTCACTCACTATCTCACTCACTGAAGGTTCAGAAGAAGAAGATGAAGGAACAAATTTAGTGGAATGGGGAGCGGACACACAGATGCTATCAACATAACCTAAACCAGTTTTGTCAGAAGATGACTTTTGAACACTCAGCATTTGATCAAGTTTAGAACTAGCAGATCTAGCAACAGATAAATCAAGTTCCAAAGATTTAACTTTATCAAGCAAAAGCATGTTTTCAGTTTTCACATTGTTCAAAAGATCATTAGCATCAAACAATTTAACAAGCAAATTTTTCTTTTCAAGCTCAAGAGATTCAATTTTCTTTAGGCGAAGTTCAACATTCATAGCATCCTTTGCAGCAACTTTGCAAAGTTTGTTATAGGCCTCTTGAAGATCTACATCTTCAGAGAGTTCCCCATCAGAAGGGTTCTCTTCAACAGATATGCTCTCATCAACTACAGCAGTAGCAGTTAAAGTAATGAAGTTTCCATCCTCATCACAATCAGAATCATGATCAGAACTTTCACCATCACTAAGGGTTACAGCCATAGCCTTACCCATAGACTTCAAATAGGTTGGACATTCAGATTTCATCTGTCCATACCCTTGACATCCAAAACATTGAGAGCCCAAAAAATTATTGGAAGTTTGACCTACTCTTTCTCTAGGTTTATCATTGTTATTAACCTTAGTGGGATCATGCTTCCTAAAATTTCTAGGTTCAGCAGTGTTTGTGCCTCTTGCCTTTCTATTGTTATTCTTGAGAAAGTTTCTAAAGTTCTTGGCAAGATAGGCAATCTCTGTAGCAGAGAACTCATCATCAAATCCACCACTATCAACATCATCAACTGACTTAAGAGCCATTGATTTGGATTTGGTAGTTTTGGGTAGATCCAACTCATAGGATTGAAGAGATCCTACAAGCTCATCAACAGGGATGGAGTCCACATCCTTGCTTTCAGTAATGGCAGTCACCTTGGGTCTAAAGTCCTTAGTCAAAGATCTAAGAATCTTCCTAACAATTTTAGGTTGATCATAGATTTCACCCAAGTTAAATGCAGAATTAACAATATCATTCAGTTTAGCATAGAATTCATCAAAAGATTCATCATCAGACATCCTAATGCTTTCAAATTTAGAAGTCAATTACTGCAATTTATTTATTTTGACAGCCTTTGTGCCTTCATGCATAGTCTGGAGGATATTCCAAGCAGTATGAGCGATCTCAACATTCGAGATTCTCTTAAATTCCTCCATAGAAACAGCGTTAAAAATCGCATTCATAGCCTTGCTATTAAACGAAGCTGCTTCTTTCTGAGAAGTTTGCCACTCACTAACAGGAGTAGTGGGCTTCTCCCATTCGTATTCAACGGAGTTCCACACCCTCTCATCAATGGATTTCAGAAAAGCTTTCATCCTTACTTTCCAGTAAGCATAATTATTCCCATTAAAGTGAGGAGGAATAACTAGAGAGTGTCCGTGTTCCATGACAACAGGGGTCAAGGATCAGCTCAGTGATCAAAGGATCAACGACAAAAAAGCTACCCGCTCTGATACCACTTGACAGTTTTTAGACCCCTTAAACAATTGATTAAACCTAGGTAATTAGCCAAGTTGTTACTTAGTCCAATTAAACAAGTCTAGGTTATCATAATAATAAAGATCAAATCATGCAAAGCAGCGGAAAAAAAATAACACACGATATGATCACCCAAGAAACTAAACCGGTAAAAACCTGGGGAGGATTTGACCTAGCTATCCTCAAGGTAAACTTAAATCCACTATCTTGAAAGAATCGAAGTTCATACAAAAGGACTTACAAGCACCCCTGCTTGACTTCCTAATGCTACCAACCAGTAGAACTTACTGACACGACCACGTGCAAACTCCGAATCCACGGACTCCTTCTTTCTTGGAATCCCACCAGCTACAAGCACCCCCGCTTGTGTATTCTTTAAGCTTTAATGGAAGCAACTGTTTTGATCATCAAGGTGTAGAAAATATCTCCTCCTTGAAAACCCTAAGTTTGTGTAAAGGAAAACTCCTCTAGATCTCACAAGAGATTTACACAAACCATAATATGAGCAACATTAAAACGTGGCTAGGGTTTGCCTTTTATACTTAGGACAAATAAGAAACCCTAAAAACATTTTAAAACAACTAGGGTTGAGTTGGAAAAATCTGCAGAAAAGCGATCTGCCCGAACTTCGATCGGTCGAGCCTAAGCTTCGATCGATCGAGCCAGGCCGAAAGCCACAGTGCTTTCTACTTTACACTCGATTCCAACTTTACATTGACACACAACTTTGAGCTAGCTTTAAACACTTCTAAACACACTGTTTTGATCATGGTTTGCCAACAATACAAATTAGAGTTCTAAATACACAAAGTCCTAAACTTTAGAACCTAACACAATTAAACAAGTCTAGGTTATCACAATTACAAAGATCAAATCATGCAAAGCAGCGGAAAATAAATAATACAAGATATGATCACTCAAGAAACCAAACCGGTAAAAACCTGGGGAAGATTTGACCTAGCTATTCTCAAGGTAAACTTGAATCCACTATCTTGAAAGAATTGAAGTTCATACAATAAGACTTACAGGCCCCCACGCTCGACTTCTTATTGCTACCAACCAGTAGAACTTACTGACAAAACCACGTGCAAGCTTCGAATCCACAGACTCCTTCTTTCTTGGATTCACCACCAAATACAAGCACACCTGCTTGTGTTTTCTTTAAGGTTCAATGGCAGTAACTGAATTGATCATCAAGGCGTAGATAAATCTTCTCCTTGAAAAACCTAAGTTTGTGTAAAGGAAAGCTCCTTTAGATCTCACAAGAGATTTACACAAACCGCAATTATGAGCAACACTAAAACGTGGCTAGGGTTTGCCTTTTATACTTAGGAAAAATAAGAAACCCTAAAAATGTGTTAAAAAACTTAGGGCTGAGTTGAACAAATCTGCAGAAAATCATTCTACCTGAGCTTTGATCGATTGAGCCTGTCTTTCGATCGATCGAGCCAGGCCGAAAGGCACAATGCTTTCCTGCTTTAACTCGATTCCAACTTTACATAAAAGAACAACTTTGAGCTAGACTAAAACACTTCTAAACACATTATTTTGATCATGGTTTGCCAACAAAACAAATTAGAGTTCTAAATACATAAAATCCTAAGACTTTAGAACCTAACACCAATTATCGTAGCCTATCCTGAAATACCAACCTACAGTTGAACCATCGCTCCAATACCCAATTGGACTTGATCTTGTAGTAGCCTTCTTTTCCTTTGATGCACAAACCTCCAATTTGTGACTAACCCTTTGCATGGATCCGAGTACGTGACTAACTCCAGCAATTTGAACAGATGTTATTGACTGCAAAGTTCTGCACTTCATCAATAATGAAGATCGGGAAGCACTTGGTTACAAAATCCTATGGCGCACAAATGCAGTAGCTTCACACAGAGAAAATAATTATCTTGGTCTTTATATTCATGTGTGATGACTCTTAAAATTAGCCTTAAATATGTCTAGGGTTATGAGATAAGAGACCCTAAACAACTACATAAGATTGGGCCGAATTTCAGATTTGGAAATTCTAAAATCATAGTTCTCGATAGATCGAGCTACTGTCGAGCTATTTATCAAGCTTCACATTAAGTCTTGATAGCAGGCTTCTATCGAGCTATCTGTCGAGACTTAGTGAACATCTTTTCTTCACTTGTTTTTTGGATCAATCTTCATGTCTTTAATACTTGACTTGAACAACATATTTTTTGAAGTAATAAACCCATCTTATATCTACCCAATTACAAGTAAAGTGCATTTTGTCAAAGGATTAGCCAAAACACTCAAGGACAAAAAGTTAAAAAAAATTTCTAAGTGTTTTTTGCGACTGGAAGGTCTACCCGCGAGTGAGTCGCGAGCTGAGCCGCGAAAATCTCTGAGTGAACCTCGCGACTGGACCTTCCACTCGCGAACAAGTCGCCAAAAATGACCAGCGAAGATGCGACTGAGTCTCGCGACTTGACATACCCGCGACTGAGCCGCCAAAACAGGGCAAAACAGTATTTTTGAAATTTTCAGATTTTACAAAAAAAATACTTTCCAAAAACACCTAAAACACTCAAAAATCTTTTTGTGCTTGAATTAACAAAGATTGAGCATGTGAAAACACATTTTATCAAGTACAATCACACAAATGAATATGGCATTTATGGAACATAAACTTGTGTGTTGTGTGTGGATACCAACAATGAGATAGTCCTTCGTCTATTGTGAAACTTCAATGATCAATTCAACCAATGCATACACAATTAGCACTAGATCATGTGACCAATCTCAATTATAGAAATATGTATATATGACCTCCCACACATCTTGATAACATAACTTGGAGCTTTTCATTTGACTCCACTTTCAAACATAACATTTGATCTTTTTGATCTTTTTGAGGAAATCATCTCTCATTGTGAGAGTGAGATATGACAATTCACTTTAAAGAACAGGCCTTTGGCCTTTTTGAATTAACATTCACTTGAATATGAGGTCGCTTACCCTTTTTCCTAGTCAAATACTAGAATGTGCGACAGGCTTTTGCAGCTCAATATCTCTTTTCATTTGGAGATTTACATTTGGTGAGCTCTTTTTAGCAAAAATAAAAATAAAAAGTGGGAAGATATATAGACACAAGTCTATGCATGTCTCAAGATCAACATAACCATTCACTAATCATTCATGACAAGTTTGAAGATCTATTTACAGCAATCACATAGAATTCAATATTTTTCCCACAGTGATATAAGTGCATGAAAACAAGTAATGCTCGAAAATGCACAAAGCCATTAGCACAAAGGTACAAGGCAAAACAAGTTTTGAGACAAAAACTCAACAAAGTCAATCAAACTTTTTGATTTTCTAATTTTTTTATGTGATTTTTGGATTTTTGACACAAGAAACAAAAATGATTGAACAAACATAAAAAGAAGCAACAGTATTCACAAATGTCCAAACAAACAAGAAACATGTTGCACAAAAAGCTAATCAGAAAGGTGTATGCCCCAACACAGACAGATTTATCATATTATAAATATGTGAAGCACACAACACACAAGAGAGTCAAGGAATTGTACCAACACCAATGGTCTTACGGAGTGATTCAAACCGTGGACCATCGAGAGGCTTGGTGAAGATATCCGCCTTTTGATTGTCGGTGTGTATGAACTCAAGACACACAACTCTTTCCTCTACCAAATCCCGAATGAAATGGTAACGTATCTCTATGTGTTTGGATTTTGAATGCTGAACAGGATTCTTGGAAAGATTGATGGCACTGGTGTTGTCACAGAAGACACACATCGTTTCTTGAGGAATTCCATAGTCATGAAGTAATTTCTTCATCCAAAGAAGCTGAGTGCAGCAACTTCCAGCAGCGATGTATTCTGCTTCTGCAGTAGATAGAGACACTGAATTCTGCTTCTTGCTCATCCACGAAACAAGATTGTTACCAAGATAAAAACAGCCGCCTGAAGTGCTTTTCCGATCGTCTACACTGCCAGCCCAGTCAGCATCTGAATACCCAGCAAGACAAGCATTTGAGTCTTTTGAATACCACAGACCATAGTTTGCAGTACCATTCACATATCGAATGATTCGTTTAGCAGCAGTCAGATGAGATTCCTTCGGATTAGCTTGGTACCTGGCACAAACGCCCACACTGAAAGCAATGTCCGGTCTACTGGCTGTAAGGTAGAGCAAACTTCCTATGATGCTCCTATACAATGTGGGACTTACTTCAACTCCCGACGAATCCACATTCAGTTTAGTAGAAGAGCTCATGGGAGTGGAGGCATGTTTTTTGGAGTCTAGTCCAAACTTCTTGACAATGTTTCTGGCATACTTCTCTTGAGATACAAATATACCCTCCTTCTGTTGTTTGACTTGAAGACCCAAGAAGAATGTGAGCTCCCCCACCATGCTCATCTCAAACTCCTTCTTCATCTTCTCAGAAAATTCAGTAGCACGATCTTCGATAGTTGCCCCAAACACTATGTCATCAACATAGACTTGTGCCACAAGGAGATAATCTTCATCATTTTTGACAAACAGAGTTCGATCGGCGTACCCTCTCTTGAAACCTCTATCTAGAAGATAATGTGTAAGACGATCGTACCAGGCTCTAGGCGCTTGTTTTAAACCATAAAGTGCTTTCTTCAATCTTAATACATGATCTGGGAAATGAGGATCCTCAAATCCTTTTGGTTGCTCAACAAATACTTCTTCATTTAGATACCCATTCAGAAAAGCGCACTTAACATCCATTTGATAAAGCTTGAAATTCAAAGTGCACGCAATGGACATGAGGATTCGAATGGATTCGAGTCTTGCCACCGGAGCAAATGATTCATCAAAATCCACTCCTTCTACTTGTGTGTATCCTTGAGCCACTAACCGAGACTTGTTTCGAATTACCTCTCCATCTTCATCAGTTTTGTTTTTAAAAATCCACTTTGTGCCTATAACATGAACGTTCTCAGGCCGTGGAGCAAGTTCCCACACATCATTCCTCACAAACTGATTCAGCTCTTCATGCATTGACTCAACCCAATTCTCATCTTGAAGAGCCTATTCAACCCTTTTTGGTTCAAACTGTGCAAGATAACAGTGATATGTTACATGATTGGCTAGCAGAATATTTCCTTTCCTGAGGCTAAGACCGTCGTCAAGTGATCCTATGATATTACTTTCCGGATGATTCTTGACAACTCTTGAAGATGGCCTTTTTGAAGTGGAAACTTCATCACTACGAGAGATAGGAGGATGAACTTCTGGAGGAGTAAGAGGACTTGAAGTTCTAGACATCGATCTCGTTTCCATTCTTGAGTTGATGGGAGTCGATTCTACTTCTGGTATGGGTTCTTCACCTTCTATATCCAAAGCTTCTACCTCAACATCAGGCTCTTCGGTGCTCGGTCCTTCTACATCATCAATCATTTCCACCTTAGGTAAGGCATCATCAATCTTGACATTTATGGATTCCATCACAGCCTTTGTTCTCTTGTTAAACACTCTATACGCTCGACTTGTAGTAGAGTAGCCAAGAAAAATACCCTCATCACTTCTTGCATCAAACTTCCCAAGATTTTCTCGATCATTTAAGATATAGCATTTACTTCCAAAAACCCGGAAATACTTCACTTTAGGCTTCTTCCCATTCCATATCTCATATGCAGTCTTCTTTGTACCAACTCGAAAGAAAATCCTATTTCCAATGTGACACGAGGTGTTGACAGCTTCTCCCCAAAATTTTTGAGGTATTTGCTTGTTAAGCAACATGACTCTCGCCATCTCCTGAATCACACGATTTTTTCTCTCTACCACTCCATTTTGTTGTGGAGTTTTGGGAGCTGAAAACTCTCTTTTAATTCCATTCTTCTCACAGAAGGACTCGAATCTTGCATTCTCAAATTCCCTTCCATGATCACTTCTAACTTTGGCTATCGGTATCCCCTTTTCGTTTTGTAGTTTCTTGCACAGAATCTCCAACCTCTCACAAGCTTTTGATTTTTCTCTAAGGAATTCAACCCAAGTGTATCTTGAGTAGTCATCCACAATGACCATAATGTATCTATTCCCCCCTAGGCTTTCAGTTCTGGTGGGCCCCATCAGATCAACATGAAGTAACTCCAAGCACCGAGAGGTGGCTATCACATTTACCTTGTGATGACTTGCCTTAGTTTGCTTCCCCATTTGACATGCACCACAAACGGTCTTCTTCACTTTTCCAAACTTAGGAAGTCCCTCGACTGCTTCAAGTTTGGAGACTTTTGCTACTTGTTTGAAGTTGGCATGCCCAAATCTGTGATGCCACAGCTCCAACATATCCACCCGAGCACTTCTACACGATATTGGTGCCGTGGGAACTATTCCATAACAATTATCTGTAGTCCGATTTCCTTCCAAAACCTGAATCCCCTCTTCATTGATGATCAAACATCCTTTCTTAGAAAATTGTACCAGGAAATCGTCATCACAAATTTGAGTGATGCTCAGCAAATTCGCCTTCAGCCCTTTTATGAACAGCACATCTTTCAACAGAGGCAAACCGGGTATCTCAATGGTTCTTTTGCCTAGGACTTGAGCATGGCTTCCATCACCAAAGGTCACATAGTCACCAACCTTTTCTTTGAGTGACTTAAACAGTGACTTATCCCCTGTCATATGGCGAGAACACCCACTGTCAAGATACCACAAACATGCATTGAACACCTTCAATGAGGTATGCACAAATAGGTTCACATGTGACAGACATTCTTGACCTTCAAACACACACTCATCATCAGTTTTCCTGCTTCTTTTAGATTGATTTTTCATTTTCAGATTCTCAATCATCTCACACAACATTCTATTCTTTCTTTTATATTTCTTAATCAATGATTTAGACTCAGATATGCTACTGTGTAAGACAAGATTCTGATTTTCAAGATATTCCAGCATGTGAACAATAACTCTAGCATGTTTCTTAGTTTTTAATAACTCTACAAGATCATCAGTAAGACACCTTTCAGACATATGCATAGAGTCATTTTCACAAACACTTAAGCTACAATTCAGCATGGTATAACCCAAAACAACAATCACAACTCAGGGGTCTAGGATCACACTTAGGTAATAAAACCACAACAAGTGTACCCGCTTTGATACCAATTGAAAGTTCAAAAACGTGTATAAAACACCTTTGAACGTTTAGACCCCAAAATACAACTTAACCAACTCAAGCAATATGTCAAACAACTAGTGTGCGGAAACTTAACACATGCTATAATATGAAATTGGTTATAAACTATCTAAGCCATAACAAAATAAAACCACAGCAGATAATGTAAAGGCAAAGATAGAGAGGAAGGAAGATGCAAACACAAAGACAACACGCGATGTGTTATCGAAGAGGAAACCGAAGTCCTCAGCGAAAAACCTCTCCGCCGCCCTCCAAGCGGTAATCAATCCACTAGAAAATATAGTTGGGATACAAGGACAGCAATAGACCCTCCAAGCCTAATCTACCCAGTGCACCTAAGCCCTCCAAGCTTCTTGCTCCAACGAGGTTGCGCCGAACCTTTTTCTTTTCTAGCTTCCCGGATTCCGCTACTAGACCGTAGCATCAACCAATGAAGATTGGCTCCTTCCTAACTGCTTCCCAGAACTCCAAACAACTGTCTCACAGAGATGATAATGATGAGAACTAGGTTTGGTATAATGCCTCTCAAGGATTTGACAATGGAGAGGAAGAGAGTAAGGGAATTTGAAGAGACTCTAAGGTATAGATTGTAGGTGAAGCAATCTGGTTTTTCTTTAGGGTTTCTCTCTCAAAATTCTCTCCGGAAGCTCTCTTTCAATCGTGGGTTAAAGGGGTATTTATACTGGAGTGGGAGAGGAATGTGAAACGTTAGATTTTACAAAACAGGGGTGGCTCGCGGCTTGACCTCGTGGCTTGACCAAGTCGCGAGATCCAGTCGCGAGTTAACCGTATGGCCAGTTGTCCTATTTTGTCCTGTAGTGGTCCAGCTAGCATGACTGTTCATCTTCCAGCATGCTTGGCACGTGTGCAGTTTCTGGCGGCTTGCAGCCGCGAGTCCATCCGCGAGTCCCAGCCGCGAGTCTCTGTTTTCTTGTACACTCTTGAGCAAACTTCACTCTATCTCACTCACTACCCTTACAACAAACCCACCTAAATACAGGGTTAGTAAATGCTGAATTACAAGCAAATTTGGCACGGAATAAAGCCAATTAGATGGTTGAATAAATTCAACCTTACACAAATTATCAATACAACCTTATAATCAAACAATATATGTGCGGAATATGAATATAAGCTAAACCAAAACGTGTAAAACACTTTAAACCATAATTAATCACAATCACAATAGTAATTAAAAGGTAAAGAGAAAGGGAAGAGAGATGCAAACACAAATATAACACGGCAATGTTTTATCGAAGAGGAAACCAATGTACTTGGCGTAAAACCTCTCCGCCGCCCTCCAAGCGGTCAATAATCCACTATAGAATGAAGTTGGGATACATGAATAGTAGAAGACCCTCTAAGCCTAATCTACTCAATTCACCTAAGCCCTCTGAGCTTCTTGCTCCAACAGGGTTACACCGAACCTTGTCTTCCCTATCTTACCAGATCCCGCAATAGCCCATTGCATCAACCAAATTGAATTGCTTCCTTCTAAACTACTTCCCAAGCACCAAAATAGCTTCTCACAGATATGGGTATGGTGAGATAAGGATTTGGCTAATGTACCTCTCAAGGATATATCAATAGAGAGGGTGAGAGTAGACGAATTTAGAGAATCAAAAGATGAAGATTGTGGATGAGTCAATCTTGTTTTTCACTAAGGTTTCTCATCCAAAATTCTCTTTGGGAGCTCTCTACATTTCATGGGTATAAGGGTATTATAGCAGGGTGTATGAGGAATGCGAAGAGTCAATTACAACCAAACAGGGCATTCTGGCAACTCGAGCTCGCGACTGGAATGAGTCGCGAGTTTGAGTCATGAACTAACTGCCTGGCCAGACTAGAAGTTTTGTCCTGTAGTGCAACAGCTAGTGTGACCCTTCAGCTCCCCCTGCATGCTTCTCACGTGTGCCATTCTGGCGACTTGCTAGTCGCGAGATCCAGTTTCGAGACTCCCAAATAGACACTAACTCCTGGGACGTCAATGTTTACCCATGCAACAACCTCTTCAGCAACTGGTTCATTTGTGGGTTTCGTTTCGACCTCAATGTCTCAGAAACGAGCTGATTCGCCGAACACGGTCAAGACCAGGCGGGTTACAACAGTTCACTCTCTTCCGTTTTGTTAAGACATATGTGATTCAATGTTAGGACCATATGTCACTATTTTATGTAATTGGCTAATCCTTTGACAAAATGCACTTTACTTGTAATTGGATAGATCTAGGATGTGATTAATACTTCAAGGAACAAGGTTTCAAATTCAAGTGTTAAAACTATGCAAGTCTGTCCAAGAATCAAGTAAGAAAGTGCTGGAATTTAAAACTCGACAGCTAGCATCTATCAAGGTTTAAAAGCTGTTGAAGCCCGTGGCTCGACAGCTAGCTCGATTGATGGCTATCTATCGAGGTTTATGAGACTCAGTTTTTCAGAGCTGTTTTACATCCAATCCATGAATATGTATTTAGACTTTCTTTTTTCACAACCCTAAAGATATATAAGAATTATTTTAAAGGCCATCAAAGGTTATACAAGTTGCACAAGTGTGAAGCAAAGTCTTGTTTATGCAAATTGTGAACAGAGACAAAACTTTTCCCAAGTTCATCTTTCTCTTGAAGAAGCTACTGTGTTTGTGCACTGTAGGGTTTTGTGACCAAGGAGCTTTCATGATCTTCATCGTGTGATGAAGTAAAGAACTTTTCAGCCAACATTCTTCTGAAGTTGGTGATTAAGTCGCGTACTAGGATCCGCTCATTAAAAGGAGAGATTGTCACTACCGAATAAGTCTAATTGGGTATTGGGGTAAAGGTTCAACTGTAGGTTGGAATCAGGTACTGTGATTCACTTACTTGTAACCATATGTTTTGATAATAGTGGATTCTCGGGAATGGTGACTTTAAAATTACCTGGTGGGGTTTTTGTCATGTAGGTTTTCCCCATTCGTAAAGAAATCACCATGTCAATTTAATTTCCGCTGTATTTAGTTATTTGGTGATTTGTTTGTGCTACCATGCATTTTGCATGTTAATTAACTTAATTAATTCACTTGGCTAAATTAATTGGTTAATTCATCACAAGGGACCAATACATTCTTGGCCTATCACATTTCTTGGAACCTCCCTTACTTACACCCTTGACAACTCCAACAACTTCTTCTTTAATCCATTTCCTGACTCACTCCCTAACCTGACTCGTCTGCAGTGACTCGGTCTCTCAATGAACTCGTTCTCCGACAAAATACCCATCTTGATTAGCTCACTCACTGAGCTTGTGGAGCTTTACCTCGATAACAACAAGCTGGAGGGAGAAATTCCAGCGAGTTTCAACAACCTTGTGAGCTTAAAAAGACTCGAACTCCAATCAAACAAGCTCACATGCAAGTTTCCTAAATTGGGTTCTTTGAAAAAGTTTTCCTTTTTAGATGCTAGCAACAATGCCATCTCTGGCAAAATCCCGTGGGTTTTTCCATCTTCGTTGGTTCAAATCTCCATGAGAAACAATAGCTTAGAAGGAACAATAATCCCAGAGAATTTCAGAACTTTGGGTTATTTACAAGTAATCAATATAAGTCACAATCGACTCAGTGGCTCAGTACCATCCCTTCTCTACGACCTCCTATCACTGCAACAACTCACTCTCTCATTCAACCAGTTCTCCTCCATACAAGCCCCAGCTTCTTTAGGCACACAAAGCGAGCTCATAGCTATCAATCTAAGCAAAAAATTAAGGGGAAAGGGCATGTCAACAAGGAGAACAAAAGAACAAACTGAACAAGTAAGGATATTTTCCACTCAATCAGAACCCATGAAAAAGTTCCACATCTCACAGCTCGTTTTGAAATTTCACATGGTCTCTTTTCCTGTATCAGTGAAGAGATTTTATTTGAAAAATCAATGAGAAAATGGCATGTCAATAGTGAAAACAAAACCCAAGAAATTTCTCACCTTTGAAATTTCAACCGGGTTTTATTTTCTAGAACCATCGAGAGAGAGGGTCGAGCAATGGGTTTTGAGGACACAAAAAAGAAAAGAAAAGAAACATGGAGCAATAGAGGAGAAAAGAAAAGAGAGAAGGAAAGGGTGTACATTGGTAACAAGGGAGTTTCTCTCTCTTCCAATAAAATAAATATGCTTTTACTTTGCTTGTAAGATTTAAAAAAAAAAAAGCAAACACATACCAAACATAATTATCCTTTTTTATATTTTAAAATATGTTATTTAAAACAAGGTGCCAAACACATTTTTTGCATTATGAATACTTTAAACACGTGTTTGAACAAAACTTTTTAAACTAAAGTTTTCTTGTTATTTTGAACAACGATACTTGAAATTGATGATTCAATTTCATATATCTACCATTTTGGAGGGGGGAGGGGTTGTTAGGGAAATTAGCTTGATCGTTCTCTAGAACATGCATGATCCTAGTATAGATAAAAACTTATATCGTATAAATCAACAAATTTCATCATATTATGTCAATGATTTAAAGTAAAAGAGTATGGAAGAAAATGTGCAAATATATAGAGTTTAATGCTAATTTTTTAGCTTTTTGAATAATTGAAGATTTACTAATCTTTAATTGTGCCCTTATTACATTTATTAACAGGATCCTTGATTTATTTTTCTTGTATAATAGGATATCTTGAGAATTACAATTTATTCCGAAATACAACTTAAAGGGTTGAAGTTAATGCAACAAGTTTTCATTTTGTCCTTCCAAGTGATTATTGAAGACTTTATCTACAAATTCTTGTTTAGCGGGGGGATCACAGAAACACAACTTCAAAACCTGGTGGCAATAACAATATCGTGGATCACTGCACTCTTTAACAGTATTGCATTTAACTTGTTTAAGTCCATCAACATCCAACTTAAAACCTGCAATTATTGTATTTGTTAATGATTGCATTATATAAATTTTATTTAACTAGGAAACATTTAAAATCATTAAAATTATAAATGGTGCCACTATACTAGTTATATATATATATAAAACAAGGTATCGTTGTACATAAAAAAAAAATAAATGAATAAATAAAATCCAAAAAATTAATCACTTATGTGAATGATAACTAATGTTAATTTTTTTTAATCCAAATATTATGCATTTTTCAAATCTTTGTTATAAACACTAATGTTCATTTTCTCTCTTAAATGAATAAAGATGAAATAATTGTATACAAAATTGTTTACCTAAATGTAGAATAATGTGAGTAAGAGGGAATCTAAATTTTACTTGAGTGAATGAATTAAAATTTTTTATCCTATGACACAGACTTGAATAATGAATAATTTTGCATATATATATATATATATATATAAAACATTAAAATTACCATTCATTTTTTGTGATGAATAGAAGTATATATTTCTTAATTTTTACATAAATTTATATCATATTAGAGGTACCAAACCTATTTAAAATACTGAATTATTTCAAAGTTTATAATTATTTGCAAGAACCATAAGGCCATATAGTACTATATACATATAAGAAAAAAAAATTAAGTAAAAATATAGGATGAGATTCTTACAAGAGCCAAGAACTAAGAGGGCAATTAAAAAAGCCAACTTGATGGAATATTTCTCCATCTCTTATGTCTTTGTGTATAAAATTGCTAAGCTTTTTTTTTTTTTTTTTTTTGTTTACTTTTGCACCCTTACTGTTGATGTTCTTCTCCATACATGTATATATAGGAGAGAGCTTTGGCCAAACAAAGTTAGAAATCTATAAATTTTGAATTTCAAGGAAAGATCTTTATACGAACAAATTTAGAAATCTAGAAATTTCAGATTTTTCCTGATTTTTAAAAATTAATGACACATTTAGAGGGTATGTATTCTTGATTAATAGGAAGTTGCTATTAATTATATATATTCTTAATGAATGGTATATGACTTCCTCTATACAAAATAGGAAGTGGTATTATAATACATATTTTTTTTAATAATTGCATAGCATGTAGTCCAATAGTATACTAGTATGTGTTGTCCATGACTTCCTCTATCTGATTATGTATTCTCCAGCTTCAAATTCGTTTTGTGTTATTTTGTTTTGTTTTTGTTTTTGTTTTTGTGTTTTTGTGTGTGTGTGTGTGTTTGTGTTTTTTTTTTTTTTTTTTTTTTGTTCGAGTTTGGATAAAATCCAACCTCATTATGTTATACTCATTAAAAACTAAATAAATAATATCGGCTGAAACTTTCGGGTTGGGTAGGGTCGGATACCCATTACCTAAAGGGTTTGATCATCCTTAGTTGGAGCCTTTTTTTGAAGCTTACCATTGACCACAATAATTGCTCAACTAAATCTTTAAACAATTATTGCACAATTATTACCTAAAAATTCCCCTTTCTTCTCCTTTCACCTACCGATATTCGTTTACAGCAGAATCAAAAACATTTTAGGGGGACATAGAGGTTTTGAAGGAGTTGAAGAATGGGTTGGACCCTTACTTAGTGAGTCCAGGCTCATGCATTAATTGTGCATTTAGGATTGCTTAAAAGCCAGATTTTTTAAGTATTCAGCTTATTTTTGCTACTATTCATAGGTCTCATTTGTTGGGTTAAGATAGTTTGACCCCGGTTAATTTATTCAATTACCCAAGTTGATTAATTAGGTTCAATTTTATGCAAATCGTGAAAGCATCAACAAATCACTAAAAATACTGAGTGCAGTGGAAAATAAATTAGACACGGTGATTTGTTAACAAATGGGAAAAACTTCGCAAGGCAAAAACCCCATCAGGTGATTTTAAGGTCACAATTATTTACCCAAGAATCCACTAATTAACAATCAAGCGGTTACAAGTATAAGGAATTTTACCAACTGATAGTTTTTGGACCCCTTAAATAATTGATTTTAACCTAGGTAATTAACCAAGTTGTTACTTAGTCCAATTAAACAAGTCTAGGTTATTACAATAACAAAGATCAAATCATGCAAAGCAGCGGAAAATAAATAACACAAGATATGATCACCCAAGAAACCAAACCGGTAAAAACCTGGGGAGGATTTGACCTAGCTATCCTCAAGGTAAACTTGAATCCACTATCTTGAAAGAATCGAAGTTCATACAATAAGACTTACAGGCCCCTATGCTCGACTTCTTATTGCTACCAACCAGTAGAACTTACTGACAAAACCACGTGCAAGCTCCGAATCCACGGACTCCTTCTTTCTTGGATTCACCACCAGATACAAGCACACCTGCTTGTGTTTTCATTAAGCTTCAATGGCAGTAACTGAATTGATCATCAAAGCGTAGATAAATCTTCTCCTTGAAAAACCTAAGTTTGTGTAAAGGAAAGCTCCTTTAGATCTCACAAGAGATTTACACAAACCGCAATTATGAACAACACTAAAACGTGGCTAGGGTTTGCCTTTTATACTTAGGAAAAATAAGAAACCCTAAAAACGTTTTAAAACACTTTGGGCTGAGTTGGACAAATCTGCAGAAAATCATTCTGCCCGAGCTTCGATCGATTGAGCCTGTCTTTCGATCGATCGAGCCAGGCCGAAAGGCACAATGTTTTCCTGCTTTAACTCGATTCCAACTTTACATAAAATAACAACTTTGAGCTAGACTAAAACACTTCTAAACACATTGTTTTGATCATGGTTTGCCAACAAAACAAATTAGAGTTCTAAATACATAAAATCCTAAGACTTTAGAACCTAACACCAACTACCGTAGCCTATCCCGAAATACCAACCTACAGTTGAACCATCGCTCCAATACCCAATTGGACTTGATCTTGTAGTAGCCTTCTTTCCCTTTGATGCACAAACCTCCAATTTGTGACTAACCCTTTCCATGGATCCGAGTACGTGACTAACTCCAGCAATTTGAACAGATGTTATTGACTGCAAAGTTCTTCACTTCATCAATAATGAAGATCGGGAAGCACTTGGTTACAAAATCCTATGGCGCACAAATGGTGTAGCTTCACACAGAGAAAATAATTATCGTGGTCTTTATATTCATGTGTGATGACTCTTAAAATTAGCCTCAAATATGTCTAGGGTTATGAGGTAAGAGACCCTAAACAACTGCACAAGACTGGGTCGAATTTCAGATTTGGAAATTCTAAAATCGTAGTTCTCGATAGATCGAGCTGCTGTCGAGCTATTTATCGAGCTTCACATTAAGTCTTGATAGCAGGCTTCTATCGAGCTATCTGTCGAGACTTAGTGAACAGTTTTTCTTCACTTGTTTTTTGGATCAATCTTTATGTTTTTAATACTTGAGTTGAACAACATGTTTTTTCAAGTACTAAACCCATCTTATATCTACCCAATAACAAGTAAAGTGCATTTTGTCAAAAGATTAGCCAATTACAATAAAATATGACTCTAACAATCTCCCCCTTTGGAAATCCATGATAAAACCACAAAAAGCAATTATGAGAGAAGTCTAACACAACTATCCCATAATTTACAAAAGTACAAAAGTCTAGCCCTACAATGAACTCTTGAAAACTTTGCAAAAAGAGAGATCATGGCATGATAAACTTGCAACCTGTCTTATTTGAAATGATTAAACAAGATCAAGTGTGAAACATAGACAAGTTGTATACAATAAGAAACAACACATGTGAGACAAAGGTAAAGAAAACATACATCAACTCATATATATAAATTAGAGGCATCTGTCTGGACGACCTTGAAGGAATTTTCTGAGGGGATTCCTAGACAAGGGAGTGTTTTGACATATTTTTCGATTTGTTGAACAACCAATGTATGAGTGGGTGTCCAAGGAGGATGATTGGTTCAAAGTCTATCAAAAAGAGGCTTGCATTGTTGCCTAAGATTTTGATAGAAATCAGAAATGTAATTGAGGGATCCTAGGAACCTTTGAAGTTGGGTCTTTTCTGGGATCTCATCTGGAAACTTTTCTGCAAACTGAATGGCTCTATCTATGGGTTTGATGACACCATGTCTTATATCAAAGCCTAAGAATCGGACACTGGTTTGGAAAAGTTTGATCTTTGGAGCTGAAACAACAAGACCATTATGTTTGATGGTTTGGAAGAATGTTCTAAGATGCTTCCAATGTTGGTTCAGGGATTCTGAGAAAATAAGTACATCATCAATGTACACATTGATATGACTGGAGAATGGATTGAAAATCTCATTCATGATGTTTTGGAATTCAGAAGGTGCATTCTTAAGACCAAAGGTCATTACATTCCATTCGTAATGGCCAAAGGGTGTGGTGAAAGCTGTCTTGTACCTATCAGACTCTTTAATTTGTATCTGCCAAAAACCACTCTTCATGTCAAACTTACTGAAAACCACTGCTTTGCTAAGTCTGTTAACTAAGTCTCTTTTGTTGGGAATAGGGGGCAATTACCAAATGGGTAATTATATTGATATATATTTATATAGATATATCAAAGAATACAATGTATGTAACAAAAGTCGTCACAACACCATGGTACATGTAATGAGAAAAGAAAGACACCAAAACCTCACTACATCCCTCAAAACACTATCCCACTATCTAGTATATCCTATGCGAGCTCTCCCCCTAGCAACAAGACTACTCTCATCTATAAAACTACTCCCCCTTTTTGTCATAAGTGACAAAGGGTGTATAACTGAGAGTTCGTCATCTCATCATCATACTCAGAGCCAGAAGCATCATCACCATCATCATCTCCACCGTCCAAAGAAGAGGACTCCTCAACATGCTCAGGTGAAGATGAGGGTGCAAAACCACCACGGCGAGACTAGCAGTCAAGCGATGTGACCGATTTTCATGTTCATTTGACACATCTCATCGGATAGATGGTCAAGATGACTACCAAAATCAGCATGCATATGCTGAAGTTGCTCCATGACTTCCACAAGGGAGACAGGTGCCCTAAATGAGGAAGAAGGGGCAAATGATGAAGAGGATTGAGAGGAAAGGGCTGCAGGGTTTGTAGGGGCTACATCTCAAGGCTCCACACAAGGCCGTTTCACAGCAAGCTGCGCTGCACTCCTTCGAATAGACTCCTTGCTCATGGCACCAATGACATAGAAGAGAGGAGAAAAAGGAATGGTGACGTGCAAATGAGTGAGAATGTGCGTGATAGTTGAAGGAAAGATGAGCTTATCACATGTGGTAGTGTTTCGATAGCAATCTATAATAGATTCTATCATATGTGATGGAAAGTCTATAGAAAGAGATGTTTTTGAAGAATAGTCCATGCTTCTTTCGTATTGTCAGTGGAAGAGATCTACTTGAATTCTTCATTGGTCATAGCACTAAACAAAACATTCAGAGCTTTACTTTTAAAACTTGCAGCTTTGATCTTTGCATCATCCCAAATGGCTGGTGGCTCTTCAGGCTACGTCCAACCTACGTCAACTGCAAGCCATACTTGATTTCAAGCTGTGTTTCTTTTATTGAGTTTTTGACAGCCACAAGTTTGAATATGATCCTCTGAACAATATCTTGGCCTTTTTAATAATGAAAAAAAAAACATAATAATAAACTAATTTAATCTAAAATTTGGAAAATAAAAATTAAAAAGCCTAACAACAAAAGTAGAAATTTGTTAATCTTAATTTTTTTTAAAAAAAAAAAGAACTCATTCAAATCTTAACAAATTTGAAATAAATCAATCAAATGGGAGATCAATGGATGAATGATTGTTTGGCCATGTACACTAAAAGAGATGTAGCTTATAGGATTGATAATGCAAAATATAAAACATCATAGAAAGCAAATGTAAAGAATTTATGTATTTCAATTTTTGTTTTTGTTTTTTTGTTGTGATGTCAATATATTCAAGTTCTCTTTTGTTTTAAATTTTGTATAATTTATGTTTCTTATTGATCACCCTAAATAATAATCCTAGAATGCCACTGTGCTACAATCAATAGAAACATCACCTTTCGAAGGGTCCGTTTGGTTAGGCGTTTTGGGAGCTTAAATGAACATTTTTAAAATCCAAAACTCTGTTTTACAACCAAAAGTCCTCATAATTCTTTTTTTTTTTTTTACAAACACTAATTTTAAATTTAAAACACCGTTTTCCATGAACTTATACAAACACACTTGAAATTTCCAGCAGCTTAGAGACAATGTTACATGATTTGGCTTCTTCATTTCAAGTTCTTTCTTTTGGATATGTTTCTAGGTCAATAAGGAGGCCCAACTTTTGGTTTCCTAATAGTTTTTAGTATTTAAACACTGAACTGTAGGCCTAAAAAAAAAGCATTTGGTAAGGGTGTTTTTTACTGAAATGTTTGTGTTACACTTCTCATATTAGGGTGTTTAAACACTGAATTAAAAAAACTACTCTTACTAGTTTTCAATTTTCAAATCACATTACTTATTGGCACTTTTGTAAATATGTTAAAAACCAAGGGAACTACTTGATTTTTTTTTTAGATAGTCTTAACCTATGGCGTTCGTTTCTAATAATAGCTCTTTTATCATCAGACCAAGACACCAATTGGTTTTTGGTGTCGGCGGGGATTGAACCCCAGATTTCTTATTCAACCATCAGAGACTTTACCAGTTGAGCTAACTGGAACCCACAGGTCCCACTTGATTAGAAAACACTTGAACAGTCTTCTCTCTCTGTCACGTCTCTAGCACTCTTTTCTCTCACTATCTCCTTCAATTCACACTTGCTTCCCTTAACGTCTCAAGTCAATGATTTCTTCCATCGATCTAAACAAACAGAATCCAAGAAAATTTCCACATCTCATAGCTCTTCTATAAAATTCTAACGATTTTTTCTTCTTGTATTAGTGAAGATCTTTTTATTTAAAAAAATTTAAGAGGAAAGGGCATGTCAACAAGTAGAACAAAAGAACAAACTGAACAAGTAAGGATATTTTCCACTCAATCAGAACCCATGAAAAAGTTCCACATCTCACAGCTCGTTTTGAAATTTCACATGGTTTCTTTTCCTATATCAGTGAAGAGATATTATTTGAAAAATCAATAAGAAAATGCCATGTCAATAGTGAAAACACAACCCATGAAATTTCTCACCTTTGAAATTTCACTTGGGTTTTATTTCTAGAATCATCGAGAGAGAGAGAGGGTCGAGCAATGGGTTTTGAGGACACAAAAAAGAAAAGAAAAGAAAGATGGAGCAATAGAGGAGAAAAGAAAAGAGAGAAGGAAAGGGTGTGCATTGGTAACGAGGGAGTTTCTCTCTCTTCCAATAAAATAAATATGCTTTTACTGTGCTTGTAAGATTTTTTTTAAAAAGCAAACACATACCAAACATAATTATCCTTTTCTATATTTTAAAATATGTTATTTGAAACAGGGTACCAAACACCTTTTTTGCATTATGAATACTTTAAACACGTGTTTTAACAACACTTTTTAAACTATAGTTTTCTCGTTATTTTGAAAAACGATACTTGAAATTGATGATTTAATTTTATATATCTACCATTTTGGAGGGGTGACGGGTTGTTAGGGAAATTAGTTTGATCGTTCTCTAGAACATGCATGATCCTAGTATAGATAAAAACTTATATCGTATAAATCAACAAATTTCATCATATTATGTCAATGATTTAAAGTAAAAGAGTATGGAAGAAAATGTGCAAATATATAGAGTTTAATGCTAATTTTTTAGCTTTTTGAATAATTGAAGATTTACTAAACTTTAATTGTGCCTTATTACATTTATTAACAGGATCCTTGATTTATTTTTCTTGTATAATAGGATATCCTGAGAATTACAATTTATTCCGAAATACAACTTAAAGGGTTGAAGTTAATGCAACAAGTTTTCATTTTGTCCTTCCAAGTGATTATTGAAGACTTTATCTACAAATTCTTGTTTAGCGGGGGGATCACAGAAACACAACTTCAAAACCTGGTGGCAATAACAATATCGTGGATCACTGCACTCTTTAACAGTATTGCATTTAACTTGTTTAAGTCCTTCAACATCCAACTTAGAACCTGCAATTATTGTATTTGTTAATGATTGCATTATATAAATTTTATTTAACTAGGAAACATTTAAAATCATTAAAATTATAAAATGGTGGCACTATACTAGTTATATATATATATAAAACAAGGTATCGTTGTACATAAAAAAAAAATGAATAAATAAAATCCAAAAAATTGATCACTTATGTGAATGATAACTAATGTTAATTTTTTGTAATCAAAATATTATGCATTTTTCAAATCATTGTTAGAAACACTAATGTTTATTTACTCTCTTAAATGAGTAAAGATTAAATAATTGTATACAAAATTGTTTATTTAAATGTAGAATAATGTGAGTAAGAGGGAATCTAAATTTTACTTGAGTGAATGAATTAAAATTTTTTATCCTATGACACAAACTTGAATACTGAATAATTTTGCATATATATATATAAAACATTAAAATTACCATTCATTTTTTGCGATGAATAGAAGTATATATTTCTTAATTTTTACAAAAATTTATATCATACTAGAGGTACCAAACCTATTTAAAATACTGAATTATTTCAAAGTTTATAATTATTTGCAAGAACAATAAGGTCATATAGTACTATATACATATAAGAGAAAAAAAATTAAGTAAAAATGTAGGATGAGATTCATACAGGAGCCAAGAAATAAGAGGGCAATTATAAAAGCCAACTTAAAGGAATATTTCTCCATCTCTTATATCTTTGTGTATACAATTGCTAAGCTCTTTTTTTTTTTTTTTCTTTTTTCTTTTTACTGTGTGTGTGTGTGTGTTTACTTTTGCACTCTTACTGTTGATGTTCTTCTGCATACATGTATATATAGGAGAGATCTTTGGCCAAACAAAATTAGAAATCTATAAATTTTGAATTTCAAGGAAAGATCTTTATACGAACAAATTTAGAAATCTATGAATTTCAGATTTTTCTTGATTTCTAAAAATTAATGACACATTTAGAGGGTATGTATTCTTGATTAATAGGAAGTTGTTATTAATTATATATATTCTTAATAAATGGTATATGACTTCCTCTATACAAAATAGGAAGTGCTATTATAATACATATTTTTTTTAATAATTGCATAGCATGTAGTCCAGTAGTATACTAGTATGTGTTGTCCATGACTTCCTCTATCTGATTATGTATTCTCCAGCTTCAGATTTGTTATGTGTTATTTTGTTTTGTTTTTGTGTGGTTTTTTTTTTTTTTTTTTTTTTTTTGTTTGGATAAAATCCAACCTGATTATGTTATACTCGTTAAAAACTAAATAAATAATATCGGCGAAAACTTTTGGGTTGGGTAGGGTCGGATACCCATTACCCAACGGGTTTGGTCATCCCTAACTGGAGCCCATTTTTTTGAAGCTTACCATTGACCGCAATAATTGCTCAACTGAATCATTAAACAATTATTGCACAATTATTACCTAAAAATTCCCCTTTCTTCACCTTTCGCCTACCAATATTCTTTTACAGCAGAATCAAAAACATTATAGGGTGATATAGAGGTTTTGAAGGAGCTGAAGAATGGGTTGGACCCTAACTTAGTGAGTCCAGGCTCATGCATTAATTGTGTGTTTAGGATTGCTTAAAAGCCAGATTTTTTAAGTATTCAACTTATTTTTGCTACTATTCATAAGTTTCATTTGTTGGGTTAAGATAGTTTGACCCCGGTTAATTAATTCAATTACCCAAGTTGATTAATTAGGTTCAATTTTATGCAAATCGTGAAAGCACCAACAAATCACCAAAAATACTAAGTGCAGCGGAAAATAAATTAGACACAGTGATTTGTTAACAAATGGGAAAAAACCTCGCAAGGCAAAAACCCCACCAGGTGATTTTAAGGTCACCACTCCCAAGAATCCACTAATTAACAATCAAGCGGTTACAAGTATAAGGAATTTTACCAACTACCGTAGCCTATCCCGAAATACCAACCTACAGTTGAACCATCGCTCCAATACCCAATTGGACTTGATCTTGTAGTAGCCTTCTTTCCCTTTGAAGCACAAACCTCCAATTTGTGACTAACCCTTTGCATGGATCCTAGTGCGTGACAAACTCCAGCAATTTGAAAAGATGTTGTTGACTGCAAAGTTCTTCACTTCGTCAATAATGAAGATCGGGAAGCACTTGGTTACAAAATCCTATGGCGCACAAATGCAATAGCTTCACACAGAGAAAATAAGTATCTTGGTCTTTATATTCGTGTGTGACAACTCTTAAAATAAACCTTAAATATGTCTAGGGTTATCAGAAAAGAAACCCTAAACAACCGCACAAGATTGGGCCGAATTTCAGATTTGGAAATTCTAAAATCGTAGTTCTCGATAGATCGAGCTGCTGTCGAGCTATTTATCGAGCTTCACATTAAGTCTTGATAGCAGGCTTCTATCGAGCTATCTGTCGTGACTTAGTGAATAGCTTTTCTTCACTTGATTCTTGGATCAATCTTCATGTCTTTAATACTTGACTTGAACAACATGTTTCTTGAAGTACTAAACCCATCTTAGATCTACCCAATTACAAGTAAAGTGCATTTTGTCATAGAATTAGCCAATTACAATAAAATATGACTCTAACAATCTCCCTCTTTGGAAATCCATGATAAAACCACAAAAAGCTATTATGAGAGAAGTCTAACACAACTATCCCATAATTTACAAAAGTACATATGTCTAGCCCTACAACGAACTCTTGAAAACTTTGCAAAAAGAGAGATCATGTCTTGATAAACTTGCAACCTGTCTTATCTGAAATGATTAAACAAGATCAAGTGTGAAACATAGACAAGTTGTACACAATAAGAAACAACACATGTGAGACAAAGGTAAAGAAAACATACATCAACTCATATATATATATATATATATATCAAAGAATACAATGAATGTAACAAAAGTGGTCTCAAGACCATGGTACATGTAATGAGAAAAGAAAGACACCAAAACCTTACTACATCCCCCAAAACACTATCCCACTATCTAGTATATCCTATGCGAGCTCTCCCCCTAACAACAAGACTACTCTCATCTATAAAACTACTTCCCATTTTTGTCACAAGTGACAAAAGGTGTATCACTGAGAGTTCGTCATCTCATCATCATACTCAGAGCCAAAAGCATCATCACCATCATCATCTCCACCATCCAAAGAAGAGGACTCCTCAACATGCTCAGGTGAAGTTGAGGGTGCGAAACCACCATGGCGAGACTAGCGGGCAAGTGATGCGACCGATTTTGATGTTCATTTGACACATCTCATTGGATAGATGGTCAAGATGACTACCAAAATCAGCATGCATATGATGAAGTTGCTCCATGACTTCCACAAGGGAGACAGGTGCCCTAAATGAGGAAGAGGATTGAGAGGAAGGGGCTGCAAGGTTTGTAGGGGCTACATTTCAAGGCTCCACACAAGGCTGCTTCACAGCAAGCTGCGCTGCACTCCTCCGAATAGACTTCTTGCTCATGGCACCTATGACATAGAAGAGGGGAGAAAAAGGAATGGTGACGTGCAAGTGAGTGAGAATGTGCGTGATAGTTGATGGAAAGATGAGCTTATCACATGTGGTTGTGTCTCGATAGCAATCTATAAAGATTCTGTCATATGTGATGCGAAGTCTACAGAAAGAGATCTTTTTGAAGAATAGTCCATGCTTCTTTCGTATTGTCAGTGGAAGAGATCTTCTTCAATTCTTCATTGGTCATAGCACTAAACAGAACATTCAGTGCTTTACTGTTAAAATTTGCAGCTTTGATCTTTGCATCATCCCAGATGGCTGGTGGCTTTTCAGGCTACGTCCAACCTACGTCAACTGCAAGCCATACTTTCTTATCTAAAGATAGTAAAAACGCTCTCATGCATACTTTCCAATATGCATAGTTACTACCATCAAATAAAGGAGGAACAATTAGGGATTGCCTGCGATCCATAACAACAGGAGTCAATAGATCACACAGCAAAGTGTGTGCATGCTCTGATACCACTTGTTGGGTTAAGATAGCTTGATCCCGTTAATTAATTCAATTACCTAAGTTGATTAATTAGGTTGAATTGTATGCAAATTATGAATGCACCAATAAATCACCAAAAATACTAAGTGCAACGGAAAATAAATTAGACATGGTGATTTGTTGATAAATGGGGAAAACCTCACAAGGCAAAAACCCTAGCAGGTGATTTTAAGGTCATTACTCCCAAGAATCCACTAATCAACAATCAAGTGGCTACAAGTATAAGGAATCTTACCAGCTACCTTGGCCTATCCCGAAATATCAACCTACAGTTGAACCTTCGCTCCTGAATGTTCAAATAGTGTAGAAAACACCAATGAACATTTAGACTCCCAATTTACAAATTACCAATACAACCTTATAATCAAACAGTATATGTGCGGAATATGAATATAAGCTAAACCCAACATGTAACACACTCTAAACCATAATTAATCACAATCACAGTAGTAATTAAAAGGTAAAGAGAAAGGGAAGAATGATGCAAACACAAATATAACACGACGATGTTTTATCGAAGAGGAAACCGAAGTACTCGGCGTAAAACCTCTCCGCCGCCCTCCAAGCGGTCAATAATCCACTAGAGAATGAAGTTGGGATATATGAATAGTAGAAGACCCTCTAAGCCTAATCCACTCAATGCACCTAAGCCCTCTAAGCTTCTTGCTCCAACAGGGTTACGCCGAACCTTGTCTTCCCTATCTTAGCAGATCCCACAATAGCCCATTGCATCAACCAAATTGAATTGGCCCCTTCTGAACTACTTCCCTAGCACCAAAATAGCTTCTCACAGATATGGGTATGATGAGATAAGGATTTGGCTAATGTACCTCTCAAGGATATATCAATGGAGAGGGTGAGAGTTGAGGAATTTGGAGAATCAAAAGACGAAGAATGTGGATGAGTCAATCTTGTTTTTCTCTAAGGTTTCCCATCCAAAATTCTCTTTGGAAGCTCTCTGCATTTCATGGGTATAAGGGTATTTATAGTAGGGTGTATGAGGCTTGCGAAGAGTCAATTACAACCAAACAGGGCATTCTGGCAACTCGTGCTCGCGACTGGAACGAGTTGCGAGTTTGAGTCATGAACTAACTGCCTGGCCAGACTAGAAGTTTTGTCCTGTAGTGCAACAAATAGTGTGACCCTTCAGCTCCCCCTGCATGCTTTACACGTGTGCCATTCTAGCGACTTGCTAGTCGCGAGATCCAGTTTCAAGACTCCCAAATAGACACTAACTCCTGGGACTTCAATGTTGACCCATGCAACAACCTCTTCAGCAACTGGTTCATGTGTGGGTTTCGTTTCGAACTCAATGTCTCATAAATGAGCTGAGTCACCGAAATCAGTCATGACCAGGCAGGTTACAACGGTTCACTCTCTTCCATTTTGTTAGGACATATGTGATTCAATGTTAGGAACATATGTCACTATTTTATGTAATTGGCTAATCTTTTGACAAAATGCACTTTACTTGTAATTGTATAGATCTAGGATTTGTTTAATAATTCAAGGACCAAGGTTTCAAATTCAAGTGTTAAAGCCATGCAAGTCTGTCCAAGAATCAAGTAAGAAAGTGCTGTAATTTAAAACTCGACAGCTAGCATCTATCGAGGTTTAAAAGTTGTTGAAGCCCGTGGCTCGACAGCTAGCTCGATAGATGGCTATCTATCGAGGTTTATGAGACTCAGTTTCTCAAAGTTGTTTTACATCCAATCCATGAGTATTTGTTTAGGCTTTCTTTTCTCACAACCCTAAACATATATAAGGATTATTTTAAGGGCCATCAAAGGTTATACAAGTTGCACAAGTGTGAAGCAAAGTCTTGCTTATGCAAATTGTGAACAGAGACAAAACTTTTCCCAAATTCATCTTTCTCTTGAAGAAGCTGCTGTATTTGTGCACCGTAGGGTTTTGTGACCAAGGAGCTTCGCGATCTTCATCGTGTGATGAACTAAAGAACTTTACAGCCAACATTCTTCTGTAGTTGGTAATTAAGTCTCGTACTGGAATCCGCGCATTAAAAGGAGAGATTGTCACTACAGAACGAGTCCAATTGGGTATTGAGGTAAAGGTTCAACTGTAGGTTGCTATAAGTTACTGTGATTCCCTTACTTGTAACCGTTTGTTTTGATAATAGTGGATTCTTGGGAATGGTGACTTTAAAATTACCTGGTGAGGTTTTTGTCGTGTAGGTTTTCCCCATTTGTAAAGAAATCACCATGTCAATTTAATTTCCGCTGCATTTAGTTATTTGGTGATTTGTTTGTGCTACCACGCGCTTTGCATGTTAATTAACTTAATTAATTCACTTGGCTAAATTAATTGGTTAATTCATCACAAGGGACCAATACATTCTTAGCCTATCACATTTCTTGGAACATCCCTTGCTTAGACACCCTTGACCGCTCCAACAACTTCTTCTCTAATCCATTTCCTGACTCACTCCCTAACCTGACTCATCTGTGGTGACTCGGTCTCTCAATGAACTTGTTCTTCGACAAAATACCTACCTTGATTAGCTCACTCACTGAGCCTGAGGAGCTTTACCTCGTTAACAACAAGCTGGAGGGAGAAATTCCAGCAAATTTCAACAACCTTGTGGGCTTAAAAAGACTCGAACTCCAATCAAACAAGATCACATACAAGTTTCCTGAATTGGGTTCTTTGAAAAAGTTTTCCTTTTTAGATGCTAGCAGCAATGCCATCTCTAGCAAAATCCCATGGGTTTTTCCATCTTCGCTGGTTCAAATCTCCATGAGAAACAATAGCTTAGAAGGAACAATAATCCCAGAGAGATGTAGCTTGTAAGATTGATAATGCAAAATATAAAACATCATAGAAAGCAAATGTAAAAACTTTATGTATTTCAGTTTTTGTTTTTGTTTTTTTGTTGTGATGTCAATATATTCAAGTTCTCTTTTGTTTTAAATTTTGTATAATTTATGTTTCGTATTGATCACCCTAAATAATAATCCTAGAACGCCACTGTGCTACAATCAATAGAAACATCATCTCTTGAAGGGTCCGTTTGGTTAGGCGTTTTGAGAGCTTAAAAGAACATTTTTAAAATCCAAGACTCTGTTTTACAACTACAACTCCTTATAATTCTTTTTTTTTTTACAAACACTAATTTTAAATTTAAAACACCGTTTTCCATGAACCTATACAAACACACTTAAAATTTCCATCAGCTTAGAGACAATGTTACATGATTTGGCTTCCTCATTTCAAGTTCTTTCTTTTGGATATGTTTCTAGGCCAATAAGGATGCCCAACTTTTGGTTTCCTAACAGTTTTTAGTATTTAAACACTGAATTGTGGGCCTAATAAAAAAAAAGCGTTTGGTAAGGGTGTTTTTTACTGAAATGTTTGAGTTACATTTCTCATATTGCGGTGTTTAAACACTGAATTTAAAAACCTACTCTTACCAGTTTTCAATTTTAAAATAACATTACTTATTGGCACTTTTGTAAATATGCTAAAAACCATGGGAACTACTTGTTTTTTTTTTTTTAGATAGTTTTAACCTATGGCGTCTGTTTCTAATAATAACTCTTTTATCATTAGACCAAGACACCAATTGGTTTTTGGTGTAGACGGGGATTAAACCCCAGATTTCTTATTCAACCATCAGAGACTTTACCAGTTGAGCTAACTGGAACCCACAGGTCCCACTTGATTAGAAAACACTTAAACAGTCTTCTCTATCTGTCACATCTCTAGCACTCCTTTCTCTAACTATCTCCTTCAATTCACACTTGCTTCCCTTAACGTCTCAAGTCAATGAATTCTTCCATCGATCTAAACAAACAAAACCCAAGAAAATTTCCACATCTCATAGCTCTTCTAGAAAATTCTAAAGATTTTTTCTTCTTGTATTAGTGAAGATCTTTTTATTTAAAAAAATTTAAGAGGAAAGGGCATGTCAACAAGGAGAACAAAAGAACAAACTGAACAAGTAAGGATATTTTCCACTCAATTAGAACCCATGAAAAAGTTCCACATCTCACAGCTCGTTTTGAAATTTCACATGGTTTCTTTTCCTGTATCAGTGAAGAGATTTTATTTGAAAAATCAATGAGAAAATGGCATGTCAATAGTGAAAACAAAACCCAAGAAATTTCTCTCCTTTGAAATTTCAACGGGGTTTTATTTTCTAGAACCATCGAGAGGGAGGGTCGAGCAATGGGTTTTGAGGACACAAAAAAGAAAAGAAAAGAAAGATGGAGCAATAGAGGAGAAAAGAAAAGAGAGAAGGAAAGGGTTTGCATTGGTAACGAGGGAGTTCCTCTCTCTTCCAATAAAATAAATATGCTTTTACTTCGCTTGTAAGATTTTTTAAAAAAAAAGCAAACACATACCAAACATAATTATCCTTTTTTATATTTTAAAATATGTTATTTAAAACAAGGTGCCAAACACATTTTTTGCATTATGAATACTTTAAACACGTGTTTGAACAACACTTTTTAAACTATAGTTTTCTTGTTATTTTGAACAACGATACTTGAAATTGATGATTCAATTTCATATATCTACCATTTTGGAGGGGGGAGGGGTTGTTAGGGAAATTAGCTTGATCGTTCTCTAGAACATGCATGATCCTAGTATAGATAAAAACTTATATCGTATAAATCAACAAATTTCATCATATTATGTCAATGATTTAAAGTAAAAGAGTATGGAAGAAAATGTGCAAATATATAGAGTTTAATGCTAATTTTTTAGCTGTTTGAATAATTGAAGATTTACTAATCTTTAATTGTGCCCTTATTACATTTATTAATAGGATCCTTGATTTATTTTTCTTGTATAATAGGATATCCTGAGTATTACAATATATTCCGAAATACAACTTAAAGGGTTGAAGTTAATGCAACAAGTTTTCATTTTGTCCTTCCAAGTGATTATTGAAGACTTTATCTACAATTTCTTGTTTAGAGGGGGGATCACAGAAACACAACTTCAAAACCTGGTGGCAATAACAATATCGTGGATCACTGCACTCTTTAACAGTATTGCATTTTACTTGTTTAAGTCCTTCAACATCCAACTTAAAACCTGCAATTATTGTATTTGTTAATGATTGCGTTATATAAATTTTATTTAACTAGGAAACATTTAAAATCATTAAAATTATAAAATGGTGCCATTATACTAGTTATTTATATATAAAACAAGGTACCGTTGTACATAAAAAAAAAATGAATAAGTAAAATCCAAAAAATTAATCACTTATGTGAATGATATAACTAATGTTAATTTTTTTAATCCAAATATTATGCATTTTTCAAATCTTTGTTAGAAACACTAATGGTCATTTTCTCTCTTAAATGAATAAAGATTAAATAATTGTATACAAAATTGTTTACCTAAATGTAGAATAATGTGAGTAAGAGGGAATCTAAATTTTACTTGAGTGAATGAATTAAAATTTTTTATCCTATGACACAGACTTGAATAATGAATAATTTTGAATATATATATATATATAGAACATTAAAATTACCATTCATTTTTTGTGATGAATAGAAGTATATATTTCTTAATTTTTACATAAATTTATATCATATTAGAGGTACCAAACCTATTTAAAATACTGAATTATTTCAAAGTTTATAATTATTTGCAAGAACAATAAGGCCATATAGAACTATATACATATAAGAAAAAAAAATTAAGTTAAAATAAAGGATGAGATTCTTACAAGAGCCAAGAACTAAGAGGGCAATTAAAAAAGCCAACTTGATGGAATATTTCTTCATCTCTTATGTCTTTGTGTATACAATTGCTAAGCTTTTTTTTTTGTTTACTTTTGCACCCTTACTGTTGATGTTCTTCTGCATACATGTATATATAGGAGAGAGCTTTGTCCAAACAAAATTAGAAATCTATAAATTTTGAATTTCAAGGAAAGATCTTTATACGAACAAATTTAGAAATCTATAAATTTCAGATTTTTCCTGATTTCTAAAAATTAATGACACATTTAGAGGGTATGTATTCTTGATTAATAGGAAGTTGCTATTAATTATATATATTCTTAATGAATGGTATATGACTTCCTCTATACAAAATAGGAAGTGGTATTATAATACATATTTTTTTTAATAATTGCATAGCATGTAGTCCAGTAGTATACTAGTATGTGTTGTCCATGACTTCCTCTATCTGATTATGTATTCTCCAGCTTCAAATTCGTTTTGTGTTATTTTGTTTTGTTTTTGTTTTTGTTTTTGTGTTTTTGTGTGTGTGTGTGTGTGTGTGTGTTTTTTTTTTTGGTTCGAGTTTGGATAAAATCCAACCTGATTATGTTATACTCATTAAAAACTAAATAAATAATATCGGCTGAAACTTTCGGGTTGGGTAGGGTCGGATACCCATTACCCAATGGGTTTGATCATCCTTAGTTGGAGCCCTTTTTTTGAAGCTTACCATTGACCGCAATAATTGCTCAACTAAATCTTTAAACAATTATTGCACAATTATTACCTAAAAATTCCCCTTTCTTCTACTTTCACCTACCGATATTCGTTTACAACAGAATTAAAAACATTTTAGGGGGATATAGAGGTTTTGAAGGAGCTGAAGAATCGGTTGGACCCTAACTTAGTGAGTCCGGGCTCATGCATTAATTGTGCGTTTAGGATTGCTTAAAAGCCACATTTTTTAAGTATTCAGCTTATTTTTGCTACTATTCATAGGTCTCATTTGTTGGGTTAAGATAGTTTGACCCCGGTTAATTAATTCAATTACCCAAGTTGATTAATTAGGTTCAATTTTATGCAAATCGTGAAATCACCAAAAAATCACCAACAAATCACCAAAAATACTGAGTGCAGTGGAAAACAAATTAGACACGGTGATTTGTTAACAAATGGGAAAAACCTCGCAAGGCAAAAACCCCATCAGGTGATTTTAAGGTCACCACTCTCAAGAATCCACTAATTAACAATCAAGCGGTTACAAGTATAAGGAATTTTACCAACTGATAGTTTTTAGACCCCTTAAACAATTCATTTTAACTTAGGTAATTAACCAAGTTGTTACTTAGTCCAATTAAACAAGTCTAGGTTATCACAATAACAAAGATCAAATCATGCAAAGCAGCGGAAAATAAATAACACAAGATATGATCACCCAAGAAACCAAACCGGTAAAAACCTGGGGAGGATATGACCTAGCTATCCTCAAGGTAAACTTGAATCCACTATTTTGATAGAATCGAAGTTCGTACAATATGACTTACAGGCCCTCACGCTCAACTTCTTATTGCTACCAACCAGTAGAACTTACTGACAAAACCACGTGCAAGCTCCGAATCCACGGCCTCCTTCTTTCTTGGATTCACCACCAGATACAAGCACACCTGCTTGTGTTTTCTTTAAGCTTCAATGGCAGTAACTGAATTGATCATCAAGGCGTAGATAAATCTTCTCCTTGAAAAACCTAAGTTTGTGTAAAGGAAAGCTCCTTTAGATCTCACAAGAGATTTACACAAACCACAATTATGAGCAACACTAAAACGTGGCTAGGGTTTGGCTTTTATACTTAGGAAAAATAAGAAACCCTAAAAACGTTTTAAAACACTTAGGGCTGAGTTGGACAAATCTGCAGAAAATCATTCTGCCCGAGCTTCGATCAATCGAGCCTATCTTTCGATCGATCGAGCCAGGCCGAAAGGCACAATGCTTTCCTGCTTTAACTCGATTCCTACTTTACTTAAAAGAACAACTTTGAGCTAGACTAAAACACTTTTAAACACATTGTTTTGATCATGGTTTGCCAACAAAATAAATTAGAGTTCTAAATACATAAAATCCTAAGACTTTAGAACCTAACACCAACTACCGTAGCCTATCCCGAAATACCAACCTACAGTTGAACCATCGCTCCAATACCCAATTGGACTTGATCTTGTAGTAGCCTTCTTTCCCTTTGATCCACAAACCTCCAATTTGTGACTAACCCATTATTACCATCGAGGTAGTGTCCTTTCTTCCCATTCTTTCCATTCCCACTCTCTTCTTTTGCAGTCTTGTACATGGTGATATTGAACTAAAATGCTTGTACCAGGATGCCCCTGCTCCTAGTGTTCCTATTGACCTTCCTTATCTGCCTTGGACGTCTATGCTTATGACCCTGATGGCTTTGCTAGGGAGCGTCCTGTGCCTCGCAACACAAATGTCATGGGCTATCCTTTTCCAGATAGCACACGAGCGGTGAGTTCTCTCCTATTTCTTTCTTCTTTGTATCTTCTTCTCTTGCAACTTTCAATTGCTCATTCTAATCTGTTTCCCTTCACATTTCAGCCCACTATCAAATAGCATGAGGAGTTGGTTGGGCTGGCTGGGAACCTCAAGTAGGAGGTGACTCAGTATTCAAAGGACTTGTACGACCCTAGAGGACTGGCTTATCTCGGTGATGATAATGATGATGATGATGATGATGATGATGATGCTAGTGATGGTGATGGTGGTGAGGACTCAGAGGCGACCCCTAGTCATCGACAAGGAAGAGGCATTTTCGGTGATCCCTACAGACAGACAAGAAGCATGTGGAAGAAATCCATACTCAAAACAAAGAAAACTAGGTATTTATATATTTAGAATTCTAATGTGTATTGTTGGCAAACTATGATCAAAACAATGTGTTTAGAAGTGTTTTAGTCTTGCTCAAAGTTGTACATTTTATGTAAAGTTGGAATTGAGCTAATGCAGAAAGTATTATGCATTTCGGCCTGGCTCGATCGATCGAAGCTTAAGCTCGATCGATCGAATCTCGGGCATAATGTTTTTTTTCTGTAGATTTCCAACTTAGTCCTAGTTGTTTAAAACGCTTTAGGGTTTTCTAATTTGTCATAAGTATAAAAGGCAAACCCTAGCCACGTTTTAGTGTTGCTCATATTGCTGTTTATGTAAATCTCTTGTGAGATCTAGAGGAGCTTTCCTTTACACAAACTTAGGGTTTTCAAGGAGAAGATATTATCTACACCTTGATGATCAACTCAGTTGCTACCATTGAAGCTTAAAGAAAACACAAGCGGGTGTGCTTGTATCTGGTAGTGAATCCAAGAAAGAAGAAGTCCGTGGATTCGGAGCTTACACGTGGCCATGTCAGTAAGTTCTACTAGTGGGTAGCAATAAGAAGTTGAGCGTGGGGGCTTGTAAGTCTTATTGTATGAACTTCGATTCCTTCAAGATAGCGGATTCAAGTTTACCTTGAGGATAGCTAGGTCAAATCCTCCCCAGGTTTTTACCGGTTTGGTTTCCTGGGTAATCATATCTTTGTGTTATTTATCTTTCCGCTGCTTTGCATGATATGATCTTTGTGATTGTGATAACCTAGATTTATTAATTTGGACTAAGTAACAACTTGGCTAATTACCTAGGTTAATTTAATTGTGTTTTAAGGGGTCTAAAAACTATCAGTTAGAATCCTTGAGATTGTCTATGCCATTTAGTATCTTAGTGTCAATCCATTGAGACCAGCCAACATTGCTATCTGCATCCCAAGACTTATCCTTGTTGATCAGATCATGTAGCATCTCATAATTCAACCTCTCAAAGTCCCTGCAAAATGGTGATGACACTTGCTTTACATGCATAACAAAAATTTGGATTAACCTAAATTTTGCTTGCATCAAATCCTTTTTGACGTACCTGTATGTAAAAATGGCATGTAGAATCTGAACAGAAGCAATAATAACGAAGAACGATCTTATTTGATTGATCAACCATGTTTGTTGGTCAATACCCATTGGCACAAATCGAAGTATAGCAAATTCAATTAAGAATTAATGCAGCACATAGACCTGTAAGAAAAATTCATTAACATTAGAGCTCTTGTAAGAAAATATATATACTTTTACATACCTCAGAATACAAAGGTAAATAAACTTACCAATATAAAGCCAGGGCCTGTCATTGGAAGTTGGCTTTATACTAGTGAGCACGAGTATAAATATTGATATAGAGTACATAAAGACAACTTTGATTAATCGTGACTCGAGCAATAAGGCATTGTGCAAGACAAACAGCTTATCTAAAGCAAGAAACATTGTTGCTTGCTTTTGTTCAAAAGCATCCTGCATAATTCAAATTTGATTTCTCAAGATGAGAAAGCAATTCAAGAACTTACATGGGTGACTAAGGGGCTGTTTGGATTTGCTGTTTCCATAACTCATAACTCAAAAATGGAGGGACGCATGGCTGAGAAGTCCGTTTGGATTTTGTTTCCAGTTTTTGTTTCCATCACTTAATTCTTTGATTTTTGAGTGATGAGTTATGGAAACTGAAAACACATTTTAAGTGTTTTCAGTTTCCATAACTATGTTTTCAATGGCATTTCCATAATTAAACTCACAACTCTCTCACTGTTGAGTGATAGGCCCGATCAGAGGGGGAGGATATTACCTAAGGGGGAGTGTTTTTTGCATTCTTCTTCAGTTTAAGTTGTTATATTTTATTCAGTTTAAGTTGATATATTGTGTTTTGTACCTGTTTGTACCCATGTGCTTATGTAAGCTTTTAGGGTTAATGTTTTTATGCATAGTCTGTAGGCTTTATGGTTTGTACCTTGCTTAATGCAGCCTTTTATGCTATGTTGAAATCAGTACTTCTATCTAAATGTCTTGCATTTTGATTTATGTACTGTCACTCTTGTGCCCTTGTAGGATTGTTCCCAGATGCATATACTTAGTGTATTATGCATTGGTTGAGTGTTGAGCATACAAGTATCTTGCCTTGTTCTTGTTAAGTTGTATGTTCAAGTGTTCATTCCAAGTGTGAATGAGCACTGTGATCACTACCTTGTGGTGATTACTTGGTTGATCAAGCCTTGATTTGAATCTTCACTTCATCTTTGCTTGATCACCTTAAGCTTGTTTCATATACATTTCATGTTTTTTCTGCATACAATGATCATGGTGTATTGTTGTGTTTCAGGAGTTTCATGTTCTTATGATTCAAGTGCTTCACAGCTTCTAGAGTTAGGTGTGAGTGAGTTTTGTTCAACTGTTCCCAACTCACATGTTAAGTCTAGAGTCTGTTTTAGGGTTTTGTCACGGAATAGCCAAAGGGGGAGATTGTAAGGTTGAATTTAATCAACCATTTTATTGGCTTTATTCCATGCCAAATTTGCTTGTATTTCAGCGTTTAGTAACCCTGTATTTAGGTGGGTTTGTTGTAAGGGTAGTGAGTGAGATAGAGTGAAATTTTCTCAAGAGTGTGCAAGAAAACAAAGACTCGTGGCTTGGCCTCGCGGGTGACTCGCGGCTGCAAGCCGCCAGATGCAGCACACGTACCAAGCATACCAGAAGGTGAACAGTCATGCTAGCTGGAGCACTACAGGACAAAACAGGACAACTGGCCATACGGTTATCTCGCGACTGGATCTCGCGACTCAGTCAAGTCGTAAGGTCAAGCCGCGAGCCACCCCTATTTTGTAAATCCTGACATTTCACATTTCTCTCTCACTCCAGTATAAATACCCCTTTTACCCACAAATGTAAGAGAGCTTCCAGAGAGAATTTTAAGAGAGAAACCCTAAAGAAAAACAAGATTGATTCACCCACAATCTATACATTAGAGTCTCTTCAAATTCCTCAACTCTCTTCCTCTCCATTGTCAAATCCTTGAGAGGCATTTTACCAAACCTCGTTCTCACCAAATTCATCACTGTGAGAGAGCTGTTTGGATTTCTGGGAAGCAGTTAGGAAGGAACCAATCTACATTGGTTGATGCTACGGTCTAGTAGCGGAATCCGGGAAGCTTGGAAAGAAAAAGGTTCGGCGCAACCTCGTTGGAGCAAGAAGCTTGGAGGGCTTAAGTGCACTGGGTAGATTAGGCTTGGAGGGACTATTGCTGTCCATGTATCCCAACTATATTTTCTAGTGAATTGTTTACCGCTTGGAGGGCGGCGGAGAGGTTTAAAGCCGAGGGCTTCGATTTCCTCTTCGATAACACATCGCGTGTTGTCTTTGTGTTTGCATCTTCCTTCCCTTTTATCTTTGCCTTTTTATCTGTTGTGGGTTGTGATTTTAATTTGGCTTAGATATATATATATATATATATATATTTTTTTTTTTTAATTCCATATTATAGCTTATGTTAATTTTCCACACACTAGTTGTTTGACATAATGCTTGAATTGGTTAAGTTGTAATTTGGAGGTCTAAACGTTCAAGGGTATTTATACACATATTTGAACTTTCAAATGTTAAGTACACAGTGAAGCACCTAGATACAATCTAAAACTCCACAAGCTCCAACCAAAAACAAAAAGTCTCCCCCAGAAAACAAAAACCTACAAGTACTCCCCCTTTTTGTGATAGAATGCCAAAGGGCAAACAAGATATCCATCATCAAAAGGGAGGTGGTCTAAACTGCGCCAACTCCGCACGCAAGGCACGGATCTCATCAAGTACGTCCACCAAAATCTGTCCTTGACCCGCCTGAATGGTCAAGACATGATCTAACGTGCGACGAATGTCTGAATCATCCGTAGCAGTCGGTGGAGGAACAACAGCATCAGCATCAACAGCAGCACCTGAAGTCTCAGCAGCAGCTGTACCTGTAGAAGAGGGAGGAGGGGGAACACTACAAGATGACGCACCTCTAGGACGAGAAGGAGGAACTCTCAACTAAGTAGCCCTCTGACGAAGAAAGGTGGCACCTATGGGAGCTATCACATGAACAGGCTCACCCGACGGAAAACCATCTAGACCTAAATAGAGCAGAATCCTATGAATGAAAATAGGATGAATTAGCGCATGCCCTATGGCAGAACTCCTATGAACCTCGTTCAAAGAACGAAGGAACAAGTAAGGAAAACTGATGGACGCTCCAGAAGCAAAGGCGTACAAAAACACACATCGCTCTAAAGGGATGGTGTGGAAGTGAGAGATAGGCCACAAGGAATGACACGCAATCCTAAAGAAGAGATAAGCAGTCTCGGTAAGCTCAGCGGACGTGATCCAAGGATCAGAACCCCACTGGATAGATGACCCAGTGATGTAAGACATGACAATATCTAAAGAGGGTGACTCATCATAGGGATAGTCAGCATCCCGAACAACCGGCACCCCAAGAGCCTCAGCCACCACCCGAGGGGTAATGGTGAACTCTACACCTCGTATCCAACTCCTAACTAGGGTGTTGGAATCATAGATGTGGCAAGAGAGGTTCGAGTAGAATTCTTTAATCAGGGTGGTCGGAGGTGGATGATCTATCTCTACGAGAGGCAACCAACCCCTAGATTCAAAATTGGCCCTAATGGCTGGATCAAGCGCATCTAACACAACAGCTCGCTCAGACCAGATCTTACGCCTACAGTTCAAGGTGTCATAGGCTTCTCTACACTTATCATTCTTAAACAGCTCTACTCTAGGTGGAGACTCAGAAGAAGTGGAAGTGGTCCTATGAGCTCTAGTTTTCCTAGGCATGGTGCTAAGATAAGGATCAAAACACAGAGCGAAAGAACAAAACCACAAACCAAAAACCAAGGGCAGACTGTAAGTTAGCACAAAAACAAAAAAATAGAATCAAAATCTATATGATGCATGAACAAGTTTAAATGTCATGATGCATGTGCTAATGCAGTGAATTAAGTCAAAAAGATTCAAATTACAAAATTGGCTAGCATATAAAGGTTTTTAACACAAAAACCCCAAAATATAGAAACCACTTGATCAATTTTAAAAAATTGACGAATTGATCATTATACATGATATAATAACAAAAATAATAACCAAAAACATCAATTGGAGAAGCCAATTTCATCAATTTAAGCCAATTTGACAAAATCCCCAATTCGGATCAAATTCAAAACCCTAGAATTTTCAATTTTTCAAAAACCACAAAATTGATCAAATTAAACTATAGGGAACATCAATATAACATCATGGCACAAAAACCCATTGATCAATTACACAAGAATAGGCTTGAATCATCAAAAACCCCCAATAATTTTGAAGATGCCGAAAATAGCCATGAGAATGCATGAAAAATGCATGAAAACAAGAAATAAACTTGAAAAAAAAGGGCAAAAGGGTCTTACCGGCTTCTAAGGACAAAAACCTTGCAAAAATCTTGAAGGAAAACGACAAAAATTTGATGGTGGAGCCAAGAGCCAACGTGGAGAGAGAGAAAAGCTTGAAAAAGTTTGAATAGTGACTTTGAAAAAGTCCAATTCAGCTTTTTAAAAAACTTGATACACGAGTTTCGATCAGTCGAAAACCAGCCTCGACCGGTCGAAACAGACAGAGACTCCCTCTCTCAAAAATTTTAAAATTTTAAAAATTTCGATCGGTTGAAAAACAGAATGGACCGATCGAATCAGGCAGAGGCTCACCATATTTTTCAGGAAAAACACAATTTTTGAAAAACAAGCTGATTTAACTCAAAGCATTAAAATTTAAGACCAAAAATGCATGAGTATGAGATGATATGATTTTCCAAACAAGAATTTTAAGCCCAATATTCCCAAAAACAAAATTTTGCATTCTTCACAAATTTTCAAGCAACAAATTTAGTTTGCACATAATTCAAAGTGATTGCAAAAAACTTGGTTGATCAGACCATAAACACACACAATAACATGTACAATGTTTAGCAAAGAGTAACTCGTGTAGTGTGTGCAACTAGCAAAGACTTGAGATACATGTGAGGTGATATGTGAATAGCAATCAATCACAAAGTCTACAAAATTCATCACAAAGAATTTAAAAGAGACTATCACCTAAAGAGTTACATCATATAACTCCCACATCTCCTAGATCATAAGCTTGCAATCATGTAAGTTTCTTGTATTTATGCCTCATAATATACATTCCAATTTTAAGTTTATGTGAGTTTGGCATCAAGCCTAATAGTACACACCAATTAGATTTTAAGAATTAAGCACTTTTACCGAGGCTTCACCTTATGTTCTTTTTGTGCATGTGCTACACTTTCTCGAGCACAAAATCTTATGATATGCACTAAGGTGTTCATGATTGGCTAGTGAACAGTGGTGAGATGGTTATTTATGTCTTTCTTTAAAAGTTCAAGTCCAACATTTAAAAACATGTGACTTCAAGATTAAGACATAGTAATCAAAAATTATACACATCTTTCCCACACAACATGCACTACAAATCTTCAACTAGTAAAGTGCAATAAATAAGCTCATCAAAGCTAAACAAGGTACAAAAGACATGTTATGTGAAAATAAATTGACCAACCTTGTTCTCAAAAACCAAGAAGAATAATGCAAAACAAAATGTGCTTCCTTTTTCCCTTTATATATATATATATATATATATATATATATATATTAATACAAATAAAAACACCTAGAATGAAATGCATGAATGTTATAATATGCAAATCCTAGAGACAAAAAAAAAAAAAAAAAATACAACCAAAGAACAATGGTCATAAAGGGTAGAGCAATGAAGCACAAGGACCAAGTCAGAAAGACTCAGTTAGGTCGAGTCTTTTGCATCCAAAACTTTTTAGATGCACCACGAGCATTGGAGTTCTTATTCACTTGAGAATGATTACCAACTCCAAGATTGGAATAAAGGTTTAAAGCCTTTACCAAATCACCAATAAGTACCATAGGATCAAGTGCTTGAGGCACAGGTACTTTTGGTTTGTTTGCTTTCTTAGCAGCTTGCAGCTTGTAGCAATTTGGACGTATGTGTCTAGTCTTTCCACAAAAGTGACAAACCCATGCAGGTTTATCATGTGTCTTGTCCTTAGTTAGGGTAGGCTTCTTAGGCTTAGATTCTTTCAGATCAACCCTAATCTTCCTAGATGATGAACCTTCTAAGGGTTTAGCAACCTCACTCACAGGGGGTTTGACAGTTTCACTCACTATCTCACTCACTGAAGGTTCAGAAGAAGAAGATGAGGGAACAAATTTAGTGGAATGGGGAGCGGACACACAGATGCTATCAACATAACCTAAACCAGTTTTGTCAGAAGATGACTTCTGAACACTCAGCATTTGATCAAGTTTAGAACTAGCAGATCTAGCAACAGATAAATCAAGTTCCAAAGATTTAACTTTATCAAGCAAAAGCATGTTTTCAGTTTTCACATTGTTCAAAAGATCATTAGCATCAAACAATTTAACAAGCAAATTTTTCTTTTCAAGCTCAAGAGATTCAATTTTCTTTAGGCCAAGTTCAACATTCATAGCATCCTTTGCAGCAACTTTGCAAAGTTTGTTATAGGCCTCTTGAAGATCTGCATCTTTAGAGAGTTCCCCATCAGAAGGGTTCTCTTCAACAGATATGCTCTCATCAACTACAGCAGTAGCAGTGAAAGCAATGTAATTTCCATCCTCATCACAATCAGAATCATGATCAGAACCTTCATCATCACTAAGGGTTACAGCCATAGCCTTACCCATAGACTTCAAATAGGTTGGACATTCAGATTTCATGTGTCCATACCCTTGACATCCAAAACATTGAGAGCCCAAAGAATTGTTGGAAGTTTGACCTACTCTTTCTCTAGGTTTATCATCGTTATTAACCTTAGTGGGATCATGCTTCCTAAAATTTCTAGGTTCAGCAGTGTTTGTGCCTCTTGCCATTCTATTGTTATTCCTGAGAAAGTTTCTAAAGTTCTTGGCAAGATAGGCAATCTCTGTAGCAGAGAGCTCATCATCAAATCCACTACTATCAACATCATCAACTGACTTAAGAGCCATTGATTTGGATTTGGTAGTTTTGGGTAGAGCCAACTCATAGGATTGAAGAGATCCTACAAGCTCATCAACAGGGATGGAGTCCACATCCTTGCTTTTAGTAATGGCAGTCACCTTGGGTCTAAAGTCCTCAATCAAAGATCTAAGAATCTTCCTAACAATTTTAGGTTGATCATAGATTTCACCCAAGTTAAACACAGAATTAACAATATCATTCAGTTTAGCATAGAATTCATCAAAAGATTCATCATCAGACATCCTAATGCTTTCAAATTTAGAAGTCAATTGCTGCAATTTATTTATTTTGACAGTCTTTGTGCCTTCATGCACAGTCTGGAGGATATTCCAAGCAGTATGAGCGATCTCAACATTCGAGATTCTCTTAAATTCCACCATAGAAATAGCGTTAAAAATCGCATTCATAGCCTTGCTATTAAACGAAGCTGCTTCTTTCTGAGAAGTTTGCCACTCACTAACAGGAGTAGTGGGCTTCTACCATCCGTATTCAACGGAGTTCCACACCCTCTCATCAATGAATTTCAGGAAAGCTTTCATCCTTACTTTTCAGTAAGCATAATTATTCCTATCAAAGTGAGGAGGAATAACTAGAGAGTGTCCGTGTTCCATGACAACAGGGGTCAAGGATCAGCTCAGTGATCAAAGGATTAACAACAAAAAAGCTACCCGCTCTGATACCACTTGACAGTTTTTAAACCCCTTAAACAATTGATTAAACCTAGGTAATTAGCCAAGTTGTTACTTAGTCCAATTAAACAAGTCTAGGTTATCACAATAATAAAGATCAAATCATGCAAAGCAGTGGAAAATAAATAACACACGATATGATCACCCAGGAAACCAAACCGGTAAAAACCTGGGGAGGATTTGACCTAGCTATCCTCAAGGTAAACTTGAATCCACTATCTTAAAAGAATCGAAGTTCATACAAAAGGACTTACAAGCACCCCCGCTTGACTTCCTAATGCTACCAACCAGTAGAACTTATTGACACGACCACGTGCAAGCTCGGAATCCACGGACTCCTTCTTTCTTGGATTCCCACCAGCTACAAGCACCCCTGCTTATGTATTCTTTAAGCTTTAATGGCAACAACTATTTTGATCATCAAGGTGTAGAAAATATCTCCTCCTTGAAAACCCTAAGTTTGTGTAAAGGAAAGCTCCTCTAGATCTCACAAGAGATTTACACAAACTGCAATATGAGCAACACTAAAACGTGGCTAGGGTTTGCCTTTTATACTTAGGACAAATAAGAAACCCTAAAAACGTTTTAAAACAACTAGGGCTGAGTTGGAAAAATCTGCAGAAAAGCGATCTGCCCGAACTTTGATCGGTCGAGCCTAAGCTTCGATCGATCGAGCCAGGCCGAAAGCCACAGTGCTTTCTGCTTTACACTCGATTCCAACTTTACATTGACATACAACTTTGAGCTAACTTTAAACACTTCTAAACACATTGTTTTGATCATGGTTTGCCAACAATACAAATTAGAGTTCTAAATACACAAAGTCCTAAACTTTAGAACCTAACACAATTAAACAAGTCTAGGTTATCACAATAACAAAGATCAAATCATGCAAAGCAGTGGAAAATAAATAACACAAGATATGATTACCCAAGAAACCAAACCGGTAAAAACCTGGGGAGGATTTGACCTAGCTATCCTCAAGGTAAACTTGAATCCACTATCTTGAAAGAATCGAAGTTCATACAATAAGACTTACAGGCCCCCACACTCGACTTCTTATTGCTACCAACCAGTAGAACTTACTGACAAAACCACGTGCAAACTTCGAATCCACGGACTCCTTCTTTCTTGGATTCACCACCAGATACAAGCACACCTGCTTGTGTTTTCTTTAAGCTTCAATGGCAGTAACTGAATTGATCATCAAGGCGTACATAAATCTTCTCCTTGAAAAACCTAAGTTTGTGTAAAAGAAAGCTCCTTTAGATCTCACAAGAGATTTACACAAACCGCAATTATGAGCAACACTAAAAAGTGGCTAGGGTTTGGCTTTTATACTTAGGAAAAATAAGAAACCCTAAAAATGTTTTAAAACACTTAGGGCTGAGTTGGAAAAATTTGCAGAAAATCATTCTGCTCGAGCTTCGATCGATCGAGCCTGTCTTTCGATTGATCGAGCCAGGCCGAAAGGCACAATGCTTTCCTGCTTTAACTCGATTCCAACTTTACATAAAAGAACAACTTTGAGCTAGACTAAAACACTTCTAAACACATTATTTTGATCATGGTTTGCCAACAAAACAAATTAGAGTTCTAAATACATAAAATCCTAAGACTTTAGAACCTAACACCAACTACCGTAGCCTATCCCGAAATACCAACCTACAATTGAACCATCGCTCCAATACCCAATTGGACTTGATCTTGTAGTAGCCTTCTTTCCCTTTGATGCACAAACCTCCAATTTGTGACTAACCCTTTGCATGGATCCGAGTACGTGACTAACTCCAGCAATTTGAACAGATGTTATTGACTGCAAAGTTCTTCACTTCATTAATAATGAAGATCGGGAAGCACTTGGTTACAAAATTCTATGGCGCACAAATGGAGTAGCTTCACACAGAGAAAATAATTATCTTAGTCTTTATATTCATCTGTGATGACTCTTAAAATTAGCCTTAAATATGTCTAGGGTTATGAGATAAGAGACCCTAAACAACTGCACAAGACTGGGCCGAATTCATATTTGGAAATTCTAAAATCGTAGTTCTCGATAGATCGAGCTGCTGTCGAGCTATTTATCGAGCTTCACATTAAGTCTTGATAGCAAACTTCTATCGAGCTATCTGTCGAGACTTAGTGAACAGCTTTTCTTCACTTGTTTTTTGGATCAATCTTCATGTCTTTAATACTTGACTTGAACAACATGTTTTTCGAAGTAGTAAACCCATCTTATATCTACCCAATTACAAGTAAAGTGCATTTTGTCAAAAGATTAGCCAATTACAATAAAATATGACTCTAACAATCTCCCCCTTTGGAAATCCATGATAAAACCACAAAAAGCAATTATGAGAGAAGTCTAACACAACTATCCCATAATTTACAAAAGTACAAAAGTCTAGCCCTACAATGAACTCTTGAAAACTTTGCAAATAGAGAGATCATGGCATGATAAACTTGCAACCTATCTTATCTGAAATGATTAAACAAGATCAAGTGTGAAACATAGACAAGTTGTATACAATAAGAAACAACACATGTGAGACAAAGGTAAAGAAAACATACATCAACTCATATATATAAATTAGAGGCATCTGTCTGGACGACCTTGAAGGAATTTTCTGAGGGGATTCCTAGACAAGGGAGTGTTATGACATATTTTTCGATTTGTTGAACAACCAATGTATGAGTGGGTGTCCAAGGAGGAGGATTGGTTCGAAGTCTATCAAAAAGAAGCTTGCATTGTTGCCTAAGATTCTGAGAGAAATCAGAAATGTAATTGAGTGATCCTAGGAACCTTTGATGTTGGGTCTTTTCTAGGATCTCATCTGGAAACTTTTCTGCAAACTGAATGGCTCTATCTATGGGTTTGATGACACCATGTCTTATATCAAAGCCTAAGAATCGGACACTGGTTTGGAAAAGTTTGATCTTTGGAGCTGAAACAACAAGACCATTATGTTTGATGGTTTGGAAGAATGTTCTAAGATGCTTCCAATGTTGGTTTAGGGATTCTAAGAAAATAAGTACATAATCAATGTACACATTGATATGACTGGAGAATGGATTGAAAATCTCATTCATGATGTTTTGGAATTCAGAAGGTGCATTCTTAAGACCAAAGGGCATTACATTCCATTCGTAATGGCCAAAGGGTGTGGTGAAGGCTGTCTTGTACCTATCAGACTCTTTAATTTCTATCTGCCAAAAACCACTTTTCATGTCAAACTTACTGAAAACCACTGCTTTGCTAAGTCTGTTAACTAAGTCTCTTTTGTTGGGAATAGGGGGCAATTACCAAATGGGTAATTATATTGATATATATTTATATATATATATATATATCAAAGAATACAATGTATGTAACAAAAGTCGTCACAACACCATGGTACATGTAATGAGAAAAGAAAGACACCAAAACCTCACTACATCCCTCAAAACACTATCCCTCAAAGCCATACTTTCTCATCTAAAGACAGAAAAAAGGCTCTTATGCATACTTTCCAATATGCATAGTTACTACCACCAAATAAAGGAGGAACAATTAGGGATTGCCCACGATCCATAACAACAGGAGTCAATAAATCACACAGTAAAGAGTGTGCTTGCTCTGATACCACTTATTGGGTTAAGATAGTTTAATCCCGTTAATTAATTCAATTACCCAAGTTGATTAATTAGATTCAATTGTATGCAACTCATGAATGCACCAATAAATCACCAAAAATACTAAGTGCAGCAGAAAATAAATTAGACATGGTGATTTGTTGATAAATGGGGAAAGCTCGCAAGGCAAAAACCCTAGCGACTGATTTTAAGGTCATCACTCCCAAGAATCCACTAATCAACAATTAAGTGGATGTTCTTCTGCATACATGTATATATAGGAGAGATCTTTGGCCAAACAAAATTAGAAATCTATAAATTTTGAATTTCAAGGAAAGATCTTTATACGAACAAATTTAGAAATCTATGAATTTCAGATTTTTCTTGATTTCTAAAAATTAATGACACATTTAGAGGGTATGTATTCTTGATTAATAGGAAGTTGTTATTAATTATATATATTCTTAATAAATGTTATATGACTTCCTCTATACAAAATAGGAAGTGCTATTATAATACATATTTTTTTTAATAATTGCATAGCATGTAGTCCAGTAGTATACTAGTATGTGTTGTCCATGACTTCCTCTTTTTGATTATGTATTCTCTAGCTTCAGATTTGTTTTGTGTTATTTTGTTTTTGTTTTTGTTTTTGTTTTTTTTTTTTTGTTTTTGTTTTTTTTTTTTTTTTTGTTTTTTTTGTTTTTTTTTTTTTTAACGTTTGGATAAAATCCAACTTGATTATGTTATACTCATTAAAAACTAAATAAATAATATCGCCGAAAACTTTTGGGTTGGGTAGGGTCAGATACCCATTACCCAACGGGTTTGGTCATCCCTAATTGGAGCCCATTTTTTTGAAGCTTACCATTGACCGCAATAATTGCTCAACTGAATCATTAAACAATTATTGCACAATTATTACCTAAAAATTCCCCTTTCTTCACCTTTCACCTACCAATATTCGTTTACAGCAGAATCAAAAACATTATAGGGTGATATAGAGGTTTTGAAGGAGCTGAAGAATGGGTTGGACCCTAACTTAGTGAGTCCAGGCTCATGCATTAATTGTGCGTTTAAGATTGCTTAAAAGCCATATTTTTTAAGTATTCAGCTTATTTTTGCTACTATTCATAGGTCTCATTTGTTGGGTTAATATAGTTTGACCCCGGTTAATTAATTCAATTACCCAAGTTGATTAATTAGGTTCAATTTTATGCAAATCGTGAAAGCACCAACAAATCACCAAAAATACTAAGTGCAGCGGAAAATAAATTAGACACAGTGATTTGTTAACAAATGGGAAAAACCTCGCAAGGCAAAAACCCCACCAGGTGATTTTAAGGTCACCACTCCCAAGAATCCACTAATTAACAATCAAGCGGTTACAAGTATAAGGAATTTTACCAACTACCATAGCCTATCTCGAAATACCAACCTACAGTTGAACCATCGCTCCAATACCCAATTGGACTTGATCTTGTAGTAGCTTTCTTTCCCTTTGAAGCACAAACCTCCAATTTGTGACTAACCCTTTGCATGGATCCTAGTACGTGACAAACTCCAGCAATTTGAATAGATGTTATTGACTGCAAAGTTCTTCACTTCGTCAATAATGAAGATCGGGATGCACTTGGTTACAAAATCCTATGGCGCACAAATGCAATAGCTTCACACAGAGAAAATAAGTATCTTGGTCTTTATATTCGTATGTGCCGACTCTTAAAATAAGCCTTAAATATGTCTAGGGTTATCAGAAAAGAAACCCTAAACAACTGCATAAGATTGGGCCGAATTTCAGATTTGGAAATTCTAAAATCGTAGTTCTCGATAAATCGAGCTGCTGTCGAGCTATTTATCAAGCTTCACATTAAGTCTTGATACCAGGCTTCTGTTGAGCTATTTGTCGAGACTTAGTGAACAGCTTTTCTTCACTTGTTTCTTGGATCAATCTTCATGTCTTTAATACTTGACTTGAACAACATGTTTCTTGAAGTACTAAATCCATCTTAGATCTACCCAATTATAAGTAAAGTGCATTTTGTCAAAGGATTAGCCAATTACAATAAAATATGACTCTAACAATCTCCCCCTTTGGAAATCCTTGATAAAACCACAAAAAGCTATTATGAGAGAAGTCTGACATAACTATCCCATAATTTACAAAAGTACATATGTCTAGCCCTACAACGAACTCTTGAAAACTTTGCAAAAAGAGAGATCATGGCATGATAAACTTGCAACCTGTCTTATCTGAAATGATTAAACAAGATCAAGTGTGAAACATAGACAAGTTGTATACAATAAGAAACAACACATGTGAGACAAAGGTAAAGAAAACATACATCAACTCACATATATATATATATATATATAAATATATCAAAGAATACAATGTATGTAACAAAAGTGGTCTCAAGACCATGGTACATGTAACGAGAAAAGAAAGACACCAAAACCTCACTACATCCCTCAAAACACTATCCCACTATCTAGTATATCCTATGCGAGCTCTCCCCCTAACAACAAGACTACTCTCGTCTATAAAACTACTCCCCATTTTTGTCACAAGTGACAAAGGGTGTATCACTGAGAGTTCGCCATCTCATCATCATACTCAGAGCCAAAAGCATCATCACCATCATCGTCTCCACCATCCAAAGAAGAGGACTCCTCAACATGCTCAGGTGAAGTGGAGGGTGTGAAACCACCAAGGTGAGACTAGCGGGCAAGTGATGCGACCGATTTTGATGTTCATTTGACACATCTCATTGGATAGATGGTCAAGATGACTACCAAAATCAGCATGCATATGCTGAAGTTGCTCCATGACTTCCTCAAGGGAGACAGGTGCCCTAAATGAGGAGGAAGAGGCGGATGAGGAAGAGGATTGAGAGGAAGGGGATGCAGGGTTTGTAGGGGCTACATTTGAAGGCTCCACACAGGGCTGCTTCACAGCAAGCTGCGCTGCACTCCTCTGAATAGACTTCTTGCTCATGGCACCCATGACATAGAAGAGGGGAGAAAAAGGAATGGTGACGTGCAAGTGAGTGAGAATGTGCGTGATAGTTGATGGAAAGATGAGCTTATCACATGTGGTAGTGTCTCGATAGCAATCTATAATAGATTCTATCATATGTGATGCAAAGTCTATAGAAAGAGATCTTTTTGAAGAATAGTCCATGCTTCTTTCGTATTGTCAGTTGAAGAGATCTTCTTTAATTCTTCATAGGTCACAGCACTAAACAGAACATTCAGTGCTTTACTGTTAAAATTTGCAGCTTTGATCTCTGCATCATCCCAGATGGCTGGTGGCTTTTTAGGCTACGTCCAACCTACGTCAACTACAAGCCATACTTTCTTATCTAAAGATAGTAAAAACGCTCTCATGCATACTTTCCAATATGCATAGTTACTACCATCAAATATAGGAGGAACAATTAGGGATTGCCCCCGATCCATAACAACAGGAGTCAATAGATCACACAGCAAAGAGTGTGCCTGCTCTGATACCACTTGTTGGGTTAAGACAGCTTGATCCCGTTAATTAATTCAATTACCTAAGTTGATTAATTAGGTTCAATTGTATGCAAATTATGAATGCACCAATAAATCACCAAAAATACTAAGTGCAGCGGAGAATAAATTAGACATGGTGATTTGTTAATAAATGGGGAAAACCTCATAAGGCAAAAACTCTAGCGGGTGATTTTAAGGTCATCACTCCCAAGAATCCACTAATCAACAATCAAGTGGTTACAAGTATAAGGAATCTTACCAGCTACCTTGGCCTATCCCGAAATACCAACCTACAGTTGAACCTTCGCTCCTGAATGTTCAAATAGTGTAGAAAACACCAATGAACATTTAGACCCCCAGTTTACAAATTACCAATACAACCTTATAATCAAACAATATATGTGCGGAATATGAATATAAGCTAAACCCAAACATGTAACACACTCTAAACCATAATTAATCACGATCACAGTAGTAATTAAATGGTAAAGAGAAAGGGAAGAATGTTGCAAACACAAATATAACACTGCGATGTTTTATCGAAGAGGAAACCGAAGTACCAGGGTTACGCCGCCCTCCAAGCGGTCAATAATCCACTAGAGAATGAAGTTGGGATACATGAATAGTAGAAGACCCTATAAGCCTAATCCACTCAATGCACCTAACCCTCTAAGCTTCTTGCTCCAACAGGGTTACGCCGAACCTTGTCTTCCCTATCTTAGCAGATCCCGCAATAGCCCATTGCATCAACCAAATTGAATTGGTCCCTTCTGAACTACTTCCCAAGCACCAAAATAGCTTCTCACAGATATGGGTATGATGAGATAAGGATTTGGCTAATGTACCTCTCAAGGATATATCAATGGAGAGGGTGAGAGTTGAGGAATTTGGAGAATCAAAATATGAAGAATGTGGATGAGTCAATCTTGTTTTTCTCTAAGGTTTCCCATCCAAAATTCTCTTCGGAAGCTCTCTGCATTTCATGGGTATAAGGGTATTTATAGTAGGGCGTATGAGGAATGCGAAGAGTCAATTACAACCAAACAGGGCATTCTGGCAACTCGTGCGCGCGACTGGAACGAGTCGCGAGTTTGAGTCATGAACTAACTGCCTGGCCAGACTAGAAGTTTTGTCCTGTAGTGCAACAGCTAGTGTGACCCTTCAGCTCCCCCTGCATGCTTTACACATGTGCCATTCTAGCGACTTGCTAGTCGCCAGATCCAGTTTCAAGACTCCCAGATAGACACTAACTCCTGGGACTTCAATGTTGACCCATGCAACAACCTCTTCAGCAACTGGTTCATGTGTGGGTTTCGTTTCGACCTCAATGTCTCATAAATGAGCTGAGTCACCGAAATCAGACATGACCAGGCGAGTTACAACGGTTCACTCTCTTCCATTTTGTTAGGACATATGTGATTCAATGTTAGGAACATATGTCACTATTTTATGTAATTGGCTAATCTTTTGACAAAATGCACTTTACTTGTAATTGTATAGATCTAGGATTTGTTTAATACTTCAAGGACCAAGGTTTCAAATTCAAGTGTTAAAGCCATGCAAGTCTGTCCAAGAATCAAGTAAGAAAGTGCTGTAATTTAAAACTCGACAGCTAGCATCTATCGAGGTTTAAAAGCTATTGAAGCCCGTGGCTCGACAGCTAGCTCAATAGATGGCTATCTATCGAGGTTTACGAGACTCAGTTTTGCAAAGTTGTTTTACACCCAATCCATGAGTATGTGTTTAGCCTTTCTTTTCTCACAACCCTAAACATATATAAGGATTATTTTAAGGGCCATCAAAGGTTATACAAGTTGCACAAGTGTGAAGCAAAGTCTTGTTTACGCAAATTGTGAACAGAGACAAAACTTTTCCCAAATTCATCTTTCTGTTGAAGAAGCTGCTATGTTTGTGCACCGTAGGGTTTTATGACCAAGGAGTTTCGTGATCTTCATCGTGTGATGAACTAAAGAACTTTACAGCCAACATTCTTCTGTAGTTGGTGATTAAGTCGCACACTGGAATCCGCGCATTAAAAGGAGAGATTGTCACTACATAACAAGTCCAATTGGATATTGGGGTAAAGGTTCAACTGTAGGTTGCTATAAGGTACTGTGATTCCCTTACTTGTAACCATCTGTTTTGATAATAGTGGATTCTCGGGAATGGTGACTTTAAAATTACCTGGTGAGGTTTTTGTCGTGTAGGTTTTCCCCATTCGTAAAGAAATCACAATGTCAATTTAATTTCCACTGCATTTAGTTATTTGGTGATTTGTTTGTGCTACCACGCGCTTTGCATGTTAATTAACTTAATTAATTCACTTGGCTAAATTAATTGGTTAATTCATCACAAGGGACCAATACATTCTTAGCCTATCACATTTCTTGGAACATCCCTTACTTAGACACCCTTGACCGCTCCAACAACTTCTTCTCTAATCCATTTCCTGACTCACTCCCTAACCTGACTCGTCTGCGGTGACTCGGTCTCTCAATGAACTTGTTCTTCGACAAAATACCTACCTTGATTAGCTCACTCACTGAGCCTGAGGAGCTTTACCTCGTTAACAACAAGCTGGAGGGAGAAATTCCAGCAAGTTTCAACAACCTTGTGAGCTTAAAAAGACTCGAACTCCAATCAACCAAGCTCACGTGCAAGTTTCTTGAATTGGGTTCTTTGAAAAACTTTTCCTTTTTAGATACTAGCAGCAATGCCATCTCTAGCAAAATCCCATGGGTTTTCCATCTTCGCTGGTTCAAATCTCCATGAGAAACAATAGCTTAGAAGGAACAATAATCCCAGAGAGATGTAGCTTGTAGGATTGATAATGCAAAATATAAAACATCATAGAAAGCAAATGTAAAAACTTTATGTATTTCAGTTTTTGTTTTTGTTTTTTTGTTGTGATGTCAATATATTCAAGTTCTCTTTTGTTTTAAATTTTGTATAATTTATGTTTTGTATTGATCACCCTAAATAATAATCCTAGAACGCCATTGTGCTACAATCAATAGAAACATCACCTCTCGAAGGGTCCGTTTGGTTAGGCGTTTTGAGAGCTTAAAAGAACATTTTTAAAATCCAAAACTTTGTTTTACAACCACAAATCCTTATAATTCTTTTTTTTTTTTTTTTTTACAAACACTAATTTTAAATTTAAAACACCGTTTTCCATGAACTTATACAAACACACTTTAAATTTCCAGCAGCTTAGAAACAATGTTACATGATTTGGCTTCTTCATTTCAAGTTCTTTCTTTTGGATATGTTTCTAGGTCAATAAGGAGGCCCAACTTTTGGTTTCCTAACAGTTTTTAGTATTTAAACACTAAATTGTGGGCCTAATAAAAAAAAAAGCGTTTGGTAAGGGTGTTTTTTACTGAAATGTTTGAGTTACATTTCTCATATTACAGTGTTTAAACACTGAATTTAAAAACCTACTCTTACCAGTTTTCAATTTTCAAATAACATTATTTATTGGCACTTTTGTAAATATGTTAAAAACCATGGGAACTACTTGATTTTTTTTTTTAGATAGTTTTAACCTATGGCGTCTGTTTCTAATAATAGCTCTTTTATCATCAGACCAAGACACCAATTGGTTTTTGGTGTAGACGGGGATTAAACCCCAGATTTCTTATTCAACCATCAGAGACTTTACCAGTTGAGCTAACTGGAACCCACAGGTCCCACTTGATTAGAAAACACTTAAACAGTCTTCTCTATCTGTCACGTCTCTAGCACTCTTTTCTCTCACTATCTCCTTCAATTCACACTTTCTTCCCTTAACGTCTCAGGTCAATGATTTCTTCCATCGATCTAAACAAACAAAACCCAAGAAAATTTCCACATCTCATAGCTCTTCTAGAAAATTCTAATGATTTTTTCTTCTTGTATTAGTGAAGATCTTTTTATTTAAAAAAATTTAAGAGGAAAGGGCATGTCAACAGGGAGAACAAAAGAACAAACTGAACAAGTAAGGATATTTTCCACTCAATCAGAACCCATGAAAAAGTTCCACATCTCACAGCTCGTTTTGAAATTTCACATGGTTTCTTTTCCTGTATCAATGAAGAGAGTTTTATTTGAAAAATCAATGAGAAAATGGCATTTCAATAGTGAAAACAAAACCCAAGAAATTTCTCACCTTTGAAATTTCAACCGGGTTTTATTTTCTAGAACCATCGAGAGAGAGGGTCGAGCAATGGGTTTTCAGGACACAAAAAAGAAAAGAAAAGAAAGATGGAGCAATAGAGGAGAAAAGAAAAGAGAGAAGGAAAGGGTGTGCATTGGTAACGAGGGAGTTTCTCTCTCTTCCAATAAAATAAATATGCTTTTACTTTGCTTGTAAGATTTTTTTAAAAAAAAGCAAACACATACCAAACATAATTATCCTTTTTTATATTTTAAAATATGTTATTTAAAACAAGGTGCCAAACACATTTTTTGCATTATGAATACTTTAAACACGTGTTTGAACAACACTTTTTAAACTATAGTTTTCTTGTTATTTTGAACAACGATACTTGAAATTGATGATTCAATTTCATATATCTACCATTTTGGAGGGGGGGGGTTGTTAGGGAAATTAGCTTGATCGTTCTCTAGAACATGCATGATCCTAGTATAGATAAAAACTTATATCGTATAAATCAACAAATTTCATCATATTATGTCAATGATTTAAAGTAAAAGAGTATGGAAGAAAATGTGCAAATATATAGAGTTTAATGCTAATTTTTTAGCTTTTTGAATAATTGAAGATTTACTAATCTTTAATTGTGCCCTTATTACATTTATTAACAGGATCCTTGATTTATTTTTCTTGTATAATAGGATATCCTGAGAATTACAATTTATTCCGAAATACAACTTAAAGGGTTGAAGTTAATGCAACAAGTTTTCATTTTGTCCTTCCAAGTGATTATTGAAGACTTTATCTACAAATTCTTGTTTAGCGGGGGGATCACAGAAACACAACTTCAAAACCTGGTGGCAATAACAATATCGTGGATCACTGCACTCTTTAACAGTATTGCATTTAACTTGTTTAAGTCCTTCAACATCCAACTTAAAACCTGCAATTATTGTATTTGTTAATGATTGCATTATATAAATTTTATTTAACTAGGAAACATTTAAAATCATTGAAATTATAAAATGGTGCCACTATACTAGTTATATATATATATATATATAACAAGGTATCGTTGTACATAATAAAAAATAAATGAATAAATAAAATCCAAAAAATTAATCACTTATGTGAATGATAACTAATGTTAATTTTTTTAATCCAAATATTATGCATTTTTCAAATCTTTGTTAGAAACACTAATGTTCATTTTCTCTCTTAAATGAATAAAGATGAAATAATTGTATACAAAATTGTTTACCTAAATGTAGAATAATGTGAGTAAGAGGGAATCTAAATTTTACTTGAGTGAATGAATTAAAATTTTTTATCCTATGACACAGACCTGAATAATGAATAATTTTGCATATATATATATATATATATAAAACATTAAAATTACCATTCATTTTTTGTGATGAATAGAAGTATATATTTCTTAATTTTTACATAAATTTATATCATATTAGAGGTACCAAACCTATTTAAAATACTGAATTATTTCAAAGTTTATAATTATTTGCAAGAACAATAAGGCCATATAGTACTATATACATATAAGAAAAAAAATTAAGTAAAAATATAGGATGAGATTCTTACAAGAGCCAAGAACTAAGAGGGCAATTAAAAAAGCCAACTTGATGGAATATTTCTCCATCTCTTATGTCTTTGTGTATACAATTGCTAAGCTTTTTTTTTTTTTTTTTTTTTTTTTTGTTTACTTTTGCACCCTTACTGTTGATGTTCTTCTGCATACATGTATATATAGGAGAGAGCTTTGGCCAAACAAAATTAGAAATCTATAAATTTTGAATTTCAAGGAAAGATCTTTATACGAACAAATTTAGAAATCTATAAATTTCAGATTTTTCCTGATTTCTAAAAATTAATGACACATTTAGAGGGTATGCATTCTTGATTAATAGGAAGTTGCTATTAATTATATATATTCCTAATGAATGGTATATGACTTCCTCTATACAAAATAGGAAGTGGTATTATAATAAATATTTTTTTTAATAATTGCATAGCATGTAGTCTAGTAGTATACTAGTATGTATTGTCCATGACTTCCTCTATCTGATTATGTATTCTCCAGCTTCAAATTCGTTTTGTGTTATTTTGTTTTGTTTTTGTTTTTGTTTTTGTGTTTTTGTGTGTCTGTGTGTTTTTCTTTTCTTTTTTTTTTTTTTTTTTCTTTTTTGCTTCGAGTTTGGATAAAATCCAACCTGATTATGTAATACTAAATAAATAATATCGGCTGAAACTTTCGGGTTGGGTAGGGTTGGATACCCATTACCCAATGGGTTTGATCATCCTTAGTTGGAGCTTTTTTTTGAAGCTTACCATTGACCACAATAATTGCTCAACTAAATCTTTAAACAATTATTGCACAATTATTACCTAAAAATTCCCCTTTCTTCTTCTTTCACCTACCGATATTTGTTTACAGTAGAATCAAAAACATTTTAGGGGGATATAGAGGTTTTGAAGGAGCTGAAGAATCGATTGGACCCTAACTTAGTGAGTCCAGGCTCATGCATTAATTGTGCGTTTAGGATTGCTTAAAAGCCACATTTTTTAAGTATTCAGCTTATTTTTGCTACTATTCATAGGTCTCATTTGCTGGGTTAAGATAGTTTGACCCCGGTTAATTAATTCAATTACCCAAGTTGATTAATTAGGTTCAATTTTATGCAAATCGTGAAAGCACCAACAAATCACCAAAAATACTGAGTGCAATGGAAAATAAATTAGACACGGTGATTTGTTAACAAATGGGAAAAACCTCGCAAGGCAAAAACCCCATCAGGTGATTTTAAGATCACCACTCTCAAGAATCCACTAATTAACAATCAAGCGGTTACAAGTATAAGGAATTTTACCAACTGATAGTTTTTAGACCCCTTAAACAATTGATTTTAACCTAGGTAATTAACCAAGTTGTTACTTAGTCCAATTAAACAAGTCTAGGTTATCACAATAACAAAGATCAAATCATGCAAAGCAGCGGAAAATAAATAACACAAGATATGATCACCCAAGAAACCAAACCGGTAAAAACCTGGAGAGGATTTGACCTAGCTATCTTCAAGGTAAACTTGAATCCACTATTTTGAAAGAATCGAAGTTTATACAATAAGACTTACAGGCCCCCACGCTCGATTTCTTTCTTGGATTCACCACCAGATACAAGCACACCTGCTTGTGTTTTCTTTAAGCTTCAATGGCAGTAACTGAATTGATCATTAAGGCGTAGATAAATCTTCTTGAAAGTTCAAAAACGTGTATAAAAACACTTTTGAACGTTTAGACCCCCAAAAACCAATTTAATCAACACACGCAATATGTTAAACAACTAGTGTGCGGAAACTTAACATATGCTATAATAAAGAATTGATTAAACAACTATCTAAGCCACAACAAAATAAACCACAGCAGATAATGTAAAGGCAGAGATAGAGAGGAAGGAAGATGCAAACACAGAGATAACACCAGATATGTTATCGAAGAGGAAACCGAAGACCTCGGCGAAAAACCTCTCCGCCGCCCTCCAAGCGGTAATCAATCCACTAGAAAATACAGTTGGGATACAAGGACAGCAATAGACCCTCCAAGCCTAATCTACCCAATGCACCTAAGCCCTCCAAGCTTCTTGCTCCAACGAGGTTGCGCCGAACCTTTTTCTTTTCTAGCTTTCCGGATTCCGCTACTACACCGTAGCATCAACCAATGAATATTGGCTCCTTCCTAACTGCTTCCCAGAACTCCAAACGTCTGTCTCACAGAGATGATAATGGTGAGAACCAGGTTTGGTATAATGGCCTCTCAAGGATTTGACAATGGAGAGGAAGAGAGTGAGGGATTTTGATGAGACTCTAAGGTAGAGATTGTGGGTGAAACAATCTGGTTTTTCTTTAGGGTTTCTCTCTCAAAATTCTCTCTGGAAGCTCTCTTTCAATCATGGGTTAAAAGGGTATTTATACTGAAGTGGAGTGGAATGCGAAACGTCAGGTTTTTCCAAAACAGGGGTGGCTCGCGGCTTGACCTCGCGGCTTGACTAAGTCGCGAGTTCCAGTCGCGAGTTAACCGTATGGCCAGTTGTCCTGTTTTGTCCTGTAGTGCTCCAGCTAGCATGACTGTTCATCTTCCAGCATGCTTGGCACGTGTGCATCTTCTGGCGGGTTGAAGCCGCGAGTCCACCCGCGAGTCCACCCGCGAGTCCCAGCCGCGACACTTTGTTTTCTTGCACACTCTTGAGCAATCTTCACACTATCTCACTCACTACCCTTACAACAATCCCACCTAAATACAGGGTTACTAAATGCTGAATTACAAGCAAATTTGGCACGGAATAAAGCCAATTAGATGGTTGAATAAATTCAACCTTACAATCTCCCCCTTTGGCTATTCCGTGACAAAACCCTGAAACAGACTCTAGACTTAACATGTGAGTTGGGAACAGTTGATCAAAACTCACTCACACCTAACTCTAGAAGCTGTGAAGCACTTGAATCATATTAACATAAACTCCTGAAACACAACAATACACCATGATCATTGTAAGCAGAAAATTATAAATGCATATGAAACAGGCAATATGAGATCAAGCAAAAATGGAGTTAATAAACAAACCATGGCTTGATCAACCAAGTGAACACCACAAGGTAGTGATCACAGTGTTCATTCACACTTGGAATGAACACAAGGACATACAAGTTAACAAGCACAAGGCAAGACACTTGTATGTTCAACACTCAACCAATGCATAGCTCACATGGCATATGCATCTAGGAACAATCCTACAAGGGCACAAGTGTGACAGTACATAAACCAAAATGCAGAACATTTAGATTAAAGTACTGGTTTCAACATAGCATAAAGGCTGCACTTAAGCAAGGTACATACCATAAAGCCTACAAACTATGCATAAAGCAATAACCCTAAAAGCTTACAAAAGCATATGGGTACAAACACATTATATTGAATAAAAACTTAAACAATATAAACTAAAAGTGCTTAAAATTTCTCCCCTTCAAAGTGATGAGAAGCTGTGATGCACTTGGAACATATATACTTGTAACCTGAAACACTTGCACAAAACTCATTAGACCCTCAAGGTAAAGCAAGTAATAAAAGGACAAGTATAATGTAACAAGCAAATTGCGATCAAGTAAACATGATGTAAAACATATGAGCAACTTGATCAAACACCAAAATAGTCATATAGAAATGACTACAATGAACACATAGCAAAGCAAATGATCATCTGAACATGCATTCAATGAAGCATAATAGCATAGGGATATATGCATGTCCAAAGCACAAACATGATGCAATGAGAACAACAAAGCATAACTCAAAGCACCATAAAGCCAACAAGAAAACAAATAGAACAAAGTTTTCTAGTTAACACAATGTCTTCTCCCCCTTGGTATATGCATCTCCCCTATGGAATATCTCTCCCCCTACAAATGTGCATGAGAAATAGAATTTCTCCCCCTAAGGATGTGCACAAGAGTCATATAGAAATGACAAAACACTCCGACATACTCTTTAGAGTATACTCTCCCCCTTTTTGTCAGGAATAGACAAAGGGTCAAGGAGAAACAAGGGCAAGAGATGAAGGTACGAATAATGCCAATGATGCATGAAGGGAAAAATGAAATTTTTTTTTTTTTTTTTTTTTTTTTTTTAAAAAAAACTTTGAAAATAACCCTCAATATGCAAAACACGCGATTTTCGCGACTGAGTTAAGTCGCTAGGGCAAGCCGCCAAAACGCTCAAAGACAAAATTTTGAAAAATTTTCTAAGTGTTTTTCGCGACTGGAGGGTCTACCCGCGAGGGAGTCGCGAGCTGAGCCGCCAAAATCTCTGAGTAACCCTCGCGACTGGACCTTCCACTCACGAACAAGTTGCCAAAAATGACCCGCGAAGACGCGACTGAGTCTCGCGACTTGACTTACCCGCGACTGAGTCGCCAAAACAGGGCAAAACTGGGTTTCTTGAAAAATTTCAGATTTTTTAACAAAATACTTTCCAAAAACACCTAAAACACTCAAAAATCTTTTTGGCTTGAATTAACAAAGATTGAGCATGTGAAAACACATTTCATCAAGTACAATCACACAAATGAATATGGCATTTATTGAACATAAACTTGTGTGTTGTGTGTGGATATCAACAATGAAATAGTCCTTAGTCTAATGTGAAGCTTCAATGATCAATTAAACCAAGGCATACACAATTAGCACTAGATCAAGTGATCCATCTCAATTATAGAAATATGTATATAAGACCTCCCACAAAACTTGATAACATATCTTGGAGCTTTACATTTGACTCCATAACATTTGATCATTTTGATCTCTTGAGACAATCGCCTCTCATTGTGAGAGTGATATTTGATATTTCACTTTAATGAACAAGTCTTTGGCTTTTTGAATAAACATTCTCTTTAATATAAGGTCGCTTACCCTTTTTCCTAGTCGAATACTAGAATGTGCGACAAGCTTTTGCAGCTCAATATCTCTTTTCATTTGGAGATTTACATTTGGTGAGCTCTTCTTAGCAAAAACAAAAATAAAGAGTGGGAAGATATATAGACACAAGTCTATGCAAGTTTCAAGATCAACATAACCATTCACTAATCATTCATGACAAGTTTGAAGATCTATTTACAACAATCACATAGATTTCAAGATTTCTTCCACAGTGATATGAGTGCAAAGAAACAAGCAATGCTCGAAAATGCATAAAACCATTAGCACAAAGGTACAAGGCAAAACAAGTTTTGAGACAAAACTCAACAACGTCGATCAAGCTTTTTGATTTTCTACTTTTTATGTGGTTTTGGATTTTTACACACACAAACCAAAGACATAAAAGTAAGATCAAAACAAAAACAAAACAATGCATATAAAGATATGCATGATGCACAAATGCATGACAATGAAGCATCTAATGCATGAAGGGTCCTACAAAGATCGAAAGAATTAGATCAAGGACCAAAGGAGCAAAAGCTCAACCATAGGAACCCTTCCTCATCCAAACAGAACAATTGTTTGGAATGAGTGTCTCATGAGAAGTGAGACGAGGGTTGGAAGAATGAGAACCGGAGATGCATATAGACAAGGAGTTAAGAGCATTAAACACTTTCTTTAACAACATGCTATTATCACTCAAATCCGGTTTATCCTTTTTAGCACAACTTCCAAGAAGCTCAAGTTTTTCTTTTCTTTTGATTCTTTTAAAAGCATGAAACTTAGAGCATTGAGGTCTTAGATGACCAAAGGCACCACAATGGTGACACACAATGTGTTTAGGTCCACTAGGCCTTTTGGGAAGGGATCTAGCAATATGGTTTTGTTCCCTCTTCAACTTATGACATTGAGGTCTTATATGACCAATCACACCACAATGGTGGCAAGTTGGAACAAACTTAGATCCATCCAGAGCCTTAGGTTGAGACCTAAACAGAGGCTTTGACTTAACAGTCTTTCTCTCCACCTTTTGATTTCTTTTATGTGGAGGAATGTACACCGATTTGTCCTTTAAGGTAGAACACACACTAGGCACAAAATCGGGTATCACAACATGATTGCAACAAATATTTTCATCCTTTTTAACAATAGGTTCAGCAATCCAACACTTGGCATGCATCTTAAGAGATTCATTTTCACATTTAAGATCATCAACAAGTTTGTTAGACAAAACAAGTTTAGCATCCAAGTCCATATTCAAACATTCAAACTCTTTCAGCTTTTCAAGAGAAATTTCAGCAAGTTTTTTATATTTCTCAACCAATTTGTTGGATTCATTGAGCTTAGCAATCAAATCATCCTTTTCACAAAATAACTTGCTCAAATTCTTTTGAAACTTCTTAGCATTTTTCTTTAAGAGTTGGTCAACACCACCCATAGATTCAAATAACATGTCATCACACTTATGAGGATTAACACTCATAGAGGCAATTTCACAAACACGTGGCATGTTACATTCATTACCAACCAAATCATGCAAAGAGTCATACAAAGCACAATCCATGGCAAATAAACACAAGAGGTCAAGGATCACACTTAGGTATTTAAACCACAACAAGTGTACCTGCTCTGATACCAATTGAAAGTTCAAAAACGTGTATAAAAACACTTTTGAACGTTTAGACCCCCAAAAACCAATTTAATCAACACACGCAATATGTTAAACAACTAGTGTGCGGAAACTTAACATATGCTATAATAAAGAATTGATTAAACAACTATCTAAGCCACAACAAAATAAACCACAGCAGATAATGTAAAGGCAGAGATAGAGAGGAAGGAAGATGCAAACACAGAGATAACACCAGATATGTTATCGAAGAGGAAACCGAAGACCTCGGCGAAAAACCTCTCCGCCGCCCTCCAAGCGGTAATCAATCCACTAGAAAATACAGTTGGGATACAAGGACAGCAATAGACCCTCCAAGCCTAATCTACCCAATGCACCTAAGCCTTCCAAGCTTCTTGCTCCAACGAGGTTGCGCCGAACCTTTTTCTTTTCTAGCTTTCCGGATTCCGCTACTACACCGTAGCATCAACCAATGAATATTGGCTCCTTCCTAACTGCTTCCCAGAACTCCAAACGTCTGTCTCACAGAGATGATAATGGTGAGAACCAGGTTTGGTATAATGGCCTCTCAAGGATTTGACAATGGAGAGGAAGAGAGTGAGGGATTTTGATGAGACTCTAAGGTAGAGATTGTGGGTGAAACAATCTGGTTTTTCTTTAGGGTTTCTCTCTCAAAATTCTCTCTGGAAGCTCTCTTTCAATCGTGGGTTAAAAGGGTATTTATACTGAAGTGGAGTGGAATGCGAAACGTCAGGTTTTTCCAAAACAGGGGTGGCTCGCGGCTTGACTAAGTCGCGAGTTCCAGTCGCGAGTTAACCGTATGGCCAGTTGTCCTGTTTTGTCCTGTAGTGCTCCAGCTAGCATGACTGTTCATCTTCCAGCATGCTTGGCACGTGTGCATCTTCTGGCGGGTTGAAGCCGCGAGTCCACCCGCGAGTCCCAGCCGCGACACTCTGTTTTCTTGCACACTCTTGAGCAATCTTCACACTATCTCACTCACTACCCTTACAACAATCCCACCTAAATACAGGGTTACTAAATGCTGAATTACAAGCAAATTTGGCACGGAATAAAGCCAATTAGATGGTTGAATAAATTCAACCTTACACTTCTCCTTGAAAAACCTAAGTTTGTGTAAAGGAAAGCTCCTTTAGATCTCACAAGAGATTTACACAAACCGCAATTATGAGGAACACTAAAACGTGGCTAGGGTTTGCCTTTTATACTTAGGAAAAATAAGAAACCCTAAAAACGTTTTAAAACACTTAGGGCTGAGTTGGACAAATCTGCAGAAAATCATTCTGCCCGAGCTTCGATTGATCGAGCCTGTCTTTCGATCGATCGAGCCAGGCCGAAAAGCACAATGCTTTCCTGCTTTAACTCGATTCCAACTTTACATAAAAGAACAACTTTGAGCTAGAGTAAAACACTTCTAAACACATTATTTTGATCATGGTTTGCCAACAAAACAAATTAGAGTTCTAAATACATAAAATCCTAAGACTTTAGAACCTAACACCAACTACCGTAGCCTATCCCAAAATACCAACCTACAGTTGAACCATCGCTCCAATACCCAATTGGACTTGATCTTGTAGTAGCCTTCTTTCCCTTTGATCCACAAACCTCCAATTTGTGACTAACCCATTCTTACCATCGAGGTAGTGTCCTTTCTTCCCATTCTTTCCATTCCCACTCTCTTCTTTTGCATTCTTGTACATGGTGATATTGAACTAAAACGCTTGTACCAGGATGCCCCTGCTCCTAGTGTTCCTATTGACCTTCCTTGTCTGCCTTGGACGTCTATGCTTAAGACCCTGATGGCTTTGCTAGGGAGCGTCTTGTGCCTCGCAACACAAATGTCATGGGCTATCCTTTTCCGGATAGCACACGAGCGGTGAGTTCTCTCCTATTTCTTTCTTCTTTGTATCTTCTTCTCTTGCATCTTTCAATTGCTCATTCTAATCTATTTCCCTTCACATTTCAGCCCACTATCAAGCAGCATGAGGAGTTGGTTGGGCTGGCTGGGAACCTCAAGTAGGAGGTGACTCAGTATTCAAAGGACTTGTACGACCCTAGAGGACTGGCTTATCTCGGTGATGATAATGATGATGATGATGATGATGATGCTAGTGATGGTGATGGTGGTGAGGACTCAGAGGCGACCCCTAGTCACCGACAAGGAAGAGGCATTTTTGGTGATCCCTACAGACAGACAAGAAGCATGTGGAAGAAATCCATACTCAAAACAAAGAAAACTAGGGTTTTGCCTCTCGCAGTGCATACGTGTAAAGGAGCCTGCGTACAAAGCCTTGACCCTGCATACATAGGTTTGACTATGCGTACATTTGCCATGGGTCAGAAAAACCATAACTGCCCCTCCTTAGTATAAAATAGCCGTTGGGGGCTCTCAAATATCACCAAACGTATTTTGCTACTAGAGAACACTCTTTTTAGGTTTCCCAATGGTAGAATTCTCTCCCTTTGATTAGGAAGCTTGACCTTAGCTTTAAAGAGGCTATTGTTCCTTGTGGTCTCTAAAGTCATGATCAAAACCTTAGTATGTTGGGCAGTCACATTTAATGTTGAAGGAACATATATTTTCAAGATAGAATTCGTAATCTCTTAACAGAGATATAAAATATTCCCTTGAGATAAGTTTAATGGGTTTGGTTATTTAGAGTGTTAGGCCTAACCACTTTAATAAGAATTTACTAAAGTATATATTTATGAAATTGGATTTCATAAATATATGATGAATAACTTAAAGGATTAAACCGAGTACTCAAGGATTAAGATGTAGTAATCTTCAAAGTGGTAGTCAACATTCATGACTTTGTAATACTACGAATATTTTAATGAAGGGATTGAATGTATAATAAAGTCTTGGGGCATAATTTATTAATTAGGCTTAGAGTGCAATTATATTTATATAATGGTATTAAATATAATTAGTGGTAATTTTGGGCTTGTTAAGAGTTGATAGAAAGGCCCAAAACCCATTGGAGCTAGTGTCTTATTTGTCCCTTTTGGTCCTACTCCAGGCCACATACTAAAGCCCAATTAGAATGGCCCAAAAGGCTAGCCCAATTAGATAATTAGTTATATATATATATATATAAATATATAAGGAGAGGAACATACAGAATTTTCAGATGAATGAAATAATGTGTATGTCAGTGTAAGCCACTCTCTTATTCTCCCTTGAACACATACGTATAAACTGATTGAGAGACCACACTTCTTGGGCATAAATAGAATTGGAGTGAAGATTAAAAGTGTTCCCAAGTACTTCTAATCTTTGGTTTTGAATTTCACCGCACCAAGGTACGCTCTCTTGTTCTTAAATTCTGAAATTTACATAGTACATGTTATCAATTGCGAATGAAATAGATCCGTTAATTTTCCACTGCGTATATTTTGTAAGCGATACAAACCATGTTTTTCCAATAGTACCTAGTCTCATAATCATGGAATCTTTTGCTCAAATAGTACACTGCCATTTCGTTCTTATCGTCGTCCTCTTGTGCAAGCATATTTCCAATCGCATCTCCTATGATAGAGAGACACAAGAGTAATGGTTTTCCATGTATTGGGGGTACCAAGATGGGTGGATGGAGGAGGTATTCCTTGATGAGCTGAAAAGCTTCTTGACATTCATCATTCCATGTGTGGGATTCATTCTTCCTTAGGAGTTTGAAGATGGGCTCCCAAGTGGAGTTGAGCTTGGCAATAAATCGACTGATACATTGTAGTTGACTTAGGAATCCTTTTATTTGCTTCTCATTCTTGGGTGGAGGCGTCTCTAATATGGCTTTAATCTTGAATGGATCTACTTCTATCCCTCTATCACTTACTAGGAAACCTAGCAACTTCCCAGCTGTCACTCCAAAGGTACACTTTTAGGGGTTCAACCTCAATCTGTACTCCTTGATCCTTTCGAAGAACTTCCTTAAGTTAATGATGTGACCTCCTCTATCCTTGGATTTTACAATCATGTCATCAACATATACCTCAACCTCATTATGCATATCATGTAACAAGGCTGTGGCCATCCTTTGATAAGTTGCACCTGCATTCTTGAGCCCAAATGGCATTACTGTGTAGCAATAGATCCCTTATTCGGTGGTGAAAATGGTTTTAGTCATGTTCCTAAGAGCCATCTTGATTTAGTTATACCTTGAAAAGCTATCCATTAAAGACATCAAGGCATTACCAGCCGTGTTATCCACTAAGACATCTATGTAGGGAAGGGGAAAATCATCTTTAAGTTATGTCTTATTCAAGTCCCTAAAATCCACACACATCCTCACCTTTCCATCCTTCTTAGGTATGGGCATAATATTGGTTATCCACTTGGCTTGGTGTGCGGGTTTAATGAATACTTTCAACTGTTTTGTGACCGCTTCTTTGATCTTTAAGAGCCATTTAGTTCTAATGCACCTTAACTTTTGCTTAACGGGTACCGTGTGGGCATGGGTATCAATGTGATGTTGGGCTATCTCGGGATCAATTCCGGCCATATCTTCGTAGGACCATGCAAGCACTTTTTTGAATTTTTTGAGGAGATCTTTGAGATCTTTCCTTTCTTCTTCATTTAGTGTTGAGCAAATTTTAATTAAATGTAGATTCTCATTATAGCCCAAATTAAGAGTTTCAAAAGTTGGTTCAGTAGCTTCAATTTTCTTTTCCAATTGTTTATTAATTTCATTTTCAAATTCATTCGAATCATTTAAGTGCAGAATTTCAATATTATGGAACAAGGGGACGACGATAAGAATGACCCCTTGTTTCAGAATTTCAAATTCAACTGAATGACCCCTTGTTAGGTTCTAAAGACTTAGGTATTTATGTATTTAGAACTCTAATGTGTATTGTTGGCAAACCATGATCAAAACAATTTGTTTAGAAGTGTTTTAGTCTTGCTCAAAGTTGTACATTTTATGTAAAGTTGGAATCGAGCTAATGCAGAAAGTATTATGCATTTCGGCCTGGCTCGATCGATCGAATCTCGGGCAGAATGTTTTTTTTTGCAGATTTCCAACTCAGCCCTAGTTGTTTAAAACGCTTTAGGGTTTTCTAATTTGTCATAAGTATAAAAGGCAAACCCTAGCCACATTTTAGTGTTGCTCATATTGCTGTTTGTGTAAATCTCTTGTGAGATCTAGAGGAGCTTTCCTTTACACAAACTTAGGGTTTTCAAGGAGAAGATATTATCTACACCTTGATGATCAACTCAGTTGCTGCCATTGAAACTTAAAGAAAACACAAGTGGGTGTGCTTGTATCTAGTGGTGAATCCAAGAGAGAAGGAGTCCGTGGATTCGGAGCTTACACGTGGCCATGTCAGTAAGTTCTACTGGTGGGTAGCAATAAGAAGTCGAGCGTGGGGGCTTGTAAGTCTTATTGTATGAACTTCGATTCTTTCAAGATAGTGGATTCAAGTTTACCTTGAGGATAGCTAGGTCAAATCCTCCCCAGGTTTTTACCGGTTTGGTTTCCTGGGTAATCATATCTTTGTGTTATTTATCTTTCCGTTGCTTTGCATGATATGATCTTTGTGATTGTGATAACCTAGATTTGTTAATTTGGACTAAGTAACAACTTGGCTAATTACCTAGGTTAATTTAATTGTGTTTTAAGGGGTCTAAAAACTATCAGTTAGAATCCTTGAGATTTTCTATGCCATTTGGTATCTTAGTGTCAATCCATTGAGACCAGCCAACATTGCTATCTGCATCCCAAGACTTATCCTTGTTGATCAGATCATGTAGCATCTCATAATTCAACCTCTCAAAGTCCCTGCAAAATGGTGATGACACTTGCTTTACATGCATAACAAAAATTTGGATTAACCTAAATTTTGCTTGCATCAAATCCTTTCTGAAGTACCTGTATGTAAAAATGGCATGTAGAATCTGAACAGAAGCAATAATAACGAAGAACGATCTTATTTGATTGGTCAACCATGTTTGTTGGTCAATACCCATTGGCACAAATCGAAGTATAGCAAATTCAATTAAGAATTAATGCAGTACATAGACCTGTAAGAAAAATTCATTAACATTAGAGCTCTTGTAAGAAAATATATATACTTTTACATACCTCAGAATACAAAGGTAAATAAACTTATAACTCATGGGTGACTAAGGGGCTGTTTGGATTTGCTGTTTCCATAACTCATAACTCAAAAATGGAGGGACCCATGGCTGAGAAGTCCATTTGGATTTTGTTTCCATCACTTAATTCTTTGATTTTTGAGTGATGAGTTATGGAAACTGAAAACACATTTTAAGTGTTTTCAGTTTCCATAACTATGTTTTCAATGGCATTTCCATAATTAAACTCACAACTCTCTCACTGTTGAGTTGCAATGTTTGACTTTTTTTTTCTTTTTTTTTTTGAAACAAAAAATAATGGCAGAACTGAGTGATGAGTGCCAAATAGGTGGGGTTGGGAAAATTGGGGTATTTTAAGTGATGAGTGATAAGTGATGAGTGACGAAAATTGAACGAGGAGTGATGAGTGATGACAAAAAAAAAAAAATCCAAACAGCCCCTAAATTTCTTAAAAAATACAAGATAAAGACAAACACACTTGAGCTGCCAATATAGACTTTGATTTTTCAAACAGATGGTCATGGGCTTGTTGAATCTGTTCTTGTTGCCAAACAAGCTCTTCTTCCTATTCATGTCCAAATTTAGCTAACTTTTGCAAGATAGTTCTGCAAATTTTATATCAAATGACTTAGTAGTCAGTAGATAAATTACTCAAATCCAATATAAATTTACCTGCATGACTCTACTGCCTGATTTGTGTTTACCTGCTCTCTTCTAGTGCTTGGGATTGAAATTCGGATAGCAACTGAAGCCCCTGAAGCACTTCAAATTGCCCCTCCAGAAGTTTATTTTGCTTATCTAAGGAGATTCTAGATACATTCCCAATATCATCAGCTTTGCTTTGTAGCTTAGTCATCTTCATATACATTGCGTCTCCCACTTTGTTTATTGTCTTCTCAATTTCACCAGTCTCATTTTATTGATTATGTATTCCCATACCAAGGTTATTGTGATACTCATGAATCATTGTTGTTTGTTCGTTTAGACCCCTTAAAGCAGATTGTTTAACTTAATATATTAGCCAAGTAGTTACTTAGGTTAATTATTCAGATCTAAGTTAAACAACAATAAATCATATCATGCAATGTAGCAGAAAGTAAATAACACCACGATATGATGACCCAAGAAAACCAATGAAACGAACTGTTTCAAGGTAAAAACCTGGAAATGATTTAACCTAACTATCTTCAAGGTAAACACATCCACTATAAGAGAATTGAAGTTTTTACAATCAGATTCAATCTTAAATCTATTGCTACCTCCAGTAATAACTTACTAACACCGCCACATGCAAGCTTAGAATTCACGGATTCCTTCTCTTCTTGGATTTACACCAACACAAGCCGCCTTGATTGTGACTTTGAGTTCCCACTTAAAGGTTTCAAATCACCATCAGTAATGATCTTGATGCAGCAACTATGTTCTACCAAACGCTTTATTATAGTTTTTGCACTGGTAGATTCTTGTGTAGTTAGAAGGTACAAAACCTCTTAGATCTCACAAGAGTAACACACAAGATTTTTCAGCACCTTCAAAATGTGGCTAAGGTTTCCCTTTTATATGAGGAGAGGTTTAGATGAAACCCTAAACATTTTTGTGAGCTTGGCCTGTTTAAAAATTCTGTAGAAAAACTGTGCCTGTGATTTTCGATCGGTCGAGCTTAATTCTCGATTAGTCGAGCTTGGTAGAAAATTTCTTCCTTTTTTGCAATCAGCTGAATTTGAACCTTGAAACAACCACTTTTAAGCATTGCCTAATACATGGACTAAACATCTTTTGTTCTCGGTTTGCCAACATTAAAAACATGATTCTAATCATTTAAACCTAAATCTTCAGAACCTAACAATTGTCATCCCCTCTTCCAAATTTATCTTCATTGTTTCTTGCCCTTTTTGCAGTTGGATTGAGAAGTTGCGATCTTTACAGATTGCTCAAAAACTAACTCCGATTGCTTCAATACACCATTGATCTAATTACTGACATTCTTACAAGTTTGAGCCACTTGTTGGGTTTCTCGATCAATTTTAGTCCAAGAATCATGTATATCTTTTGAGTCCTGCAACAGATGCTTCGAATTCTCTTCAATGGTGTCTAATTTTTCTTTGGTATAGTTAGCTGATATTACTAATTGATTTACCAATTTCTCTGTTTGATGCCTGATATAATTAGATCTGTTGATAAAAACAAAATAAAAATTCAAAACAGATTGTATTCAGATGGATTCAAGAAAAGGGGAAGCCAATAAAAATAAAAATGAGAAAAGATCAAATATACTCAACTGTAACCGATGGCAAATAGAATTGGTTTCGAGGAAGAATTGTTGGTAATTCTTCGTGGGAGATTTAGTATGGCATGCAGGAAAAGGGTGTCTTCCAGACTCTTTCTGAAAGCAATTGCTAAGATCCCAACCAAATGTCTTCCGCCATTCATTGTCATCAGCAGTAGTGATGTCAGAGCACTTGGGAAAATGTCCTTGATAAGCATCATACCAACATGATTTTAAGCCAGTTAGTTTTCTTCTAGCATTGTTCACTCTTTCAATTCCCTCATCTTTGTCCTTTCTTGCACTCTTCAAGGTGACTTCATTTTGCATTTTTCTTTTGACAGAAAATGGCACTCCCTAATACATTATAGATATATTACCTGTGCCTTCTATTTGCAAAATGGGCCTTCAGATTATTTTCGCCTCAGAAGAGATTGACTAGATCATTCATCTTTTTTTGCACCGAGTTAAGTTGGTTGAAAGGTAAGGCAGGGGAGAAAATGACACCTGGTTTTGTTTTATTACTTATTGATATTGACAATATTACAATTCACTGACTTTGCCTGTACAAATGTTCAGTTGTACTGTGTTCTCTATATGAAGTTATGAACACAATCACTTTACAAAGAAAATAATTACATTTACTCTAAATTTAACTGCCTTCTTAAACCGTGTTCTACATATGAACACAAGCACTAATATTTACTCAAAAGCTTAAACTAGATTAAGCTTTGACAGTACAAGCAGGAGGATTCTGTTTGCCAGAAATCTTGGGCTTGACATTAATACAGTGGTATGTGGAAGAGCCGTCATGTCCGTTGTATTTGAGGTCTATGTCACGAAGCTCCACTTTTTCACATGGCACGCCCTTACTACAAACAAGCTTGACAGCCTCCTGAAACTTAGATGTGCCTCGAATGTTTATGAAGCTAACATTGCTGATCTTAATTCTAGAGGGTATCTAAAACCAATAAAAAAAAAATGGTATTAATTAGTATTAAGTAATTCTCTACTTTGAACATTAATTCTATCAACATCAAACTTCCAAGTATGAATGTTATCACCTTTGCTTGGCACTGATTCCATGGGCAGTAAACTTGATCAATGATGATAGGATTGCCAACATTATTCATGATAATGTCCTCAAAATGCATATCAGAGGCAGAGCCAGTCGGGGAAGCAGGCCATGTTTTGATTCTCACACCATTCATTGTATTGGTAAGAGTGCAACCAATGACTTTGACACCACTCACAGGTTCTTCATTTGGGAACTTTCCAAGACTTCCTATGCTTATTCCATGGCCAGGTCCACAATTTACTTTCTCAACAGTTATATCCCGACTTCCATCACCAAGCGAGACACAATCATCTCCGGTTCCAATATTTGTATCAATTATGTGGATCCCTGTTGAACGCCCTATGTGGATTCCATCAGTGTTGACACTAGTTTCAGGTGCTTTTATGGTAACATGCTGGAATGTAACATTTTTGCACCCCAAAACATTAATGTGGAACTCTTTGCTGTCCAATGATGTTATGTCCCGGATGATTGCATTGGTGATGAAGTTGAACCTTATATTCTGATCAATTTTTGAAAAAGAAAAACCCACAAAATTAATTAGTGTCATTCCTTGTTAAGTAATATATATATATATATATATATATCTATGTTATTTTTTATACGAATAGAAATATTTTGTATCCACTTTTTGTGCTTTCAAAAATAACCTATCACATAAGTGAAAGTTATTTATCCATAAGACAAATTTAGGGGAAAAAAAAGTAAATTAAGAAATTTAAGACATTCTACTCTATCAAAAAAGATGGAGTGTGCACCCAAATTGGTTAGGAAGAAAATTCCCTCAATCCATTATGTGGTGACTCAAATAACAACTTGTACATACATATCTATTTATCAATCAATCTATCTATAGATATAGAGAGAGAGATCAATCTATCTATATATATATATATAGAGAGAGAGAGAGAGAGAGAGAGAGAGAGAGAGAGAGGTTGATTTACGAATAACCATGTAATGGATTGGGAGAAATTCTTTCAAGCCAGTTTGGAGGAAATTTCAGTGCAAAGAACGCGTGTGATAAAGTTGATATTTATTAAAATTGGTGGGAATTGTACAGGGTAAGATTGAAATAAACTCACAATAGGAAGTTGCTTGCAGTACTTATTTTTGGAACATTCACTTTGACCCCAAGCGATTTTCCCTTGGCCGTCAAAAGTTCCACTGCCCGACAATGTAAAAAAGTCGACATGGTTAAAACTGACCCAACTATCCCCAGATTGTTGTTCTGGGGCCTGTAAAGTGCCTATAACCTGAAGCTCTATAGGACCCTTGCAAGGACCTTCCAAAGGCACTGCGCCCAACTTGTATGTCCCTCCTGGAACCACAACTTTACTCTGACCCGTTGATGCGCATGCAGCTTTCCAAGCTTTTGTCAAAGCCTAAAGACAAAATGAATAACAAAAGTTATTTTAGCTAACAATTCTGGTAAGCATATTTTATATCTTCAGTTGAATCACATTGTGCATTTATACCTGGGTGACATCCGCATTAGCTTTTGCTCCATACTGTTTCACATCAAAGATACTGGCTTGGACGTTGCCAGTGGATTTTAGCAAGAATAGCATTAATATCATTGCAATGTCCAGTCTCAAACCCATATTTTCTTTTTGACTTCTTTAATTATTTTGTTCTTTGTTTCGTTATAATTGAAATGAGAGAATGTTTAGTTTGACCTTTTTATAATGCAATACAGAAGCTCAACACCAACGAAAATTTAACTAATAGTTAGCTACATTTATCTTTATCTCTAAGGGATTGTACGGTTCTAGTTTAACTTTTGTCCTAATATTAGCCTTCATGCTTCCTACTATAAATAACACTAATTTATAACCACATGCATATGAATGGATGCATTTAAAAAGACATATAAATAAATGTATATTTAAATTATAACTTAAGTTTAATATTATTATACATAGTCTTTTTTATAGTTTTTTCCACGCTTGAAAAAGTTTTGTATGGATATTAATTATTTGGTAAAGAATGAAACTGATTTATTCATGAGTGTATATATAGTTTGTTATTTCTTAACTTAAGTTTTATTATTATGATGTGATAAGTTTTTTTTATGTTTACATTTTTTGATAATTTATAATAAAAAAAAAGAGTTATTTGCATAAATTTTTGAAAATGAATAATCTATTTTTTAGAACACGATAAAATTATTATCCACATTTATATTTGAACTAAAAAAAGTTTTTGTAATAAAATTTAGATTAATTTTAAATGAATTGGGAGTGGTTTTAAATTGAATTTTAATAAATGGTTTATAACTAATAAGCAATTTTAGATAGAGTTAAAATAATTTTAAATAAGTTAGAAGTATTAGATAAAAGCATAATATAAGTATTAGATAAAAGCATAATATATTTTAATTGAGTTCCTTTGATCTTTATGTCTTTTAAGTTTAAATTCATGAATCGTCTTCCAACCCTACTTCCTTAATGATCTTTAACACAAATTGAGTGGCACAACATTCCTTTTAAGTTTTCGAACAAAGAAGCCACACAATTTGCTTGCTTTGCTTTAAGTTCTAATTTCTGAGCCATGCAAATATGGGTGTGTGAAGCCCTACCATTAATTTGGAATATGTTGTAACTTAGATTGTATTGATAGTTGGGGTTGGGGGATTAAAACTCTGGATGTCTCTATTAGAAACACCAATAGGTACTGATGAAGCCAAATTCGTCAGTTGATAGGTTCGTCTAGACGGTGTGTGGAGGATTAACTTAACATCCCTGCACAAGACTAACAATGGGTCATGAAAGTCACCAGCATGGTGTCAGCCAATGAGCCTCTAATGGCAAAGCAAATGTATTACAGAGAAAATGTTGAGAACTGGGAATATTATGGTGTGTTTGTACCTTTGTTTTAGGTTTGATGTAGTTTATATAGGCCTTTGCCTTTTTAGTTGTTGGAGGCCTTCAATGGTGGCTTAAATGCCACCCCTGTAACACCCTTGGTGATTAATGGAGTGTTATGAAGATCCTACAATGGTCATGTCTCCAAGTTCGTCTATGTGTAACGGCTCATGCATTAAATGCTCCCTTTATGGCACTCTGGTCGTCCAATGTCCTCCTTGGACGATGGGAATTTCTTGGTTCTTTATTTGCCCCTATTCCGTAATCGTCATTACACACGTAATGACAATCTTAGTAGTATGAAGGGTCGCCTTGCGCTAAGCATGGCTCCTAGGATTCTATTTCTTTCACAATTAATATGACGTGATGGTGTTGCATGCATTATGGCCACGTGTCACGCATTGATAGGTTGGACGTGGGCATGTTTCTTGACGAGGCTCTTGGTTTTCCCGTGCCTCAGTTTTCTAGAGGCATTTATAAGCCTTTCTCTTTCTTCTTTCCTCTTCATTTTTCCTATTTCCTCTATTTCTGAGTTTCTTCCCTCCTTTGAGCTCAGGCCGATTTGCTCATTTTTCTTTGGTACGATCCTCTCTTCTTTTGCCTGATTTTTTTTTTCCTTTTCCTATGTTTTGATGTTTGATTATTCTGAGGTTAGGTGCCTTTCTCCCTCTATCTCTTTTTTCTTTGCTCGTTTAGGGGCTTCCCTTGAGTCTTCTGGTGGTGGTTGTCCCTAAGTTGAGCTTTTCATCTCCAAGAGTAGTACTCTAGGATTGGTTTTGGCTGACCTGTACCCCTTGTTATGTCAGTCCATGAATTGGTTTCAATCCCATAAAGAAATGTCGATGGAATTAGGAGTGGGTTTTGAAGTGAGGTCTAGTGAGTAAGAAATGGGTTTATCGTCTAGCGATAACCCCATAGAGGTGGAGGCTGATACCACTATTTTGGTAACTTCGTCCTCAAAACCTTCTTCTTCAAAAAAGAAATCTAGGGCTTTTCATGCTTTCAAGGAAGAGTGCTCCTTAGACGAGGATACCCTTTTTAGGTTTAGAGATAGATTTCAATTTCCTAATAAGACTAGGATTCGCCTCCCTTGTTTAGGTGAAAAAGCCAGTGCCTTGTTCCTGGCAAGGTGTGTTTCTACGAGGTTGTATTCTTAAGTGGCCTTAGGTTCCCCATTCATCCTTTTATAAGGGAGCTCATTCACCATCTAGGGATTGCTCCTGGGCACTTATGTCGAACTCATGACAGATCGTCATTAGTTGTATGGAGATATGGATGATCGTTACTGATGAGGATATGATTTTGCTAGACGAGTTTGTTTACCTGTACCATTTAAAAGAGTCGTAAGAATTTAGGTATTATGAGCTTGTACCTTGGGATAGGAAAGCTAGGCTCATTGTTGATCTCCCCTTGTTGTTCCATTATTGGAAGTCCAGATATTTCTTTGTGCTTGGTGACGGTTAGGAAACCCTTTCTGATGACCTTTAGAGTGATGTTCCCAGGCTGTTGCGTAGATGGGGGACCCCAAAACTTGATGTGTCATCTTTTGCAAGTAACCTTTTAGTAAAGATCTTTTTATCATCCAACCCTAGTTCTAACCCTTTTTTTTTTTTTTTTTTTTTTTTTTTTTTTTTTTTTTTTTTTTTTTTTTTTTTACAGCTAAAGCTCTTCCAAAGTTGAAAAGCAGGTATAAGGGGCGTCTTAAGGTCACTTCTGATTACGCAAGGACCATTGAGGATTTTGACAAGCTCCTTGATCCTCGAACCTTGTCTCGCCATTTCTTGGGTCTTGAACCTTCCCTCTTCATTCTTCGAGCCATAAAAAAAGAAGAGAAAAGTAAGCTTTGTAATGGAAATTTTTATGCTCGTGTTAGCTTATCTTGATGTTTTACTTGTGATGCTTGTTTCAAAGATGACTATTAGGACATATGTGATTCAATGCTAGGAACATATGTCACTATTTTATGTAATTGGCTAATCCTTTGACAAAACGTACTCTACTTGTAATTGGGTAGATCTAGGATGTGTTTAATACTTCAAGAAACAAGGTTTCAAGTTCAAGTATTAAAGCCATGCAAGTCTGTCCAAGAATCAAGTGAGAAAGTGTTATTTAGTAAAGCTCGACAGCTAGCATCTATCGAGGTTTAAAAGTTGTGAAGCCCGAAACTCGACACCTATCTCGATAGATACCATATCTGTTGAGATTTATGAAGTTCAGTTTTTCAAGCTAATTTTCATCCAATCTGTGAATGTATGTTTGGGCTTTCTTTTCTCACAACCCTAAACATATATAAGGATTATTTTAAGGGCCGTAAAAGGTGACACAAGTTGCACAAGAGCACAATTCCACAAGTGTGAAGAATAGTATGATCGGAAACCTAGTTTGCCCTAATTCGTAAAGAAGCTGCTGTGTTTGTGCCCCTTAGGGTTTTGTGACCAAGCAACTTCATGATCTTCATCGTGTGATAAACTGAAGAACTTTGCAGCCAACATCCTTCTCAAGTTGGCGATCAAGTCGCGTACTGGAATCTGTGCAATTAGTTAGTCACGTACTAGGCGTCGTGCATTGAAAAGGAGAGATGGTCACTGTAGAATAAGTCCAATTGGGTATTGGGGTAAGGATTTAACTGTAGGTTGGTATAAGGTACTAGGATTCCTTTACTTGTAACCATTTATTTTGATAATAATGGATTCTCGAGAGTGGTGACCTTAAAATCACCTGGTGGGGTTTTTGCCGTGTTTTCCCCATTCGTAAACAAATTACCTTGTCAATTTATTTTCCGCTCCATACTTTAGTTAATTGGTGATTTGTTTATGTTGCCACGTACAATTGCATGTTAATTTGATTAATTAATAAACTTGGCTAATTAATCAAGTAATTCATCACAAGGGGTCAATACTTCTTTGGCATATCAATGACGTCCAAGTTCAACCAAGGGATGTATGTGCAAATGAGGGCTAGGAAGAACGAACCTTTATCTAGTATTAGTTAGAAAAGGCTAAGGGTGACGAAGGAGGTCGTCGAGACGACCTCGTTCATATTGGTTGCTTCCCTTGTCATTTCTTTCAAGGAAATTACCCCTCATCAAAAGAGGACACGAGGTAGTGAAAAGGGAAAAAGCAAGGCTGATGCTAGCATCTGGGATTATGCAACAATTGCCTTGGGGAGAGCCCATAATGTTATTACTTCTGGTGAGCTAAAGTGTCTATTTGAAATCCCTTCTCACGAGTTGGTGAATCGTCATATCCACAAGCGCGTTCAGGTATTCTTCATCTAGATACACTTTTGTAAGAATGTACATTTGTTTCTTTTCTTCCCTTCATTAGTTGTTTCTGAAAATGGTTTTCCTTTTCCTTGTCAGGTGTTGGGGGAAACAATTCACATCAGCACTAAATACCTAACTAATAAGGAAAAGGTCGTCATGGCCAATTCCAAAGTTGAGGCGTTGGAGGGCGATAGTTCTAGGCTGAGGAAGGATCTGATACCAATCATGGATGGGGGGAACAAGATAAGATAGCAGATTAAGGCCTTGTTAGATGATCTACAAGTGGAGAAGCTATTGATAGTGCAAAAAGATGAGCAACTCCAAGCTGCCAATCAGGAGAACAATTCCGCAGGAGCTAAGACCATGCAAGCCTTCCAGCTCATTGACGAGGATAATGGCATCCTATTCAGCTAGTGCTTCAAGGGTTTTAAAATTCTAAGGAGGTATTTGATGAGGCACAACCCTGGAGTTGACTTGGAAGGTCTGGACTTTGAGATGGTAGATAAGGAAATGGAAGCTAATGAGGCTGCTGTTGTTGAAGGTGATGCACCTGAAGCTACAGGTGACGGCTCTAGACTTGTTGTTGAAAAAGACGACCCAGTTGTTTAAACTCTTCTTTTTTATTTTTTGGGTGCCCTATTTATTTTTAAGCTTTTTTCAAATACTCTATTTGCCCTGTTTTTGGGAGTATGCTTTGAACAATATTTTCATATGCTTCGAACAATATCTTCATATGCTTTGAACACTATTTCATTTATATGTAGAAATTTAATTTTCCTTTTTCCCTTTGCCTTGTTTGCCTGCTACCTGTTTGTTTTCCTGAGTAATATTTTAGGATCATATTTTGATTTGCATGAGTCATATTTGGTCGTCTTGTGACATGAGTTCTTCTCTAAAATAACTTATACTCTTCGTTGGTGATTTTGTACCCTTTTGTTTCAGAGTTTTGCTTCATCCTGAGACTTGCATTGCTCTTGAGTATTGTTTTGTTATGCGAGTTGCATCCTCCTTAAGAGAATTTATGTCATTTTGGTTAAAGACTTTCATCACTGGCTTCATCATGTGATTTATATCCTTTTTCGTTAAGGATTTTCATCACTGGCCTCATCATGTGATTTATAATGCCTCGTCATGTGATTTATATCCTTTTTGGTTAAGGATTTTCATCATTGACCCTGCCATGTGATTTATATCCTTTTTGGTTATGGATTTTTATCATTGGCTTGATGGTTCATCATTCAAATACGTTTTATGAAAAGTGTGATAGAATAATTCTTTTATTGAGCTGCTTTAAATCAAAAGCAAAAATTGTCAATGATTACAAACTTTGATGCCTACTGATGATACCTTTTTCAGTGTTCGACATTCCATGGACGAGGCAATTTGATACCGTCCGTAGACTCAAGATGGTAGCTTCCTTGTCTTGAGTAGTGGATGATTTTGTAAGGGCCTTCCCATGTTGGTTCTAGCTTGCCATGTGTTAGGTCCTTTGTCGCCAGTGTGACCTTCCGTAGGACAAGGTCTTCTATGCTAAATCTTCTAAGCTTCCTTGTCCATTGGCTTGAGGGTGTCCTAGTGAAGAGAATTGATTCTTGATTTCGAGGCCCAAGCAAAATGACTTGAAGCCTTGGCTATCAAATTGGTGGTCATTGTTTGAGATGATCACCCTCGGTATGCCGAACCTGTAAACTATGTTTTTCCACACAAAGTTTTGTATTTTGGCCTCCGTGATTGTTGCTAGGGCCTCTGCTTCTACCCATTTCATGAAATAGTCAATTGCTAAAAGAAAGAACTTTACTTGTTTTTTACCTTAGGGCAAGGGACCCACTATGTCAATTCCCCATTATGCAAATGGCCATGGTGAAGTTATGATCTTCATCTTCTCCCCTAGAATTCATTGGACGTTCCCATACCTCTGGCATCTATCACATTTCCTAATGAATTCCTTCACTTCTTTCTGCATCTAGGCCAAAAATAACCCACCATGATGATCTTTCCTACTAGAGGTCTTACTCCCAAGTGATCTCCACATATACCTTCGTGAACTTCTTCCAAGATATATCTAGTTTTGTCCTGTTCAACTCACCTTAGGTAGGGGAGTGAGAAGCCCCTTTTGTAGAGTACATCATTTAGGAGTGTGAATCTGGTAGTTCGCTTCTTAATTTTTCTTGCCTTGTTTGAGCCAAAGGCATCTGTCCATCCTTAAGGTATGAGAGGATTGGGGTCGTCCAGCTGGCGTTTCCATGTATTAAAGATGTGTAGAGTTCCTCGACGCTGGGAAACTTTTGTACTTCCAACTTTAAATCTAGTAAGCTTGTTCCATCCTCTAACGATACATACCTAGCCACTTCATCTGCTTTAAAGTTTTGGCTCCATAGGACTTGCATGGGATTCACCTGCTCCAATTCTCCGATTACTATCTTTGCATCCTGCTTTCTTTTATTTCATATTCATCATTGATTTTCCCTATCACCAACTTTGAGTCACATTTTAAAAGTACTTTCTTGGCTCCTAAGGATTTTGCCACCCTGAGCCCTGTCAGTATTGCCTCGTACTTGTCTTCATTGTTAGTGGTGGAGAATTGGAGTTGTACCCCATACTTTAGGATATCCCCCTTTGGGGAAGTAATCAAAACTCGAACTCCACCCTTATTTTTTACTATTGATGTATCCTGCGTATTTTCATCCTCTGGCAAGTTAAACTCAGCAATAAAATTAGCTAATACGTGAGCTTTTATCCCTGTCTAGGGTTTGTATTCTATGTCGAATTGACTTAATTCAATCACCCACTACACCATTCATCCTACTGCTTTTGGTTTGTTCATCGCCTTTTTGATTGGTTGATCAGTTATCACGAGAACAGGGTTTGCATGGAAGTACGGACGCAACTTCCGAGAAGCGAAGATTAGGCCAAAAGTGATCTTCTCTGAAAGTTCAAATATGTGTATAAACACCCTTGAACGTTTAGACCCCCAAATTACAACTTAACCAATTCAAGCATTATGTCAAACAACTAGTGTGCGGAAAATTAACATAAGTTATAATATGGAATTGGTAAAACTATCTAAGCCAAATTAAAATCACAACCTACAGCAGATAATAAAAAGGCAAAGATAAAGAGGAAGGAAGATGCAAACACAAAGACAACACGCGATGTGTTATCGAAGAGGAAACCGAAGCCCTCGGCGTAAAACCTCTCCGCCGCCCTCCAAGCGGTAAACAATTCACTAGAAAATGTAGTTGGGATACATGGACAGCAATAGACCCTCCAAGCCTAATCTACCCATTGCACCTAAGCCCTCCAAGCTTCTTGCTCCAACGAGGTTGCGCCGAACCTTTTTCTTTTCTAGCTTCCCGGATTCCGCTACTAGACCGTAGCATCAACCAATGAAGATTGGTTCCTTCCTAACTGCTTCCTAGAAATCCAAACAGCTCTCTCACAGTGATGATTATGGTGAGAACAAGGTTTGGTAAAATGCCTCTCAAGGATTTGACAATGGAGAGGAAGAGAGTTGAGGAATTTGAAGAGACTCTAATGTATAGATTGTGGGTGAATCAATCTTGTTTTTCTTTAGGGTTTCTCTCTCAAAATTCTCTCTGGAAGCACTCTTACATTTGTGGGTAAAAGGGGTATTTATACTGGAGTGGGAGAGGAATGTGAAACGTCAGGTTTTACAAAACAGGGGTGGCTCGCGGCTGAACTAAGTCACGAGATCCAATCGCGAGATAACCGTATGGTCAGTTGTCTTGTTTTGTCCTGTAGTGCTCCAGCTAGCATGACTGTTCACCTTCCGACATGCTTGGCACGTGTGTTGCGTCTGGCGGCTTGCAGCCGCGAGTCACCCGCGAGGCCAAGCAGCGAGTCTCTGTTTTCTTGCACACTTTTGAGCAAACTTCACTCTATCTCACTCACTACCCTTACAACAAACCCACCTAAATACAGGGTTACTAAATGCTGAAATACAAGCAAATTTGGCACGGAATAAAGCCAATTAGATGGTTGAATAAATTCAACCTTACAATCTCCCCCTTTGGCTATTCCGTGACAAAACCCTAAAACAGACTCTAGACTTAACATGTGAGTTAGGAACAGTTGAACAAAACTCACTCACACCTAACTCTAGAAGCTGTGAAGCACTTGAATCATATGAACATAAGGCTCCTGAAACACAACAATACACCATGATTATTGTAAGCATAAAATCGTGAAATGCATATGAAACAGGCAATATGTGATCAAGTTAAGATGGAGTTAAAAACCAAACCATGGCTTGATCAATCAAGTAATCACTACAAGGTAGTGACCACAATGCTCATTCACACTTGGAATGAACACAAGGACATACAAGCTAACAAGCACAAGGCAAGATACTTGTATGCTCAACACTCAACCAATGCATACTACACAAAGTATATGCATCTAGGAACAATCCTACAAGGGCACAAGAGTGACAGTACATAAATCAAAATGCAAGACATTTAGATTGAAGTACTGATTTCAACATAGCATAAAAGGCTGCATTAAGCAAGGTACATACCATAAAGCCTACAAAATATGCATAAAAACATTAACCCTAAAAGCTTAGATAAGCACATGGGTACAAAACACAATATATCCTGAATAACATCAACAAAATATATAAAAGATTAAACCAAGAGTATAAGTTATGAGTTAGAAACAGCTATACACCAAAACCATAGTGTATCAAACCCATATAAACACTAAAAGTCCAAAAACATAAACCTATAAGTTTAGAGGATAAGACTTAAAACAAAAGTATGACAAAAGTATGTGTGTACTCCCCCTATCACTATGCACACTTCCCATTGAACTTTCTCCCCCTTACTGAATGCTCTCCCCCTTTTTGGCACAAATAGTTAAAGGCTGTCTTCCAACTTTTATTGAATAGCGTCTAGCTGATTCTCCATAGTCTCGAGACGCATTTGAACATGGTTGTTTGTGGAGTAGAGAAGTGTCACAATCTCATCAATGCGTTTTTGAATCTGTTCAAGTAAACTGCCCACTCTATCAGTATGAGGATCAGTTTGTGCTTGCGGAATACTAGCTTATGGAACTTCAGGAACAGCATGCGAAGTAGATGTGGTACGTGCAGGTGTCTCTGACTCAGGGGCAGATGGAGTAACCGGAGAGATGTGTGCACTCTTTGGTGTTTTAGAGGAGTGACTTCTGCTAGCTTGAAGAGTGTACATGGAAATAGGACGCTGACGGGTCAACATTTTTCCATCAGTAGGAGGAACAATGCCTTCACGAAGAATGAGCTTCATGATGAGACTGCAAAATGGAATAATTCCTTGAGTTGCAGTTCGAACCACGGTCTTCCTCATGGTGTAATAGATGTGAGCACATATATCAATGGGGGCTCCTGTAATAAGATCACAAAGGAATAGAGCTCTCCCAAGATTGATGAATGTAGTGTTGGACAGTGGGTAGAGATTAGTGAACATGATCAATTTCAGTGTGGTCATCTCAGGAGCAAACTTTGCGGTGCTGATGGATGTTCCTGTATTAGATACTTCATGATCAGATCCTAGGATTTGTAGAATTTCTTGAATCTCTGGAGTTCGATCATCATACGGAGTTAGATCCACATTCTGAGGTCTAGTGATGCCGAGAAGATCTGCGATGGAGTTTGGGGAAATGCCAAACTCTTTTCCTCTGACCCAGAAAATAAGTTCAGCTCCAAGATCAGTTGCATTGGAGAAGCATTCTTTGACCAGTTCATCCATTGAATCGTCAAAGTTCCCAAACAAGTTTGCCCAATCTCGTTTCTCAAAGATTCGAGGGATAAAAGTAGTCCCTAAGGTGTTAAACTCCACCACCCGTTCCACTATAGGAGTTGACTTGTCAAAGATGTTTGAGTAGATGTGTGAGGTAAGCAGAGTTCTGAACCTCTCCTCATTGGGGTCTTGAGATGCCTGTGATGATAGTCGAGTCCTTTTAGCAACTGGTGTTGATGGATCGTCAGCAACAATGTCTTTACCCCTGGAAGATCGACGAGACATCTGCAAGAGAATAGGCCCACAGCAAAGAACCAACAACAGTACCACACAAGATAAATATCAACATGATTCGATGTAAATAGAAGTGAAAAAACAGAGATTTCAATACATAAATACAAACTTAAGATAGTGCAGACCCAAACAAACTTCCATCAATACTAAGGAGCACAATATGACAGGTGCAACAAAGTGGTGATAGTGCAAAAGAGCATAGAGAGACAAATTCAACCAGAACTGTCAATGAGACAATTTATCATGACCATGATATGCATACAAAGACAGCATTTGAACATTAAGAACGGATATCATAAAACATACCACATAAGATATGAACATGGAAAAAAGATTTCAAAATGAAGGATCAGAGCACCCAAACTAGAGCACATGGCTGTGAGACACAACATTCAGAAAAGGAAGTTGTTTTAAAGGAATACTTTCAAGATGCCAACATCCACACGTTGTGTTAACATAAAAGCACAGTAAACCAATGTCGTAAACCAACATCAACACACAAACAAGTGAAAGGAGCAAGTCATATAGATACCAAACCCATTGAACAAAAGATTTTCAGAATCAACAATAGGCAAATATCAGAACAATAATAAAAAAAATGTGACCACTCAACATGAAAACGGATGAAATCAACAACAAGCCATACCCATTACACAAAGAGAGGAATGTTTTTAACACAATATCAATCCAAATGGTAAGAAAAACATCCATGAAATAGGGAAAATGAGATGAGGAAAACAAGACCCATACCTTATCTTGATGATTTGGATAAGAAATGAAGCACCAATGAGGTTTGAAAATGGGTACACGGAGTGTTTGGGAAGGAGATAGTTTTAGAGAGAAGATGAACAGTCACAAAAGTTCGAGGGAAAAACTGAAAAAGATTTAAAAACTGCCCCTATTTTTGCCAAACACGCGTTTTTCGCGACTGAAGAGAGTCGCCAACAAGTCGCCAGTTCAAGCCGCCAAAACACTCAAAGACAAAAGTTTGAAAAAATTTTCTAAGTGTTTTTCGCGACTGGAAGGTCTACCCGCGAGTGAGTCGCGAGCTGAGCCGCGAAAATCTCTGAGTAACCCTCGCGACTGGACCATCCACTCGCGAACAAGTCGCCAAAAATGACCCGCGAAGACGCGACTGAGGCTCACGACTTGACTTACCCGCGATTGAGCCACCAAAACAGGGCAAAACTAGATTTTTGAAATTTTCAGATTTTTCTAACAAAATACTTTCCAAAAAACACCTAAAACACTTCAAAAATCTTTTTGTGCTTGAATTAACAAAGATTGAGCATGTGAAAACACATTTCATCAAGTACAATCACACAAATGATTATAGCATTTATTGAACATAAACTTGTGTGTTGTGTGTGGATATCAACAATGAGATAGTCCTTAATCTAGTGTGAAGCTTCAATGATCAATTCAACCAAGACATACACAATTAGCACTAGATCATGTGATCCATCTCAATTATAGAAATATGTATATATGACCTCCCACAAAACTTGATAAAACATCTTGGAACTTTACATTTGACTCCACTTTCAATCATAACAATTGATCATTTTGATCTTTTGAGGCAATCACCTCTCATTGTGAGAGTGATATTTGATATTTCACTTTAATGAACAAGCCTTTGGCTTTGTGAATAAACATTCTCTTTAATATAAGGTCGCTTACCCTTTTTCCTAGTCGAATACTAGAATGTGCGACAGGCTTTTGCAGCTCAAAATCTCTTTTCATTTGGAGATTTACATTTGGTGAGCTCTTTTTAGCAAAAACAAAAATAAAGAGTGGGAAGATATATAGACACAAGTCTATGCAAGTCTCAAGATCATCATAACCATTCACTAATCATTCATGACAAGTTTGAAGATCTATTTACAACAATCACATAGATTTCAAGATTTCTCCCACAGTGATATGAGTGCAAAGAAACAAGCAATGCTTGAAAATGCACAAAGCCATTAGCACAAAGGTACAAGGCAAAACAGGTTTTGAGACAAAAGCTCAACAATGTCAATCAAACTTTTTGATTTTCTAATTTTTAGGTGATTTTTGGATTTTTGACACTAGAAGAAAAAGATTGATCAAAAGCAAAAAAAAAATTAAAAGTATGCACAAGAAGACAAGCAAACAACCAACAACAAAAAACAACAAGCAAACAAACAAACATCGTCGCAAAGCATAGGAAGTATTAATGCATGGACATGTTGTAATGCTTATGCATGAGTACCCTTTTTCACCCACACATCACTTGCGTTTGGGGTGATTTCCTTATAGGATTGGGTACGGGAGTTAGGGCTTTCAAACCTTCGTGAGAAGCTTTCCAAGCAGTTAGTGAATGCACCAATCATCTTCATCACGTTCATCATTCCAGAATCACCATTCTGATCTCTAGATTGTTCACCTGCCCAATTTCTTCTATCATTTCTAGGTCCTCCTGACCTTTGAGGAGTTGCACTATTCTTTGCTCTCAGCTTTTGGCAATTTGGTTGAGTATGCCCTTGAAGTCCGCAATAATGACACACATAAGTTGCTCTAGGACCTCTATGTGGTCGTGGACGTGACTTGGCACGAGATTCAGACCTGCTCACAGATTGATTACGAGGATTCAACAACCGTTGGTTCACCACATTCTTCTTCTCCTCCATCTTGAGCTTCTCATCAGTAAGGTCAACTACAACTGGATCTTTGGCCTTTACAAACTTCACTTCTTTAGTGACAGTTTTAGATGAGCTACTTCCTTCGGTATATCCCAATCCATATTTGTCTGAAAAACTCTTTTGAGATAAAATAACATCATCTAGCTTCTTGGTGGTGACTCTCTCAATTTTAGCATTTGCTTGCACAACCTCTTGCTCAAGAAATCTCACTTTTGTGTAAGCTTCTGACAGCTCACCATTCAGTGTTTCTATCTCACATTTGGCCTCCCTATATCGGATTAGGAGACTTTTGTAATCCTCCTCTGCCTTCTTCATTTTTCTTGCAGCAGCTTTGGCCACCCTTGTGTACTCACCCGACTTCTCCAAGAGTGAGTTATAATTCTCTTGTAGATTGGCTGTGTTTTCATCTTCTTCAACATCTGATTCTTCAACAATTCCCAGTGATTCTTCATCACTATGTTCTCCAAGGTCTCGTACAAGCAGATTCAACTCGTCTGAAGACTCAACACGAGCAATAGTCATAAAAGCTAAATAGTTCCCCTCTCCATCACAACTTTCTTCAGATTCTGAGTCAGATGAATCCGAGTCACTCAATGTCGTGGCATACACTTTGCCTTTTGATTTCAAATAATTCGAACATTCTTTCTTAAAGTGTCCATGCCCGTTACATTCAAAACAAGTGACACCTTGTGTAGGTTGGGATTTTTTTCCATCTTTCTTTTTGAATTCCCTTTTCTTCCTTCCAGAACTTTGGAATTTTCTTTTATCATCAAATTTGCCATTATTTTTGAATTTTAAGAACTTTCTGAAATTTTTAACAAGGTATGCAACATCTTTGTCAACCACATCTTCTCCCGATGAGTCTTGATCTTCCACCATCTCATAAGTTTGAAGAGAACCAACCAGCTCCTAGACTTTGATGTCATCAAGGTCCTTGCTCTCTTCAATTGCTGTCACTTTAACACGAAAAATTTTCGGCAATGATCGAAGGATCTTCCTTACAATTTTAGAATCCTTCGTTTTCTCCCCCAAATTGAACTTGCTGACAACCACCTCATTTAGCTTCCCATAGAAAGAGTCAAAGGACTCATCCTCACTCATTTTGAGCTCCTCAAACCGAGTGGTCAGCATTTGCAACTTGGTGTCTTTCACTTTCTTCATGCCTTCGTAGGTGGTTTCCAAAATCTCCCATGCTTCTTTGGCAACGGTAATGTGGGAAATCCTGTGAAACTCATCTGGAGACACACCACAGAAAATAGCATTGAGTGCTTTACTGTTAGCATTAGATGCAGCGAGTGCTGCCTTATCCCATGTGGATTTGGCTACCTCAGGTCTGGTCCAACCAATCTCAACAGCATCCCAGACAGATTCATCAATAAAACACAGAAAAACTCTCATGCGAACCTTCCAAAAAGCATAATTACTGCCATCAAAATATGGAGGTGCATTTAGGGATTGAGACCGATCCATCTCAAAAGGGAGTCAAGGATCACACAATGGTAATGAAACCAATAACAGTGTACCTGCTCTGATACCAAATGAAAGTTCAAATATGTGTATAAACACTCTTGAACGTTTAGACCCCCAAATTACAACTTAACCAATTCAAGTATTATGTCAAACAACTAGTATGCGGAAAATTAACATAAACTATAATATGGAATTGGTAAAACTATCTAAGCCAAATTAAAATCACAACCCACAGCAGATAATAAAAAGGCAAAGATAAAGAGGAAGGAAGATGCAAACACAAAGACAACACGCGATGTGTTATCAAAGAGGAAACCGAAGCCCTCGGCATAAAACCTCTCCACCGCCCTCCAAGCGATAAACAATCCACTAGAAAATGTAGTTGGGATACATGGACAGCAATAGACCCTCCAAGCCTAATCTACCCAGTGCACCTAAGCCCTCCAAGCTTCTTGCTCCAACGAGATTGCGCCGAACCTTTTTCTTTTCTAGCTTCCCGGATTCCGCTACTAGACCGTAGCATAAACCAATGAAGATTGGTTCCTTCCTAACTGCTTCCCAAAAATCCAAACAGCTCTCTCACAGTGATGATTATGGTGAGAACAAGGTTTGGTAAAATGCCTCTCAAGGATTTGACAATGGAGAGGAAGAGAGTTGAGGAATTTGAAGAGACTCTAATGTATAAATTGTGGGTGAATCAATCTTATTTTTCTTTAGGGTTTCTCTCTCAAAATTCTCTTTGGAAGCTCTCTTACATTTGTGGGTAAAAGGGGTATTTATACTGGAGTGGGAGAGGAATGTGAAACGTCAGGTTTTACAAAACAGGGGTGGCTCGCGGCTTGACCTCGCGGCTTGACTAAGTCGCGAGATCCAGTCGCGAGATAACCGTATGGCCAGTTGTCCTATTTTGTCCTGTAGTGCTCCAGCTAGCATGACTGTTCACCTTCCGGCATGATTGGCAAATGTGCTGCGTCTGGCGGCTTGCAGCCGCGAGTCTCTGTTTTCTTGTACACTCTTGAGCAAACTTCACTCTATCTCACTCACTACCCTTACAACAAACCCACCTAAATACAGGGTTACTAAATGCTGAAATACAAGCAAATTTGGCACGGAATAAAGCCAATTAGATGGTTGAATAAATTCAACCTTACATTCTCCATGTGTGGGTATTTTGCCTCAGCTCCTTGAAAGGCTTGACTGATGTAGTATATTGGGTGTTGAACTTTAGATTCCTTCCGAATCAATGCAGCACTTACGACAGTGGCTGATACTGCCAAATATAAGAATAGGTCCTCACCCTTATTGGACGGACTTAGAAGTGGCGGGTTACTCAAATAATGTTCAACTCCTAGAATGCTGCTTCACAGTCGTTCGTCTAAGCGAAAGCTTGCTTGAAAGTCTTGAAGAAGGGTAGACACTTGTCCGTTACCTTAGAGACAAACCTGTTAAGAGCCACGGCTGTCCTTGTTGGTTTTTGTACCTTCTTACAGGTCTTGGGTGATGACATCTTTAGTATAGCCTTCACCTTTTCAGGGTTAGCTTCAATTCCTCATTGGGACACCATGAACTTGGGGAATTTCCTAGAAGAGACTCCAAATGCACACTTCAGCGGATTCAACTTCATCTTGTATTGTCTTAGTGTTTCAAAGGTTTCCCTAAGGTCATCAAGATGATTTCTTTCTTCCATACTCTTGACGAGCAGATCATCAATATAAACCTCCATGTTCCTTCCAATTTGCTTATTGAGCATTTGGTTTACCAATCTCTAGTATATAGCTCCTGTGTTCCTCAGTCTAAATGGCATGACCCTATAATAGTACAATCCTTGACTAGTGATGAATGTCGTTTTCTCCTAATCTTGTACTGACATCTAGATTTGGTTGTATCTTGTGAAATCATCCATGAACATCAGGAGTTTATGCCCTGCCATTAAGTTAATGAACTAGACAATCCTTGGCAATGGGAAACTGTCTTTTGCACAGGCACTGTTCAGGTCTGTGAAATCTACACACATTCTCCATTTTCCATTCGCCTTTTTTACCATGATGACCTTGGCCAACCATTCCGGGTAGTAAACTTCCCGAATAAACTTGGCTGCAAGCAGCTTGTCGACTTCATCCATTATGGCTCTGTGTTTGCTCGGGTGCAAAATCATTCTCCTTTGTTGGACTAGTTTTCTTTCAAGGTTCACATTTAGGTGATGCTTAATAACATCTTTGGATATGAAAGTTCAAATAGTGTATAAAACACCCTTGAACGTTTAGACCCCCAATAACAAAATAACCAATTCAAGCTTTATGCCAAACAACAAGTGTGTGGAAAATGAACAAAAGCTATAAACAAAATTGGTAAACAATCTAAGCCAATTATAAATCACATCCACAGCAGAAAATAAAAGGCAAAGATAAAGGGAAGGAAGATGCAAACACAAGGACAACACACGATGTGTTATTGAAGAGGAAACCGAAGCCCTCGGCGTAAAACCTCTCCGCCGCCCTCTAAGCGGTAAGTAATCCACTAGAAAATGTAGTTGGGATACATGAACAGAAATAGACCCTCCAAGCCTAATCTACCCAGTGTACCTAAGCTCTCCAAACTTCTTGCTCCAACGAGGTTGTGCCGAACCTATTTCTTTTCTAGCTTCCCAGATTCCGCTACTTGACCATAGCATCAACCAATGTAGATTGGTTCCTTCCTAACTGCTTCCCAGAACACCAAACAGCCCTCTCACAGTAATGGATATGGTGAGAAAAGGTTTTGGTAAAAAGACCTCTCAAGGGTTTAACAATGGAGAGGAAGAGAGTTGAGGAATTTGAAGAGTCTCTTATGTGAAGATTGTGGATGAATCAATCTTGTATAACACTAGGGTTTCTCTCTCAAAATTCTCTCTAGAAGCTCTCTTTCTTTTGTGGGTATAAGGGGTATTTTACTGGGGTGAGAATCGAATGTGAAGAGTCAGGTTTTTCAAAACAAGGCTGGCTCGCGGCTTGACCTCGGGGCTTGACTGAGTCGCGAGATCCAGCCGCAAGATAACAAAACGGCCAGTTGTCCTATTTTGTCTTGTAGTGCTCCAGCTAGCATGACGCTTCAACTTCTGGCATGCTTGGCACGTGTACTACTTCTGGCGGCTTGAAGCCGCGAGTAACCCGCGAGATCCAGTCGTGAATCTTTGTTTTCTTGCACACTCTTGAGCATTTCAACACTCTATCTCACTCACTACTCTTACAACAATCCCACCTAAATACAGGGTTACTAAATGCTGAAATACAAGCAAATTTGGCACGGAATAAAGCCAACAAGATGGTTGATTAAATTCAATCTTACAATCTCCCCATTTGGCTATTCCGTGACAAAACCCTAAAATAGACTCTAGACTTAACATGTGAGTTGGGAACAGTTGAGCAAAACTCACTCACACCTAACTCTAGAAACTGTGAAGCTCTTGAATCATATGAACGTGAAACTCCTGAAACACAACAATACACCATGATCATTGTATGCAGAAAAGCATGAAATGCATATGAAACAGGCAATATGTGATCAAGCAAAGATGGAGTTAAGAAACAAACCATGGCTGATCAACCAAGCAATCACTACAAGGTAGTGACCACAATACTCATTCACACTTGGAATGAACACTTGAACAAACAAGCTAACAAGCTCAATGCAAGTCACTTGCATGCCCAACACTCAACCAATGCACAATACACTAAGTATATGCATCTAGGAACAATCCTACAAGGGCACAAGAGTGACAGTACTTAACGAGAAAATGCATGACATTTAGTTAGTTAAAAGTACTGATTTAACAAAATATAAAAGGCTACATAAAGCATGGTACAGACCATAAAGCCTACAGATAAAGAACATAAATCCTAAAAGCTTACAAAAGCAACATGGGTACAAACCAAATTATAAACTGAATAACATCAACAATATATATATATATATAGATATATATATATATATATATATAGATATATATATATATATATATATATATATAAAGTAAACCAAGTTTCACAGCCATCCATGTGTTATGAGTTAAAAACAAACATACGCCAAAACCATAGTGTATCAAACAAAAGTATGTGTACTCCCCTTATTACTATGCACACTTCCCTTTGAACTTTTCTCCCCCTTACTGTATGCTACCAATCTCCCCCTTTTGGGCACAAATAGCTAAAGGCTGTCGTCTAACTTTTGTTGAATAGCTTCTAGCTGATTCTCCATGGTCTCGAGTCGCATTTGAACATGGTTGTTGGTGGAGTAGAGAAGTGTCACCATTTCCTCAATGCGCTTCTGAATACTTTCAAGCAAACTACCCACTCTATCAGTTTGAGGATCAGACTGTGCTTGTGGAATGCTAGTTTGTTGAACTTCAGGGATGACACGCAAAGTAGGTGTGGTATGTACATGTGTCTCTGACTCAGGAGCAAATGGAGTAACCGGGGAGATGTGTGCACTCTTTGGTGTTTTAGAGGAATGACTTTTGCTGGCTTGTAGAGTGAACATGGAAATTGGATGCAGACGGGTCATCATTTTTCCATCTAAGGGAGGAACAATGCCTTCACGAAGAATGAACTTCATGATGAGACTGCAAAATGGAATACATCCTCGAGTTGCTGATCGAGCTGCGGTCTTCCTTATGGTTTGGAAGATGTGGGCACAAATATCAATGGGGGCTCCTGTAATAAGATCACAGAGGAATTAAGCTCTTCCAAGATTGATGAAAGTTGTGTTGGACAATGGGTAGAGATTGGAGAACATGATCAACTTTAGTGTGGTCAGCTCAGGTGCAAACTTGGCAGTGCTTATGGAGGTGCCTGTACTAGAGACTTCATGGCCAAGTCCAAGAACTTGTAGAATGTCTTGAGTCTCTGGAGTTTGATCATCATATGGAGTTAGATTCACATTCGTAGGTCTAGTGATGCGGAGAATTTCGACTATGGAGTTTGGGGTGATGATAAATTCCTTTCCTCTTACCCAGCAAATTAACTCAACTCCAAGATCACTTGAATTAGAGTAGCATTCCTTAACCATTTCATCCATTGGGTCATCAAAATTCCCAAATAAGTTTGCCCAATCTCTTGGCTCAAAGATTTGAGGGATAAAAGTGGTCCCCAAGGTGTCAAACTCAACCACCCGTTCCACTATAGGAGATGCCCTGTCAAAGATGTTTGAGTAGATGTGTGAGGTAAACGGGGTTCTAAACCTCTCCAAATTGGAGTCTTGGGATGACTGAGATGAGAGTCGAGTCCTTTTAGCAACTGGGGTTGATGGATCATCAGTTACAATGTCTTTGCCTTTAGAGGATCGACGAGACATCTGCAAGAGAATATGCACACAGCAAAGAACCAAAATCAGCACCACAAAGGACATATATCAACTTGATTAGATTCAGAAATGAGTGTAAACCAGAGATATCACACACAATTACAAACATAAGTCAGGTCAGTGCCAAATGCAACCATAAGCAACACTGAAGTAAAAAAAATGAGGCAGGTGCATCAAAATGGTGAAAGTGCAATGGAACACAGAGTAACACAAATTTATAAATAACTTTCAATAAGAAAATCTACCATGATCATAATATGCACAGATCAAATACAGTAGAGACCAGAATAGACCACAAAAGATAGGAACAGGCATAGAACATCAAGTAAAAACCACAAAACATCCAAAATAGAGCAAATGTCAGTGGGACATAACATACTGAAAATGGAATGTTTTAAAGTAATACCCGCAAGACAGAAGCACACACATGCTATGTCAACATAAAAACACAGTAATATAAGATAGACAATCCAAAGCCATAGACATATTTAAACTCTCATACTCACAAACGGAGTATAGCACAAAAAAACACCAAACCCATTTACCAAATGAGTATGAAAACCAACAAAGAACAAAACACAGAACAAAGGTTAGCACAATGTGACCAACAATATGAAAACAGATGAAATCAACATCAAACACAACCAACCATACCCAGCAATCTAAGAGAAAAATGTTCAAACACAGTATGTTACAAAATACAGTGTCAACACAAAAGGCAAGAAAATAATACTCAAAACGTAAAATATGAAGTGAGGAAGAGAAGACCCATACCTTGTCTTGATGATTTTGAGAAGAAATGAAGCAACAATGGAGTTCGAAGTAGGTTACACGGAGCGTTTGGGAAGTTGCAGACAAAAGAGAAAATGAACAGTCACAAAAAGTTCGAGGGAAAACTGAAAAAGATTTTAAAAACTGTCCTCACTGTGTAAAACACGCGTTTTTCGCGGCTGAGGTAAGTCGCTAGATAGTCGCCAGATACACCCGCCAAAAGACTTCAAGCCAAAAGTCTTGAAAAAATTTCTAAGTGTTTTTCGCGACTGGAAGTCTCACTTGCGAGGGAGTCGCGAGCTGAGCCGCGAAAATCTCTGTGTACCCCTAGCGACTGCACCTTCCACTCGCGAACAAGTCGCCAAAACTGACCCGCAAGCACGTGACTGAGGCATGCGACTTGACTTACCCACGACTGAGTCACCAAAACAGGGCAACATTGTTTTTCAATTTTTCAGTTTTTGAAGAACAAAATACTTTCCAAAAACACCTAAAACACTCAAAAATCTTTTTGTGCTTGAATCAACAAAGATTGAGCATGTGAAAACACATTTTATCAAGTACAATCACACAAATGAATATGACATTCATTGAACATAAACTTGTGTGTTGTGTGTGAGTATCAACAATGAGATAGTCCTTTGTCTAATGTGAAACTTCAATGATCAATTCAACCAAGACATAGACAATTAGCACTAGATCATGTGACCCATCTCAATTATAGAAGTATGCATATATGACCTCCCACAAGACTTGATTACGTAATATGGAGCTTTACATTTGACTCCACTTTCAATCAGAACATTTGATCTTTTTGATCCTTTTGAGACAATCACCTCTCATTGTGAGAGTGATATTTGATATTTCACCTTGATGAGATAGCCTTTGGCTTTTTGAATAATCATGCACTTCAATTTTTGGTCGCTTTCCCTTTTTCCTAGTCGAATACTAGTATGTGCGACAGGCTTTTGCAGCTCAATATCTTTTTTCATTTAGAGATTTACATTTGGTGAGCTCTTTTTAGCAAAAACAAAAATAAAGAGTGGGAAGATATATAGGCACAAGTCTATGCATGTCTCAAGATCAACATAACCATTCACTAATCATTCATGACAAGTCTGAAGATCTATTTACAACAGTCACATAGATTTCAAGATTTCTGTAAGGTTGAATTTAATCAACCATCTTGTTGGCTTTATTCCGTGCCAAATTTGCTTGTATTTCAGCATTTAGTAACCCTGTATTTAGGTGGGTTTTGTTGTAAGGGTAGTGAGTGAGATAGAGTGTTGATTGCTCAAAAGTGTGCAAGAAAACAAAGACGCACAGCTTGATCTCGCGGGTAACTCGCGGCTGCAAGCCGCTAGATGCAGCACATGTGCCAAGCATGCCAGAAGGTGAATAGTCATGCTAGCTGGAGCACTACAGGATAAAACAGGACAATTGGCCATACGGTTATCTCGCGACTGGATCTTGCGACTCAATCAAGTCGCGAGGCCAAGCTGCGAGCCACCCCTGTTTTGAAAAACCTGACGTTTCACATTCTCCTCTCACCTCAGTATAAATACCCCTTATACCCAAAATTGAAAGAGAGCTTCCAGAGAGAATTTTGAGAGAGAAACCCTAGAGTAAAACAAGATTGATTCACCTACAATCTATACATTAGAGTCTCTTCAAATTCCTCAACTTTCTTCCTCTCCATTGCCAAACCCTTAAGAGGCATTTTACCAAAATCTTGTTCTCACCATATTCATTACTGTGAGAGGGCTATTTGGTGTTTTGGGAAGCAGTTAGGAAGGAACCAATCTACATTGGTTGATGTTATGGTCAAGTAGCGGAATCCGGGAAGCTAGAAAAGAAAAAGGTTCGGCGCAACCTCGTTGGAGGAAGAAGCTTGGAGGGCTTAGGTGCACTGGGTAGATTAGGCTTAGAGGGTCTATTGCTATCCATGTATCCCAACTACATTTTCTAGTGGATTGTTTACCGCTTGGAGGGCGGCGGAGAGGTTTTACGCCGAGGGCTTCGGTTTCCTCTTCGATAACACATCGCGTGTTGTCTTTGTGTTTGCATCTTCCTTCCCTTTTATCTTTGCCTTTTATTATCTGCTGTGGATTTTTATTTGGCTTAGATAGTTTTTCCAATTCTATATTATAGCTTTTGTTCATTTTCCGCACACTAGTTGTTTGACATAAAGCTTGAATTGGTTAATTTGTAAATTGGGGGTCTAAACGTTCAAAGGTGTTTTTACACTATTTGAACTTTCAATTTCTTCCACAGTGATAAGAGTGCAAAGAAACAAGCTACGCTCATAAATGCACAAAGCCATTTGCACAAAGGTACAAGGCAAAACAAGTTTTGAGACAAAACTCAACAATGTCGATCAAACTTTTTGATTTTCTACTTTTTATGTGGTTTTTTTGGATTTTTGACACATAAGAAGGAAAAGATTGATCAAAAACAACAAAAAGGAATAAACAATAGAATGCAAAAATAAACAAACACATTTCAACCAGCACAATTAAAAAGCAAACAACCAAATTTAGTCACAAAGCATAGGAAGTATTGATGCATGGACATGTTGTAATGCTTATGCATGAATACCCTTTTTCACCCACACGTCACTTGCGTTTAGGGTGATTTCCTTATAGGATTGGGTACGAGAGTTAGGGCTTTCAAACTTTCGTGTGAAGCTTTCTAAGCAGTTGGTGAAAGCACCAATCATCTTCATCACGTCCATCATTCCGGTATCACAACTTTGATCTCTTAATGGTTCACCAACTCGATTTCTCCTATCATTTCTAGGTCCTCGTGACTTTGGAGTAGTTGCATTATTCATTACTCTCAGCTTTTGACAATTTGGCCGAGTATGCCCTCGAAGTCCACAATGATGACACACATAGTTCGATCTAGGACCTTTTTATGATCATGAACGAGACTTGGCTCGAGATTCAGACCTACCCACGGATTGATTACGAGGGTTGTTCAACATTCGTTGGTTCTCCACATTCCTCTTCTCCTCAATCTTGGGCTTCTCAACAGTAGGGCCAACTTCAACTGACTCTTTGGCCTTTATAAACTTCACTTCTTTAGTGATATTGCCAGATGAGCTACTCCCTTTGGTATATCCCAACTCGGATTTGTCTGAAACACTCTTTTGTGATGAAATAACATCATCTAGCTTCTATGTGGTGACCCTCTCTATTTTAGCATTTGCTTGCACAACCTCTTACTCAAGAAATCTCACTTTTATGTAGGCTTCTGACAGCTCACCATTCAGTGTTTCTATCTCACATTTAGCCTCCTTATCTCGAATTAGGAGACTTTTATAGTCCTCCTCTACCTTCTTCATTTTTCTCAAAGCTGCCTTGGCCACCCTTGTGTACTCACCCGACTCCTCTAGGAGTGAGTTATAATTCTCTTGAAGATTGGCTGTGCTTTCGTCTTCTTCAGCATCTGATTCTTCAACAACTCCCAATGATTCTTCATCACTATGTTCTCCAAGTTCTCATACAAGCAGATTCAACTCGTCTGAAGACTCAACATGGGCAATAGTCATAAAAGCTGAATAATTCCCTTCTCCATCACAACTTTCCTCAGAATCCGAGTCACTCAATGTCGTGGCATACACTTTGCCTTTTGATTTCAAATAATTCGGACATTCTTTCTTAAAGTGTCCATGCCCATTGAATTCAAAACAAGTGACACCTTATGTAGATTGAGATTCTTTTCCATCTTTCCTTTTGAATTCCCTTTTCTCCCTTCCTGAACATTGGAATTTTCCTTTATCACCAAATTTGCCATTATTCTTGAATTTCAAGAATTTTAGGAAATTTTTTACAAGGTATGCAACATCTTTGTCAACCACATCTTCTTCCGATGAGTCATGGACTTCCACCTTCTCATTAATGGTCTTAAGAGCAAGAGATTTACTCTTCCGTTGATTGGGTAGCAATATTTCATAAGTCTGAAGAGAACCAACCAGCTATTGGACTTTGATGTCATCAAGGTCCTTCCTCTTTTCAATCGCTGTCACTTTGGCACGAAAACTTTCCGGCAATGATCGAAGGATCTTCCTCACAATTTTAGAATCCTCCGTTTTCTCTCCCAAATTGAACTTGCTTACAACCACCTCATTCAGCTTGCTATAGAAAGAGTCAACGGACTCATCCTCACTCATTTTTAGCTCCTCAAACTGAGTGGTCAGCATCTGCAGCTTGGTATCTTTTACTTTCTTTGTTCCTTCGTAGGTGGTCCCCAATATCTCCCATGCTTCTTTGGCAATGGTAATGTGAGAAATCCTATGAAACTCATCTAGAGACACACCACAAAAAATTGCATTAAGTGCTTTACTATTAGCATTAGATGCAGCGAGTGCTGCCTTATCCCATGTGGATTTGGCTTCCTCAGGCCTAGTCCAACCTATATCAACAGTATCCCAAACAGATTCATCAATGGAGCATAGAAATGCTCTCATGCGAACCTTCTAAAAAGCATAATTACTACCATCAAAGTATGGAGGTGCATTTAGGAATTGAGACTGATCCATCTCAATAGGGAGTCAAGGATCACACTATGGTAATGAAACCACTAAAAGTGTACCCGCTCTGATACCAATTGAAAGTTCAAATAGTGTATAAAACACCCTTGAACGTTTAGACACCCAATAACAAAATAACCAATTCAAGCTTTATGACAACAACAAATGTGCGGAAAATGAACAAAAGCTATAAACAGAATTGGTAAACAATCTAAGCCAATTATAAATCACATCCACAGCAGAAAATAAAAGACAAAGATAAAGGGAAGGAAAATGCAAACACAAGGACAACACACGATGTGTTATCGAAGAGGAAACCGAAACCCTCGGCGTAAAACCTCTCTGTCGCCCTCCAAGCGGTAAGTAATCCACTAGAAAATGTAGTTGGGATACATGAATAGCAATAGACCCTCCAAGCCTAATCTACCTAGTATACCTAAGCCCTCCAAGATTCTTGCTCCAACAAGGTTACGCCAAACCTATTTCTTTTCTAGCTTCCCGGATTCCGCTACTTGACCATAGCATCAACCAATGTAGATTAGTTCCTTCCTAACTACTTCCAAGAATACCAAACAGCCCTCTCACAGTAATGGATATGGTGAGAAAAGGTTTTGGTAAAAAGACCTCTCAAGGGTTTAACAATGGAGAGGAAGAGAGTTGAGGAATTTGAAGAGTCTCTTATGTGAAGATTGTGGATGAATTAATCTTGTATAACACTAGGTTTTCTCTCAAAATTCTCTCTAGAAGCTCTCTTTCTTTTGTGGGTATAAGGGGTATTTATACTAGGGTGAGAATGGAATGTGAAGAGTCAGGTTTGTCAAAACAAGGCTAGCTTGCGACTTGACTGAGTCGCGAGATCCAACCGCGAGATAACAGAACGGCCAGTTGTCCTATTTTTTCCTGTAGTGCTCCAGCTAGCATGACGCTTCAACTTCTGGCATGCTTGGCACGTGTGCTGCTTCTGGCGGCTTGAAACCGCAAGTCACCCACGAGATCCAGTCACGAGTCTCTGTTTTCTTGCACACTCTTGAGCATTTCAACACTCTATCTCACTCACTACCCTTACAACAATCCCACCGAAATACAGGGTTACTAAATGCTAAAATACAAGCAAATTTGGCACGGAATAAAGCCAACAAGATGGTTGATTAAATTCAACCTTACAGGATATGCCAGGCATGTCTTCATGACTCCAGGCAAGGATGTATAAGTTTTCCTTCAGGAACTTGACTATTTCTTCCCTCGTCAAGGTGTCAAGGCTCGTCCCTACATTTGTTACCTTCATCGGCTCCCTCTCTACTAGCTTAATTGTTTCTAGTTCCTCCACTGCTTCTAAAATCTTCTCCTCGATTATCCATGTGTGATTCTCCTTTGAGGCTAGTATTTCCTAATAGCATTCGCGATCTAGAACTTGGTCTCCCTTGATCACTCCTACCTCATATTCTATTGGGAATTTCACCTTCAGGCAGTATGTCAATGTTGCTGCTTTCCAACTGTTGAGTGTTGGTTATCCTATGATTACGTTATAGGATGAGGGACAATCAACCACCAGAAAATTACGTTGCTTGGTTACCTGGAGAGGGTATGAACCAATCATGACCATTAAGGTTACTATTCCCTTCAGGTACACTCTATATTCGCTGAAACTAATGAGGGGAGATTTGAATGGATAGTTTTCGCGGACCTACCTTCAACTACTAAAAAGCTGAAAGGTAAACGATGTTAGCAGAACTCCCATTATGCACCAGGAATCGCCTAGTGTTGAATCATTCTATCATAAGCATGATGATCAGTGGGTCGTCATGTGGTTGTTTCACCCCTATAGCGTCTTCCTTCGAGAAAACCATGTCCATGGTTTCTCTTTTTCTATGCTTTGATGGCGGTATCGTGTGAACACTGTTGACCTGTCTCTATTGTGAGGTCTTGAGGGACTTGAAGATTTCCTCACTATTGGACCCTCATTAATCATTCTTATTTCTCCTATAGCATTCTTTGGACGATTTTGCTATTTTTCTTTGTCCTTGGGCTTATCTTTTGATTTTGCTCGATGTTCCTACTTATATCGTCCTAATGTATCTTTCTTCATGAATTACTGTAACTCTCCTTTTTGGATTGTTCTTCTATCTGTTCTTTCAAGTCTTTACATCCATCTGTGTAATGTCTGTGATCTTAGTGGAAATGACAATACTTTTTACTACAAGCATTGGGTGAAGAATTAAATGGCTTTGGCCATTTAAGTGGGTGGTCGTCCTTAATCTACATCAAAATTTTGTCAACAAGCATTACTAGGGGTGTGAAATTTACCATTCTTCGGGCCTTATTGTCTCTCTGCTTGATGCGATCGTGGCTGGATGAGTGATCTTTTCTTTCCCTCTTTTGCCCTTTAGGAATGTCCTGAGCGTACTCTACATTCACGTACTTCTGGGCTTTAAACAGTAACTTTCTCATCAACTCCAGAGGGTTTTTTGCAAGTGCCACTACAAACTCTTTGGACTTCAACCTGGTTTTGAACGTAGTCAGTTGTACTTTATTGTTAGCCTTGTCCACTTCTAGCACTTCCTTATTAAATCGCTTCACATATTATCTCAATGATTCCCCTTCCTCTTGCCTGACCATGAGCAGATGATATGCTGGCCTTTTTTGGCATTGCCCACCAACAAAGTGGCATACAAACAGGTTACTCAGCTGTTCAGAATTGTTTATGGAAGATTGTGCCAATTTGTTGAACCACACTCTTGCTATGTAGACACTCAATTTTTCACCCATGATTTAATCAAGGAGAATGGCTTAGATGACCATCCATGTACCTCAAAAATCATGATTGCATTAATTTGTTCATGCATTACATGCATCAACTAGTCTTTGCATTACATGCATTAATTCATTCATTGTATATCGTAAAAGTGATCTCGTGATTCTAACAGTCACAATGGTGTTTTCGTTTTCCAAATCGGACCATCGAATCGAAAGATATTGCATGATCAAGTTTGCACGATCAACATGCATTGTGTCTAGGTAAGGTCAACCACACGTGATCAATTTAAATTAATTTTGATCGGTTAAGCCATTAAAATTAATTAAATAATTTTGTGATTGGTTGATACGTAGTGTTTAAAATAGGATTGCATGCATAGGAATAAAAGGGTAGATTGGATAACAATAAAATTATGGATAATCTGAACTTTATCAAGATTTCTTTTAGGATATTTATCTACAAGATAACTATTCTTAAATAGCTTGAATTATAAAGAAAAGAAAATCATAAACGGAAGATGAAAACACATCTAGGTACAAGGACCAGCCAAAAAACCCTAGAAGAGGAGTCCAAAGGGCACCCGAACACGAAAGAGTGTTCGGAGTCCAAAGGACAATTCGGCACTTTTGGAGTGTCGAACGGCACTCTAAAAGGGACAACTTTTCTCCTTGTGAGCTTTGGCCTAACGGCCTTCGGGTGATGATAAGGCACACCCTTTTCTACCTTTTCACAAAAGGATGCGTTCGGATTCAAACCCTAATCTTTCATACCTATTTTTTAGATTCTTCTAGTCTCTATAAATAGAGACTGAACCTTGTAATTCAACATTTTTTACACTCTAGGAGGCATACGTTTTAGGCTCTCAAATTGCCCATATTTTCTGATGCCCTCTCTAAGTTTTGCAACCTAAATTAGGGTTTTTAGGTTTCAAAGAGAATTGAGCAAATTTCTTTGAACCCTAAAACATCCTCTCAAGAACAAAGTGTGCTCATGCAAGAGGTTGTTTTCTAACCCTTTTGTTTTTATGCTTTTCTTTATCATAATGATGCATGTTTAATTGTTTTAGATATGCATATGTTACCTTGTTAATTTAGTTTATGAAAATATGTTTTTGATTCTTTTATTGTTGATATAATATATTTCTTGGTTTTAAAGATCGGCATGTAGTCAACTCTTTTTCTTAGATGCAAATCCAAATTTTCTTCAAAATAAAATAGATCTGCATCTTCCTTAGATGCAAATCTGAATTTTTCTTCAAATAAAACAGATCTGCATCTTCCTTTGATGTAGATCTGAATTTTTCTACAAATTAAAATAGATCTGCATCTTCCTTAGATGCAGATCTGAATTTTTCTTTAGAATAAAATAGATCTGCATCTTAGATGCATATCTAAATTTTTCTTTAAATAAAACGGATCTGCATCTTCTTTAGATGTAGATCTAAATTTTCCTTCAAAATAAAACAGATCTGTATCTTCCTTAGATGTAGATTTGAATTTTCTTTAATCAAAACTAATTTGTACCTTCCTTAGATATAGATATGATTTTTTTAAATGCATGCAGATTTTTGAAATAAAGAAAGAGATCATATATTATTGTGTTTGTACTTGTTTTAATTCATGATTGCATAAATTCAAATTATGAGTGAAACTCTTTTCTTTAAAAAAAAAAAAAAAAAAACTCTTTTCCATTATTTTTAAACATATAAAAACAGATCTGATTTTTCTGCCATTAAAAAATTTTTTTATTATTGTCATAAAAATGATCTAAATTTTTATCATAAAAAATCCATTTTTTTTACATACGACAAAACAGATCTAGTATTTTGAGAAATCAAAATCATTTTTTTTTTAACAAATCAAAACAAATCTGAATTTTTAAAACAAAAGAGGAGACTTCATCCATAAATAAATTTGTTTTATTTAGTTTTTTAATTCAACATATCATTCATGACATGCATAAAATGGTATATTGGTCACAAGAGTTTAGAAGACCAAACTTTGTCTAGGCGGAATGGGTGCCTAACACCTTCCCATTCTGTAACCCAGCCTTTGGATTTAGGTTTTTGGTTAAGTAGATCTAGCCTTGTCTTTGTTTATTTTGGGTAGAATGTAACTAGGACAATAAGCCATATATTTTTGGTAGATTGTAACTAGGACCCAAAGTTATGTAATTTTCAATTTTTCAAATATGGAATTTTTTTGTTCAATCAATGAAGAGAACAATTCAATCATGTATTTAATTTTTTTTATTTTTTATTAAAAAAAAAAAGTGGCAACTCCATACCACTTACCTAAAAAGAGAGGTGCCCTAAAAGGTACTTGAATCTCTTTTTTGAGGGACGCTTTTTTTGAGGTCTCTCACAGTGGCGACTCCATTGGGGATGTCAAGGACTAAGCTTCGTATTAGACTTAAGTGACCAAATGTGTACCCTTGTCTTTTGCATGATCTTGGATGGTATAGTTGTTTGTTTGTTTATTTATGTTTGATGTGATGTTGTATGATATTTTGGTGTATGGAATTTGTTGTTTGTATCGTTTGTTAAAATCTTTCCCTAATTGTCATTGTGTGTGCCATTTAAACAACAATGTATGCACCCCTTTTCAACAATTTTGTGGTAGTAACCATGGATCACCGATCTTCATTAGATTCGAGTACCTAGTGGCGAACTCACCAACTCATAGCCTAAGGTCACTGGATCATTTTCTGTTGATTGTAATGGACATACCATGCCGTTAAACCAATGCAATGTTCATTACATTACAAGTTGGGAGGTATAACGTCCTAGCTATGGGAAACAATGAAACAACAAACCCACCCTACAACATAATGACTTAGAACCTTCCTTTAGGTCAGTCCCAGTTAAAATTGCATTGCATGTTGTGTGTGTTTGTTTTAGTCGATTGATGGATGTGGATGGGATCTTAACTTTGATTAACCTGACCAAGCCTATCATTAGGGGAGAATTTGGTCAAGATCTTAAGGAAGGCTACAAAGAGAACCAAAACCCAACACTCAAGCCAGTAGCTCCAGTTCCAAGCCCGTCACTCCCATCACAATACTGAAGCCTTCAAGCATAAAAGAGACTCCACTGCTATAGCATCACAACCCCATCATTGACCTCCAAGATAGTTCAAGCCATAAGAAGTTTAAAGCTCCTAGCAATATGGCAGAAGAGGGAGAACACCAAAACACAGAGAAACCCATGAACACCCAAGAGCTACTTAACACTATGGTAGCTAGTCAGATTCAACTGAGGGAAGACTTGAACCGTATGATGCAACTGTTTTAGAATTCGAAGAGTAATCAAGAAGGGGACAAGACTGATCATGATCCACCAGTCCTAGAAAGTGAGAAGAAGATCAACGACAGGATGAATAGAATGGAGGAGATGATTAGAAGAGCCCGTAAGATGGAGGAACTTATGGACTACGATTCTCTCTCCCTATTCAAAAAATGCAAGTTTACCACCCAAGTTCAAGATGACAACCCTAGACAAGTTTGATGGGACCGGTTGCCCAAAGTCCCATCTAAAGATGTATGTGAGGGCTATGCAGCCCCTAAGCAAGGAAGTACTTGCTTAGATGTTCCAAAACACACTGACCAGAGTCGCACTAAGGTGGTTCCTCAACCTGGATGATACATGAGCAAGAAGTTGGGAGGACATCTGTCGAGAGTTTCACAAGTAATACAAGTACAATATGGAAGTGGATATCACAAGAAGAGACCTTGAGACTACTAAGCAAGAGCCGAAAGAGTCCTTATCTACTTTCATTACCAAGTGGAGAGCTAAGGCCGCATAGATGATGAGTAGGTCGAGTGAGGAAGAACAATTAGCCATGGTTGCAAAGAATTTATTACCTGTATACCACAAGTATTTGTTTGCACAGTATTTTCCCAATTTTAAAGCTTTAATTGCTGCTGGAACCCAAATTGAAGATGCTATAAACAATGGCACTATAAAGACTAATGACCTTCCAAGGTTTAGAAAGAATGTAGGGTCTAATTCTAAGCCGCCAAAATCTCCAACATCTATAAAAATGATCCTTATCAATTGATTACACCCATTGCACCTGTGCAAGTACCCCAAGGGCCTAGACCCAAGAGAGAATTTCATGAGTTGTACATGCACATAAGCCAAGTGTTTGATAAGCTAAAAGAAAGAGGGTTACTGAAACCCTTAAACCCAAGACGAATTCCAAACCCCTTGCCCTCAAGATTTGATATGAATAAAAGATGTGCCTACCACCAAGTCCCTGGTCATGACACTGACCGTTGTTTCACCCTTCGTCATGCAATTCAAGACTTAATAGACAACAAAGTGATTGCGTTGCTTACAAGGCCTAGCATCAATAACAATCCTTTGCCCAATCACAACTTTGGGAAAGGATCGAGGATTAATTTCCTGATGATCGAAGAAGGAAATAAGAAAGACCCGTCCGACTTGATCTATGACGTACCCGAGTGCTTCATGATGACATGGCAGGAATTAATCAGTAGGACTTCTACAACCACCATACGATATGACATATGGAATGAAATACCAGAACCGTAAGAAAATAACCAAACATCCACAAATGGGGGGAGACACTTCAAACCCCAAGAGAATAACCAAACATCCATAAGCGAGGGGAGACACTTCAAACCCCAAGTAAATAGCCAAACACTCATAAATAGGGGGGAGACACTTCAAACCCCAAAACACTGATCCCAATAATCCAACAAAAATTGCCCACATCACAAGGGGGGGGAGACACTTCAAATCCCCGCATTTAGAGACCGAAAACCCCATGGAAGCTTTGAACAAATCCACCTAGCAAACTCCTACCGATGAAGATGAAGTCCTTAAGCAATTACAGAAGACACAAGCCAACATATCCTTATGGAGTTTACTCATGGCCTCATACAAACACCAACAAAACCTAGTAGACCTTCTCAACCAAATTCAAGTCACTACAACCACAACCTCCCAGGATCTAAATACTATGATTGGGTCCATAAATAGGGACCTCACTATTTCCTATTCTGACAAGGATCTGACCAAGAAGGGGAAGCACCATAATGATCCGTTGCATATCACTATAGATTCCATAGGGAAGAGGATACCAATGGTTTTGGTAAATGCTGGAAGTGCTTTGAACATGTGTCCTTTGAAGATTGCAAGCTGCCTTGGCCTAAGCATCGAAGACTTTGTGCCTACTGATCAACATGTGAGGGCATACAACAACAGTAGAAAAAAGGTCTTGAGAACCATAACATTAGAGCTTACCATCGGACCAATGGTCAAGAAGGTGGATTTTCAAGTCCTTAATATAGTCTTATGCTTCAATATGCTCCTTGGGTGACCATGGATCCATGATACAGATGTTAGGATTAGTGCCCTTAAATCCTATTGTATGATGCTATGTATGACATTATGTATGACTTAATGTTATGATTAATAAAGTTGTTTTATTATTATTTAAAATAATTGTAACATGAATATTTGGATATTATCATATAGTCCATGAGATGCATAGTATGTAATTTATGTGATTTAGTCACAGAAGATATAGATCATAAGTTTTTTATAAACTCAGAATTTTGGTTCATAGTCAGTGATGAAATTGGGCATTTCATCTACGAAGACTATAACATATCAAGATGATTTGTTTTGATCATGGAAGTGGAGACTTCTAGTTAATATGTTGATATGTTTTAAGAGTTAAGACATATTGAACTGGACCACTATGAGATTTATTATTCTCCTAAGGACTATCAAATAAATAATAAATCTCACGACTTCTATTTGCATGAACTCTTAATCCTGAAAGAATAATGGACCTGATCATGAGGTGTAGGTTGCTTTGATATATCAGGAGTGAGATCTAAAGTTACGATCAAAACCTCAGTATGTTGGACAGTCACATTTAGTGTTGATGGAATATATATTCTCAAGATGGAATTCATAATCTCTTAACGAAGACATAAAATATTCTCTTGAGACAAGTTTAATGGGTTTGGTTATTCAGAGTATTAGGCCTAACCACTTTAGTAAGGAGTTAATTAAGTATATATTTATGAAATTGGATTTCATAAATATATGATGAATAACTTAAAGGATTAAATCGGGTACTCAAGGATTAAGATGTAGTAAACTTCAAAGTGGTAGTTTACATTCATGACTTTGTATTACTACAAATATTTTATGAAGGGGTTGCATGTATAATAAAGTCTTGGGATATAATTTGTTAATAAGGCCTAGAGTGCAATTATATTTATATGGTGGTATTAAATATAATTAATGGTAATTTTGGACTTGTCAAAAGTTGACAAAAAAGCCCAAGGCCCATTAGAGCTAGTGTCTTATTGGTCCATTTTGGTCCCACTCCAAGCCACACACTAAAACCCAATTGGAAATGCCCAATAGGCTAGCCCAATTAGATAATCAATTAGTTATAAATGGAGAAACATACAAAATTTTATTTTAAGAGAGACATCATTGTGAAATGGTGTGTATGTGTGAGTGAAGCCACTCGATTATTCTCCTTGGGAAACTGATTGAGAGACCACACTTCTTGGGCGTAAAGTGGAATTGGAGTGAAGATTAAAAGTGTTCCCAAGTACTTCTAATCTTTTGTTTTGAATTTCACCCTACCAAAGTATGCTATCTTGTTCTTAAATTCTGAAATTTACATAGCGCATGTTATCAATCATGAATGAAATAGATCCATATTTGTTGCTTCCGCTGTGTGTTTTGTATGAGATACAAAACCAGATTTTTCAACAATTGGTATCAGAGCCAGGTTTTCATATCATGTTTGTATAACATGTGATTGAGTTTTAGAATTTGAGAAAACCGTTATCTTTGTGCTTTCAAATTTCTGCATAAAGTTATTGTTCCATAAACCCTGTGTGCATTGATCAATATATGCGATATATTGTTTTGCATGGTTCCAAGAGGACACGGCTGTAACTTTTGTTTTGTGCCGTATGTTTTTGGTGTTTGTATTCTTCAAGGACACCATCTACACATCTTGCGAATGGGTTTACGGACACGGCTGTAACTTTTGTTTTGTGCCGTATGTTTTTGGTGTTTGTATTCTTCAAGGACACCATCTACACATCTTGCGAATGGGTTTACTTTTGTTGTGCACGGCTTGGATATTATTGGCAGTTATTGAATGAAATTGAAATAACCGTCATGTGCATGTATTTAGTTATTGCACTGCTTGGACTATTTTTGCACCGCTTGGCCATCTTATAAGCATAAGACAATTTAATGTTAATTGCCTTGATGGCCATCTTGCATGTGTTAATAGTTTATAAAGGATTCATCCAAAATATATATATATATATATATAGATATATATATGGATTCATAAGCATTCGGATTATTGATATAAGGTAGTGATACAATGTTTCTAGCATGTGTTATATGCCTTGGATGTCTTGGATCCGTATATTAAAGTGTGTTTCATATGTTGCAATTTATATGGAGATACATGGATATATACGCTATCTTGTTAATGCTAGGATTATGAAATTTATTCCTAATGAGATTAGGATTATGTTTTCAAGGCTTCTAGCATTATTATGGTTCTTGATCTTAAAAACCTTTAATTTAAAATATCTACTGAGAGAAAGATACAAGGGTTGGATCTCACGGTCTCCATTATCAGTTCATAGTAGTGTGGGGTAAGCACCTTGTCTTGGCGTATATGCCTTGCGATCCTAAAGGAGGGTGTTTACTTCATTGTACTACAATATTGAACTTACCCGTTTAAAGTAGTGTGGATAAACACCTTGTCTTGGCGTATATGCCTCGTGATCCCAAAGGAGGGTGTTTTGTTCCATGGTACTACAGGTTTAAACGCTATAAAGGGAGATGAAATGTGGCTACACATGATTCTAGATAATGGTGTACACTAGACTAAGTGTAATGTTAACCTCCCAAAGGAGCTATGTCATTATTACTTAGAGGCTAAAGGTAATACAGCATATTATTAGTGTTTGATAAGAGTTATCATGATAGCACTAATAATGAGAATAGTTCTCAATCAATCATAGTGTTTATAATATACTTGCTACCAAGGAATTATAGACATGGGATTGGGTTGTCGTAGCATATTTTATATTATGGTTTTATTAAGGTTCCATATTATATGTTTATATGCTAAATTGATAATGTCTAGTTTACTTATTATATTCGTGTTTGTTATTTTTAGATTTAAAATCACGGCATCATTTAGCCCACTTGTTGCTATTCTTAATCAAAACAAGCTGACTGGATCCAACTATATTGATTGGAAAGGAAATTTGGATATTGTTCTTACTACTAAAGAGCACAAATATGTGCTTACTCAACCATGTCCTAGCTTTCCATCATTAGATGCTTCTCTTGAGGAAAAACAGAGATATGATCGTTGGTAGAAATCTAATGAGATGGCTAAGTGCTATATCCTAGCATCTATTTCAAATGTTCTACAGCATCAAATGAGATGTTTGGTGAGCAAGGCCATTCTGCAAGGCAAGAAACTATGAGGCAAATTTATAATACCAAAATGGCTGAAGGTACTTCAATGAGGGAGCATTGTCTTAGGATGAACTCTAATCTGAATACATTGGAAGTTTTAGGTGCCAATATTGATGGAGAATCCCAAGTGGATATGATACTCTAGTCACTACTAGAATCATTCATAGAATTCAGACTAAACTATAATATGAACAAAAAGATTTATTCATTGTCTGATTTAATGAATGAGTTGGTAGCAGCAAAAGGCATCCTTGGTACTTCTAGTGTTGATGCCAATATGGCTAAAGCTTCTACGTCTCAACCTAAGTCAAAAAGCAAGGGTAAAAAGAAGAAGAAGAAGAAGAAGAAAGACTTTGCCAAGCAAGATGGTAAACAAGTTGCCTTAGGAGTTGCCAACAAAGGAAAGGAAACCAAAGGAAAGTGTCTCCATTGTGGTGAGAAAGGACATTGGAAGAGGAATTGTCCAATATTTAAGGCTGCCAAGAATAAAGGTATGAAAAGTACATTCCTTCTTGAAACGTGTTTGGTACAGAATCCCAAAGATTCCTAGTGTTTGGATTCAGGTTGTACTAATCATATCTACAAATCTTTGCAGGGGTTTCAAGAGACCAAAAAGCTGAATGAAGGGAATTTTTCTTACCTTGGTTGATGGGAGTAGGATTCCAGTTGTAGCTATTGGAGTGTTTAATTTATGTTTTGAATCTAGAGTTTTAATATTGGAAGACTGTTCATATGTACCTAATGTTTATAGGAATTTAATTTCTGCAACTTATTTAGGTAAACATGGATATTATGTTATCCTGAAAGACAATGTTGTGATAAAGAAGGATAAAATGTTTATCTGTTTTGGCAATATTGTAGATGGTCTTTATATTTTAACTCCAAATAAACATGAATTATACAATTCTGAATTAGATAACAAATCTCATGTAGATGGCTCGACCCAAGGCCAAAGCAAAAGGACTCCCTTGTCCTCTAGAACCTCTGAAACCTTACACTCCTACATTGAATGAGAAGTTTTTAAAAGCTAGAGAAAGTCAACTGTGATGCCCCAATTTGATTGATTGTGTGATGTGTGTAGGTGTGTGATGAGTCCCACATCGGGTATTTACTAGGTTAAACTAGGCTTTATTAACAACTGCAAGGAGCCTCATTTGTGACTAGTCCTTTTGAGGTATAGCACAGATGTGGCTAGCGCTTTTCCTTGGGTCGTTACATATGGTATCAAAGCCGGCCCAGTAACCCCATGTGGGTTGAAGACACTATCCCACAAAGTGGGCCCTAACGAGGATGTTAGGGATTTAAGTAAGGGAGATTGTGATGCCCCAATTTGATTGATTGTGTGATGTGTGTGGGTGTGTGATGAGTCCCCCATCGGGTATTTACTAGGTTAAACTGGGCTTTATTAACAACTACAAGGAGCCTCATTTGTGACTAGTCCTTTTGAGATATAGTGCAGATGTGGCTAGCGCTTTTCCTTGAGTCGTTACATCAATGTTATTAGGGATTCCCAATGCCAAGATTTAATCGGATAACAAAGACAATGGTGCCCAGTTTCGAGATACTACTTGATAGCAACAATAAGGTTCCAAAATTAACGAAGGAAGATACAACCTAGGTTCCTACTGATTGGGCTGATCACATGGATCCTAATGCCATGACTACACTCCTTGGAGATCCTATTTGCAATATAGAAGAAGAAGAATATTAAGAGGCCTGCCAGCATACATTGAAGAGCCTGTATGAGCTAAGAACCAGTGATGGAGATAAGGAAAGGGGAGCAGCCCCTAGTTATGATGAAGATGGAAGTAAAGACAAGAGTGATAGTAGTAGTGATGGCAGTAGCAGTGATAATGGACGTGATGATGATGATAGCAGCACCAATAGTGATAACAACAGCAGCAGAAGTTATGATAGCCCGTACAGCAGTGATGATTGGGGTGAACTTGGTAATGACAGAAAAGATGAAGATGCAGACCTATTCTATAAGGAATATGACAGTGATGTGGATTATTATGATCACGATATAGAAGATGATGCAGAAGTTAACAGGTGGAGTGACACTGATAGTGATCAATACAGATTGATAAATTTGTTAGAGAATGTAAGAGAGGAGAATACACAAGCCAACCAAATGTATCATGATGAATATCCCTATGGACACCTTTCAAATTGGAGCGAAATCACTAATGTTAGTTCAAGGTCTGGCCTTAGGTATGACAAGCATGGAATAGAGGTTCCAAAATTGGGGTCGTATTATGATTCCGAACCGAGTTCACCAACCCCACATATTAAAGAAGAGGATAACATAAATGCCAGGCTGGTCGCCCTAGACCAAAAACTAATGGTCCACAGTCTCAGAATTGTGAAACTTGAGAATGATGAACGTAATGAGGAAAGAATGGAAGAAAGTGAGTCAAAGCATCTCGCTCAACCCATTGATGAATGGATGAAAAGCATAGAGCACATGGATGCTTTTGTGATCAACAATAGTACAGACATGGAGGTTGAAGAAGAAGTTACAGATTATATGGATGTAGATCCCACAGTACTAATGCTAAGGGAAGAAAGAGCTTACTGGGAGCCACCTACCATTGTGGAAGCCACGACTGAGTTAAAGAACTAGGCATGGGAGGGAGCCGCCCACCCTATGGAGGACTTTGTAAGGAAGATCAAGACCATCAAGTTAGTCACTTTTGCCAAGAAGATCAAGACTGCCGAGCCAGTCACTCTTGCCAAGAACATTGTTTCCATTCCTATTAAGTCTCTTTCTGCTAGTGTTTCTATTCCTGTTAAATTTGTTTATGATAGTTTTCTAGTTAAGTTTGTTGAATCGGTAGTGTTTGCTAAAAACTCTTTCCCTTTTAATATGATTTCTGATTCTACTTATCTGTTGGCTTTGGATGTTTTTATTTCTGAAATTGGTAAAGAAACTCTTAATAATAAGGAATTAAAACATGGATACCTAGAACCTATAAAAGAAGAAACCCAACCCATTAACCTGGGAACTGATAATGATCCCAAAATGATCCAAGTGGGCAATACCCTGACAACTTCAGAGAAAGATGCATTAGTAGCACTGTTGACAAAGTTCAAAGAGATCTTTGCCTGGTCATATGAAGACATGCTTGGGATTGATACCTATATAGTACGACACAGCATCCCAACAGATCCAACCATAAAGCCAGTTAAGATGAAATTGAGAAGAATGAAGCCAGAGTGGACTTTCAAGATCAAAGAAGAAGTAGAAAAATAGTACAATACAGGATTCCTAAGAGTAGTCAACTATCCATAGTGGTTTGCTAATGTGGTTTCGGTACCAAAGAAAGATGGGGAAGGTGAATGGTATTCAAACATCCTACAATACCTCAAGGATGGATCATACCCACTATCTACAAATAAGAATGACCAATTGACCATTCGGAGGTTGTCTACTAATTACATTATTTGTGGCAAGAGGCTTTACAGAAGATCATATGATGGAATTCATCTCCTTTGTGTAACTACTAAGGAAGCACAGCAGATAATTGAAGAGGTTCACAAGTTAAGCTATGGGCCACACATGAATGCACACATGTTGCCCAGGAAGATAATGAGACAGGGTTACTACTAGATTACCATGGAAGCGACTGTGCATCTCATGTTCGAAAGTGCCATCAATGCCAAGTCCACGGAGATCTAAAATATATGCCACCCATGCCAATACATACTATGACATCATCCTGACCATTCTCTACATGGGGAATAGACATTATTGGGAAGATTCACCCAACAATATCCAATAACCATGAATTCATACTCGTAGCCATTGACTACTTTACTAAATGAGTAGAAGTTGCCTCATACAAGGTTCTAAATTCAAAGAAAGTTGCTCAATTCATCCAGACCAATATCATTTACAGATATGGTATACCAAATGAAACCATCTCAAACAATGGGTTGCATTTTAAGGGAGAAACAGAGAAGCTATTACGATAGTTCAACATTCAGCACCACAAGTCTTCACCTTACCGTCCTCAAACCAATGGAGTAGTTGAGGCTACTAATAAAAATATAGGGTGAATCTTGAAGAAGAGCATAAAGAACTACAAGGACTAGCACCTACAGTTGCCCTATGCACTCCAGGGGCATAGAACATCAATTCGATCTTCCACAAGAGCCACTCCTTATTCATTGGTGTATGGGATGGAAGCAGTCCTACCCATTGAGATAAGTGTCCATTCACAAAAGACAGTACTGGAAAGTGAAATCCCTGAAGCAGCTTGGTTGCAAAGCAGACATGATCAGTTACGCATGTTAGATGAAAAGAGACTCAAAGCCTTGTATCATATTCAAGGTTACAAGAGTAGGCTTAGGAAAGCTTTTGACAAGAAAGTGAGAACCAGAGATTTGAAGTTGGAGGATTTAGTGTTGAAGGAAATCCAAGCCTCGGTTCAAGATACAAACGGTAAGTTCAAGCAAAATTGGGCAGGCCCATACATTATCAAGTAGATATACCCTGGGGGAGCAGTAAGATTGATGGATTTGGATGCAAACCCTTTTACTTAGACAACCAACATGGATCAATTGAAGAAATACCACGTCTGAGTTGGTTGTAAATTATGTTATTTCCCTTCCTAGGTTTGACCAAAAAAAAAAAAAAAAAAAGAAGAAGAAGAAGAAGAAGAAGAAGAAGATAGGTTCAAAACTTGAAAGGGCAATCTATGCAAAAGGAGAGTAAAAATAAAAATAAAAATAAAAAAAGGTGAGAGAGCCTACTAGGTTGAAAACCCAAAAGGGTGACCTAGGCAAAAGTTATGGCAAATAAAAAAAAATAAAAAATAAAAACATCATTATCAATGAACTATGTGATGACCTGATCCTTCCATCAATGGGGTACGTAGGCAACCATGCATTGGCTCAGTCACAATTCCCCACAACCCACCATTGGCCCATTAACCAAAATTACCAAAAATTCAACCATTCCGTTAAACCAAGATATTAAAAAAAATCCAAAAGCCCAAACTCTAAACCAAACCTTAAAATATTCCAAACCCCAAAAGCCTACACTTTAAACAAAATCCCTAAACTGCAAGTCCTAAATAATTCCTAAATATAAGAGTTTTTACATCAACTTCTAAAATAAACATGTTCAAAGCCATAAAATAAGGTCACTTTGTCTTAAGTTTTTTCCTTTTCTGTTGATCATTGATTGGTACTTTGTCATCATTGTCCCTTCTTTTGAATTTATAGTTGTCTTCATCAGGATTTTCTCGGTTGTCTTTGAGGAATTGTTTTCTCATAGCAATCATCTCAGCTTCCTTGTCAACTATCTTGATCACCAACTAGTTAGGGTACTCTGTAGTCATCTTATGAAAGTGAACCTTGACAAAAGATTGGTCCACGTAGTCAACCATCTCTAAACCCAATAGCATGTTCTATACAGAAGTAAGATTTGTGTCCACAGGAGAGAAAGGTCTTCTTCTTTTGTCACCAAGCACTCCTTACTCATATTTGAATTGCCTCAAGAGTCTATCTCCCTTGTAAAAAGTTTCCCTTTGTAACCCAACAAGGAAGATATGGTCTAATCCTAGAGACCTCAGTAAAGGGGGTGGGCACTTCCACCAATAATAGTCCCATTAAATTAAGGTACTGGATTTCTTGTCTAAGAATTTCACCCAGTCACTCTCAATTTGGCATTCAGTCTTGATTACAACCCTGCTAAGAAAATTGCCAGGCCCATAATTACTGGTTGTAGGCTTGGCAATCATGTCTAGTCGCTCCAGCAGCCATACTTGTAAAGTCAAAGGACTCCCTGAGAAGTTTTGAGATTCTCTACCGTGAAATACAGCATCTAGTCCTAGAAGAGTTTCTGTAAAGACCAAAGAAACAGGATTATCACCATTCTTAATTTGATTCACAACACTTATAGCTCGAGCATCCACAAAGCCGCATCTTCCAGAGCAAAGAAAAAGTTCTCCCATAAAGCATAAAGCCAAACCGAAGTTTTTTCTGCATATTGTTGGTCACTCCATAGGTGGGTTTGTTTATCAACTGAGAGATAATGGTATGAAGATTCACCATATGACCTTCAATCATACTATCAGTAATGGAAGTAGGAAGATCGAGACCATCAGACAAAGATTCCTTATGCCAGGGATCACAAGAACTCACTTGTTTTCAAAAATCATCACTTGCATCATTGTTTTCAAAATTGATCAAATCAAGTTTTTTTCAAGATTCACGGATTTATGTTCCAAACTAGGGGCATTCGCCCATGGCTCATTCATTTAAAAAAAAAAAAAAAGAGACCACCATCATCATTTTTCTCAAAAAATAAAATAAAATAAAATTTCATCACCAAGATTTCCAAAAATCATGCATTCATTTTAAACTAGGGGCATTCGACTCCGCCTCATTCAAGTAAGTGCAGATTTCAACCGAGCCAAGCAAGATAAGTTTAAATTAGTACTACAAGATCTCATAAGGTGAATTCTAAACTTTTCTTAGTTAAAGTCTCTACATGATCCAAAGGGCAAAGAGCTAAAGCATGGAAATTGATGCAAGATTGTCTAAGGAACACTTCCTTTTGTTTTGCAGAAAAAAATAAAAATACAAGTCATACATCATTAGGACTCTGAGTCTGCTTGCATAATGATCTCCTTGATCTACCTCAATAGGAGCCACCTTCAGTATTTCCTTCCTGACTTATGAAAAAGCGAGGATCATACTGACGATTTTCAAGTTCGAGACTCCTGATCCTTTCCTTTATAGTTCTTCTGGCAGCATCAGCAGTTTCCATTCTATGTGTCTAAAAATTCAGCAGAATCAGGTGTTAATTTCACCATTAAGCATAGTTCAAGCAAGAAATGCTCAAAGAGCAATGTGGCATTGTAACACCCCAAACCCATACCAAGGATTTAGATGCACAACCTGTCTTAGAAATACTCAACAATAATATAATGGAACAGAGCGTAATTAAATATCCACAAATAAACTTCAAATAATCAAAATCTTTCCTATGAAATCCATTAAACAAAAACTTTAACAATAAAATCTCCAAATACAATCTCAAAGAGTTCCACAAACGCCAAAATTACTATCCTAAGAAAATATACTAAAACAATCCCTCAACTAACATAGCTCCAAAAGAAGTCTTCAGTCTATGTCTCCAATGATCTACCACCAAAAGATATTCCACTGCTCTAATCTGAAAGGTGGAGAAAGGGGGGGTGAGCTAGAAGCCCAATAAGAGACTACATAACATGAGGATGTCTTTCAAAACAAAACATTAGTATCATTAACAAAATATAGTCTTTACAAAACATTTACCATAATGTTGTAATCAGTAAATAAAATAGTAACCACTTTAATTGGCCAAAATACACTAGATAGGTAGAAACAATTTAATATAGTAATAAACAATCTTTTTCCACTTATAAAAATCAGTAACAATAAAATAGTAATTCGATATGGAAAACATTAGTCAGACAAAGACATAAGCTGCTAAACACTTGGTGGGTGATTCCCATAGGGGACAATAACACTAACCTCAAAGAGGCAACACTGGCTCCAAAGAGCAAACGATAACACTACACCACACCACAATAACACTACATCGGCCGAAGACCAACACTTAACCCTGTGTTGGCAAAGGTTGCAGACTGTCTAGCTAACTATTTGAAAACATTCTTATTTTATTACAATATTGTCAATACCAATCATGTATCATATAACAAATACTTTCTCAAAAAATATGTTTTGAGTCACTCATAACATATACAGTTTCAAGGTAATACTTAAGAAATAATAAAGTTTAGGTATGTGTACAAAGCATTGATAATAGTATAAGTTTTTGGAAACTTCACTTTTGCAATTATGTATATATAAATATATTTTTACCATAAATATATATAGATATAAACGTCCTGAGAGACGTCATGTTCTGTAGTCCACTTACCTCTAGTTGTTAAACCAAGCTTTACCTCAACGGTCTGAAACAATATCAATTAGAACCTAAATAAACACAAGACGACTCAATAAGAAAGGATACACTAAGGCAGCAACAAAAATATAAGTTTCACTCTTAAAATTCGTATCTCACTACTTATTCTGAAACTATAGCTAATCTAGTACTCAATTGATTTATCAAGTACTCCAAAATCAATACCTAGTAAACAATTCTAATGAGCCGAAAAGTAAATCTCTATATTATTAAATTCTCCCAGTACAAGTTGGCTTCCAAGTGATCACATGCTTGTAGATCATATTTGTAAGGTTGAATTTATTCAACCATCTAATTGGCTTTATTCCGTGCCAAATTTGCTTGTAATTCAGCATTTAGTAACCCTGTATTTAGGTGGGATTGTTGTAAGGGTAGTGAGTGAGATAGAGTGAAGATTGCTCAAGAGTGTGCAAGAAAACAGAGTGTCGCGGCTGGGACTCGCGGGTGGACTCGCGGCTGCAAGTCGCCAGAAGCTGCACACGTGCCAAGCATGCTGGAAGATGAACAGTCATGCTAGCTGGAGCACTACAGGACAAAACAGGACAACTGGCCATACGGTTAACTCGCGACTGGAACTCGCGACTTGGTCAAGCCGCGAGGTCAAGCCGCGAGCCACCCCTGTTTTGGAAAAACCTGACGTTTCACATTCCTCTTCACTCCAGTATAAATACCCTTTTAACCCACGATTGAAAGAGAGCTTCCAGAGAGAATTTTGAGAGAGAAACCCTAAAGAAAAACCAGATTGTTTCACCCACAATCTCTACCTTAGAGTCTCATCAAATTCCCTCACTCTCTTCCTCTCCATTGTCAAATCCTTGAGAGGCATTATACCAAACCTGGTTCTCACCATTATCATCTCTGTGAGACAGTCGTTTGGAGTTCTGGGAAGCAGTTAGGAAGGAGCCAATCTTCATTGGTTGATGCTACGGTCTAGTAGCGGAATCCGGAAAGCTAGAAAAGAAAAAGGTTCGGCGCAACCTCGTTGGAGCAAGAAGCTTGGAGGGCTTAGGTGCATTGGGTAGATTAGGCTTGGAGGGTCTATTGCTGTCCTTGTATCCCAACTGTATTTTCTAGTGGATTGATTACCGCTTGGAGGGCGGCGGAGAGGTTTTTCGCCGAGGTCTTCGGTTTCCTCTTCGATAACACATCGGGTGTTATCTCTGTGTTTGCATCTTCCTTCCTCTCTATCTCTGCCTTTACATTATCTGCTGTGGTTTATTTTGTTATGGCTTAGATAGTTGTTTAACCAATTCCGTATTATAGCATATGTTAAGTTTCCGCACACTAGTTGTTTGACATATTGCTTGTGTTGGTTAAGTTGGTTTTTGGGGGTCTAAACGTTCAAAAATGTTTTTGTACACGTTTTTGAACTTTCAATATTAACCCAAAATAATATATATCATCCATAGAAAATTCTACCCGTAGGACATAGAAGCTATAGTATGTACTGAGTGTTAGAAAGTTTATCTAACATATATATATATATATATATAATATTCAAAGATCTATCCTACCCGTAAGCCATAGCAAGAACACAATAGATTCACCAATTAATTCCTACCCGTAGGACTTAGTGACCTGAAGCATGCATTGATAAAAGTTTAGAACTTGACCACAATATAGATTACAAGATTCAAAAGTCCAGCCCCACTACCATGCGTAAACTCTAGCAACTAGGTTATTTCCATGAGGGTTTGAGAGAGAGGTATACCTGACCACACGACCATACGGATGCAGGATTTGTTTCTTGTAACTTTGCCGTCTCTCTCTCTCTCTCTCTATCTTTCAGCAGGAAACCCTAACCTACTAACACGTTAAAATTATTTTCACTTGGGCTCAAATAAAAAACCCACTAAAAGCTTAAATAAGCCTCCCAAGACTTCAATTCCCACTAAACTCATATTAAGGTTGTTTAGATGGGCCAGAACTCTAAAGAATTCCAATAACACTTAAACTCCTAATCCAATTAGGTTTTAGTCTCTTATCCTTGTCCTTAACTGATAAGGAGACTAAAAGTTTAATATGAATAATCCACAAAATAACTCTCACGTTACATCTTTTATTTATTTTCTTTGTAGATATCATAATATAAAATAATATCACCTTCACAATAAATTAAATAATTCATCAATTTCACTTTAGAAGCAATAAAATTAAATTTAAGTGAGGCGGGTGTTACAGGCATACCCAGTTCGAATCATTGAGCACATATTGAGAGGATTAAGTGCGAGCCAATGACTGCAAGCCTCCAATCATCCACATGCTTTCTTCCATAAGGTCCACAACAACCTTAAGCAACTATACTAGATCAAGAGCCATTTAAGAAGAAAATAAGGACAAAGAACTGAACATTCATGAACATACAGGATTGGGCCAAGGAACATTTGGTATGTACTCAGGCCTAGTCAAAGGCATGGAACTATACGTTCCATCAGGATTCATCACATCATACTGCCATGATGGGAAATGAGGATAAGTCTCCGTGAAAGAACTAGAAGAGCTACCAGCATAGTGAGGAGAGGGAATCTCTTCCTCTTCCTTTTCCCTTTCCTCTCCTTCAGAAGATGAAGGCTGAAAATCCAACTTGCAGGTGTTGTTACCAAGTAGAAATATGAAAAGGAATTTACATGATCAAGAAATTTGATCTTAGAAGGGAAGAAAAATACCATTCTGCTAACCAAGCAACCTTGTAGATGATCCTGGAAAAATTTAGAATAATTTCCTTCTGCACCCGCAACAATATAGCCATCACGGGCTTGAGCAATCTCTTCATCAGCAAGAATGTTAGCCAAACGAACAGTGCGACAAAGAGGTGGAATTGTGGTAGGAGGATACACATGTTCAACTTGGGGAAACACCCGATCACCAAGATACCAGTACTTTCCTTACCCACATTCAAACAATACTTGGCGGCCATTCAATTCTAGGGCCCGCTCACACTCAACATATTCCTCACATCCAGGCTAAGGATTTAAGTTCATCTGAAAAATCACAAAAAGGAACTCAGAAAGAGAAGAGACTGAATCATATCCATGTGCCAAGGATTTAAAAAGGAGAAGGAAGAAAGAACTCACATCATCAATGGTCAGATTGTCAATCACCAAGCGTCAAATTTCCAAAGAACGCCTGGAGGATATAGACAAACAATGTTTGGGCAACCAACGGAGAAATCTAGGAAAAATGCCAGCAACTTCTTCTCGAATTTCAGAACCAACTCCAAAATACTCATACATCCAGACCTAAAAAATTCAGAACACCATTACCACATAGCCAAAATGATTTTCCACAACCAACACATAGCCAAAATAAATACCAACCTCACCTACCATACAAATGGAGCCCCACCCAAGCTTGAAAGGGGCTGCCTGGAGAGTTGGGTCATGAAATGCATCAGAGTAGCATAGGCCATGCTGCCCCAGTCATAACTCCAGATTTGTTCAATTTTTCTCAAGCTCCCTAAGTAGCGCAAATTCACAGTACTGCCTAAATCCTAACACAGAAAGGTCCCAATAAAATGAAGCATGAACATGCGGGCACCCTTTGCCACAATCTCGCATTGGGGAATATTCTCACATAGCCAAGACAAAGGGATATTGTTAATCCTTATTCTAGAAGACACTACACCTAGAAGTTTCTTGAGCTCAATTCAAGTGAAGGAATCATTGACAAGAATTCTTTTACCACCCAACCTCAGACCAGTGATAACAAAGAAGTCATAATTCAATGCTCCCAAAATCCAAACCAAAATTCATCCAACAACATCACGATTTACCTACATTGTCAAAATTCCAAAAGCTACCAACATTGTCCAAGTTGCACTATGATCAAAGAAAAAGCAACATTTCAAGAATGCTCCAAAGCCAACATTTTCAAACGTGATCAATCACACAATGCCCCAAATTTTCAAAAATGACAATATCTCACCATGAAACTTTCAATAAAACATGCAATAACATTTTTCCAAACAAAAAAACCAAAGAAAAAACTCACCTTGGTTTGTACATAACAATATGGAGCATGGGTCCTAGGGTCTTGAAGAAGTCCATCATCATCATGCCAATCAAATGTTGGATCATATTTCTTACCATAAGAAGCAAGAAAAGAAGATCCCTTGGAGGAAGAAGCCATTTTGATGCAAAGAAAATGGCTGTTGGAAAATGGGTTTCACCAAAAATGGGTGTGTAATGAAAACGCTCAAAACACAAAGATCAAAATAAATATTGATGGAGATAGATGAGGGAAGGTGGAGAAGCTTAGAAAAGTGTTTTTTGTGAGAACAAATGATGAGATGAAGAAGAAAAATCAAGGGGAAGAAGAAGGTGAATAATTCCAATGGAGGAAGAAAAGTTGATGGAAGATGAAGCAAAAAGGAAAAAAGAGAGACAAGGAAGTGGGGGGCCAAAATTTTGACCCCCACACACTTAAACTCAGCCAAAGCTGAGTCAACTCAGTCAAACTAAGTTGTCTCAGTCAACCCAAAAAAAAAAAAATCTTTTTCAAAGTCAAAGTTTTCAAATATCTTTTAAAATCCAAATTTTCAACTCAAAATTTTCATTCCCAAATTTTCAATTTTCCATTCTCAATGCCTAAATTTTAAACTCAAATCTTCAGTTTTCAAAAAAATTCAAACCTCAGATTTAATTTTCAAAATACTAAGGCTCAAAATTTCAAATTCTAACTTCCAGATTTCAAGTAAAAATTTCTAAGTTCCAAAGTCTGAAAATTTGAAATAAAAATTTCAAAATTTCCAAAGTATCAAAAATCAAATGTTTCTCAAAAGAAAAATATTTTGTCAATTAAAACTTTTCTTGATAAAGTTCAAATCAAGAATGAGCAAATGAAAATCACACATCTCAGAAACAGTGGGACCACGAAGCACCTATCAGTCAAAGTCTAACTCTAAATTTTGACCTTTTGCAAAGAGCAAATCCAGATCCAAGTAGAAGAAGACTTTGATCAACATTTCCATTCTAGATCGAAGTTGAAGAAGATCTTTGGTCAACAATAACTCTAGATCAAAGTAGAAGAAGACCATTGATCGACATTTCCATTCCATATCGAAGTTGAAGAAGACCTTTGATTGACAATAAATCAAGATTAAAGAAGAAGAAGACCTTTGATCATCACTCCAACAAATCCAGATCAAAGTAAAAGAAGACATTTGATTTTCACTCCAACAAATCCAAATCAAAGTAAAAGAAGACCTTTGAATGACACTCCAACAAATCCAGATCAAAGTAGAAGAAGACCTTTGATCGTCACTCCAACAAATCCATATCAAAGTAGAAGAAGACCTTTGATCAACATTTTCATTCCAAATCAAAGTGGAAAAAGACCTTTGATCATCATTCCAGATCAAAGTAGAAGAAGAACTTTGATCAACACTCTAACAAATCCATATCATAGTAGAAGAAGAACTTTAATCGACACTCCAACAAATCCAGATCAAAGTAGAAGAAGACCTTTGATTGTCAGTACAACAAATCCATATCAAAGTAGAAGAAGACCTTTGATCGACACTCTAACAAATCTGATCAAAGCAGAAGAAGACCTTTGATCGACACTCCAACAAATCCATATCAAAGTAGAAGAAGACCTTTGATCAACAATAACTCCAGATCAAAGTAGAAGAAGACCTTTGATCGACACTCCAACAGATCCAAATCAAAGTAGAAGAAGATCTTTGATTACCATTTCAACAGATCCAGATCCAGATCCAGATTGAAGTAGAAGAAGACCTTTGATCGTCATTCTAGCAATTCCAGATCAAAGTAGAAGAAGATCTATGATCAACATTTCCATTCTAGATCGAAGTTGAAGAAGACCTTTGATCGACAATAACTCCAGATCAAAGTAGAAGAAGACCTTTGATCAACATTTCCATTCCATATCAAAGTAGATAAAGACCTTTGATCTTCATTTGAACAACTCCAGATCGAAGTACAAGAGGACCTTTGAATTCATCCCAGATAACTCCATTTTCAAGATTAGGATTGAAAAGTCCTTTGTTCACCCCAATTGCCAGGAAACATGTCCAGAGTCATCAACTACCAGTAAAGTCTGGTATTTTCATTTTTTGTCAAAAGATAAGGCTAGTTCTATGTTCCAAGGTTTTAGGTTCAAGGGCTAGGTAATCTTTGAAAATTCAACCTCAATTAAATCATGGTCACTAAAACCAGTGTCTTTGTTTTACATTGACATTCGTTTTTCAAGCTCTGTCAATAAGGGGCATTCTGTAGACACTCAATTTTGCACCCATGATTTAATCAAGGAGAATGACTTGAATGACCATCCATGTACCTCAAAAATCATGATCGTATTACATACATCAATTGTTTCTTGCATTACAGGCATAAACTATTCTTCACATTACATGCATTAATTCATTCATTGTATATCACAAAAATGATCTTGTGATTCTAACAGTCACAACAATGTTTTCGGTTTCCAAATCGGACCATCTGATCGAAAGATATCGCATAATCAAGTTTGCACAGTCAACAGGCATTGTGTCTAGGTAAGGTCGACCACACATGATCAGTTTAAAATAATTCTGATTGGTTAAGCCATTAAAATTAATTAAATAATTTTGTGATTGATTGATAAGTAGTGTTTAAAATAGGATTGCATGAATAGGAATAAAATGGGTGATTGGATAATAATAAAATTATGGATAATCTGAACTTTATCAAGATTTATTTTAGGGTATTTATCTGCAAGATAATTTTTCTTAAATAGCCTGAATTTTCTAGAAAATAGATGAAAAATCATAAATGGAAGATGAAAACACGTCTAGGAACAAGGACCGGCCAAAAAACCCTAGAAAAAGAGTTCAAACGGCACTCGAACACGGAAGAGTGTTCGGAGTCCAAAGGACAATTCGGCACTTTTGGGGTGCCAAACGGCACTCTAAAAGGGCTAAATTTTCTCCTTGTGGGCTTTTGCCCAACAGCCTTCGAGTGACAATAAGGCACACCCTTGTTGACCTTTTCGTAAAATGATGCATCTAGATTCAAACTGTTAGGTTCTAAAGTCTTAGGATTTTATGTATTTAGAACTCTAATTTATATTGTTGGCAAACCATGATCAAAGCAATGTGTTTAGAAGTGTTTTAGTCTAGCTCAAAGTTGTGCATTTATGTAAAGTTGGAATTAAGTTAAAGCAGGAAAGCATTATGCCTTTCGACCTGGCTCGATCAATCGAAAGACAGGCTGGATCGATCGAAGCTCGGGTAGAATGATTTTCTGCAGATTTTTCCAACTCAGCCCTAAGTGTTTTAAAATGTTTTTAGGGTTTCTTATTTGTCCTAAGTATAAAAGGCAAACCCTAGCCACATTTTAGTGTTGCTCATAATTGCGGTTTGTGTAAATCTCTTGTGAGATCTAGAGGAGCTTTCCTTTACACAAACTTAGGGTTTTCAAGGAGAAGATTTATCTACACCTTGATGATCAATTCAGTTGCTTCCATTGAAGCTTAAAGAAAACACAAGCGGGTGTGCTTGTATCTGGTGGTGAATCCAAGAAAGAAGGAGTCCGTGGATTCGGAACTTGCACGTGGTCGTGTTAGTAAGTTCTACTAGTTGGTAGCAATAAGAAGTCGAGTGTGGGGGCTTGTAAGTCTTATTGCATGAACTTCGATTCTTTCAAGATAGTGGATTCAAGTTTACCTTGAGGATAGCTAGGTCAAATCCTCCCCAGGTTTTTACCGGATTGGTTTCCTGGGTGATCATATCTTGTGTTATTTATTTTCCGCTGCTTTGCATAATTTGATCTTTGTTATTGTGATAACCTGAACTTGTTTAATTAGACTAAGTAACAACTTGGCTAATTACCTAGGTTAAATCAATTGTTTTAAGGGGTCTAAAAACCATCACAAACCCTAATCATCCATACCCATTTTTTAGTGTCTTCTGGTCTCTATAAATAGAGACTGAACCTCGTAATTTAGCACTTTTTTTACACTCTAGGAGGCATATGTTTTAGGCTCTCAAATTGCCCATATTTTCGGATCCCCTCTATTAGTGTTGCTGCCTAAATTAGGGTTTTTAGGTTTCAAAGAGAATTGAGCAAATTTCTTTGAACCCTAAAACATCCTCTCAAGAGCAAAGTGTACTCATGCAAGAGGTTATTTTCTAACCCTTTTGTTTTTATGCTTTTCTTTATCATAATGATGCATGTTTAATTGTTTTAGATGTTCACATGTTACCTTGTTAATTTAGTTTATGAAAATATGTTTTTGATTCTTTTATTGTTGATATAATCTATTTCTTGGTTTTAAAGATCGGCATGTAGTCAACTTTTTTTCTTCAAATAAAATAGATCTGCATCCTCCTTAGATGCAGATCTGAATTTTTCTTCAAATAAAATAGATCTGCATCTTTTTTAGATGTAGATTTGAATTTTTCTTCAAAATAAAATAGATCTGCACCTTCCTTAGATGTAGATTTGATTTTTCTTTAATCAAAACTAATTTGTATCTTCCTTAAATACAAATCTGATTTTTTTAAATGCATGCAAATTTTTGAAATAAAGAAAGAGATCATGTATTATTGTGTTTGTGCTTGTTTTAATTCCTGATTGCATAAATACATATTATGAGTGAAACTCTCTTCTTAAAAAAAAAAAAAAAAAAAAAAAAAAAAAAAAAACTCTTTTTCATTCTTTTTAATCATATAAAAATAGATATGATTTTTGAGCCATTAAAAACCTTTTTTATTATCATCATAAAATAGATCTAAATTTTTATCATCAAAAATCCATTTTTTTTTCTACATACTACAAAACAGATCTAGTATTTTGACAAATTAAAATCTTTTTTTTTTACAAATCAAAACAAATCTAAATTTTTAAAACGAAAGAAGAGACTTCATCTAGAAATAAATTTGTGTGATTTAGTTTTTTAATTCAACTTATCATTCATGACATGCACAAAATGGTACATTGGTCACAAGAGTCTAAAAGACTAGACTCTGTCTGGGCGGAATGGGTGCCTAACACCTTCCCATTCCATAACCTAGCCTCCAAATTTAGGTTTTTAGTTAAGTAGATCTAGCCTTGTCTTTGATTATTTTGGGTAGAATGTAACTAGGACAATAAACCATGTATTTTTGGTAGATTGTAACTAGGACAATAAGCCACGTATTTTGGTAGATTGTAACTAGGAACCAAAGCTATGTAATTTTCAATTTTTCAAATATGTAATTTGTCATGCCATGTTCTATTGTAGCCCTTTTGTCGCTTTTGTCTCTCTTTCTTGAGTTTTGGCCTATTGATTCGAACTTGATACCTTATGGTCTTTGTCATCGTCCATACACCCTGGCCCATATCAAAGGGTTTGGTTCATCCTTATTTGCATGTCTATGTTTGCGTGTTTCTATGCTTTATGCTTATGTTAGCCTCTCTAGTTCTAAGCTTTGCCACGTTTGACACCCTTAGCGGGTTTGTGGTTGTGTGGTTACATCTAACACCCATGAGGCCTTGTTTGGATGTAACCATTTGGGATGCATCACCATGATGTAGGTTACTTCCTGCCTACTTTCCCCTTTTCTACTTCATGCAATGACATACTTATCATGTTTGTTTGCGCCACCTATTGGCTTTCTATGCATCTTTACATGCTTGCTCACATGTCCATGCATAAGTCTTGCTTGCTAGTGTGTCATCCATACTTCAACACAATGAAGCTATGGACATCTGATCCAAACCTGCATTTGTCCCTTGTGGGCACCACCTTCTATTTGCCTTCTTGCTTTCTTGTTTGTATGTTTATCTTTGCTTGTCATGTCTCCCACCACATGCTATGCTTGCCATATCTATCTTGCTTGTTTGCTTCTGCACCCTTTTGCACACTATCTACGCATCTCTTTCTTTCCATTGCTTGTCTATTGGTTTTCTTGCTCTTCCCTTTGCATGTATACACACGGAGCGAGGACGCATGGAGCTAGGGCACAATCTCCTAGGTGTAAGCAAAAAGGGCGAAGACGCAAGCATGTAGTCATAAGCCAAGCGGCAATTTTCAGTAGTTTTACGGGTCTAACCTCTCCCATTTGGTTATGTACTCTTTTAAACCACCTTCCTTCCTCCCTCCTTTTTCTCTTAGATGAGTTGTATTAGGTATATCATGCAGTGTACCATTTGTCCTCATCTCTAGAGTGTGGCGACCTCTGTTTACTTTCCTGCACCTATATTTTGGGCCATGCCCTAGGTATGTAGGCATTTACTTTCCTGCTTTGTGTGTTTGCATTGTCCATGATGTATGTATATATATATATACCTACCTACCCCTTTCTGTGTGATTGTCATAGTCCTTATCACCTAAGGTGAAGCGATGCCTAATTTTCACCACGAAAGTGAGGTAACATGTTGTCGGATTTTTACCATGGAAAGCTGGTACTTTGCTCGAATGCCTTAGGAAAGCATAGATTAAGACCACACCCATTTAAAACCCAAATATCAAAGGCGCCATGCACGCAAAGCCCCGAAAGCCAATGCCAAAATCATGTTTTTACTGCCAATCTCCAAAAATTAAGGTTTTATCAAAACAAAGGATTGTCCTTGGACAAGCATTGTGGGGTGCCTAACACCTTCCCCACATGTAACCAAACTTCTAGAGTCAAGAATCAAGATTTTTTTGCCATCCACATTAGATTAGGAAAAATTTCCTTTTTCTTAGCCTAGGATTGGTAATAAAATCAATTAGAAACAGGTGACCGATCACAACTTAGAAAAACCCAATGATTAGTGGCGACTTCACTTACCTTTGGTAATTCCCTTAAAATTTGGCCATGATTCCAACCACACCTCCAAAGGTAGAAAAATACCCACCATCGAGGAGAGAGCACCCGAAGCTCCACATGAACAACTGCACAATCATTGTGAGGGGCCTCCAGTAGGCCCCATGCGCACAGGAGCGTCACCATAACAGGTGGTTGAACGAAGGCCCTAATGATTCTCCGTTTTGGGCTGGGCATCGACAACTTCCTTTATGGCGCTTTGGTCGTCCAATGTCCTTTTTGGATGATGGGAATTTCTTGGTTCATCGAGTACCAATTAAACTTAGTTTAGACACCAATAAAATATTTTCTATCTTTAAATTTTTAAAATTAAAATATATATATATATATATATATATATATATGGACCCAGCCCTAATGAAACTAGAGATAAGGCCCATGAGAGGAAAATGAATGATCTTTGTAACTGGGTTTCATCAAAATGGACTTAAAAATTCCGAAGGACATAAAAAAGGGAAAATGTTTTTTTTTTTTTTAACATGGGACATGGACTTATAAAAGGATGTTTGGTTTCAGGCATCATAGCACCGCCAACTTATAAAAAGCACGTCCTAGACCTTACTTGGGTCAAATCACCTGGCTCAACTCGTTTAACCAAGATTGACCTTAGAACCTCAATAGAGATGGCAGCAAAAAGTTTGGAGGGATTCACCAAGAAGGTAGCCCAAATGATGATGGATCAAAAGAAAATGTTGGAACAAATGGGGGCTTTACTGTCGATACCGTATTTTGTCTGACCCCAATTAACGCATCAAAATAGAGTTTTAAATCTAAAAAAAATGGTGAAAACCCTGATTTTAAAAGCCAAAAGTTGGGAACAAATTAATATAGTCCAATTTACCCTAATCAGATGATTGAGCAAAAATCCAAAATCAATTTTGCCATTTTTGGCAAGAATTTGACCAAAAAACCCTAACTAGGGATGGACAAAATATTGACCTTTTGATATGACCATCTGATCAAGCCAAATTTTGGACCATCTTTTAGGGCATGATTTTCCCTTCGAAACGATAGGTCATAGGCCATAATCGTAGTTGAAACGGATGAGATATCAATAAAATACCAAAATCTTGATTAAATATATCACTATTTTCAAGTCAAAAAGAGCTATTTTTGGGCCATTTTCGTGCAAAAAATTGTACCAACTAAGCCACAATTGAATTATAGTGTTTCAACTACCTTCCATAAAATGGGCCTGACGATATCCACCATGGATTAGTAGAAATGAATTTTCTACGAAAAGTGCTACAGAATTTCCTACACTGCATCACCTCTCTTCCAAATGTGATATATTGATGATCGTAACTCTAAATTGAGCGAAGTTAGGACCTATGGAAACTAGAAATCTAGACCTTCCTAGGAACACCAAATTTGAAGAAATCCAAGCTATGAAAGGCCTCCAAAGAGCTAGAAGAATGAGAGTGGCACCTGGCATTATAGTGCACACCATGATGTAAGCCATCTGCCCCTCCTTTTCCCCTATAAATATCTCCCCCTTCCCCTTCCTCCTCTTGGAATTTCAAACCTACAAACACCCAAAAAATTCTTTAGACTAAGAAATATTTTCTCCCTCTCTCTTTCCTTTTATTTTTTTTTGTCTCTACTCTTAGCCTTTTTTTTACTTCCCCTAGGAAACCTCTCTAAAATTTCACCCTCTCCCTCTTTCATTTCTCATAAGTGGCTAAGCTTGTAAGGAAATGGGTTAGCTCTTCTATAGCTATACCCATTTCTTTTTTCCTTATCCTTGTAAACATTACATCTCATATATAAATTGTTTTACTTTTACATGTCTATTTACATTCTTGTTCTCTACCGTCTTGCTTTTTATTCATTATGCTTGTTCCTTTACTTGTTTTTCTTTACAGTGTTCCATTTACATATTGCTCTATTTACTTGTTGTATTATTTATGTATTGTGTTGTGCTATCTATTTGTGGGTTTCTCCTAAATGAGTTTTTCCTAGGCAAAATATGGGTAGGTTTCCTAGAGAATGGTAGAAAACTCTAAGTCTCCCATTTCTTAATATGGAAAATAGCCTATAAGGCCTAGATGTGATAAGATTAGAACTTATTTAGGGGAAATTTCTAATGTTGTTCTTTATGCATATTGCTATATTTGTTGTATTTACTTGTTGTTCTTTACTTGCTCCATTTATTTTACTTGCTATTCTATATATATTGCTCTATTTGTTGTGTTCTTCTCTCTCTCTCTCTCTCTACACCTAAAAAATCTTTTCTACTCTTTTTCTTTTTGGTTGTCTTCTCACTTGAGAAAGCAACAACAAAATATATGATAAATCTTTACATTCCTAACTAGAGGATCTGCGATAGCTTAGTCCATGAGTGCGACGAAACTTAGTGGAAAAATAAAGCTTTATCATAGGTGGGTTTTTCCTAAATGGGTTCTAAACCTTGTTCCTAGGCACAATATGGATATGTTTACTAGAGAATGGTAGAAGGCTCTAAATCTCCCATTTCTCAATATGGAAAAGAACCAATAAGGTTTGGATGTGGCAAGATTAGAACTTATTTAACAGAAATTTCTTAAACAATGGTTTTCCAATAACTTTACTTTATTTTTTTGTATTTAAATTCTTTTACATTCCAAGCACTTTACTTTATTGTCTTGTATTTAAATTCTTTTACATTCCAAGCACTTTAATTTATTGTCTTGTATTTAAATTCTTTTACATTCCAAGCACTTTATTTTGTAGTCTTGTCTTTAAATTCATTTACATTCCAAGCACTTTATTTTATAGTCTTGTCTTTAATTTCCTTTACATTCCAAGCACTTTATTTTATAATCTTTTCTTTAAATTCTTTTAAATTCCAAGAACTTTATTTTCTTGTCTTTAAGTTTCTTTACATTCTAGTCTTTAAATTCCAAGCATTTTATTTATGCACTATTATTTTTATACTTACCTTTCTCATGAGCAATCTAGATTGCCATAAAGTAAAAAACTTGAAATAAACAAACTTCTAAAAAATGTCTTTTCTGAAGAAATAAAAATGGTTCTAATGGCCATCCCCTTTTTTAAATGTTTTTCAAAAGAATTTCCTTCTAAAAACTCTAAAAAGCCTTCCAAAGGAAAACTTTTTCAAAAAAAAAAAAAAAAATCCATTTTCTTCAAAAATATGATTTTTAATATGTCTTTAATTCCAAATTTCCCTTTTTTAATATGTCTTTAATTCATTGGTTCTAGTTTTTAAACATAAACTTTGTTTTCTCAAAAATTTTATCCTCTCAACAAAAACCATGAGATTTTTTAGATCTAAAGCCATTTCTTTAAAAGAAAAACCCATGGGAACCATTTATATTTAAATCAACTCTTTTCCTAAATTCTTTCCTTCAAAAGTTGTTGTTTTCACAAAAAGATTTCCAAATTTAAACTTTGTTTTCCTAAAAACTTTTTGTCATCTTTTCAAAATATTAAAGTTTAACCCTTTTGGCCCATTGTGTTTCTGCATGAGAAATGAGAAAAAATAGAGGATAAATTTGCTAAAATGTGCTATATTTCTTACCATCTCTTTTATTTTTACATTGTAATTATTCACATGCTAGGTATATAATAAATAAATTGTCACATGCTAAACTATATACTATTTCTTGCAACATAGTAAACTTTTCTCACACTCTATATATATTTCACATGTTTTGTTAGTAAATAATTCTTTGAAATAAATATTCACATGCTACTTTATAAATAAATAAATACTCACATGTATAAATATATATTGTTTGTAAAAAATATTTTTCAAAAACAAATGCCAAGTATCTAATTTTTTCACCAAAAAGAACGTTAGAATTAAATTTAAAATGGGGTATTATCCTTTGGATAGGCAGTGTAGGGTGCCTAACATCTTCCCCGCACGTAACCGAACTTCTAAGTCCAAAATATTTGGTTTGAGACTTTTGGTTTATTTCAATTAATTAATTAATAACATCAAAATTGATTTTAGTTAATTAGGTAATTTAAAAAGAATTAGACAAATAGGTGACTAATCACACCTAATATAAAACCAATGGTTGGTGGTAGCTCATAAAATAAAAATAAGAAAAAGAGAGCCACACACACACACACCTCACCCTAGAAACACATGCACACAAAGAGTCGCGTCACCAATGATCCAATGTGTGATAAACCAAAAGAAAATCGAAAAAAGCATTAAACAAGCTTTTTCTCATTTTTGGGGCATCCACACTTACTTGCCTAGAAGATGTAGATGGGCAAGAGACATATAGATGAAGAAGAAGAAAGGGAAGAGTGGGATGACGAAGATAGAGTTGATTATGAGAAGAACAAGAAATTTGAGCAACTTATTGTTGATATTGTTGTAATGAAAGAGAAGATGGAAAAAATGCAGTTCGCTTTCTACAATGCCAAAGTTGTGGATCCTCTACCTCCCAAGTTCAAGATTTCTTATACTGAAAAATTTGATAGGACTGGAGATCCAAGGCAACATGTTAGACAATACATAAGCCTAACTTAGATGAAGGGATTAGATGGTAAGTAAACCTTGTATGCATTCCCTTTGTCACTAACAGGGAGTGCCTTGAGATGGAATTATAATTTAGATCCAAGTAAGAATACTAAATGGAGTGAATTGGTGGATTATTTTGTAAAACAAATTGTTTTCAATACCATGATTAATGTCATTTTAAGAGATTTATAGACTACCAAGCAAGGATTAAATGAAACCTTTTCTGAGTACATGACAAGGTGGAAGGGGAAAGCATTGAAGATGGTCAATAGGCCTAGTGAGAAAGACTAAATCAACATGTGTTAGAAAATCTGGTTTTGTATCTCATACAAAACACACAGCGGAAGCAACAAACACGGATCTACTTCATTCATGAAAGATAACATGTAACCTTAAATTCTAGAACAAAGAATAGAGAGCGTACCTTGATGCAGTGAAATTCAAAACCAAGACTTGAGAATACCTCTAATCTTCATCTTAATTCCACATGGTGCCCAAGAAGTGTGGTCTCTCAATCAGTCCTTTTGTACATTGATTCTCAAAGAAAAATCTTTCTTCTTCTCCTTATGGAGAAAAATTGATTTCTTTTCTTTTCATCATACGTACATTCTAACTACATTGGTAGTTACTTTATTTAATAAATCTTATTAAATAAAAACATATTATCTAATTGGGTTAGCCTTTTGGGCCTACCTAATTGGGCTTTTGTTTGTGGCTTGAGATGGGACCAAAGGAAACAAATAATACTTTAGCTCCAATGGGCCTTGGGCTTTTCTGTCAACTCTTGACAAGTCCAAAGTTACCATTAATTATATTCAATACCATTATAAGAATATAATTGCACTCTAGGCCTTATTAATAAATTATATTCCAAGACTTTATTATACATACAACCCCTTCATTAAAATATTCGTAATAATACAAAGTCATGAATGTTGACTGCCACTTTAAAGATTACTACATCTTAATCCTTGAATATCCGGTTTAATCCTTTAAGTTATTCATCATATATTTATGAAATCCAATTTCATAAATATATACTTTAGTAACTCCTTACTAAAGTGGTTGGGCCCAACACTCTGAATAATCAAACCCATTAAACTGATCTCAAGGGAATATTTTATATCTTCGTTAAGAGATTATGAATTCCATCTTGAGAAAATATGTTCCATCAACATTAAATGCGGCTGCCCAATATACTGAGGTTTTGATCATAACTTACAGATCTCACTCCTAATATATCAAAGCAACCTACACCTCATGATCAGGTCCATTATTCTCTCAGGATTTAGAGTTGATGTAAATAGAAGTCGTAAGATTTATTATTCATTTGGCAGTCGTTAGGAGAATAATAAATCTCACAGCGGTCCAGTTCAATATGTTTTAACTCTTAAAACATATCAACTAGAAGTCTTTGCTTCCATGATCAAGACAAATCATCTTAGTTCATATGTTATAGTCTTCGTAGATGAAATGCCCAATTTTATCACCGACTACGAACTAAAATTCTGAGATTACAAAGAACTTGTGATTTATATCTTCTGTGACTTTTCACATAAATCACATACTATGCATATCATGGACTAAGATAATGTCCCATTAGTTTATTTATAGATAGTCTAATATAATTAAACTATTTAGTAATTTTTGACATGCCAATAAATTGGATTTTAGGGCACAAACCCCAACAACATGATCATTAAGAACTTGCTTCCAAAATACAAAATAGGCTTTTGTCATCACCTATTAGTTCATTTGGAGAAATGGGTGATTGTAGGACACGAATTAAGGATGCTATTAACATTGGATAGTTGGAAGAGAATGAATGGAAGCCTCTAGTTAAGAAGACACATGGGGGAGGATCATTCAATGCTAACCCATCCAACCTTGCAAGTGTGAGTGCCATCATACCTTAACAACCCATGACCTACCGAAACAATACCAAAATGTCCCGTCAAGATTTCTCTGACCTAGGAATGCCACTTGATTAAGCCTATGAGAATCTAACTTCAAAAGAATACCTCAAGCCTTTAGATCCCCACATCCATGCCTAATCATGTACCTTCCAGTTGGAACCTCAATGAGTTTTATCATTTTCATCAAAAGTCTAGCCATAAGATTGACAAATATTTCCGCCTTAAGAATGAGATACAAGACGTAATATACAATGGGACTATTGTGATTAAAATAATGCAAGCCCAAGTGCAATTTTTTCACAAGTAATAATATCTCGGTGAGTCCGAGGTTGATCCACAGGGAATGATTGACACTAATGTAATAACCTCTACTATAAAGTAGTAAATAAAAATAATTGTTTGTTTGTTTTTCCACCCAAAGATGGAGCAAGATAATATTGAAACTATAATTGAAAATAGCAAAATAAATTTAAGAGAAATTAATGGAGAAAAACACTAGGGATTCAAGCATCCACCTAATATTTTATCATATGAACTTGGAATATTTTTAACTCAATTAGGTAGAGAGCCAACTCCCCTAATGGGAAGATAAAACAATAAAGTACTCAAACTATGTGTAAAGTAGATTGAATATGAATGATTGAGCAAATAATTCAATTGCATGTTACAGGGGAGATTAAGCATTCTATATATTATCTTATTTTATTTTTATTTTTCTATTCTTTTTTGTGTTTTGGTTTTGGGATGAGTTTTGTGGTGGTTTTGGTGTCTTTGGTGGTAAGTTCCAATGGCAGTAGTGGAGGGTTTGGGAGTGATGGACGGTGGTGGTGGAATGTGTGGTGATGGACGGGGTGAACACAAACATTTATTTGAAAATAATAAAAAGCACATACTAAGAATTGAATAACCATTTTTTTTTATTCAGAAAGGTTCTAGTTGCAATAACAAAATAAATACTGTCTATAACAACACTACAGATCATAGAAGCTTTCAGTAAAAGGCTAAACTTAAACAATTCAAAAAATAACTAAGCAACATCCCCCAATTTCATTTAAATAAAGAAAAAGGGAACATGCTAGACACAAGTAAATGAGATTCTATTTAGAATAGAACTTCTATAACCTATCTATAGATAGTTATTCTTCATTCCGCATTAGTCAAATTTTTTTGGTACAAGCAGGAGGGTTTTGCTTGCCCGAAACTGTGGGCTGGACATTAACACAAGTGGAAGTAACAGATCCACCTTCCTTGTATGCAAGATCAATGTCAGTAACCACCACCTGTTGGCACGGTACACTCTTACTGCAAATAAGCTTCACAGCTTCCTGTGTTGAAGAAGTTCCTCTAATGTCCTTGAAACTAACATTGCTGATCTTAACTTTAGAGGGAGACTGAAAGCAAAACAAACAAACAAAAAATCCACCCAAGAATTTGATATTAGAATTTATAATTTATTTTCCTTTTTTTAACTTTTAACATCAAAATGTGTGTATATATTTGGGATATTTATAATAACCTCATTTGAGCATTGACTATTTGGGCAATAGTTTTGATCAATAAGGATAGGATTGGCAACATTTTTCATGATAATATTCTCGAAATGCATATCAGAAGCAGTCCCAGCAGGGGAAGCAGGCCATGTTTTGATTCTAACACCATTTTCCGTATTGCTAAGAATGGAACCAATAACTCTGATTCCTGAAACAGGTTGTTCGTTCTCATACCTACCAAGACTTCCAATACTGATACCATGGCCAGGTCCACAAGTTACTTGATTAATAGTAATATCTTGGGTTCCATCACCAATAGAGATGCAATCATCACCTGTTCCAATATTGGCATTGGTAATGTTGATCTGAGATGAACGTCCGATGTGGATTCCATCAGTGTTGGGGCTATCTGCTGGTGCAGTTATGGTAACATGTTGGAATTGCAAGTTCTTGCATCCCAAAAGGTGGATGTGGAAAAATTTGCTGTCCTTCGATGTAATGTCTTGGACTATTGAATTTGTGATGAAGTTGAACCTTATATTCTGTTCATGTTTGCAAGTTAGATAAACTAAAACACCAAATATGAATGCTCAAGTTTCATTTATATATTCTCCTAAAAAAAGTTTCATTTAAAAATGTCATATTTAGTAAAATGCTGACGATTCAAAAAAATTACAAATTGGTTTGGTAATAAATTTTATAAGCATCATTAAGTCAACATAATAAATAGGAAAAATGGTAAAATTATAACAAATATTATCACGTAAAAACTTACATCCTAAGGTGTCTATGAACGTGGTTGGTACTACTTCAACATTATTATTTTATATAAACAATTTTAACTTAGACCACATACACTTTGTCATAACTTAATGACATGTGCAATTGTGATTGGTGAACTATCACTTCCATATTTAACCATCCTTTTTTCTATATCACTCATAGTTGCATTAGTGTTGTAGCACAAAATGTTGCATCCATATTCCATAGGCTTTTTCATAAATAAATGTTGAATTAGTTCTTTTGTGAGTTGTGATACATCCCTATATAAAATTTATGTCAAATCATTTGTATTATCTTCAGCATCCTCTAACATATAAATGCTTGAATTACTTTTTAGTAATGAGTAAAGCTTGTAATGTTGTAGTGACTATATATCTAAGTAGAAAATGATGGAATTGTAAATGCTAATCATTTAACATTTAAATCTTACCGAAGGAAGTGTGTCGCAGTTGTACTTTTTGGCACAATTATTTTTTTGCCATGCCATTTGTCCTTGGCCATCAAAAACTCCTCCACCTGACACAGTAAGACTATCGATCGTGTCAAAAATGACCCAAGCATCTTTACCCTTGAAGGATTCAATGTCTGATGGGGATTGTAGGGTGCCTTGAAGGTTAAACTCAATAGCACCTTTGCATGGACCCAACAAAGTCACTAAACCTAGTTTGTAAGCCCCTGTTGAAATCACGACTTTACTTCCTGCTACTGCGCAGGCAGCTTTCCAAGCTTGTGTCAAAGCCTAAACACATTAAGAAAATTCAAAATCAGTATATTACAATTATTTTGCATGTTATTTTTTTATCAATTTGATCAAGAAACCAGTTGGTTTTTAGTGTAAACAGAATTTGAACCTAAGTTATCTTATTCAACATTAAAAGGCTTTATGAGTTAAGTTGAACACGCTTTTCATGTTAATTAAGTATGGTTAATTGTACTACACATATTTATACCTGAGTGATATCGCCATTAGGTTTTGCTCCATATGATTTGACATCAAAAACCTGCCCAGCATTGGTGGATGCCAACAACAATAGCAAGGAAACCGTTGCAATGCTAAAATTCTTTCCCATGTTATTGATCTTCAATTATTTCCTGGTTATTGCCAATTTGTTGTACGGAATGATGAATACCCCATTTGGTTTGAAGCTATTTATACTTCAATATGTGAGTTCAACACCGTTGAAGCTATCCAACTAATATTAACTAATTTTACAATTGACTTATGCTAAAAACTCTAGGGATTTGGACACGTGGTTTTGTCAAAATAATTCACTTTGCCATATTTGTCAAGCTCTCATTCCCTAAAATTAAACCCCTGATTTTCTCTTAGACACAAAATGACCATTAACGGTTAACCACTGAATCCAAATCCCTTGATTTTCTCTTACACACAAAATAATCATTAACAGTTAACTAGTGAAACCAAATCCCTTCATTTCCTTTTAGACACAAAATGACTGTTAGCGGTTAACCAAGTTAAAAGGAAGAGTGACCAAGTAAAAATATCAATTTTAGTAAAGGCTAATGAATACATATAAAGACGGAAAAAAGAGGTGATCAAAGTGCTTTTTTAGGCTGCTCTAATTTACTAATGCGTATTTATGATATATTTTTTGCTAATTTACTAATACTTGTTAATATTCTTTTTCTAGAATGCTAAAAGTGGAGCATATAAAGATGGAAAAAAGAGGAGATCAAAGTGCTTTTTTTCTTATTAACTACTCCCTTTGTCTCAATTTGTTTGTTCTTTATTCCATTTCTCGGATATCCTAAAATATTGTCCTATTTCTAAAATTAAAAACCATTAATTTACTAATATTCTTATTATGCGCCTACTTTATTTCCAAAACCATTTTTGATAAATTTATTTAAGGGTAGTTTTGGAAACTTATACATTTTTATATAGCAAACAAAATAATAAATAATGCTCCCTTAAAAAGTTAGATTTTTGAAATAAGATAAACAAATTGGGACGGATGGAGTACTAGTGTATAACCACGTGCATATGCACAATTATATCTAAAAACAATCACAATTATACACATATATGAGTTCAAATTATACCTGGTATTAGAGTTACAACTTACACATTTTTTAAGCTATGAATTTCTAAAATATGTAATGGTTTCTCATTGAAAATTAGATAGGACATTTGCCACAAATATTAAAAAATTAGATAGGACTCTTAACGCAAAATTGAACTCTAATTGAAATCCAATTTAGAATATAATTGGATTTAGACTCTTCTATTTTTGTACCTAATAATTAACTTGACACAAAAATTAAAAAATTAGATAAGATACGTGGTGCAAAATTGGACTCCAATTTAAAATCTAATTGGACTTTTCTCTAAGTTTTGGCTCTAACTATATATATAGACTCATTCTAAAAAGAGAAATTATATATGTGTGTATATATATATGTTGACTATTATCATAATGGTAGTGGGGGGTAAAAAGAAAGGCCCACTCCTGACTTGGGCTTGGCCCACACAAATTCAGCTGGTCCTAATTACCTTCTACTTTAGCCAGTTGGAATAAGGACAAAGGTGCTGCAACTCGGATGGTCTTACCCACGACAATGACCTATCGAGGATGTGTTAATATGAGGATGAATGCCACGTTGAGCACAAAAATTGGCGTCAGGCACAAGTTACCGAGTGATCTTCATAATTTTAGAGTTTCAGGCCCCACCTCTGATAAACAATTTGATAGGCGGGAATAGTATTACAGACACAAGGACCCACGCGAGTGTGGAATATTTTGCCATTATAAGGGCTTCACTGAGAGAAGCGTATAAAAAGGGGGAGGAAGAACAAAAAGGGGTTAGAACAACATTGGGGAGAGATACACAAGAGAAAGGTAAGAACACAGTCTTGGAAATATAGAAGTCCTGCTCGAACTTCAAGTAAGGAACTCGGCTATTTGGGAGCCTTCTCAGCTAGGCTTAATTTGAAGCAGTTCAATACCGAAACCCAACCCGAAGTAAAAAATAAATTCGGGGCTTGAGCCCAATCAGCCCAAGGTTGTTAGGTATTCCCCACCACAATTGTTGTTGTTTGTGGGAAAGCCCAACATACTGAAGGTCTAGGAGTGTACACAGCAGTGGTGTGATGGAAGAACGACATGCAAGCGAAGGATTGGTGGGGTCGAGGGACAACCGCTCAAGGGTATCGTCTCAAACCCTCAGATTGGTACTGTAAGGGCATATGAGGGAACATCATAACTGTGACAATTTGGAAACACAAGGTGACTTGCATGCAACATCGTCCAGGGAGGAGTGGACTATTTCATACAGACCAGAAGACTTTTACCAAAAAGTGATAGGGACCAGGAGTTAGAGAACTTGCACAATCAAGTGAGAGAGCTAGAATTGGAAGCTTGAAGAAGACACTGAGGAAGGCTCACTAAGAGGCCTTATTATAAGGATAGCTTAGGGACCCCACTGAAGTCCGTTTCCATTGTCCAAGGACAGGTCTGTCACGGCTAAGGAAAGCAATTAAAGGTCCCTGAGGAGGCACGTGGAGGACCATCCTAATGTGACTTTTGATGCCATGAGCTGAGCATTAAGGTGGATATTGCAATCCTCTTTTTTTATGGAAATCGAGAGAACCGAGATGCCATGTTACTTTATTCGCCCTCCATTCACCAACTATAACGAGAAAATGGATTCGGTGGAGCAGGTGAGTTATTTCACCCATCTGATGGCTCTTTACTCCCGAAAATGATGGATTAATGTGCAAGGGGCTCCCTTCTAGCCTCGGTCCCACAATGATAAGGTGGTTCAGTGGATTGGAGAAGGGCTCCATCCACAATTTTGAAGAGCTGATCTAGGCTTTTGGGGCTAGATTCATGACATGCATCCGAGTGCCACAACCTATTGACGCTTTGCCGTCCATGACCATGGGGGATGATGAAAACTTACAAGCCTATTTTGACAGGTACTAGGAGTTATACAATAAGATTCAAGTGAATAATGAAGAGGTAGCCACTCGTACGTTAAAGTTGGGGCTCCCTTTTGATTTTAAGCTAAGAGGTTCATTGACAAAACAACCCCTTAAGATCATACACCAAATTATAAGGCAGATAGAAGAGTACAAAAGGTTAGAGGATGACAAGCTGCAAAATGGGGGTAAAGCACTAGTCACGTTCAATGACAGAAGAGAGACTAGGATGGGTAGTTATCAGCAAAGGCTAATGAGAGACATGGAGGGGCAGAATCCCATTCCCTAAGGAGAGGGGATAAACTTGATGTTTAAGGAGCCTGTACTCTAGATCCTGAAGAAAATTAAACACGAATCATTTTTCTGCTGTGTTGGGTTAAAATGAATTGACATCTTGTAAATTAATTAATTACCCAAGTTAATTAATTAGATTCAATTACATGCGATGGTGTGGTAGCACAAACAAATCACCGAATAACTAAATGTAATGGAAAATAAATTTGACACAAGTGATTTGTTTATGATTGGGGAAAACCACCAAGGCAAAACCTTACCGGGTGAATTTAAGATCACCACTCCCAAGAATCCACTATTATCAGTCACAAACGGTTACAAGTATAAGGAATCTTACAAACCCTTTGGCCTATCCTGAAATACCAACCTACAGTTGAACATTTTCCCCAATATCCAATAGGACTTGTATTGTAGCGACAATCTTTTCATTCAATGCACGAATCACAGTACGTGACTAACCAATGATGCACGGATCCCCGTACGTGAATAACTCACCAACTTGAAGAAGATTGATGGATACAAAGTTCTTCAATTCATCAACAATGAAAATCAGGAAGCTCCTTGGTCACAAAACCCTTAGCGTAAAGATGTAGTTGCTTCTTCAGAGAGAATGATGAACTAGTTCACTTCCTGCATGCATGACGGCCTTTAAAATATGCCTTATATATGTCTAGGGTTGTGAGAAAAGAAACCCTATACAAATATTTCAGCATGGCCCAAAAATCAGATCTGGAATTTTTGATTTCATAAGCCTCGACAGAAATAGTTTGTGTTGAGTTTCAACATTAAATCTCGATAGAAGTCTTTCTGTCAAGATTGCTATCGATCTTTAATGAACAGCTCTTCTTCACTTGTTTCTTGGTTAGATCTTCATGGCTTTAACACTTGACCTGAACAACATTGTTCTTGAAGTCTTAAACCCATCATAGATCTATCCAATTACAAATAAAGTGCATTTTGTTAAAGGATTAGCCAATTATATAAAATATGTCCCTAACAATCTCTCACTTTGGCAATCCGTGACAAAACCACAACAAACAAATGAATCACGAGAGAAGTCTTAATTCACTAAACTCATAACCACTTGTTGAATTACAAAATAAATTTAACTCTAACATAAACTCTTGAAAGATTTTGCAAGAAGAGAATTCATGGCACGGTAGACTTTCACAACCTGTCTTTCTGAAACACTTAAACAAGACTCATCAAGGCATCATGTGTGAAATAGAAATAAAGATTGCATACATAAAGAAACATGTGTATAAAGAGAGAAAAGAAACAACACATGTAGAGGTAGGTGAAGAAAAACATACATCATCACCATATATATGAAAGTAAAGTACAATGTATGTAAATAAAATGGTCACAAGACCGGTGTACAAGAGTCTAAAAAAAATAAAAAAACATGTAAACCTTACTAAATCGCTTAAAAGATATACACTCCCCTTAACAAAAATGTCCTATACTAACTCTCCCCCTAAGTACAAGACTACTCTCAAACCAAAACCACTCCCCCTTTTTGTCATGAATGACAAATGGCAAGTCACTGAGAGGTTGTCATCTCGTCATCACCAAAAGAGCTAGCATCATCCTCATCATCATCAACATCTTCACCCTCATTAGCCGAGGCCTCTAGAGAAGGAAAAGGTGAAGAAGCAAAGCCAACCATGAAAGCTTGTCTGCGAGCAATGCGACCGACTCGAGTGTTCATCTGACACATCTCATCTGTGAGATAGTCAAGACAACCACCAAAGTCAGCCTCCATCCGCTGAAGTTGCACCATGATGGCCTCAAGGGTCACACCACTAGCTGCGGAGGTAGAAGGAGCGGAAAAAGATGGAATAGTAGAAGCTGTAGGATCAGTCGTCTCCACTCATGGCCGCTTCGATCGAAGTTGGGCCTTGCTTCACCAGACAAAACCAATGCTGATGGCACCCATGATGGTGAAGAGAGGAAAGAGAGGAATGGGAATGTGAAAGTGCTAAAGGATCCGTGTGATAGCTGAAGGAAAGATGAGCTTATCATGAGTGGCGGTATCCTGATACACATCTATGATAGAGGTGATGAGTTGAGAGGGAAAGACAGTGGAGTGAGAGTGAATGTCATCACCATGTTAAGGAATCTTGGACCTTTGGCAAAGCCTGAGCATGGAGTGTTTAGCTTACCACCCCATAAGGAAGAAGTCTCACAAAAGTGAGAGATAAGCTCATCTCTAGACATAGTCCGTAGATGATCACAGCTAGGGTAATCAGGATGAGCTACTCTAGGAACATGTAATACCTCAGATATAAGATCCGGAGTAACTACGATACGTGTACCTCTGAATGTAGTAACTACGATAGAAAACGCATCTCGATGTATTGAGGTTTCTATCAAGGTTTAAAGTTCGATAGAAAAGAAACTACTAAGGTTCTATCGAGAAGCTGTCGACGGCAAAAGATTTTTCTTGATAGATCGAGGATCTGCTGAGAATCTATCAGGCAAACAAAGCACTCAGAAATTTTCTTTGATGGATCGAGAAGCTGTCAAGGATAGATCGAGAATTTGTCAAGGATCTATTGATAAAAGAGAAAGAGGAGCTCGATAGAAAAGAATCTGTCAAGGATTTGTCGAGGAGCTGTCGAGCTTGAAGAAAGAAGGTTTTTCAAGGGAGGAAAAACACAAAAAGATGAGTCCAATAAGCAAGCTACTCAAACAAACATACAATCAACATATTAAGCTCTCAAAACATGTTTCAACATAGATGCAAAGCATATATAGATCCAAAAACACACACACACTGAACAAGTCTAACCAATTTTATATTTCAAAAACAAGTTAAGATAGATTAGTGAGCATATATTAACACATGTATCTCCTGTGATGGCCAAAACACATTGTACCTACACATGTATGAGTATGCGTGTTGTGTGTGAAACCATAGCAAGAGTGCATAAGCATCTCATATTATGAAGATTTGAGACTAGAGAAAATCAATTACACTCACACACAATCATAATTGCTTGATGGGGATTATCACCTTCGAGGTACATCCTATAACTCCTACATCTCCTAGAAACACACCTACAATCATATTAAAAACATTTTGACTCTTTTTGCTTTTATATTTTTCTTTGCATATTTTTCTTTTTGAACATATCATGCATGGGCATAAAAGAGAGAAAAGAAATACCTAATTATGTAAGCCAAAACATCACAATTTTGCTACGTTGAAGCACACAGATGTTATACATGATTGGCAGGCTTTAGTGGTGAGATGATTATTTATACCTTTCTCTTAGGATTTTCTAGTCCTTCTCATCAAAAATAGTGATATAAGTATGAGATATAAGAGACAATCTTAATCATACTCATCAAAAACATGAGCCAAAAAACTCACTTGTTTGGTTGTGCATTGAGATGCTCATCTAAGCTACAAGAGATACAAATTTTAGAAAACTTTGTTTCAATGGCCATTTAGGTTACACTAGTACCAATATACACAAACACACTATTTTTGTATTTTTCTAATTTTTCAATTTTTTATTTTATTTTTATGTAAAAAAAAAAAAAAAAAAAAAAAAAAAAAAAAAACAAACAAACAAACAAACAAACAAACAAACAAAAACAAGTAAACATGCAAAGCATAAAACTAGACTGACTCATAAACAAAAAATCAAAACAAATAAGTTATGTAAAAACATAAAGGGAGAGAGAGAAAAAGTAACTGGATCACTTTGAGCCTTTTTCCTTCCACACCTTGAAAAGACCTTTCTTTTGTGTGAACCTTTGATCCTAAGGAGACAGGGAAGAATTGAAAACATTCAAGTTTGAAAGGAACATGAGGGTCTTAAGAAGATCTCCAAGAGAACCCGAAGATGGTGGAATCTGACCTTGACCACCAGATGGTGACACACTATTACTCTGTTAAGTGGCTAACCACTTATAGCAATTTGGACGAGTGTGTCCTGAAACTCCACAGTGATGACAGAAATGCGACTTCTTTGGTTAAGACTTCTTGTTATTATCCTTCTTATTCCTAGGGTTTTTAGTCTCTTTCTTTTTCAACCTTAGGGGGTGCTCCTAGAATAGATTTGCCCTTGTCTAAGTTCTCACTAGCTATTTTAGTTCTAGCTTCATTATTTTTAGCATCATTATCATTAGCAGGTGAAACAAAAACAATCTTACTAGAAGAGACAATATTAGGAGAAGAGAATTCATACCCCGAACCAGTTTTGTCAGAAGCAGCTTTATGAAAAAATAGCATCTCATCGAGCTTTGCGCTGGCAGTCCTCTCCAATTGAGCTCTGACTTGAAACAACTCTACTTCAAGCTTCTTGGTCCTTTCAACCAAGAAATTGTTCACAAATCGTAGTGCTCCAATGGTTTGATTGGCTTCAAAAACCTTGGTAGATAGTTCCTCTCGATCTAGCTCCACATCACTTAACTTTTTGGTGGCCAGCCTATACAGTTTCTCATATTTTTCAAAAACCTTATACAATTTTTCATAGGTTGTATGGATGTCATCTTGTTCATTCATTTTCTCAAACTTGGATTCCAACAAGTCCTCTTCTTCAACCACTGCTTCTACAATCCCCTCAGTAGGATCCACTGTGGCAATGAAAGCACTCAAGATTCCCTTGTCATCTGACTTAGTCTCAAGCTCAGTATCACTCAAGGTAGTAGCAAGAGCCTTGCTTTTCTCAATTGACTTGAGATATGTTGGACATTCTTGTTTCATGTGTCCAAAACCTTGACATCTGAAGCACTTTGGTTCGAAGGGAATAGTATACTGACTGCCATCTTTAGCATCCTTCTTCCCCCTATCTTAACTTTTGAATTGAGAAGAACTGGATTACTTGTGGTCCTTGTCAAAACCTTTCACATTGGCATTCTTCATAAACTTCTTAAACTGCCTAGTGATGTAGGACTTCATCTTGGAATCTTCATCATCTAAAGACTTATCAGTTTCATTACTTTTGGCCTTCAGTGCCATGTTCTTACTTTTGGTTTCTTTCTCGAGTCTAGTCAAACCTAGTTCATAGGTCTGCAAGTTGCCTATCAACTCGGTCAAAGGAATAGAGTCAATATCCTTTTATTCTTCAATGGCAATGATCTTGGCATGGAATCTTTCAAGCAAAGGCCTTAGCACCTTTCTTACGACCTTGGGTTCGGGAATAGTTTCCCTAAGATTAAAGGCTGAGTTGACTATGTCCTTAAGTTTGGCATAGAACTCATCGAATGACTCATCCTCCTTCATCTTGATCTCCTCAAAGCATGTAGTAAGCCTTTAAAGCTTGGAATCCTTGATAACCTTAGTCCCTTCATAGGTTTTCTGGAGAATAGTCCATGCTTCCTTTGCAGTTTCAATCAAGGATATTTTCTTAAACTCCCATTCGTGACCACACTGACAATGGCATTCAATGCTCTGCCGTTGAAGTTTGCCACTTTAATCTTTGCATCATCCCAATCAGCTGGTGCTTCCTTTGGCTTAGTCTAGCCAACCTCCACAACTTACCACACTTTCTCATCTAAATACTACAAGAAAGCTCTCATGCGTACTTTCTAGTATGCATAGTTAGTACCATCAAATAAAGGAGGTATAATAAGAGACTGTCCTCTATCCATGACAAATAAGGGTCAATGGACCGCACAACAAAGATTAAAACCTAATCAGAGTGTGCCTACTCTGATACCACTTGTTGGGTTAAAATGAATTGACCCCTTGCAAATTAATTAATTACCCAAGTTAATTAATTATATTCAATTACATGGAATGGTGTGGTAGCACAAACAAATCACCGAATAACTAAATGCAGTGGAAAATAAATTTGATACAGGTGATTTGTTTACAAATGGGGAAAACCACCAAAGCTTCCACCGGGTGAATTCCAGGTCACCATTCACAAGAATGAACTATTATCAATCACAGTTACAAGTATAAGGAATCTTACCAAACCTTTTTGCCTATCCCAAAATACTAATAGGCCAAAAATGAATTGACCCCTTGTGATAAATTAACCAATTAATTTAGCCAAGTTAATTAACATGCAAACGCGTGGTAGCACAAACAAATCATCAATAAACTAAGTATGCAATGGAAAATAAATTTGACACGATGATTTGTTTACAAATGCGGAAAACCAACACGGCAAAAACCCCACCAGGTGATTTTAAAGTCACCACTCCCGAAATTCCACTATTATCACAACAAGTGGTAACAAGTAAAGGAATCTCAGTACCTTATAACAACCTACAGTTGAACCCTTACCCCAATACCCAATTGGACTTGTTCTGTAGTGACAATTTCTACTTTCGATACACAGCTCCCAATACGTGACTAACCAATTGCGCGGATCCCAGTACGCGACTTCAATCACCAACTAGAGAAAGTTGTTGGCTACAAAGTTCTTCAGTTCATCACACGATGAAGATCCAGAAGATGTTTAGTCACAAAACCCTACAGTGCATAAACACAGCAACTTCTTCACAAGAAAGATGAACTAGAACAAAACTCTGTCTCCAGTCACAATTTGCTTGAACAAACTTTGCTCAACACTTGTGCAACTTGTGAACACTTTGACGGCCCATAAAATAATCCTTTTATATGTCTAGAGTTATGAGAAAACAAAGCCCAAACACATAACCTCGGATTGGAGTTAAAACTGAACATGAAATTCTGTTTTTCATAAACCTCAACAGATACCCTATCTGTCGAGCTGCTGTCGAGCCACAGGGCTGAACAGCTCTGTACGTTTTTAGGCCCCTTAAAACACAACCAAATTAACCTAGGTAATTAACCAAATGATTACTTATTCAAATTAACAAATCTAGGTTAACACAAATATATCATATCAATATAAAGTGCGGAAAATAAAAAACACAAAGTTATGATGACCTAGGAAACCAAACCAGTAAAAACCTAGAGAGGATTTAACCTAACTATCCTCAAGGTAAAGCTGAATCCACTATGAAAGAGTTAAAGTTTACACAATAGCGACTTAGACCACTAACATCCTATTGCTATCTCGAGTAGGAAACTTACTACCATGACCAGATGATAGCTCCGAGTCCATGGACTACTTCTTTCTTGGATTCCCAGCAATTACAAGCACTCCCGCTTGTGTAAGAAAATAATGCAAAACACATTTTGCTTCCTTTTTCCTTTTTTTTTTTTTAACATATCAAAATAACATAGAATGAAATGTATGAATGTTATGCAATGCAAATCCTAGAAACAAAAAAAAAAAAAAAAAAAAAAAAAAAAAAAAAAAAAACCATAACAAAGAGCAATGGTCACAAGAGAGTAGAGTAAAGAAGCACAAGGACCATGTCAGAAAGACTCACTTAGATTGAGCCTTTTGCATCCAAAACTTTTTAGATGCACCTCTAGCATTGGAGTTCTTATCCACATTAGAATGATTTCCAACTCCATGTTTGGAATAAAGGTTAAGACCCTTTACCAATTCACCAATAAGTACCATAGGATCTCGTGTTTGAGGCACAGGTACTTTTGGTTTGTTTGCTCGCTTAGCAGCTTGCAGCTTGAAACAGTTCGGACAAATATGCCTAGACTTTCCACAAAAATGACACACCCATGCAGGCTTATCATGCAACTTGCCCTTAGGAGGGATAGGAGCCTTAGGTTTAGACTCTTGAAGATCAACCCTAATCTTCCTAGGAGGTGTAACTTCTACAGATTTAGCCTCACTCACAAAGGGTTTGACAACCTCACTCACAGGGGGTTCGGAAGAAGAAGAAGGAACAAAGTTTGTGGAATGGAGTGCAGGCACAGAGATGCTTTCTACAGAACCTAAGCCAGTTTTGTCAGAGGGAAACTTTTAAACACTCAGTATGTGATCAAGTTTGGAGCTTGCAAACCTATCAGTTTGTTCTCTAGAAACAGATAATTCAAGTTCCAAATTCTTAACTTTATCAAGCAAAAGCATATTCTCAGTCTTCACATTATTCAACAATTCATTAACATCAAACAGTTTCACAAGAAAAATTTTCTTTTCAAGTTTAAGAGATGCAATTTTCTTTAAACCTAAATCAACACTCATAGCATCCTTTGCAGCAACTTTACAAAGTTTATTGTAGGCTTCTTGTAAATCTGCATCCTCATAAAGTTCCCCATCAGAAGGGTTCTCCTCAATAGCAACACTTTCATTAACTACAGCAGTAGCAATGAAAGTAATGAAGTTTCCATCCTCATCACTACCAGACTCATTGTCAGAAACTTCAACATCACTAAGAGTTACAGCCATAGCCTTAACCTTAGACCTCAAGAATGTTGGACATTTAGATTTCACATGACCATACCCTTGACATCCAAAACATTATTGACCCATAGTATTATTAGAAGGTTGGCCTACTTTTTCTTTAGGTTTTTCAGTGTTATTAACCTTAGTGGGATCATTCCTCCTAAAATTTCGAAGTTCAATAGTGTTCTTACCTCTTGCCTTTCTGTTGTTGTTCCTAAGAAAATTTTTAAAGTTCTTGGCAAGGTAAGAAATCTCTGTAGCAGAAAGTTCATCATCAAATCTACTAGCATCAACATCATTAACAGACTTGAGAGCCATTGATTTAGATTTGCTAGTCTTAGGTAGGTACAACTCATAGGACTGAAGAGATCTTACAAGTTCATCAACAGGGATGGAGTCCACATCCTTGCTTTCAGTGATGACTGTCACTTTGAGTCTAAAATCCTCAGTCAAAAAATTAAGAATCTTCCTAACAATTTTAGGTTGATCATAGATTTCACCCAAATTATATGCAAGATTAACAATATCATTAAGCCTAGCATAGAATTCATCAAAAGAGTCATCATCAGACATTCTAATGCTTTCAAATCTAGTTGTTAATTGTTGCAACTTATTAATTTTAACAGCCTTTATGCCTTCATGCACAATCTGGAGGATATTCCAAGCAGTATGAACAACCTCAATATTAGAGATTCTCTTAAATTCCTCCATAGAAACAACATTAAAGATAGCATTCATAGCTTTGCTATTGAACGTGGCTGCTTCTTTTTGAGAAGTTTGCCACTCACTAACAGGAGTAGTGGGCTTCTCCAATCCATATCCAACGGAGTTCCAGACTCTCTCATCAATTGATTTCAGGAATGTTTTTATCCTTATTTTCGAATAAGCATAATTATTCCCATCAAAGTGAGGTGGGATAACAAGAGAGTATCCGTGTTCCATGACAACAGGGGTTAAGGATCAGCTCAGTGATTAAAAGATCAACAATAAGAGAGCAACCCGTTCTGATACCACTTGTACGTTTTTAGGCCCCATAAAACGCAACCAGATTAATCTACGTAAATAGCCAAGTGATTACTTAGTCAAATTAACAAATCTAGGTTAATATAAATATATCATATCACTGTAAAGTGCAGAAATAAAGAACACAAAGATATGATGACCCAGGAAACCAAACCGGTAAAAATCTGGGGAGGATTTAACCTAGCTATTCTCAAGGTAAACCTGAATCCACTATGAAATAATTGAAGTTTACACAATAGCAATTTAGACCACTAACATCCTATTGCTACCTCGGGTAGGAAACTTACTACCACGACCACATGATAGCTCTGAGTCCACGGACTACTTCTTTCTTGGACTCCCAGCAATTACAAGCACTCCCGCTTGTGTATCTTTAAGTTCTTATTGTAGCAACTGAATCGATCACCAAGTTCTTAACATAATCTTGAAACTTGGAAACCCTAAGCATATGTGAAGGTAAATACCTCTTGATCTCACAAAAGATTCACATGCACAGTATAAGGAGCATCTCCAAAATGTGGCTAGGGTTTTCCCTTTTATACTTAAGACAAAAACATAAAACCCTACACGTCAAATGGGCTTGGGCTGAGTTGGAAATTTCTGCTGAAAAAAAATCTGCACAACTTTCGATCGATTGAGCTAGATAGAATTGCACAATAAATTTTGCAGTAACTCGATTCCAACTTTACATAAAAAGCAAATACATTGAGCAAGTCTAAACAAGACTAAAACGTTTTGATCATGATTTGCCAACATTATAAATTGAAGTTCTAATACATTTAAACCTAAAGTCTTAGAACCCAACAAGCTCTTTTAAGCTCGATATATGGCTAGCTATAGAGCTTTAATGACAGGCACTTTCAGCTTGTTTCTTGGACAGACTTGCATGGCTTCAACACTTGATCTTGAAACAAAGTTTCTTGAAGTATTAAACACATCCTAGATCTACCCAAATACAAGTATAATGTGTTTTGTCAAAGGATTAGCCAACTACATAAAATAGTGACATATGTTCCTAACGAGTGAATCACATATGTCCTAACAAATACCAACCTACAGTTGAACCCTTACCCTAATGCCTAATTGGACTTGTATTGTAGCGGCAATCTTTCCATTCAAAGCATGCATCGTAGTACATGACTAACCAATGATGCATTGGTTCCCAGTATGTGACTAACTCACCAACTTGAAGAAGATTTTTTGTTGCAAAGTTCTTCAGTTCATCAACAATGAAAATCAGGAAGCTCTTTGGTCACAAAACCCTTGGCGTAAAGACGCAGTAGCTTATTCAAAGAGAATGAAGAACTAGGTCGCTATCTGAATGCGCGATAGCATTTAAATAAGCATTATATATGTTTAAGGTTATAAGAAAAGAAACTCTATACAAATATTTCAGCATGGCCCAAAAATCAGATCTAGAATTTCTGATTTCGTAAGTCTCAACAGAAACAGCTTGTGTTGAGCTTCAACATTAAATCTTAATAGAAGTCTTTTTGTCGAGATTGCTATTGAACTTTAATGAACAGATTTTCTTCACTTGTTTCTTGGTCATATCTTCATGTCTTTAATACTTGATTTGAGTAACATGTTTCTTGAAGTCTTAAACATATCCTAGATCTACCCAATTATAAGTAAAGTGCATTTTGTCAAAGGATTAGCCAATTATGTAAAACTAGCGTATAACCCGCACAATGTGCGGGATACTTTTATTTATAGTACTAAAAAGCAAATAATTACTTGCAAGGGGAAAAAAAAAAAACTAAATTCAGGGTGTTTTTTAATAGAGATTTCAAAATCTAATCTTGAAATTTGTGCCCATTTCAACAAAATTTTAAATAGATCTCTTAGAAAAAAAATATATATATATATTCCTTTACCACCCATATACTTAAGTAAAAAGAAAGTGTTTTTTTACTCCAAGATTTATTATTCAAGAGAAATAATATTTATTTTTTTTTAATAGAAGCATATATAAGTAACTTCGACAAAGAATAATTCATAATTCAATATTATGATATTCAAATCCTGTAGTATTAATCCATGAAATGCATCAAACTACAGTAGTAAATAGCCTCACTAAATTCTACACCAAAGGAAAATGTAGAGTGACAAACAAAGAAATACAAATAAAGAAATTATTGAGTTTCACCTAAATGCAAACCATTGACCAAGGAGATTTAAGAATGTTGTCAAATTGTCTAAGAAAAACTAATATTTAGGATATATATACTAAATACAATAAATTCTAGTAATAGCACAATACAATTTAATTGAGTGTTGAAATCAATCAACTTCAGACAAAAAAATTCATAAAAACTTCCAAAGGTTTGTGTCATTTCAAGGCATCGTTGTGTGAAATAGAAATAATAAATTGCATACAAGTAATAAGAACCATGTGTGTAAAGAAAGAAAAGAAACAACACATGCAAGGATAGGTGAAAGAAACATACATCAACATATATAAAGAAGATAAGTACAATATATGTCAATAATGGTCACAAGACCCATGTACAAGAATAAATGTATCTAAAATAGAGAAAAGAAAAAGATACATGTAATTGTCACTACATCCCTCAAAAATATCAACACTCCCCCTAACAAAAATGTCCTACACTAACTCTCCCCCTAAAAATGACTACTCTCATATCCAAAACTGCTCCCCCTTTTTATCACGAGTGACAAAGGATAAGAGTGTCAAGTAGACATCTCGTCGGTAAAGCTAGCATCTCCATCATCATCATCATCTGAAGCATCATCATCATCACCATCATCATCATCCTCATCCTCAGAATCAAAAGCCACTGGAGGAGGTGGAGGAGAAGCCTTAGGAGAAAAGCCACCCATGATCGCCTACCGACGTGCAATATGACCGACATGAACTTTCACCTGATACAACTTTGTAGAGAGTGTATCAAGGCGAGCATCCATGTGCTGCAGCTGCGCCATGATGTCTCTGAGTGACACATCGCTCGTAGAAAAGGAGGGAGGGAACGGATGTGGATGAAGCAGAACGAGATGGAGCCGAACAAGAAGGAGCTGCTAAATCCAACTACCGTGACCTAAACTACGCCTCGCTACGTTTAACGGTAGCGGCGTCTACGGCACACATGACAGAAAAATAGTCAGAAGAGAGAAAAGGAATAGAAAAATGGCATAAAATCTGTGTGATAGCCGAAGGAAAAATGAGCTTATCACGGGTAACTGTATCCCTATACATATCTATAAGAGAAAGAATAAAATGTGAAAGAAAATGAATAGTAAGATGCTCAAGAAGAGACAACAAAAATCGAGCACGAGGCTTTGTGATAGAATTGTAGTGAGAGAGTGGGTGCAAAACAAAGGTCCTCACCATGTTTATGAATCTAGGACCTTTAGCAAAGGCCTTACATGGTGTAAACTGACGATCACCCCAATCAAAAGGACGCTCACAAAAAGTAGAGATCATCTCGTCTTTGGACACAGTCCTCAGACGCTCACATCCGGGGTAGTCAGGATGCTCTACCCTCGAAACACGAAGCACATCCGCAACAAGCTACGGTGTGACAACAATGTGCGTACCTTGAACGCAAGTAGAAAAGAGAGGTACTGAAGAATCGAATCCATGCATGTTAGAGTAAAACTCCTGAATCAGCACGGATGGACATGTGACCGGGACGTCACACAGTGACTCCCAACCCCTACTGTGAATGACATCGGGTAGGTCAGTGTCAGCGAAGTCCGCCAAAATGACTCGGCGTTCTGAATGAACACCTCGTCGAGAAAAGTTCTCCGAGAAGTCCTTTCGAGCATCCTTATCACAGAACCAAATATGAGAAGGAGTAGGATCAGAAGACGAAGATGATGCCCTAGAACGCAAAGGGTTCTGGGACGGAGCTAACTTACGCTTAGGTGCCATAGACACGACTAATGTAAACAAAAAAGAGATGGAGAGAAAGAGACAATCAAAAAAGTCCCAACACATTTCAAATATAGCAAGTATATTGAAAAAGGAGTACGTATGCATGGGGAATGCATGAACATGTGACATGCAAAAGAAATTGCATCATGGGCTCAGCCCAATCCAATCCTACTAGTACACAATCAATTTGCACATATCTAAATGCATGATAATACTGTTATAGTGCACATAAGATGCAATGCATGAAGTTTTAAGATCACATGAGCATATCCCAACCCAAAATTCTCACCAAAACTTCATCAATTTTGAAAAACCCAAAAAATTTTCAAAAACCCCAAAACCTAGGTTTCAAAACATGAAAATGCATGAAAATGAGAGATTTGAAGCTTACCAAGTGAAGAAAAACTTGTAAAAGCTTGAAGAAACCTTGAGGAAGAAGTTTAGAGTGAGTGAGAAAGGTTTGGGAGGAGAGAACACGAAGCTATTGAGAGAAAGATCGAGTGAAATGAGAACCGAATCGTGCTGGACCTTTATATAGAAGGTCAATAAATCTCGACAGATAGAGGTGTCAAGCCATCTGTTGAGGAAGGTGTAGAGAAAAACAACGTCGATAGATGAAGCTATCGAGAAGGTGTCGAGGTACAAGGCAAAGACATAAGACAAGAAGCTCAATCGATCCACCAACTATCGAGAGGCTATCAAGGATCCAGGAACTTTCTCGATCGATCCACCTAGCTGTCGAGGAAGTGTCAAGATTGTGATAAGAAACAACTTAAGAGCTTGACAGATAGCCAGGTGTTTAGAAGGTGTCAAGATTGCTTAAAAACAATTTTTCAAGAAGGGGGAAAACACAGATATGAATGCAATCAAGCATGAAACTGAACCAATGATCCAATCAACATTTTAAACTCTCAAAATCATCTCTTAACAACAATTTTTAAGCATATAGATCCCAAAAACACACACACACACACACACTAACACTAAACGAGTCTAACCAATTTTATATTTCAAAAACAAGTCAAGACAGTTTAGTGAGCATACATTAACACATGTAAACCTTGTGATAGCCAAATCACATTGTACCTGCACATGTATCAGGAGTAGCAAAGAATATTGCATGTTATGTATGAAAAACATCACAAGATTGCATAAGTGTATATATGTTATGATAATTTGAGATATGAGAAAATCACATTAACTCACACATAATCATAACTATTTGATGGGGACTATCACCTTCAAGGTACATCCTATAACTCCCACATCTCCTAGAATACACGCTTGCAATCATATTTAAAGCATTTTGATCTTTTTGCTTTTTATTTTTCTTTGCATATTTTTCTTTTTAAGCAAATCATGCATGGGAGAAGACACCATAATACATTGCTAGGTCCCAAACCTAAACCCAAACCACAAAATATTGAGATGCAAGTAATGGCAACCAACTTGGTTAGGAAGCTAACCATTGTGTGCCTCAATTATGTTGGGTTTGTTTTCTTGGAGACAACACCAATAATTTTGGCAGAATCGGCAGTCATTTTGGCTAGAGAAATTAGGGCTCTGAAGAGAAACAAGGCAATCATTTCCTTTAACCATTCGAGCTTTGAGTTTTAGATCAGAAAGCTCGGATCTCTTTATCTCACATGGTTCTCTTTTGTTGTGATAGGGATCTTGAGGTTGGTTGGGTTGGCTTAAGTGAAATTTTCTTGTTACATGCTTTTTTTCATTGGCTCTTGAAGAGTTGCTTGATTTTTTTAGATATGATAGAATTTCAACATGTGGCATTAGCACCAATTGGTTTTTGATGTAAGCAAGGTTTGAACTCCAGACCTCATATTGGAGGATAATAGATTTAACCAATTAAGTTAATTGAAACTCACTTTTGTTGTTTATATCTTGCTAATAGATATATGCAAATTTGGAGTTTCATAAATTAGAAACATATATACTTATGAGATTAAATTCTATAAGGCTATGGTGTAAAACCAAAGTTTTTTACCCCCCAATTCCAACATGTTACATCATCTTATCATATATATAAATATATATATATATATATATTATTTTCTCAAAAAAAAAATCTTGTCATATATTAAAGAATAAGCACAACTACACCCAGTCCATTCTAATACCCATCTAAAAGTCCAACCATATTAGGGGTTTATTGAGATGTTATTAAGTGTGGTAAGATATATTGATTTTTAAGTAAAATGCTTATATGAAAATTTTTTATTAGATGGTGTAAAACATGGGTTTAAAACCCCATCCTTACCAAATTTGGACTCATGAAATTAAATTCTAGAAGGATGTGATATAAAACCCAAGTTTTACACTTTCCATTCTCAACATGTTGCATCATCTTATCACATATTACAAAACTAGTCGTCAATCTGAGTAATGCACAGGAAAGCTATTGAATATGATATTTAAAAAATAAAAATCATTAATTTTGTTTATGTTGCATTTTTTTAAGGTATTTTAAGAGATTATTTCAAGTCCTCATTTCATTATAATTTATCTAGAATACTTTACATAATTGAATGAAATGCTTACAAATAAGAGACGACACTAACAACATACCGAATGTAGCAATTACTAGTCCAAAAGAGATGAAAAGTATTCATGCTCTTACAAAAGCATTGTAAATGATCACCACCAAGGGGTATGGTCTAGTGGTCTTGGGTGATGCACAAGATGTGTTGAGTGTGTGGTCCAAGGTTTGAGTCCGAATATGGACTCACTTGGGTTGCCTCCCTCAACAACTCAGAGTTCACTAGTATCCCTCGTGGGGCTGGGAAACTATAGCTCACCGTGGTCCCCCTGCACCCTAATAGGACCCCAGACCCAGCAAGTGGGGTGCTATTATTGTAATGCTCAAGTAGGATTGCCACATTGATTGCCCCCCTTACCCTTTTTCATTTATAAATAAAAATAAAAATAAAAGCATTGTAAATGATCTAACAACAAATGTAGCAATTATAAAGAAGAAACTTTTCAAAACTATTGCATTCAAACCAAGAACAATTTGTTTTGTGAGGAAAAAAAAAACGTATTTAACCCAAAACAAAAAATATTAAACACTTTGCCGGATAATCAACCACTAATGCCAAATCTCAACACTTTCTAAAGGGTGTAAGGGAGAAAATATTTTATTCAATTAAAAAATGTGTCAACACAAAAACCATCACCTATTCATGTATTTTTACATTATTACAAACTTTGTTCAGGGAGAGAAAGATAGAATACAAACTTTGAGAAGAAGATATCTCACATTTATATTATAGGGAACTTGCATTTTTATTTTTTCATTGTGGTAAAAGAGAGTACTAAGAAGAGCAAGGTCAGCTGTATAGTTGATGCAATTGATGCAATTGCTTAAGGCCCCCAAATAAAAGAAAGCCCCACTTGTGAAAAAAAATATATATATGTATATATATATATATAATATTTATCTATATATTTTAATTACAAAAAAAAATTAAGTACTTTTATTGGTCAATAAAACGCATTAAAAATGTCTCATTGTATCCTAAAATGCAGAAGATTAAAAAGGGAAAAAACAAAAATAGTCAAACTTCATCAAACAAAATTAAAATTTAGGAGACAAATTCATTAACTCATTATTGAAATATGTTAAAATCAAAATTAATACTAGATAAATTCATTAATAATACAACGTAATTGTCTTGAAATATGCTAAAATAAAGATTATAAATTTCTAAAACAAAAGAAAAATTCTCTCATCTCTCTCTCTCTCTCTGCCTCTCTATCTATATTCTTATCTTTCTTTTCTTCATCTTGATTCTTCATCTTTTTCTATAAGTTCAGTCTAGCTTGAAATCATTCTTTGTTCATTCCCTTCAATTCACAGTAAATTCAAAATTAAAGAGAGGCAGCGTGGGCTGTGGGCATAGCGGAGGTAACCTTCTCTCCCTCTCTATCTTTTCGAAAATTAAGATTGATGAGTGTACTTTTTATTCAATTTAAATATTTTAAATTATACTTTTTTTTAACCTACTTCACTACTTGATGAATAGGACAACACGTCTTGCACAAGCTGCACAGCCCATAGCACTGCACAATGATAGTGCACGCTACACATAGGCTGTGGGCTGTGTGGACAAGACTGCACAGTGCACACAGCACTACACAGTCTGCCCACAGACCACAGCACATCATAGCTGGCCCCACCACACACTGATTAATAATTTATCACATCTTTTTTATAAATGAAAAAAATTGCAAACTCTTACTTTATCAATTATTATAAATTATCACGCCAATTAATAATTTGATGTATATCATATCAACTCATTTGTATTATAGTGATACTAATTTATTGAACCATGTAATAAATTAATTTTTATTTGTGCAGGTTTAGACTTTAAAGTGGTCATGACTTTGGAAAAATTGCAATAATCAGGTTCTATTATTCTATACTTTAAAATTTATTTTTAGTTAAATTATCATTTTTAATTGTAAATTGTGTTTCATTTATCTATAAATATTCTCTCATTATAAATGTTTACTAGAAAATATTTATATGCTAGAGGAACCTAGATACAGAAACTTAATTAATAATTTTGCATCTCAAAAAGTAAGAAAGATAGATTTTAAATAATAAAAATTCAATAAATATTATTTAATTAATATTTAAATAAAAATAAAAAAAAAAAAAGACTCCACTTAAAATTTTTGCCTTCAAACCCCCCATAGTTGTTGAGCCGGCCTGAAGAAGAGCATTGGGATTAACAGGGTAATAAAAAAACCACTAACCACTATGATTAGTATTACATGTAACACCAAGACTGTCACAGGCAACACCAACACCAAGACTGTCACAGGCAACACCTTTCTTTGTACAACATATGAATGTCTGCATTTCCCAGAGCCAGCAAGCCTCGGATGTCTAACCAAGCCCCAAGCCTCTTACTTGTAAAAATATCCTCCACCTTTATTGCTAATTGAGAAAATAATCCGAAAGAAACCTAGCTATGTTGCCTTCTGAATAACCACTTGTCCAATTGGCCACAAAAGTAAACACCCTCCAAATAAATCTGCAGCTACTCCACAGATTTTCGGCTTCAATCTTCCTGGAGCCAAATCCTTCTTAGATAACCACCATCAACAAAGTCTTATTTAACATCAAATTATTATAGAAGGCAACCTAGTACTGAAAAAAAAATAAATAAATAACAATCATAACTACAAATGCTGGGTCTATCTTTTACTCAATGCTGACTTGGTAATATTTGAGGGAACACTTGAACTTATTGGAGTGTAGCTACTAAATAGAAACCAAGCTGAACCAATTTCCATATCATGGTTTCGCGTAAAAATCATGTTTGCACAAAATCCATGTAGACGTCAACAATTTTACTAAGCTTTTTTGTCAACTTTGTAATAACTATAAAAACCTTGCAGACTTCAATCACCACTCACACATTATAGATATTGTAGTTTATACATGCTAGAATGTGATATTCAGCATTAGGGCTACAGATGTGGCAGCCAAAAATTCAATTGGAAAGACGTCTATGACATTATGATGCAGCAATTAATCGATATATAATTATACTGTGTAACAACATTTAAGAAGAACAAAATTAAAATAAAAAAAAGGTACACATTGTTTTTGAATGAAAACAAAAACCTGAGACAAACGCATGGAATAGATCTAAAATCTGCTTTTAAGGAAAGAAAGAATAGGATACCTTACTTTAAGTTTTGTGATGTAAATACCTTACGTTTTGTGAAAGTGAGGGTTAGATCTGATAGAAATATAAAAAAATCAAAAATCAAAATAAAAAAAATCAAAAATAAAGCAAATAGATATCTAATTATCATTATAAGTTAATAGAATATCATATGAAAACAATACAAACTTACATGGTTATTAGCACAAGACTCTGTGCACCATTCTTGCGCTTGAAGCTTGCCAATGAGACAGAGATTAGGACTAACAAAAACAAAAAACAAAAAACAAAGGAAGATGATACAGTGAACATTAAGAGTTTGAACAGATTTGACCCATCCACTCAAAATTGGCTCTTGTAGTAATAAAAATCTGATCATGGAAGGAGATAGAAACATCAAATTTAATGTTTAGTTTTTAATTTTACATGCAGCCCAGCAATTTTCACCAACAAAATCCCACCCATCATTAGAATTGCCAACCAACCCAAATAAATAAAGAAAGTAATACAAACTCCATTAGTTTCAATAGAAAACAAACTAATATTCTAGAAAAGTTTTTTCTTTTAAAGCCTCTATAGATTCTGATGAAGATTAAGACTTTTTTTTTGGGGGGTTATAAAGATTAAGACTTTTTAACGTATAAAACTCATAGCTTGTCTTCAATTATCTTATAAGTAACATCTAATTTAACAAAATAGTAATTAGCCACTCTGTATTTGCACGTCAATACCTCTTTATCAAAGATACAAAATTTGTGAAGAGATACTATAAAGAGGTGGTGAAGAGCAAATACAGAGCGGCTAGATCAAATTGGAGAAAGAGATAAACACAAAAATCAATAATGTAAGAATAGATTAACTTTACAAACAAAAGAAACACAATCTAATCTTATTGAGATCAAATCTGATTCATATGAACCAATTTTTCAGTTATTTAAAGTAAAAAATTAAGCTAATCAAACTATAAAATAATTCACAGTACATCTCAATTAGTGAAAACTGGAAAATTATTGTGTACTTTCGGAGTACCGTAAATGTGTACTCCCTTCTCTTATATGAATGGTGAGTCTCACTAATTAAATTCATGGTAGAACCCACCATTCATGTGAGATGAGAGAGTACGCATTTATGGTACTCTAGGAGTATCTAATAATTTTCCGTGAAAACTAGCATGTAACCCATGCAAATGCATGGATACGTTTAAAATTTAACACAATTTTTATTATAAAATTATAAATAATTAGTCAGATTATTAAAAGACAATAAGCATGTAACACATATATGTATACGTATAGATAAATTTAAAATTAAACACAATTTTTATCATAAAAATATAAATAATTAGTTAAAATGCTTTTTTAAAAAGTAAACATAATTAGTTACATATTAAAATTCTTACCTAAATTTAATACTACTTATGATCATTTTTTTTCTAATTTTTAATAGGCCAAAATGCAAAACCCACCATCTAAATTTCACCATTTTTCATTTCAGTCCTCTAAGTTTGTATTCTATCATTTCAGTCCTTTAAGTTTCAATCCTCCTCGATTTGGTCATCTGTTAACATTCCATCCATTCTTGTCATTAACCTAACATTTTTTGAGAAATAAATACAATATGCTGCTAACCCTAAAACTCGAACCATTTCCCTCCTAGACCCCCAAGCACTTTTGTACGTGGGGAGGTATTAATTGTTTGGCCCGTTAACCTACCCTTAATTTAATATTTAAATTTTATTTTATTATTTATTTCTTAATTTAAAAAACATTAATTAAAAAAAAAAACCAAAAATTAAAACACTCGTCCCTCCCCATCTGAAGAACAAGAATAGAAACCCCACCTACCCATTGCCTAACCCATTGATAACTGAGACTAAAGAGAGAGAGAGAGACAGAGAGAGAAATCTGGGTTAAAGGGAAAAAAGTGTGCTAAGGGGAGGGTAGTATTAATAAAAAGTAAAACAGGCTAGAATTTGGAAAGTGGAAAGTGCAAGCTGCAACTGCATCAGGGATTTGGGTCTAAAACCACGGAATTAGCCATAGCTCATAGCCCATAGCCATGGCCGCTTCCAATCCCAACAAGTCAATGGCCAAAGCTGACAAACTGCATTACTTTTGTATCTCTTTTTCTTGATGATTATGATTGGTGATTCTCAATGCTAGTTTTTTCTCTATTATTCTCAAACATTTTCTTATACTATTATTATATAATTAGAACAAAACTAAGTCTTACAAGGTGGAATGCCAATTGGAAATTTGCTGCTCAGTTATCAATGGGTTAAGCTAGGGGTGGGTGGGGTTTCTATTTGTGTTCTTCAGATGGGGAGGGACAAGATGTCTGCTATTTTAATTTCTAGGTGTTTTTTTTTTTAATTAACGTTTTCTATTAAGAAATAAATAATTAAATATTAAATTAAGGGTAAGTTAACAGCAGAAATAGATGGAATGTTAATGGAGGACTAAATTGAGGAGGATTGAAACTTAGAGGATAGAAATGATAGATTGCGAACTTGAGGACTAAAATGAAAAGTAGAGATACTTAGAAGGTGAGTTTTGCATTTTGACATTTTTAATAAGATAAAACGTGTGGTGATCTTTGTTATATGGTGATTTTTATTGAGTATATGTAATTGGTTTTTTTTTTAATTTTATAATTCATTATTATTAGATTCTTAGTATTTTGCACTTATTAACTCACTTGGCACAAATATTAAAAAACTTAAGTGGACACATGGCACAAACTTAAGTGTATAATTATAGTATGGTCCCCACATAAATTTAGACATGTGGTGCAAAATTGGATCTAATTTCAAATTCTAATTGAACTTTTTCTTAATATATATATATATATATAAACAAGAAGCACTTAAATCATGAAAGTGGAAGTGCACTAATAAACACACACAAAATCATTATTGTAAGCATATATCGTATATACTTTAAAAAAAATAAAAATAAATAATAAAAAAAAGCTACTGAAAATCTTCAAAACAAAATATGCCTATAGTCACATTTATTTCATTTTTTGGGGTCAGTGTCAGATTGCTAACCTTGCAATAAAATATAGATTAAAAAAAAGGAAAAAGAAAAGTTGAAGTCATGGACTTACCATGTTCAAAAAAAAAAAAACAGCCCCCTTCTATTTCTCTAAAACAGCTTTATCTCTTTCTCCTTACACTCTCCATGGATGACGGTACTAAGAAGTGGGAAAATCTCTCTCTGACCGATATTGAGGGCAATGAGTGTGCTCTTATAGATGGTGTGATAGACAATTCCTTCGCGTTAGTGGCCAAGTTTTTTACAAAACGGAAGATTAACCTCGAAGCAGTAGCAAGGACTTTTCGAAGTGTTTGGAAGTCTGATGGCGATTTTGAATTTAAGGACTTGGGAAATAACAAGGCCCTTATTGTTTTCACCGATAAAGTTGACATGACTAGGGTCTTATTGCAGAGCCCGTGGACTTTTGATAAGTATCTACTGGTTCTTCATAGGTTGGGTGAGAATGAATGTGTCGGCTCTATTCGCTGTGACAAAGCTTTTTTCTGGGTTTAGATCTCAAATCTACCAAGCCGACTCATGACGAAGGCAAATGGAGAACTCATTGGGAGCTCTTTGGGTGAGGTTGTCTTTGTGGATGCTCCTGAGGGTAGTCGGGCTTGGGGAACCAGTATGCGTGTGCGAGTGAAAATGGACATTACCCAGCCATTATGTCGAGGCAGAATGGTCCGGTTGGGTGGTTTGGACCGACACTGGGTGTCTTTTCAGTACGAGCGTCTTCCCATTTTCTGCTACTAGTGTGGCAAACTTGACCACGATGAAAAAGATTGTCGTTTGTGGATTCAGAGCAATGGTTCTTTGAACAGAGATGCACAACCATATGGTCTGTGGCTCCGAGCTAGTCCTGACTATTTACAAAAGCTGCAAGTAGTTTGGGTTAGTTGTCAAGATACTCACCAAGCCAACCACTATACCAAAAGTCCTGGGAATCTACGTCGGACCGTGGCGGAGCATGTGGGGAGTACAGGGGATACGGTGCAGCACAAGGTACTCTCAAATCCCAATATTTCTGTAACTAGTTCTCCACCTATACATCATGTCCCTGAAGATCCAGAGTTCCCTTCAATTCAAAAAATTTCAGCCATTCTAATTGATTTTGAGGCGCATATAAGGGAGATTGATAAGGCGCTTGAGTGGAAAGTATTGGAGATGGTTGAAAAGGATAAGGAAATTTCTGATTCTATATCCCCACTTTCAAATGATGTTGGCTCCAAGTCAAATGGGGCTGATATCACCCCTCTACATGGGCCTGCTCTTGAAGTACCTCAAGGTGAGGTTAATAAGGTCTCTGTTGCTTTCGTTATAGGTCCTGGAGATAATTTTATTCAGGTGGCAAATTCAAAAGGTGGGATTGTTCATGTGCAGTCAAAAAAATCTGGGCAATATACTAAGGGCAAAGGTGGTTGTAAGGGTACAAAAGGAACTGGACCGAGACCCAAAAAAACAGAGGCATCTGAGGATATGGTGATGGAAATTCAAAAAAAGGAGCCTAAGAGGAAATTTGAAGGTTGGACTAATTCTACGACATTAGGGGCAGAAAAGAAAATCAAGTTGGATGATGCTGTGTCTTTGGGGAAGGTGTTTGAGGATCAATTTGGATCGGTGGAGGTTGCTAGGCAACCCTGCCGAGTACAATGAATACTTTAAGTTGGAACTGTCAGGGGCTTGGGAACCCCCGTACAGTTAATGCACTAAAGAAATTAGTGCAAGTTGAAGCTCCCAGTTTGGTCTTCCTCATGGAAACCAAACTTCCTTTGAAATCCATGAAACAAATGTCCAACGTTAAACACTCTCTTGGATTGACACAAGGTTTGGTAGTCCCAAGTGAGGGAAAGAGTGGTGGAATTGCACTGCTTTGGAAACCAGAGACTAATGTTCATATTCAATCTTTCTCTTGGTGGCATATCGATGCTGTCATTGATTCTGGGAGCTGTATTGGGAAGTGGCGTCTGACAGGTTTCTACGGCAACCCCGATACAGGTGGTAGGCCAGAGTCATGGGCTCGTCTTTCTCAACTTGCTACAGTGAATAATCTCCCTTGGATGTGTGTGGGGGACTTCAATGAGATCCTCAGTGTTACGAAAAAGCAGGGTGGGTTGGATAGGCCGAGTAGGCAGATTGAAAATTTCTGGCGTTGTATCGATACTTGTGGGATGAAAGATATTGGATATGTCGGTTCATGGTTTATGTGGAGTATGTTTAGAAATGATTTGGGTTGGATATGGGAAAGACTTGATCGCATGTTTGCAACAATAGAGTGGCTAAATTTGTTTCCAAATGCGAGACTACACCACTTGGCTTCCTCTACTTCTGACCACTGTGCTTTAATGTTGAGGATTAGTTCTCAAGGGGTGCAGTGAAAGAAGCCAAAAAAGCTCTTTAGATTCGAATCCATGTGGCTTAAAGATGATAGATGTGGCATGATTGTGGAAGAAGCTTGGGCTGAAGGTTCACTTGGGCGTGTAGAAAATAATTTTGCGGCTTGTCTGGATTCATGCCATATGGCTCTGACCAGATGAAATATTCGGGAGTTTGGACATATTGGGAAAAAATTGGCAAACGCACAAGACTTACTCCAAGCTTTAGAGGAGAGAGCATTAGAGCTGTCAAACACACTAGAGGTATGTCAACATAGGGCAAAAGTGAACCGCTTGCTTGATCTAGAGGAAAGGATGTGGAAACAGAGGTCTTGTAACCCCTGGCTGAAAGAAGGTGATAAAAATACAAGAATTTTTCATGCAAAGGCCTCTAGTCGAAAGCAGCGTAACAATTATCGGCGTCATGGAAAAAACCAATATATGGCAGGAAAATGAGGACAAGATTTCTGAGGTGATCATTGATTACTTCCAGGAGCTGTTACCACCTCTTAACCAGATATTACTCCGGAATTTCTTGATGCAATAAATTCGGGTGTGACCCCTCAAATGAACCATATGCTCACCAGAGAATTCAGTGCTACAGAGGTGAAAAAGGCCCTTGATCAGATGTACCCTCTAAAATCTCTAGGTCCGGATGGTATGCCCCCTCTCTTTTATCAGTATTTTTTGCATGTTGTTAGGGATAGTGTTGTTAATTGTGTTATTAATTTTTTAAACACTAGTGTGGCACCTCCTAATTTTCATGATACACATATTGTTCTTATTCCTAAGGTAAAGAGCCCTACAAAGGTGTCAGAATATAGGCCCATTAGTCTATCTAATGTCATCTATAAAGTGGCATCACAAGTTCTTGCTAATAGACTTAAGACTCTTATTCCATCTCTTATCACTGAAAATCAAAGTGCTTTTCTCTTAGAGACTTATTACGGATAATGTGCTTGTTGTTTTTGAAATTATGAATTCTATTAGTCAAAAGAGAAGTGGGAAAACAGGAGCCATGGCTTTAAAGCTTGACATGAGTAAGGCTTTTGATAGGGTTGAATGGAGTTGCTTAGAAATAATCATGACTAAGATGGGCTTTCATCCTAGGTGGATATCTATGGTTATGAGTTGTGTCACCTTTGTCACATATTCTATTCGTATTAATGGCGTTCCCCAAGGACGTATTACTCCAACTAGGGGTTTACGTCAAGGAGACCCTTTCTCTCCCTATTTGTTTCTTTTGTGTGTAGAAAGTTTTTCAGCCTTATTACACAGAGCTTCTGAGGCGGGCACCCTTCAAGGTCTCCAAGTTTGCAAGAGAAGCCCTCACATCACTCATCTTTTCTTTGCCGATGACAGCCTTCTCTTCTGTAATGCTACCATTGAGGACTGTGAAAAAATCCAAAGATTGCTATTGGTCTATGAAAAAGCATCAGGGCAGCAAGTAAATAGACAAAAAAACCTCGTAATTTTTTAGCCCCAATACAGCCGTGGAGATCCAGGAAGATACTAAGCAAAGATTTGGGGCAGATATCATCCGTCAACATGAGAAGTACCTGTGTTTGCCATCCTTAGTGGGTAGAAACAAGTGTAATACATTCCAACAATTAAAGGAACGAGTGGCCAACAAAATAGCTGGTTGGAAGGAAAAAATTTTGTCTATGGCAGGTAGGGAGGTGTTGATTAAGGCTGTTGTGCAAGCAATCCTAACACATACTATGAGTTGCTTTCTACTACCAAAGTCCCTTTGTGATGACTTGAATAGTATGGTAAGCAAATTCTGGTGGGGGCAGAAGAATGATGAGCGTAAACTAGCTTGGATGAGATGGGAAAAGTTGTGTACTTCGAAAGCTTGTGGTGGTATGGGTTTCAGGGACCTAAGATCTTTCAATCTTGCCCTTCTAGCTAAGCAAGGGTGGCAACTGCAACAATAATCAAACTCACTTTTCTATCGGGTTTTCAAAAGTAAGTACTTCCCTGACACTTCCTTTGTACAAGCTCAACAAGGCAGGAATCCGTCCTATGTTTGGCGGAGCATTCTAGCAGCACAGTCAATAATTAAGCATGGGATGCGTTGGCAAGTTGGAGATCTGATCTAGTAAGGGAGTTGTTCCTAAACTTTGAAGTGGATATTATCCTTAGTATTCCTCTGAGCACTCATATGCCTAGGGATAAAGTGGTCTGGGCAGCAACACCAAATGGTAAGTTCCCAGTGAAAAGTGCTTATTGGTTGGCTTTGGATATGGAAAGTGCAGAAAATGAAAGTACCTTAGGCCCTAGCGGACAACAGCAACTTTGGAGGTCCATTTGGAGTGCTAATGTGCCCAATAAAATAAAGAACTTTGCTTGGAGGGCTTGTCAGAATATACTCCCTACAAAAGCTAATCTATTCCACAGGAAAGTGATCAGTTCTGAGGTTTGTGACCATTGTGACCAAGGTAGGGAGACAACAAGCCATGTTCTTCTGCACTGTGCTTTTGCTCAATTAGTATGGGAAGCTTGCGGTCTGGTGGTGGATAGAAATTGCACTTTTGAGGATATGATTTGGAATGTAGGAATGGCTCGGGTCCAACAGTTTTTGAACTTGCTCACTTCATGGCCATCTCTTGGAATTTATGGAACAACCGAAATGGGATTCGACATGATGATGTGCCAAAATCTATGACAAATATTGTTCTTGAAGCTTCTCGGCTAATAATAGAATTTCAGGCTATTCAAGATCGCCCTAAACTGCGTACAATCCCTCTCCATACTAGGTGGATACCCCCCATGCCTGGTATGTATAAAGCAAATGTTGATGGAGCTGTGTTCAAGGAGCAACTTGCTGCTGGCTTGGGTGTGATTATTCATGATGCTGATGTTCAAGTTGTTGGTGCCTTAACTTAGCAGATATATGCTCCATTAGGTGCTCTTGAAGCTGAAGCTAAGGCAATGGAAGCTGCTGTGATGTTTGCAAGGGATGTTGGAATTCAAGAGATCATTTTCGAAGGGGACTCACTACAAGTATACAATTTTCTTAAAGGAGGCTCCTTAGTCCCACCTGCTGTTGCTAACGTGTTGGAAGGCATTCTCTATCACCTTCAAGCTTTTCGTTCTTTTGATTTTTCTCACATAAAAAGGGTAGGCAATAGGCCAGCCCATCTTCTAGCTCATCATGCTAAGTTTGTAGTCGATTTTGAGGCATGGGTTGAAGAAACCCCCAGCTTTTTAGAAGCTGCTTTGGCCTCTGATGTAGCTGCTTGCAGCACTTAAGTTTTATTAATGTTATGCAGTAATAAAAAATAAAAAATAAAAAAGTCATGGACGTACCCCTCCATGTGCAATAGCAATGGGCATGAAAGTTTCAGCTAACCACATATATGAGACATAAATTTTATTAAGTAATACTCATGAAGGTTTGCAGCAAATTCAAGAAATTCAAGCATCTAAATAGAGAAAACAATAACAGTAACCACTATGATTAAAGATTTACACATTCAAATTTAAAGAAAACTTTCCATTAACTCAATGTTGGGCCATAGTCTCTACGATCAACAACAATTAGGTAATTGGTGAAAAAGCATAGGCATGTATTTTTTTTTGTCTCACATTTCTTAGGGGAGGAAAATCTCTCATTAACAAAAGTTGCCAGCAGAAGATGTGTACCCACCCACCCACAAAGTGAGGTTAAGAATTATCATCCACAGTAAAATGCAATTCTCAAGGTAAAGATAACATACACTGCTTTTAAAGGGATTGTTTACACCAAATGTCTGTCTGAATACCTAAAAAGCAACCACAAAAATAATACTATTTATAATACAAAACTATTTCTAAACCTAAACGCAATTGGAAAACAAAACATTGTGATGCACTGGGAAAACAATTAGACTATCAGAAAATATGCAATCGGACCGAAAAGTACAATAGAGAGAGAGAGGGGCAAAATGCTTGCTTAGATTCCCTCCACAAACACAGTAATTAGTAAACCACGAAATTAAAAACCTCAAAGTTTCCATTACAAACCTGAAAGTTCAAAAACGTGTACAAAACACCTTTGAACGTTTAGACCCCCAAAAACAACTTAACCAACTCAAGCAATATGTCAAACAACTAGTGTGCGGAAACTTAACACATGCTATAATATGAAATTGGTTAAACAACTATCTAAGCCATAACAAAATAAAACCACAGCAGATAAAATAAAGGCAAAGATAGAGAGGAAGGAAGATACAAACACAAAGACAACACGCGATGTGTTATCGAAGAGGAAACCGAAGTCCTCGGGGAAAAACCTTTCCGCCGCCCTCCAAGTGGTAATCAATCCACTAGAAAATACAGTTGGGATACAAGGACAGCAATAGACCCTCCAAGCCTAATCTACCCAGTGCACCTAAGCCCTCCAAGCTTCTTGCTCCAACGAGGTTGCGCCGAACCTTTTTCTTTTCTAGCTTCCCGGATTCCGCTACTAGACCGTAGCATCAACCAATGAAGATTGGCTCCTTCCTAACTGCTTCCCAGAACTCCAAACGACTGTCTCACAGAGATGATGATGGTGAGAACCAAGTTTGGTATAATGCCTCTCAAGGATTTGACAATGGAGAGGAAGAGAGTAAGGGAATTTGAAGAGACTCTAAGGTATAGATTGTGGGTGAAGCAATCTGGTTTTTCTTTAGGGTTTCTCTCTCAAAATTCTCTCTGGAAGCTCTCTTTCAATCGTGGGTTAAAGGGGTATTTATACTGGAGTGGGAGAGGAATGTGAAACGTCAGGATTTTACAAAACAGGGGTGGCTCGCGGCTTGACCTCGCGGCTTGACCTCGCGGCTTGACCAAGTCGCGAGATCCAGTCGCGAGTTAACCGTATGGCCAGTTGTCCTGTTTTGTCCTATAGTGCTCCAGCTAGCATGACTGTTCATCTTCCAGCATGCTTGGCACGTGTGCAGCTTCTGGCGGCTTGCAGCCGCGAGTCCACCCGCGAGTCCCAGCCGCGAGTCTCTGTTTTCTTGCACACTCTTGAGCAAACTTCACTCTATCTCACTCACTACCCTTACAACAAACCCACCTAAATACAGGGTAACTAAATGCTGAATTACAAGCAAATTTGGCACGGAATAAAGCCAATTAGATGGTTGAGTAAATTCAACCTTACAAAACCCACAAAACTCATAAAACCCAATTAAATACTAAATCCATAAAACCACCAATGAAACAAAAAACTAAACTTGGTGAGCGGCGGCCAAAGAGGTGAGGAGAAGGAGCGGTTAGAGGCAGTGGAGAAGTTTGATGCGTTGGGTTTAGGTTTTGTGACACGGAGAGCCAGATCTCTTATATAGCATTTATAGATAAGCACAACCATATTCCATCCATTCTAATACCCATATGAAAATTCAACTAAATCAGGAGTTTATATTAAGTTTTAAGTTAAAATCCAATGCCACATTGTCTTTTAATTGCTCTGGCTGAGCCTTTCTATCCTGAAGGAAGTCCGATTGGGCACTCTGGCCTCTCAATTATTTGTCATGTGCATAGGACAAAGGCAATTGCTAACTCTGGTATTGTCTTCTCATAGTTAAATATTGACCTTCGGCTCTCTACTGAACGGTTAATGTTTTCTTTGATGGGGTTGCAAAATATTTTAATGCTCCTATAAGGCTTGCTTTTTGGTTCTTCAGAATTAAGTTTTTGACTGCATGTGTAGTGCTTTTAAGCTTGCAGTTACATGATGGGTTATTCAATCTATTCTCTTTAATAGGGAACAACTATCCTACTGTTTGAACAATTTAGAAACTGCAAGATGAGAACAGCCCAGGTATTTACCGGTCTTCCCCTTTATTCCCTATTATTTCTTGCATTTTCATTGGTAGTATTTTTCTAGAAAGAATCTGAAACTGGACCTATTTGTGTTTCTAAATTAACTTGACCTCCTATAGAAAATATGGTTTTATATCTACTCTACGTAGATATTTATTTTAACAAGTTCAAGTGTTTGATTTAACATTTTCCTTCTATCTTCCTATGTCTAACAGCATAGCTGCAATGAGAGTGAGTTGTGAGGCCCAAAACATTAAAGAGTGAGTTCATCTTCATCCTCTCAAAGTTCTATTTTTTCCCCCAGTTGATGTAATAGTTTAAGAATTAATTGCTTTTAAATTTGATGAATTTTCTACACAAAGCCGATGGACTATTTTGTTCATTGTTACTAATCTTGAGTCAATTATGTTCAAAATCCTAAATTCCTTGATGTGTGGCTCTAGCAACTTTTCATATGAAAGTCCCAAAACTTTGAAAATTTAAATTAATAACATAAATCAAATTTATTATCTATGTCCTTCCCATTCCCCTCTCTCATTTTAGATAAAAACTTTTCTTGGGGAATGATCATAATCTGCATAGCATATTGCTTACAACCTTGCACTGTTGTTGACTACAAGTATTCTTTACATGGGTTGCCAATGGACTCTAATGAGTACCTTCGCATATTATATGAGGTTAGTTTCTTTTAAACCCTCTCTCTTTTTGTGCCATTGCAATTTTAAAAAAAAAATTTATATATAATGATTTCTGTTTGGTTACTAAAAAAGTGTAGCAATATAATACATGTGAATAGTTTTGGGTTTTTATTTAGTTTGGTTGGGATTTGGGCATCTTCTTTATATAGATGTCTTCCCCCCCCCCCCCCCCCCCAAAAAAAAAAATGGTTCTATTTGGTTGCTAAAGGAAATCAAGGAATGTAGTGGTTAAAGTTAATCTTTCAAATTATAATCTCAAATAAATTACATTGTTGGCTACTTTGTTGCTAAGAAACAACAGATTTGAAAGTCTTTCTTGGATGTCACCAAAGACACGAAGAAAGAGAAGAAATATTTAAATTTTTATGACATTATTTATTATTAGATTGTATGCATGAAATCTCTTATTATCATTCTCTCAAAGTTTTACACTGTACTACTAACATATGTGGTGATTCTTGACAACATTATAGGCATTTGGAAAACCCCAATTTGACTTTGAAAATATATTACAAACTCTTGGAGAAAAAGCATCATTGTTTGAATCTTTAAGCAATATAGATTCTAATTTAAAAGTGGTTTGCACATTCCAGTCTTTTTGAAAGGGTGTTGGTGATTTTGCTTTAACTTACTAGGATTGTTGTTATAATTGAAGGGGTTGCTGATATTTCCTAGAGGTATGAAAGATTTGGTTTATCATCGACAAAAGGTAGATAACTCCATCCAATTATGATCCTACTTTCATGGAGGAAATGAGAACAAGAAGACAAGCATCTCATGTTTGGTTGGTAAGGCTAAGGTTCTTGCTTTGTTTCTAGCTCAACCATTGCTACTTTAATAAAATCATCTTCTGTTAGTGATGAGTTTAATGTACACAGTTGCAGAACTAGTTCACAGCTATAGGGTGTTAATGTTCGCTGACACAATGACAAAACAATAAACAATAGACTACTATGCAAATGGACAAATGTCTATGTTCAATGACAGATTTGCTATGAAGTGTTCATAAAAGATATGTTTGACTTGCATTGATAACATCTACTCTTCTAAGTTTACGAAAATTTACATGTATTACTTTTTTGATCTGTTGCCTCAATGAAATTATGTTGCTTTAGGTTTCTACAAGAAGTGTTGTTAAAAATGTGACAAAATGTATTGTTTATTTTTATTATCAAGTGTTGTAAACCAAACAAAAAATAAGAAACTTTTAAGTTTTAACATTTGGATTCTTATTGTCAAATATACAAAGGAAACTAAAATTCATTTAAGTCGTGAAATGAGCCTTTCTTTCTTAGGTCCAAGTGATAGTCGAATAATAATGACATCTTTTATAGTACCTCATGTTTGTAGTTTGATTGTCTTCACAAAATCTATTGAGCAAATTCATAATATTATTAATGTTGAGAACCTTTCCAAATATTTATGTAAATTTTAATGTATTCATTTAAAATCCAACCAAATTGAGAGTTTATTAAGATGTTGTTAAGTGTGGTGGGATATATTGAGTTTTAAGTAAATAATAATAATAATGTGGAAATCTCTTATGAAATTGTGTAAAATATAAGTTTTAATTTTACACCCATCCTTACAAATTGGGACTTTATACTTATACTTTAACCTCTGAAGTCCTACGTTAAAATCCTGAATCTATCTCTAAGGAGTAGCCATACATTCAAAACAAATAAAGGGTACGAAAGTGTTGGGTTTATTTTAAATGTCAAGCTCAATAACTTAAAATCGAAAGAGACACAAGCCCATATTCTAGAGTCTTCTTCGGTGGAAAAATAAAAAATAAATAAATCATCTTTGCACCTTTTGGATTTCGCCTTTGGCAATCAGCGGCTTCACATCACAGGGATGAGATGAAAAAAGAAAAATCCCTCAACATCCTCTCCTTTCCTTTCAACAATACCCAACGACCTCCTCAATTTATTCTTATATATTTTCCTTCGTAAGAAGATTGAAATTATTGAGAAGACTAAACACTCAAACCCCTTGAAAATTTTCCTTTGCATTTGGGGATTTTCAATGAGAACACTCCGTACGTGAATTAAGTAGGCAAAAAAAAAAAAAAAGCTTGCTTATTTCCTACTTTATGTACACTGGTTTTCTATATGAGATCATTCTCAAAAGATGAAAAAGACACTATTCTGATTTTTCCCCTCTTTTTGTCTTATAATGAAAAACTTTCTCCTTAGGGGACGAATTCGAAACTATGGCTATGAGTGCTCACTAGCAGAGTTGTTTGTTGTATCCTGAAAATATGACTACCTAAACCATTTGCATCAAAGGATTTCCTAGTGGGAGAGAAATCTATTCTTAAAAGGATAGCAGATTCAATTCCATGCTTCATCTCAACAATTTGATTAGTTCCTACTCTAAATTCTAAATTTTTTATGCTATACTGAAATATCTCTTAATTTTGTTAATTAATTTGAGCAATGTTCATACAATATTTCCAACAAAGTGTTATGAAATATAGTTGAACATCAATCACATAGAATTATAGTTTCATCTCTCACCTCATCGTGCACACAAGCATGAAGGTGTTGCGAATCACTTTGTTCCTATTCCTATGAATTTCTTTTAATCTAAGAAAAGATTAAGTAGAAGACTTGGCACAAACAGGAGGGACAAGTTTGCCAGAAACTGTGGGATTAACATTGCACATTCGGATGTAATATTGACATCTTTTCTATTATATGTCAAGTTGTTTTTTTTTTTTTTTTTTTTGAGGAACTATTATGGGTCCGTTTGGATACAATTTATTTTTGCTAAAACTGAAAACTAAAATTGAAAACAGTGTAGCGAAATAATTTTTAAATGTATAAATAGTACTGTGGGACCTATTTTTAATGAAAAAGTTGTTGAAAAGTGTAATTTGTGGGACTCGTGAATAATGCACGAGTGCACTGTTCATAGTTGACTTGTCAACCATTGTGGGCTGAACACGAAAAAAAAAAAAAAAAAAAAACTCGTGAAACGCGAAATGTAGCTGTGGACGTGGAATCCAAACACATACTATATGTCAAGTTAATGTCGCTGATCTTCACATTCTAGCAAGGAATGCTTGTGCTACAAGCAAGTTTCATAGCAAGCTAGGTTGCCGACGTGCCCCAAATGATCTTGATGCTAACATTGCTAATCTAAACATGTGAGGGAACCCATATGCAAAAGAAACCGTCAAATCAATAAAACTTTTTGTCCAAGCTAGCTTGAATAAATAAATGAATAAAACCAAAGCTTTCGATGTACTAGATGGGATACGAGACGAATATATGATAGTAAACACCGTATTTTGTACCATTTACGACTCGGGCCCCTGTTCCCCAAAGATACCGAAATTCTAAGGCCCAAGGAAAATGAAGGCCAAGGAAACCCTTGGCCTACGTACACAGGCAAGGACTTGCATACACGGGTCTGATTCATGCGTATGTAAGCACGGACCTACGCACGCAACTAGGGTTTCAAAAACCTATGAAATGCAAGTTTTCTACATTAAAGACTGAGGTTTGGAATGAATTCCACATTGTCTGGGAGCCATTCCAAACCTCTATTTTTTAACTATATAAAGCCTTACATGGTATATTTCAAAAACACAGAAAATTCTAAGGGAAAGCCTAAGATTTACTAGAAATAGTGAATCAAAGATGGAGTTTTTCACAAAATATCCTTAAGTCAATTTTATTTTAATTGGGACCTTTTTTGGACTTGATCCTTGAGTTTTGAAGTTTACTAATCATTTTTGTTTGGTTGTGAATATATTTGACTGAGGGGAATGGTCAAAATCAAGCAAAAGAACTTTTTATTTTGAGGTATATGTTATAACCTTTTTTTTTTCCTTTCATTTATGCTTTAATCTTGTTTTCAATCTTGTTTCTTTGCTTTGTTTGTGTTTAGATATGTTTGTTTATCCTAGGGTTTAGTAGTTTTTGTGTTTAAAAACCTGTTAGGTTGCTAGAATTTTCATTTTAAAGTTCTACTATGTTTGTGTTCTTGTTTTCTGGATTAGGGTTCTGCAGGGTGTGTCTACGTGCGATGCTTCCTACATGCATATACAAGCTCGAAGTATGCGTACGCATACAACTAGCCTATGTACTCGTGTTCAGAAACCCTAATCTAAGTTTTACGCTTCCAGTCTTCTTTTCTTTTACACCATATGCCTCTATTTTATTCCTTTTATGCTTTTTAAGTCTCTTTTCCTCTATTTAACTTTTTGTTTGGCTTTAACATGCTAGATTAGGGTTTTCCTCGTAATTCTTGCTTTGATACCATGAACATGCATTCACATGTCCATTCATTGATGCATTGGTGCTGAGATGCAGTAAGGTAAGTAAGGTAAGTCATGCATTCACATGAACGTGCAGTTGTTTGTTATAAAAGCTTTGCCTTCCTTTGATAAACATGTATATGCAAGTCTATATACCATGCTTCGAATGATAACATGATTTGTTTGCTACCTATGTTTCTACCTTGATATATACATGTTCTTGCCTTGGATGTAATATGATGCTATGTAAGGTAATGTATGCTAGGTTGGATATGATGCCATGATAGCTGCATGCTAGGGTTTGTGATGATGAGATGCCATGATAGATGTATGTTAGGATTTGTGATGATATGAGATGCATGATAGATGTATGCTAGGGTTATGGGATGTTTGATGTCATGTTGATTGTTAGATGCATGTTAGTGTGTGTGTGTGTGTGTGTGTGTGTAGAATACAATGTTGAACATTCCTTAAATGAGATTAAGATGTAAGAAACAATGACTGGAAACCAACCTACGGGTGAGGCAGGGTTGGGTGCCTAACACCTTCCTATCCCCATACTGAAACTTTGAACCCATACTCTGGTAGTAAGATCGGTCCTTTCACGTAAGGACACTATATTCATAGTTCCTAGACCATAAAACTAGGTGGCAACTCCTTTGTTTCTCCGCCCCGGTCCACTCGGCCGAGGCATTCTCCCCAACACCACACATTGCGCACACAATGATCATTCTTGGACATGTGTTATGTATGTGTCGGTTTGCACTAGATGCAAGTCAAACCCAACACAAAATACTACTGAACCATTGAATTACTTCTTTTTTCTAATATTTTTGTGAAGTACCTTTGATTGGCATTGATTGTGCGGGCAATATTGTTGGTCTATAAGAATGGGCGTGCAAACATTGTTCATGATAATATCCTCAAAATGCAAATCTGAATCCATACCACTAGGAGAAGATGGCCAAGTTTTAACCCTAACACCATTCATTGTATTTGTAAGCGTGCAATTTCTCACTGTAACTCCAATAACAGGCTATTCATTATGGTACTTGCCTAGGCTTCCAACACTTATGCCATGGCCAGGTCCACAGGTCATGTTTTCAACATTTATTTGTTGGCTTCCATCACCAAGGGAGACACAGTCATCCCCAGTTTTAATGTCTGCGTGAGTAATATTGATCCTACTTGACCGGCCAATATGAATTCCATCAGTATTTAAGCTTTTTCCGGGTGCATTAATGGTAATATTTTGTAAGGTCACATTCTTGCTATTCAATATGTTCATGTGAAAAAACTTGCTGTTCAGTGATGTTATGTCTTGAATCTTCGAATTGGTAACCCCAGTGAACCGCAAATTCTGTACATAAAATCGAAATATATACAATGAATCATATTTCTAGCTTATTAAATTTTCAATACAAGGAATTACGCAAAAAGATGTCAAAATTGAAAACATAAATACCTACTAAGAATCTTAAAATTCAAAGTCTAAGAATTATGGACATAAACACAACACAACACTGCACAAGAAACAACAATACGACAATTCTTAAAAAATTAGAACACAAAAACATGAGGATATAACAATTTATTATTTAAAATCTTTTGGCCCAATATATTATTTATTTATTTATAAGAAAATTTTATATTTATTTTTAAGTGAATGACCTTTGAATCTTGATATTTCTTACAAAAATATCTAAAATTTGTTTCTCCATCCTCACTTAAGTTGTATTACAAGTTTTCTTAATAAATAAAAACTGTCGAAGTCTTTAAAAACATATATAGAAACAAAGGAATGTTTTTTTTTTTAATTTTAAAAATGATAATAATTTTTTCTTCACAACACACCAAGAACATGAATGCAAAAGTGTCTCCAATGCCTCTAACACGAATACATGTCTGGCAAAACAAGATCCTCTCCAACGAAATTCATTTCACAGTTAAAATTTTTTTTTTTTTTTGGGATCTAGCAATCTAAAGAATGTCAAATCATTTAAAATTGTAAATAATGGGAAATTGAACAAAACCTTGTATTAGTAATATATTTAATCTACACTTATAAAATAGATCCATTTAAAATGGAGAGGATCCTATTATATGTGTTATGTTAGACAAACACGCTAGAGATTTGGGAGTGTCATACGAGACGATATATAGCACATATACTATGGGCAGTGAATCGCATATCCCAGTTTTTGCACAATTATTTTGTGACCAAGCAAGTGATCCTTGGCCATCAAAAGTTCCACCTCCTGATACCATCAACCCATCAATATTTTGGAAAACAGTCCAATGGTCCTGCGGGTTGAACTTGTTGCGGTCAATTGGAGCCACCATGTATCCTTGAACCAGAATACTGACTGATGCCTTGCAGGGTCCTTGGAAATTCAATGGACCAACCATGTGCTTTCCCTTTGGTATCACAACGGTGCTAGGATCTGTAGATGTGCATGCCTCTTTCCAAGTACTAGTAATAGCCTAAACATCAATCATGCACAAAACAAACTTCAGAAATCAAATGCAAAAGGCATTAAATGAAAACATTTTAATAAGTTAATTTCAATGAAACTCTCAAGAATGAGAGAAAATTTGTTTACCTGCCTATCATCTGACTTGCCATCAGCCTTTGCTCCATATATATATATATATATATATATTTTTGATACGCTGCTCCATATTTTATTACGTTGATATCTGCACCTTGGGATTTTCTGATTAATGCAAGCCAGATTATCATAAAGCATATATACTGCTCCTATGGTAAATTTTGAATCCATGTTGTATTTCTCTTCTTCTTCTTTTTATTTTATTTTATAGTATCTATTTTTTTATGTAACTTCTTTTAGTTTGAATCTTTTAAATAACGAAGATGTAAGTCAACCTTAAGGGCTTCATTTATGGTGCAATCAGGGATGCTCAATAACCACAAAAACTTCAACCTAATATTAGGTGGTCTTATATCTTTGACTTAAAAAAAAATGTATGTATGTATCATGTATGTTGGTGGTAGTTTTCGTTTCTTTAGAGTAAAATGATCATCCATTATCAGGGTCATTGTGCATGCTTAATTAATTTACCGGCAGGCTTCTCGGCTCTAAAAATTCACATGCATGAACAATCACATATTATAAGGAACCACTTGTGTTGTGTTGAAGCTTATTTGACCTCCAGCCATTAAAGCCATTAGTTCTTGCTATTTAGATTTTATGTTACATTTGAAAGATCATGTATGGTGGACAAACTATGAAACTATTCATTTAGTCAAACGTTATTAATAACATAGGTGGTGATAAAAAGAGAGTTTAGATAAGATGGTAGGGTCAAACTTCCACATCAAGATGCAGTGTATTCTGATTGCATATCACACTGGCATTAAAAATAATAATAATAAATTTAAAAAAAAAAAAATCCAAACCGATCACAAAAGTTGGCATTTTATCTTTAAAGACATTAGGTACAAGATGATCTTTTAGTAAAATTTGTTAAGCTACATATATATTAGAGAAATGAATGGACCTATATTATATATATATATTTGGTATGATTTTTCTTGAAATCAAAGGTTTGAGTTCGATTCGATATTGCCTCAACCCTCAATTAAGAGGTGACATCATTCAACTTTGACTAAAACAATAAATTCGAATGCAAGTGAGATTAAAAAAATAAGCTAAGACTTAACTTCAACTTAAAATAATTAGTGGGTTTTAGTTAACTCAACTGATAAAATCTCTGATGGTTAAATAAAATATCTGGGGTTCAATTTCCACCTACACCAAAAATTAATTAGTCTCTTTGTCTAATGATAAGAAGCTATCATCAAAAACGAACGTTATATGTTGAAACTCTCAAAACCAACTTAAAATAAATAAATAAATAAATAAATCACTCACTCTCTACATCAACAGAATGAGCTAAGTTCTGAAATGTATTGAAGACTCCACCAACTTTAGTCTCAAAAATTAATTAGTCTCTTTGTCTAATGATAAGAAGCTATCATCAAAAACGAACGTTATATGTTGAAACTCTCAAAACCAACTTAAAATAAATAAATAAATAAATAAATCACTCACTCTCTACATCAACAGAATGAGCTAAGTTCTGAAATGTATTGAAGACTCCACCAACTTTAGTCTCAAAGGTTGTCACCGACATATATATCCTACTACTTGTCTCCTTCTTCTTTTTTCTTCTTTTTTTAATTGAATAGTTAGGGCCACGACAATTTCAACCTCAACATCTCCATTGAAAAAGTAAGACTTAGTATGGTATATTAGATTCCCCAATTAAAACTTGTATCTAAGTTGGAAAAACCATTCTTCTCAACAACAAATGGAAAAACCAAAAGATATAAGTTGAACTCTGCTGCACTAATTGATATTAACTAGTATGTAACATGTGCTCACACACGAGAATGATGAATTGTAGTGGTGCTATTGACGTTAGTTTAGGTTATTAAACATATAGGACATAGTTAGACCTGGACATTTGGAGGTACTAAAATAATTTTTCCTTACAATTTATATGATATTGGTTACACCAAGTTTTTCATTATATTGCTACTACTTATATAATTTTGAAAATCACTATTGAATACTACGTAGACAATATCAATTCACAATTATTGTCTATAAAATTCTACTAAATATAACACACAATAAAATAATAAATTGGTCAAATAATATCTCCTAAATTGAATGGGGATAGATGCATAAAATCATTCAACTCAATTACAGTTTATTACATTCAATATTTTCGCATATAAAATATCTGAATAGAAATAGTATAAAAAATATGCTCATTAGTTGAGAGAAAAAATAACAACAAAAATCTAAACAATTTAATTTGCATGGAAAGTTAACAAAAACAAAATTCAATTTTGTTCTCTAAACTTGGGTTAATATATATATATATATATATATGTATGTATGTATGTATGTATGTACAGACGTACGTTCGTACAGACGTACGTACGTACATACGTACTATCTAATTAGTAATGAACCATACATAGTCATAGTATATTACATAAATGGCTTATAAATTTGAATTGATTTTAGTTATACCAAAAAAAAAAAAAAAAAATCTCTCTTCCTCTAATTTTATATATAGAGTTAAATTATAATTATATATTTATATTGGACATCTTGTTTTCTACACTAAATTAACTCATTTGACACAAAAATTAAAAAACTTAAATTAGATAGGACATTTGGCACAATATTAAACTCTAATTGAAATCCAATTTTTACACTGAATTAACTCACTTGCCTCAAAATTTTAAGAACTTAGATTGGACAAGACATGTAGCATAAAATTAAACTTTAATTGAATTCTAATTTAAAATTTATTTAGATTTTTTCCAAGTTTTTCCTATTAATATATATATATATATATATATATATATTATAACTATTTACTTGATTATAACTTTTTACTTGATTGTACACATGATATTTGGCCATCTAGTATCCATAGAAATCTTGACAGATGCATCTCCATTACACACGTGCCTTTCTTTGGTAGGCCAATTTTAAAGTTAAGAATAGACAACATTTACTAGGTATCTTCAAATGGAGACTTCATTTCAACATCCATGTTATCTAATCATGAATTCATGATGGGAAATTGATGTTGAAATTTGGAGCCCGTTTGGTAGAGGAATTTAAGTAATGTTATTTGAGTATTTTTTATATACGTATGGATAAAAAAGTATGTTGAAATATGTGTAAAATTATTTAAAATGTGAAAATATATATTTGAACTTGCTCACTAAATAGGGCTTGGTATTGCTACGACAGTTTGACAAATCAAAATAGTTAAGAATCTTTTTCTTTTTTTCTTTTCTTTTTTTGAGTTCTTTAATGTACTGTATGAATAGTTAATCCCTTGCTAGCCGGGATGTGTGCTAATGTCTGTCTGGTCTAACGTCTAACTCACTGTTGTAAAAAAATTGTAATAGCAGGGAACGAGAAAGCTGGCAATGAACATGGAAAATTGAATGAAAGAAATGGTATGTAAATTAAAATTGTAATGATATTTCTTTCCCTCCTAAAACAATTCTATCTACTCCAGTCCACATTACAACCAAAAAGATTACTAAAGAACATATGGACACAATGATATGGTACTCCAGTATATATATAGACTCATGTAAAAGAATACCTACATATCATAAAATTGTTCCATCTTTTTCTTTTTTCTTTTTTTCTGTTGGCATAAACATCCTTAAAATAAGTAGAACACCATCTTTTCTCAGCTACGTGTACCTCAAAATGAAGTCCTGTTCTCAGTGGCAGTCTTGATTCTGCTTACAAAATCATCAATCGTCATTGTTCCAAGCTCTCCTCCAAACCTAGATCTAACTGTAACAGTTTCAGTTTCAGTTTCCTTGGGGCCCACAACAGCCATTAATGGAATTCTTTGCTTCTCTGCATTTCTAATGAGTTTTGGCAAACGCTCACCATGGCTAACTTCAGCTCGAATGCTGTTTGCTTTCAATTTTTTTGTCACCTCATTGCAGTATTCAAGCTGTTTAAAGACATGCAATTATTTCCTTTCAACTCATTTCACAGTAAGTTCGGTTACCCATGATAGTTGGGTTGGCTCAAATTGCGCATACCATCTAATGCACAAATTCATCATCTTACATGGAACCATTGGAAGAAATTAGTCATCACCAGACTGATGGGATAGAAAAATTCCTCAGAATTTCATGAAACACCCCATTTCAAACGGTATGATGATGGCTGCCATGCTTAAACTGTCCCATTTATTATGATGAACTTATGCATTATATTCTATGCAAAATAAAAACCGGGCTACACAAATTGCTTAGATAACCAAACATGCTCCATAAATCTACCTAAGAGAATATATACCTGGATATCTGTAACTGGTAAAACTCGAGCTTGGACAGGTGAAAGCCACAAAGGAAAATCCCCTGCATAATGTTCTATGAGAACTCCAAAGAATCGCTCCAAGGATCCAAGTACAGCTCTATGGATCATGATAGGTCGCTTCTTTTCTGAGTTTGAGTCAACATAGGTGATGTCAAATCGCTGGGGCAAATTAAAATCAACCTGCAAATGTTGAAAAGAAATATGAAGTTAAACAATCAGTGCTTTTTATATCATTCAAAAGAATGCTTTGAACCTGACCAAACACTTTTTAAGAACTATCAGAAGTGTGTGCATATATATATATATATGGAAAGTGAGAGAGAGAGAGAGAGAGAGAGAGAGATGATTTAGACAGTCTAGCTGCACCAATCTAAATGCACATCAAATTCTGCAGATCTTTTTGAGTTTAGAAATTGCCTGTATGGTTGAACATTGCCACTTCCTTCCAAGAGCATCCTCAATCTTGAGATCAATCTTTGGGCCATAAAAGGCACCACCACCTTCATCAAGTTGATAGCTCCACCCTTTATCATCCAAAGCATCTTTAAGGGCAGATGTTGCTTTCTCCCATATATCATCGCCTCCAACAGCTTTCTCTGGTCTTGTAGAGAGATTGACTTCATACTTGCTAAAACCAAATTGCAGTAATATTTCTTCTGTAAGATCTAGGACACCACTGATTTCATCTTTGATTTGATCCTCTAAACAAAAGATGTGCGCATCATCCTGCAAAAGGGGTCCTGAGGTTAAACCAAAAACCAGGTCATATATGCATGTTGTGACAGCAGAAAGAGGGCCAACTTCTATCCACCTTTTCTGCTATGTTATAGTCACTATACAACACCATGAAGACTGACAGTTGGCTTTGGTCTTCCTATAATTATGAAAGATCATATGATTGGAAAAACATCTAGGGCATTTGAATGCATGGAGTGACAATTACAAAATAAGAAATAATAATATACCTGGGTGAAACCTCTTACACGGAAAAGGCCATGTAAGCTTCCAGATAATTCATATCTATATACTGTTCCCAACTCTGCAACTCTAATAGGAAAATCCCGGTAAGAGTTAAGCTTTCTTTTGTAAACTAGAATGTGGTAAGGGCAATTCATTGGTCGAAGTTGATAAAGTTCATCCTCGATATTCATCTGATCAAACATATTCTCTCTGTAGAAATCCAAATGGCCACTGATCTTCCAAAGGTCTGCCTTGGCCACATGTGGAGTATACAACAGATTATAACCACGTTCAATGTGTATTTTTTTCCATGAATCTTCTATTATGTGCCTCACAATAGCACCCTTTGGATGCCAGAAAACTAAACCACCACCAGCTTCATCCTGCATAAATGTAGCCAATAAGCTAAAGTATAGAATGAAATCAGCAATCTAACAACAAAATCGAATTAGATAGAAATTCTAACTAATTAATCTGTACAAGCAGCAAAGAACAGTATCAGTTCAATGTAGAACAAGTACCTGTATGGAGAACAGATCAAGATCTTGGCCAAGGCGTCTGTGATCCCGGCGTCTAGCCTCCTCTTTGAAATGAAGGTATGCTTTCAATTGTTCTTCATTTTCCCATGCAGTGCCATAAATCCTCTGCAGCATTGGTTTCTTTTCATCCCCTCTCCAGTATGCACCAGCAACAGATTCAAGTTCAACAGCTTTCTTGTTAATATTTCCAGTAGATTCAACATGAGGCCCAGCACAAAGATCCCACCATTCATTACCTGGAAAGAAAATAGAATAATACAATCAGAAGATTTACATAAGTTCACATCTAACTGCATACTACTTCGTTTAGAATCAAACTCTACAAAGAAAAATTGTTACTTGTCTTGCTACAATAATGGTTAAAAAATGATTAAATTCATAATTTCCTAATAGCTTACACTTTTGGGACAATTCATAATTTATCATGGTTTCAGAGCAAGTGGTCTTGAGTTTGGACTGTGTCTTTACTCTATCTCCCATTTTAAAAAATTAAAAATCCCACATGTTGGGCACCACTTATTAAGGGGGAGTCTAGGTGCACAAGTGAGGAGTGTTCAAATAACGGTTAAATGTTTAAATTCAGTATTGTTTTAATAGCTCAAGCTTTTAGGGCAATTGGTAATCTTTCTTTTAACAAATTAAAAAGACATTATACTTAGACAAGCAGTATAGCAAAGGGGATGCACATGAAATGACAAGCTTTAACTAAAGCACATAAGACATGGGGAACAATAATTAAAAGGCAGTGACAAGTCATACCAATATGATAGATGGTAATGTGGTCCTCCTTAATACTTTCCAAAATCTCTATTTTGTAAGGTTCATTGATAGCCATTATTCTTCTCTGAGCTTCATCTCTTGAAACTTCTTCTCTTATAAGCGGTAAATTTCTAGCAATGATCCGATCCTACAGATGGATGTAAGAAATAAATTCTGTACCCTGAAACCATAGGCTAATGAATAGTTTCCAAAGCTCGTAAGCTTCCATTCTAAAATTTCAAAAACAAGAAAAAGTTACTCATAAAAAAAAGAGTATACTTACCATCTCTTTCTTGATCCTCTTCAAGTCTTTATCCGTTAAAGGCTCAATATCAAAATCATAATAAAATCCACTATCTATCCACGGCCCAATCGTCACTTTCGCATCCGGGTATAGCTTTTGGACAGCCATGGCCATCACATGTGCACACTATATGTTGATGCAAATAAATCAATCAGTCCCCCAAAAACACTGTACCAAGAGTCATAGTCCCACTCGATGGCACACATACATATATTACTTAAATTCGTAGAACAAAGTAAAGATGTGAAACAGTAAAATGAACTGTTATTTTGCTGGGCTATTAATGCAAAGAAAATTGAACCAATTACAAATAAATTTAACACTTGTATGTATTTTGGGCATACAAAAACAAAAACCCCCTTTGTTTAGATACCATTTTGTAACATAAAAATCAAGAATAAAAGAGCCATAAATAACCCAAGTTCACAAATCAATTGCTTTATCTACCAATGACAATAAAATAAAATAAAAAATAAAAACGAAAGAATTATGAGCTTTTTGACAAAATTAAAATTACCGTGTGGCGGATTCTGAGTAGATTCTGAGAGGATTGGTTGGTGGGAAGGACGAGTTTCTCGGTTTTGTCAATCTGGGTTCCGTCGTTTAGGGAGAAAGTGGCAGTCTGAGTGTGAGACTGAGAAGAATCGGTGGCAATAGCACAAGCTGGTGTTGCGGTTGAAAGTTTCTTCTTGTTGTTGTTGTTGCTGTTGTAGAGACAGGTGGGAATTGAAACGAGGCGTTTTAAAGGGAAGTGGGAGAAGCTGGGTTTGAGGAGAGATGTGGATAGGAAAGAGTTGGAGGAGGAGACTGCCATTCTCACACTGGGAAGAATGACGTTTGACATTTCAGCTTTTGAACATTCGTGTGTGGTGGGAGTTTTGTTTTGGTTTTGTTTGTTGGGGGGTGATGGCAGTTATGGTTCGATTGGTTGGTGTGACGGAAAAATGGAAGGGCAAAAAATTGGGGAAGGATAGAAAAATGGAAAGATAAAAATGAATTTAATTTATCTCTTTTTTGTTTGGTTGAGACTAGAAAACTAAAGGAATAAAAAAAAAGTGAGTTTGTATAAATTTACTCATATATTATTAAAGAAAATGACGGCCAATTAAAACCAAAAAAGTGACAAATAACTATAAAAAAAAATTTTAAAAAAAAAAGAGCAATCATCCAATTTATTAAAAAATAAAAATCATATTCCCAAAAAAAATAGTTTAGTTAAAAAAAAAATCAACGTCCTAAAAAAAAAAAAGGCAATGTCAACGTGCCCACCCACAGCCCAGAAAAAAAAAATAAAAAATAAAAAAAAGGAAGCAACATCCAGTTGTCCAAAAAATAAATAAAAAAGAATCTGAACATGGGTATTTTTGTCCATTAAGTAGCCCTATTTTTTCCCTTCAATTTTCTCTCCATTTTGCGGAGAAAACTTTTTGATGGGCCCGAAGAGAAAACATCTAAACCTCACCATTTATTTTCCTTCCTTCCCACCCAACCAAACACACTCAAAAAAAAAATTTCCTTCCTATTTTCTCTCCAAAGTTTTCCATCCACCCTATTTCACCTCCAAACAAACACACCCTTAGGGCCGTCCACGAGTCAAGTCTACTCGGCCCGAGTTTGGGCCTAACTCGGATTCAACCCGACTAGGTCAGGTTACCAAAAATGCGACCTGCAACCGACCAAATATATGGGTCAAATCCGACGGTTCGGATCATCAGTTGAACGGGTCGGATTTGTCGGTTAGGCAGGTTTGGGCTTTGAATTGGGCCAATTTTGTGAATTTGCATGAATTTTTTTAACTCAATTTTTGACAGGCCTTTTGGGCCCAAATTAATGGGCTTACTTTTAACAAAGATTTATATATTTTTGAACCATGTATATATATCATATGGGCCTCTTTTCACATCCTTTATTTCAAATTGGGACTTCAAGCTCAGCTTGTATGTCACACACAACTTTGAATCTTTTGGGCCTCTAGGCCTTATCAGTCTAAATTTAATGTTTTTAGCTCACATATGATGACAACAAATATAGTAAGTAACATGTAAAAACCTAGGCAAATTAGCAAGCACATAAAAACACACATAATATCATTTTCTAACCACCTGTTAAAACCACACAATACAAAAAAGAAATATTTTTCAAAATGCCTTAGCCTTAAGACCTGGGCAGTACCTTAAAAATCCCAAAACAAATCAAGAAAGTCTAATAAGCACAAAAGCCCATCTCAACCTATTAAACCTGCCAAGTTGTGTCAACCATTCCATACATGTAACATAAGCCAATAAAAAAATTCCAACAAATAAATCAATCACAGCCACACCACAAGTATGGCAACAACAGATAATAAGAGCATCTTGCAATATTTCCAAAGAGTCAGAGAAGGCAGAAAGGCAATTACTGCAAGTGTGTAAGGCAGTAGCTAGTTATAATTAGCTACAATTATGAAATAACTAAGTATTTCCAAAAAATAGCTTTTCTAAAGCATTAAAGAGCAACTATACTATAGTTAAGTCCATGACTTATAGAAAAGAAAACCTATAAACTTAATAAGTTTTCTTTCCTATAAGCAAGAGTTGATTTATAAATTATAAGTTAGAAAAGCAATATGTCCAAAAGAGCTTTCAAAATATATCCAAAAATCTGCCTCCTATAAAAAATGTGTCCTTCCTTCTACAAGAAAATGGGCAAAAAGATATTTATCAATAGAAATATAAGGCAAGACCAAAAAATACAGAATAGTAATAACCAAAAACAATAGAGAGGGCAGAACCAAACTCAATAGAAATAACAGTAAGGGCAGAAACTTACCTAGTTAGTGATTAGTCATCAACACTAACTGAGATACCTTTGCTTGAGCATGAACTTCCACCACTTGTTGTTGCTTGACTTATAACTAGAAAAGAGAAAGAAATGAAGGCTATTAGATTAAATTTCATTTGAATAAGACACATTTATTAGCACTTAATAGACAAAAAGTTTGGAAGTTAAAATATTACCTAAATCATATAATTCATCTTCCAAGGCCTCAAACTCATTCCTTGATTTGCGAAAAGAAATTGGAACCAAGGCTTAAAGCCAATCTTGTGCACAAACAAGATTTTGAACCATGAGTAGAGAGAGTGAACTCAGAAATGGATCAAGTATGCGTCTTTTGGTACTAAATGCTGACTTAGAAGCAACAGTAGAAACAGGTACAGCCAACACATCTTTAGCTAATTTGGACAGCACTTGATACCTATTTGAATTGGCCTTCCACCACCCCAATATCTCAAATTTCACATCCCCCTTCTACTTTCACAATTTTCACCAAATATTTGTTGATCTCATTGCTACACCCTATGAACTGCTCAACCTCCAAGAAATGCTCAAACCTAGAATTAACCATCGCATATGGATTGCTACAACCAATTGACTCACCTTCTATGTGTGTCCCCTCACTCCCACTTAGTACTTGTACATTTGGTAAATCAACACAAGAGTAATAATCACACAACTTGACCAAGGTACCCCTCACCAATTCAATCATCTCATCAACCACTTCATTCCCATAAATTTTAGAGAAAGAAAAATTCAAAAACCTCAACTTCTTTCTTGGATCAAGAACCACAGCCACATACAAAAAAAATTATTAATTTTATCCCCTTTCCCCCAATACTTATCAAACTTAGATTCCATTTTACTTGCCATGTTTTTCAAGAGGTAGTTTTGATATTTACTTAAATGGGCAATATTCTCTTGAATGACAAACATCTCATCAAAAAAGGTGTTTGCAATAACATACAAAGAACCTGAAAAAATTTTCGTTGCATTGTAAAAAAGCTTCAAAAAACCCACAAATGTCCTAAAATTTTGGAAATCAATACCACTAGGAGATCCCATACCACCACTATTCTCCTTGTTCATAAAGTATGAAAAATAACTATCATTTTCAAAGTCCATTCGTATGAATGCTTTCTCAAATTTTTCTACCGTTTCTAACATGAGATAGGTAGAGTTCCACCTTGTTGGTACATCTAAACAAAGAAGAGACTTAGACTCAATACCTAATCTCTCAATAAAACTCATAAAAGTTTGATTCCTATTTGGTGAGGACTTCACATACCTCACAGCTTCATGCACCTTAGCAATGGATGCATCAATTTCTCTCAAACCATCCCCCATAATTAGATTTAGGATATGTGCACAACACCTCATATGTAAGAACTCATGTTTTAAAACAGTCCCCTTCCAATCTTTAGTTATAGTTTGCAAAAACTTAATGGTGGCACCAGTTGAGCTAGCATTGTTCACTGTTAAAGTGAATATGCCATTAATACCCCACTCACACAAACACATCTCAATCTTTCTACCTATAGTCTTCCCCTTATGGTCTTCAACTTGACAAAAATTTAGAATTCTCTTATGCAACTTCCAATCATCATCAATAAAATGAAATGTAAGGGACATATAATTCAGATTTTGAATACTAGTCCATGTGTCTGTAGTAAGACACACCCTATGACCCTTCAAGGCCCCATTTAGTTTCTCTCTCTCAACACCATAAATGCCAATCACATCTCTAGCCAAAGTTTGACAAGATGGGATATCCCTAATTCGTAACTTAGGTTGTACAATTGTCGAATATCTTTGAAACCCATACCCTTCAACAAACCTAAAAGGAAACTCATCTATTATAACCATTTTAGCGAGTGCCTTTCTAGAAGCCTCAACAGTAAAGGCTATTGGTATAAGCTGAAACCCTTCCTCCCCATCCATTTGGGTTCAAACGCTAACGTTTGTTGCCCTTTAAGTGCATCTCTATTAGGGTTCTTAACATAAACTGGCGTATGATTCAATAAATTAGCAGTACCATGCCCCTTACTATCAGCTAGATAAGTTTTTTGACAATAATTGCAAACAGCCTTAAAATGACCCTCACCAATATCTATTTTTTTTCAAAATGGTCCAAAGCAATAGACTTTTTCCTATTATTACACACCTTGCCTTTACCTTTAGGTGGAAGTCAAGGAACCTCAGCATTAGTTGGAGTGGTAGTAGGTTCAGCTTGGGCAGTAGGTGTTGTTTGGGAAGGGGGTGCATCACTAGAGGGTTCCATAACTGAAAGAAATCAAATTTATGCATTAGCAAACTACCATAACAATGACACTACTAACCCAATAACAAGAACACACTCAAGTGACACAACGACAACAATAGGTCAAAGCAGCAACAAAGACAACAACAAAATAACAGACAAACAACAACAAGTTAAAAAGAGAAACAACTAAAGATAAATGATACCTTAGAGAATCCTTAGCTATTAGGGATTCAACCTTGAAGAGGAAGCAAAAAGAGTAGCCTACTTGAACAAATTTCAACTCCTGTGTAAAATTAGGGTTTCAATTTTTTAAATTAGGAAAACAAAATGAATCAAATAAATTAGCAATAACATACAATCAAATAAACAAAATGAAAATGTGTTAGGATTTCATCTTTTAAAATTAGGGATTCATCTTTTATTTTTTTTAATTTTTACAATGAAGATAGAAGTATATTCTCATTAAAAAAAATAAAAAAACAGAACAAGGAATGAAATTGGGCAAATACAAACAGGACCACCACACAGGATAAAAATGAAGAAAAAGAACACAAACGAGCACACTCAAATTAGGGGTTCATCTTTGACCTAACAAATCAAATCAAGACAATCAGGGTTTCAAGTTTGAATCCAATCACTTGGTTTGTTTTGGTCCCCTAATCTTTAAATCAAACAGAAAAGTACAGAGACTAGAGAGAGTGACTACATTGGATACAATGTTTCGAAGTGGAATCAAGCACATGCAACTCTATGGCAGTACGGCTAAGCAATTTCTCACAACTATGATCTTTAAGTTTTCAATAAATTGAACAAGATGAAAAACTCATATCTCAAAATAGAGAAAAAGATAAATGAAAAAGGAAGAAAATATACCTGAGAGTCTTGAGACTAAAAAGCTGATCCATGAGCATGAGAAGGCTTAACCCATGGTGGAAAGTGAGGTGAAGCCATGACTGTGGTGATGAGGCTGCAGCGGCAACAGCTAAGGTTTGGAAAGGAGTGTGGATTGTGGAGGGTATGGAGTGAAGGGTTGAGACTAGAGAGACTTGAGATTGAGTGTAGAGAGAACGGAGACTGAGATTGAGAGTGAGATTTTGATTTATGAGAGAATGAGATATTGAGAACAGGGAGAAGTCTGAGATGGGATTGAAGAGTGAAGACTGAGGCTTACGTGTGGAACTGTGGAAGGCTGATTTCCATTTCAATTTTAGCCATTCTGAACTTCTGGTGATTTGATTTTTACTTTGCTGATTTGATTTTTTCTTTTGCGTGTAAGGCTCTAGATGTGTGTAGTTCTCAATTTGACAGTGCTTTAGTCTTTTCATACTCAGTCTCAAGTGCTCACCTCAAAAGAACTGAGATATATATATATATATATATATATATATAGGGGGAAAGACGCACAGCTGATGGCAGAAGCACAGTTAAATATAGTGAAAGTAATGTAAATGAACACAACCACACTATCACCAACCAGAAAAGAGTGGCTCTGATACCATAAGGGGGGAAAGACGCACAGCTGATGGCGGAAGCACAGTTAAATATAGTGAAAGTAATGTAAATGAATAAGTTAGAACAATTATAAGGTGGTAGAACCAGCCAAGCAGTATATATCAAAATGATTTAACGTAAATGAAGTAAAGTAATAAGTTATAACAATAATAAGGCGGTAGAACCAACCAAGCAGTATATATCAAAATAATTCAAAGTAAATGAAAGCAATAGTTCAAAGTAAATGAAAGCAATTTAGAACCGTCCGGTATAGTGGTAATCCATCCAAGGTGGCGGTAGCAACAAATAGTATGATGAACATAAGACTGAAAATACTTGTTTATTGAAAGTAGTACAAAACACTTACAGCAGTAGTAGTAGTTAATACAAGATCTCAGAACAGGTTGACAGTTACAAAACTTGAACTAGTCCTAGTTACAAGGTTTGTAGAGTTACAAAGATTGTAGTGAACAAGGTAGTAGTAGTAGCAGAAACAAGGAATTCTCTTTCTCAGAAGGCTTCCTAAAGAAGGAGTTCTAAGGAAAGGAAATTCTGAAGCAAAACTTAAGTAAAACTTGTTCCAAACATAAGGGACAACCCCCCTTAAATAGGCAAAATTCTGAATGAACAATACTTGTGAACAGTAAAAGTTAACAGTAATGGTTTGCTGAAAGCAATCTTGATGTGACTAAAAGTCGCGGGAATCATGGAGAATCTTCTTTTTAGAACATTATCATCAGTAGTGGAAAACAACAGTGAAATTTCACCAGTAAGTAAACATTGTAGCATTTTTGGCCTTTGTGCAGGCCAGACAAATAAGATCAATCTTCTTGAAGATATGGAGTGTTATCTTCATCATGTCCGAACAGTTCATGGTCATATGGGAAATAAGGGTTGTGAGCAACAAATTCCTTAGAAGAGGCATTGGATTCTTCTTGATTGGCAACAACTTCTTCTACCCATTTGAGTAAAGCCAAAAGAGCATCAGGATTTTTTCTCAGATTGTCAATAGGGGAGCTTTTATTCTTTGCTGGAGGCTTAGCATTCTTGATGGAAGAAGAAGAGGGAGCATCAGTAAGGGCCGGGGTTTGAACTAGGGAATGATCCTTGGCAATGGGTAGAGCAGCAGTAGATGAAAATTCTCTGGAAATAGTAGCAATAATACATTGAGTGTGAGGAAATTTGCCCCACCATTTTACATACCAATGTCTTGAGAGAACATCACCTTCTTTTTCATATTGCCATTTTAATATCCAAGGTATTTTATGTTTTTTAACAAAGTGAAGCAAAGCAGGGAATTTATCTCCATAAGCATCACACCGATAACATTTCTTGAAACATTCGAAAGCATTAAGCAATGGCTCAGGAAATATTTCAGCAATAGGGCCAAATTGGGTCCACCAACAGTTGAACCAAGGAAGCAAATAACCAGTGAAACTTTTGTCAAAGTTAACAAACTAGGAATGAGACATGTTTTCATTCTGGTGCAACATAAATCTCGACCAAGCAGTGATATAATCATAATATGAATAGGGAATGGGGAAACTTGGCATTGTTCTGGTAGAAGTAAGGGAAGAGCCCCATTTTTCTTTAGAAATAAAATTGACCAAGTAAACACTGTGGTAAATAATTTTGGAGGTATCAACTCTGTCAGATATGGTGTTAATAATAATAGATTTTTCATGACGTAGAAAATCAGAATAATAATTTAAATTCTTTTCTCTGTGCTCAGGAATCCAGTGAAACATTGGAGGGAAATAACTTTTAGCAAGTTTGAGGGGATCAGAAATGGAGACTCTGTTGGGTTCAATATAAAACAAGTATTGGAAATATATTTTTTTTGATGTATTGAGGGTTATAGGAATTTTTGGGAAAAGCAGTTTTAATAGGCTGGTTAACAGGGGTTATGGCATAAGGGTCACAGGACGAGGCAAGAACAGTGGAGTAATTGGGCCTAGGGATGGTTCTTAGGGTGGTGAAACGATTAGTAATTTCAAGGGGGGAAGCAAGTTCTTTTTTAACAATTTGTTTGGAGGTTTCAGCAGGATGATTATCTTTGGGTCTTCTACTTGCCATTGTGACAATGCAGAAATTCGCGGGTAAGAAAATCAGGGATAGTGTTTTGAGATCCTTTAATATATTCAATATCAAAATCAAAAACGCTTAAAATAGCTTGCCATCTAGCCAAAATATGTTTTGAAGCAATATTTTCAACATCTTTTTCAATAACATATTTAGCACTTTTGCAATCAATACGTAACAAAAACTTTTGGTTTAACAAATCACTTTGAAATTTTGAAATACATAGTACTATAGATAAAAATTCTTTTTTAATAGTACTATAATTTAACTGTGTATTATTCCAAATCCCTGAATAGAAACGAACAATTTGTTCAAGTGACCCAGGAGAAACTCTTTGTTTCAGAATACCACCATAACCAATGTCAGAGGCATCGATTTCAACAATTTTGAAAGCACCAACAGTAGGAATACCAAGACAAGGCAATGTCTTAACATGAGATTTGATTTGTTTAACAAGGAAAGTATGAACATCAGACCAAGGAGGGGGATTAGTTTTTAGCCGGTCAAAAAAAGGTTTGCATTGTTTCCTCATATCCTTGTAGAAATCAGCAACATAATTTAATGACCCCAGAAATCTTTGAAGTTGTGTTTTATCAGTGATAACATCAGGAAATTTATCAGCAAATTGAATGGCTCTATCAATAGGACGAATTTTTCCTTCAGAGATGTCATACCCAAGGAAACGAACTTTTGTTTGAAACAACTTGATTTTCTTAGCAAAGACAACAAGACCATTTCTTTTTATAGTATCTAGAAACGAATGCAAATGTTTCCAATGTTCAGCAATGGAGCTAGAGTAAACAAGAACATCATCAATATAAACAATGGTGAAATAATTGAAGGAGTTAAAAATGTCATTCATGATGTTTTGAAACTCACCTGGGGCATTCTTAAGACCAAATGGCTTAACATTCCACTCATAATGTCCAAAAGGAGTGGTAAAAGCTGTTTTGTATCTATCATGCTCACTAATCTGAATTTGCCAGAACCCAGATTTCATGTCAAACTTGGAAAACACTACAGCTTCACTCAACCTATGAACAAGGTCATTTTTATTGGGAATAGGATACCTAATCCATTCCAAAACCTTATTTAAGGGTTTGTAGTTAATTACCAACCGAGGGGTTCCTCTTTCAATCTCAACATTTTTCTGGACATAAAAAGCAGAACAAGACCAAGGAGACTTACTATTCCTAATCAATTTTTTCTCTAACAAATCATGGATTTCTTTTTTTACAAAATTTAACAGTTTCAGCATTCATCTGAATAGGACGAGCTTTAGTAGGGATGTTTTTCTCATCAAAATCTTTAACATAAGGCAAGTCAACAATATGCTTCTTCCTATGCCAAAAAGCATTAGGAACATCAGAGCAAACATCATCAATCAACATTTTATGAAAATTATCAATTTTGGATTACAACAGTTTATCAGAAATTTGTTCAGCAATTTTTTTTGTATTTTACTTTTTGCTGAAGGAAATTGAGATGTTTGATTTTAGCATGAATCAAAGTTAAAGTATCAACATCAATTTCAAACTTTGAAGCAAATTTGAATTTTATTTTCTGTCCAAATGGATCAGTAGTAATTCCATCATGTTCAACAAGAAAGGGATACAAAGCATTAATAAATGGCAGACCGAGAATCACTTTATCAGTCATATTTTTAACAAGAACAGAAGGAATCTTGAAACAGACATTATCATGACAAACATGAGCATTATTCAATTCATATTTGATCTTCATTTGGGAACCATTAGCAGAAACCAATCTTTCAGTAAATTTTTCAAAATATTTTGAAGGAATCAATCCTTCTTGGATACAGTTCATATCCACACCAAAATCAATCATAGCAACAACAGTGAAATGATAATCAGGAGAAACAACAATTTTAACTTTTGTAAACCATTTTTGAGGAAGCGATTTATTAACAAGATTAAGTTGAGAATTATCAACAATACCTCTATCAGAAAGAAGAGCCTGTTGACTGGATTCAGCTCCATCGTTGTGCTCATCTTGTTTATCTTGTTCATTATCAGATTTATTAAGATTTTTATCAATTTTTAGCATTATCAATTCTTGTTTGAGATTATTTTTATCACTTTTCATGCTTTTAAATTCATGTTTTAATTCATTTATCTCTTGTTTAACAATATTAATTTCATGTTGAAAATCATTAACAGTTAATTTTTTGGATTTCTTTTTATTAAATCTTTCCAAAGTTTCTTCAAAGCTTATAGTAGATTTTGGTTTTTTACCAGTTTCATCTCTTATCAAAATTTTCTTAAACCTATCCAAATATTCTTTTTCCAATTCAGGGTTTTGAATTTGATTTATTAATTGAATTATTAATTTTTCATCTTCTTCACTCTTAGTGAGGGCATTAACAATTTTAACAACATTGCAACAAGAATCTCTACAACCAATTTTAATATTAGGAGAATTAGAAGAATCATCAGCAGATTGATAGCAAGAATCAGATGAAGAAGAAAAATCATCTTCCAAAGAATCAGACGAGTTGTTTGATTCAAGGATTCTGAATAATTCTTCTTGCTCTTTATCATCAATATTTAACATGTTAAATTTGTTTTTTAACTTACCAGTTTTTTCTTTACAGTCTTTACTGAAGTGTCCAGGTTTACCATAGTTAAAACATTTACCTTTACCTGATCTTTGTTTAACATATTTTTAAGAAACATTTTTCTTCTTGGCATAGAAATCATTAGGTTTAACAAAGTTATTTCTGTATTTTTTATATTTTTTATGGCTTTTATTATGTTTTTTACCTTTTTGCCTGGAAGGAGCAATAGGAGGTAAACCATATTGTTCATAGAAATTTCCCATTTCATATTTAGTTTTCCTTTTATTTTTTAATTGGTGTTTTAACAATTTTTCATCATTACACATATTGATACCAAGTTTTTTAATAGTATTGAAAATATCACCATAGGTTAAATTATCATAATCAATAGAATCATTTTTACCCATTAATTCTTGTTTTACCTTATGAGCAAAGATAGGAGGCAGACTGTCAATAAATTTTTCTTTCCAATAAGGCTTATGACAATCTTTCCAGAGCATCACTCTGGAAGTAAAAACATCTTGATACCATCTGTAATCAGACATAGTAGGACAACTCAAATTATTCAAAAATAATCAGAAACACGAGATGAAATATTGGATGGAGTACCAACAAAATGTTTGAGAATAGTATAGATCAAGATATTAACACCATCAGAAATACCATGACCAATACTTTTATCAAAAATAGGTAAATCTTCACCATTCTTTTTAACAACATGTTTAATAGACTCTCTGGATTCTTCAGTGATATATGAATCCCACCATCCACGAAGAGTACCAGAAAAACCAGTAACAAGTAAATTAACAATTTCAGGTTAATCAAGATCATGGTTATTTTGATAAGCAATATCAACCATAGACATATGACTCATTTTATTAATGATTTCTTGTTCAGACAAACCATCAATATTCCATTCATAAAGCTTATCAGCAAAAACAGAAAACTGTGTTTGAAAATATCTCTCTTCAAACTGCATATCCGGAGGAGTGGGTTTTCAATACTAGTTTTTAGTAAAAGACATGGGTTTGGAGTTTCCAACAAATCTTTTAATTTCTGGTAAATCATCATCAAAGATTCTTTTTGCAGAAACAGAAGAAACAGTATCAGAATCTGTATCTTCTTCAGAAACAATTTATTTTTTAGAAATAGTTCGAGCAGCTGGAGTACTTGTAGAAGTACCCTCAGTTTTAACTTTTAAATCAGAAAGCATTTTTTCAACAATTTCAAGAGTCTTAGACTGAGAAGTTTTAAACATAACTTTTTCTCTTTGACTGGGTAAATCAATCAAAGGTTTCTCAGTTTTAACAGAAACAGATTTTTCAGAAACAGGTTTTTCAACAATTTTTTCTTCAATATAGTCAAGCTATTGACCAATAATATGCAAAGATTGATTAGTAAAATTGTTTTGTTCAATAAGACTAACAATGGGAGTTTGATCGTCAGCAATTTTGAAAGGAGAGGCCTTCATTTCCTCTTTTGTCACTTCATCCTTCTTAGTAGTTATCAAAATTGTTTCAAGAGGAGGATGAGTAGACTTGATAATGGTTTTATCTGCTTTAACAAAATTTGATTTTTTTTATCACATTTAAATGTTGTATTGAAACTTCATCTTCTGAAACATAATGGTTTTCAAGAAAATCAAAAAACAAAATAAGTCTTTTCAATTGATTCATCTTTTCCAACCATTTTCTCTTAACACGGTCTTTTTCAGACTGAGCAAAATTATTTTGGAAATATTTTCTTTTAGGTCTGTTTTTTTAAAGCATAAACTCATTGTACAAAGAATCCCAATCAATCTCAAAATCATCATTTAAAATAGTCAAAACTCTTAATTGATTTTGGTAAACAGGAGGATTTTCAATGGGAGGAGAATTAAAGTCTAATGGAGTAATAGATACAGAGTCTTCTTCATCATCAACAGCAACATTGCCATGAGGAGAGAAAGATTCAGCTTTAGTAGAATAGAAAGGAGTGCTAACTTGTGAATTACCACTAGAAACTCCTTTTAGCTTTAAATCAGAGGGTTTTTCCAAATTCTTTTTCAAAAAATCATTGATCTCTTGATCTCTTTTTGAAATACTTTCAGATCCAGCAAAGGAATGTCTTCCTTCGTTGATCCTCAAAGGTGTATTGCTTTGAAAACTTATTTTAACAGTACCATCAAGATATTGTTGAATATGGGTGAGATCAAGTTCATCAAAAACAGGTTTAGCAGGAGGGGATTCTTGTTCCAACAACCAATCATTAGGAAGCTTAACATCTTGCCATTGAATCATTTTTGGAACTTGAATTTTAGCATCAAGGGTTGAACATTGAATTAACATGGTTTTACCATAAGATTCTCTAGGAATCTTAGCACATGGGTTCATTTGAGTACCCATCAGTCTATAATAAATGCGATAGATCAAAGCAAAAGGCTTACTACCTTCTTCCATGTGATAACCAGATGAAGCAATATTCAATGTCAAAGCTTTAACAATATTAGGATCGTCCAAAGCAAGAGTAAGATCAGGATAACAGTTAAAATAAACAAGACCATCATACATAGAAGCAGTAATCATACCAAGAATGCTATCTTTAAAAATCTTAAATCTAGCATCTCTTAAACACATGAGAACAGAAGCATTAATACCCTTTCGGGTAAGTGGTTTAATAGCAACTTGAACCATTCCAATATGCAAATAACTGAATTTTTTAGCAGCAAGGAATTCATTAATATTTCTTTTAGTGAACAAACAACATTTTTCATGAACTTTTGAAATAGAGAAAATTTGTTCAACAATTCTGGCTTTGTAAGCAAAATAAAAAGTACTTTCAACCAAACTAGTTTTATAAACAGTTTTAGTATCAACTTTAGGAACATTCCATTTACTAAAATCAGGGATCAATTCATTTTCTTCAATGGTGTGATCTTCTTCATTTACAATATCAGGAGGACAACTAGTCCTGGAGCTGATAGAGGAGTTGGATCTCCACAACCTATCCATACTATCCTACGTTCAACACTCAGTTATCATGTTTTTCTCACATCCATTGCATTTCGTAATACATACCCTAACCAACCTTATACCTCTCATGTCTTACACGCCTTCTCTTGGCTCAAACGGGCCTTACAGTTTGGTTCTAGGAATTCACTTTACAACTAGGGTGGCGCCAACGGCAGTAAGAAGGGAACACAACAACGGAATATCAAAATTTCGGGTAAACACAGACAGAGAGACAGAGAACATATTATATATATATATATATATATTTACTCTAAAACTTTCGATCAGGTCGGGTTATATGGGTTTTTAGACCCTTAACCCACTACCCAAACCGAATATTCGGGTTTTCTTAGAAAAGGACCCGAACCCAACCGATCATGGGATTCGGGTTGACCCACTAGGCTTCCAGTCGATCGGATTCAGTTGGTTTAGTCGGGTTCTGAACCCATTGGACAGCCCTAATTGGCACTACTCACTAGTATCACCTACTCCTAAATATGAATTGTACTTTCATTCTTAAAAAAAATACTCTAATGTGGCGTTTGGTACGGGGTAATGTTTTAGGATTCCCAAGAATGTTTAAAAATTCCCATATTTGGTTGCAAATTACGCCAAGGAATCAGATGCTAGGAGAATCTGGATTCTCCCTTTAAACCCCTCTCAGTAGGAATGTGGATTACCTTTAAAACAGATAGGTATCCAAATTCCCAAGTTTAAAGGAAATTGTATTTTTTTATAAATTGACAATTTTAACCCTTTTTCCTTATCATTTAAACAATTAAGATAAAATATAAAACAAATCATCAATATTTTTTCCGCCAAAATAACATAAATTGAATAGACAACTTTGTTGATATATTCTTTAACAAAATTCTATTTAGGTTTCACGTGTGGAAAAAAAAAAAAGTTTGAAGGGGGCCCTCCATATTGCCAGGTATTTTTCACTTTTGCTGTGGTGTGTGTGTTGCTCAACAAATTATTAATAGTTTATATTTTGTTTTTTATTATTTATTTAGAGGAAGATTTTTTTAAAAAAAGACTTGGTAGTTCACATTCAAATCTAAGGATAGAATGGGAAAAATAAATAATTCATTTAAGATTCCTGGGAATAAACTAAACATTATCATCTCATATTCCTAGGAATCTTAAGAGATTCCTAATAAAACCAAACATAGGAATAGCTACATTCCTAGGCATCCAGATTGCAATGAATCACATTCTTAGGAATCTAGATACTAGGAGTAATGTGGATTCTCCCATACCAAACGCCACATAGGGATCGTTTGATTGGAGGGGTGGAAAAGTGGAAGATTTTAATTTTCGTCCTTTCCGTTTGGTTGGGAGTGAAAAAGTGGAGGGATAGAAAAGTGAGTTTGTATAAATTTACTCATATACCATTGTTAAAACATAATGGCCAATTAAAACAAAAAAGTGACAATCAACCAAGAAAAAAAAAACAATCACCCAATTTATTGAAAAATAAAAATCATGTCCAGTTAAACAAAAAAGAAGAAGGCTATGCCTAGGAAATCCAAAAAAAAAAAAAAAAAAAAAGGCAATGGCCAGCCCAGGAAAGTAGAAGAAAAAAGATAAAAGATAAAAGATAAAAGGGAGGCAACGTTTCCAAGACAGCACCCAAAAAAAGGAATTGAACGAATTGCACATGGGCTTTTTTGTCCATTACGGAGCCTCATTTTTTCATTTGAGTTTTCTTTCCAATTTGGAGAAAAAAACTTTTTGGTGGGCCCGAGGAGAAAACACCTGAGCCCCACCATTTATTTTCTTTCCTCTCTACCTAACCAAAAACACTCCAAAAAGTTTTCCTTCCCATTTTCTATCCAAAGTTTTCCATCCACCCGATTTGATCTCCAAACAAACACACCCTAATGTTTTTGTCTTTTATATGTACAGATTTTCTATAGCGTACAAGCCTCCATCTTGACAACTTTTTTTTCCTCAAATCCCTCTTGCCTTTTACTTTAACTCATTACTATTCTATATTAAATAACTATTGTATTTAACCCATTAAGTTGCTGGCCTAGTGGCTTTTAAAGTCTCTCGAAATCTATCTATGAGGTTTTTTGTTGGCCTAGCTAGCAACTTTTAACGTCTCATGAAATCTATGAGGTCTTGCATCCAAAACCTATCTTAAAGCTACCCCCAAATTTTGTTCCCCAATCACTACTTTAAAATATTCATCATAACAATCAAAAACAATTTTAAAATAAGAACAACCACAGTAAAATTATTGAAAATCACATTACTATGTACAATTAAAATAATAGTGAAACCAAAAAAAGGAAAATCTATTTATGACAAACAAAAAACTAAATTTACACATTCATATGAATAATCACAAACATATAAAACCTCCAAAATAACACTTGCAAGTTCTTTTTTTATTTATTTTACTTTTAAAAGTTGGTGGGCAATCATTGTGGTCATTTTTGTTAGGTTTCAAGAGGTAATTTCATCATTTTAATGGCTTTGGATCCTTCTGGTTGTTTTAGGGGAGTATTTCAATCATAGTGCAGGTTTTAAAGGTAGTTTAGTCATTTTGGAAATTTCAAGGTTTTTTTTTGGTCATCCTGTAAATTTGGGGTATTTTGATCATTTTAGAGATTTTAGAAGTAGTTCTATTATTTTAATGTTTCCCAAAGTATTTTAGTTATTTTAGAGATTTTCAAGGGTAAATTTTTATCATGTAGATGTTTCGAGGCATTATGATAATTTTCAAGCTTTCAATGGCATTTCACATGTTTTGAGGGTATTTTAGTCATTTTTAGGATTTTATTGGTATTTTTGTCATTTTAGTGGTTTTTAGTATATTTTTGTCATTTAGAGGTTTTTTTGACATATTTTGGTCATTTTAGAAATATAGTGAGTATTTTAGCTATTTTGAAGGTTTCAAATGTATTTTGGAGGTTTTGAGGGTATTTTTCTCTATTTTGAATATCTTGGGAATATTTTTGTCATTTAGGAGATTTTTGCAACTCTTGAGGTTGAAAATGTTGTATGCCCTCTAAAAGTGTAATATATTTTCAGCCATGGTAAAAAGAGTGAAATGTTTGCAACCCCAAAGTGGATGTTTTTCCTAATCAATGGAAAATTATTTTTGTTTGACCAAGATTTTTAGTCATCCTAAATGTCCAAAAATGAGTAATATATTTTTGAAAAAATGTTTATGCCAAAACAAATAGGGTTTTAGTGATTTGACAAATGTTGACATAATAAAAAAAAAAATTAGAATAAATTACATCAACTTCCCTTAAGGTTTCACAAAATAACATTCCCATCCTTGAGGATCAATAAATGCAACAAATAAGTTCTTCTTCATCCCGCCTCAAATTGTAACTTTCGTAACATAATATTCCTCCATACGAGAATTTAAATGTGAGGGTGCATATATATATATATATATATATATATAATCTTGTTGGGGGTGGTTTTTTATTGCCAATGAAATATTTGGGAAACTAAGAGCAAGACCTGACGTTGGGCTCAGAAAATGACTCAAAGGCTATCGGTGAAATGGGAAAAGCCAACTTTTGCTCAAGGTCTTGATTACAACATTGGATTATAATAAAACCCCAAGAATACCTCTTGCAAAGATAAGCTAGCACAAAAAATGGTCCACCACAACAAGTGCTCAAATAATAGTCCAACAATGAAACAAGAGAAAGGTCCAGCAGTTGGTCGTTCGACAGATTGAGAAATATGTTCACATCAGAAAAATCATGTATTTTCTCTATTATTATTATTATTATTATTATTAAGTGAACAGGAGGAAAGAATTTCATAGTAAGATTATAGCTTTCAATGGAAAAGCAATAAATAAGGACTAAAAACTCCATAATTACAAATAAAAGAGGAAAAATTATGATGAAATAAAGGGAGAGAGAGAGAGAGATTCCAGCTAATGCAGCAAATATTAAAACAATATCTTTGTGTCATGCCATGTTGATAATGAGGTGTTTATATATAGTAAATGATGGAAGTTACTTTGTGGAGATTGATGGGTAGGTATGTGTAAATATAGAAGATGGATGAGCTAGTCTTTAGCTCTTTTTAGACATGACATTTAAGGCTTTTTATACTGCTGGAACTTTTTGATGAGATGGAAGAGAGTGTTTGTGGATATGCATATAAGGATGTTTATGGATTGAAAGATATTTTATGAACTCAAGAACTGACTTATGAGGTAAGAATAGCATGATGGATAAAGTATTTATGAGAATATAATAAGGAGATGTAAGATAATAGTGTTGGTGGGTATTGTTGGAATTATTTTGATGAAGTGGGGAAGAATGCTTGTGGGTAAGTGTATGGGAGATATTCATGAACTAAAAGCTAAGAGGTTATTATATGAACTAAGAGACTAATTTATAAGCTGAGAATACTAACTTATCAATTGAAAATAAGATAGTAAGTGGAGTATTTATGAGAAGATGGCGTATTTTTAGGAGTTGATGGTGGGTTCATTTTATAATGGAGCTGTAGGGAGTGATTAGCAAGGGAATCTCAAATTATCTATCCTAGGATTTGGTCAAAAATGGTGTGATTTGCTTTTGGAGGTTTTTGCTTCTTTGGGTAATGGCAGCTGGAGGCTGAGATTCAGCAACCTTGACACTAAATGCTAGGATTTAGGAGATTATCCTAAGCCCATGGGATTAGAGCATGCATTAGGACCAATGATCTTGTTAGCTGCAACTAGGATCAAAGTTCATAAGTGTTGGTTATCACTCTAAGCCACTTGCTGAGAACTCTGATGGAATCTCCTAAGGCTCTCCAAATCACTTTTCCCTAAACTTTCCCTTTTGTGATTCATGAGCTTGGTCCATGAATCAATTATATATATTTTTAGCAAGCAATAATCTGATTAGTTGAAGCACTGGTCATGGCCTCCTTGAATTGTGACCAGAAAGTGAAGAATAAGAAAAACATTTATTGCTCTCTAGCTTTTCGGCTTTTAGGTGCCAGCCCACCTGCTAGGTACCGTTCACGTTAGAGGTGGTAGTGACAAAGGGGCTAATATGACCTTATTTTAACAGGTGGTTTGTTCTCAATTTGGTTTGGGCACATAGTTGCTTTATAGTGTTGTCCAGCTGGCATTCAGTCAAGGCCCGGTTGACTTAGTTTCACATGTGGGCTTCCTTTGCTGTGGTTTGTTGCTGGGTTTTGCCATGAAGGCTAAACTTTTCAAGTTGGGCCTTGTCTTGGGGAATCTTTCACTTGGGCTTGCACTTTTGATATAACTCTTCGGCCTATAAGATATATTGCCATGGGTTTATAGTTTACATGAGCTTTTTTTTGTTAGCAAAAATAGTGTAAATGTTAGGCTTTCATGAATATTTGCCATAGGTTTTTAAATAATGATTTCCATTATCTTTCATAAATAATATTTTCCATGGGTTTTTATAATATGGTTTCCATGGTCTTTTATAAATAATGTGTTATGGGATTTGATATTGATAATATTCATGAGATCCAAATGTTAGTGAGATAAATAATTACCATGATATAATTTTCCATAGGTTTTTTTTGCAAATGATTGCTATATGGGTTTTGAAGATAAATAATTGCCATGAGTTTTGAATATAATTTCCATGGTCATAAAATAAATAGTTATAACTTTCCATGCAATTTTTATATATGGTTGCCATGGGCTTTTGAATATTCCATGAGCTTTTTATATAACTTTCCATGGAATTTTGGTGACTTCAACATTGATAAAGTTAGAAAACATTCTGAAATCTACAATTCAGTACATTATCTTTTAAACTATTACATAAAATACAACACTGATTTGTTGCAGAGGATGGAAATTTTGAAGCAAACAAAGCTCAAAGTCATTAAAGACATTTCTATTATTGAATATATATATACTAGTCGCTAACCCGTGCGATGCACGGTAAAATTACTGATAATGAAACCTTAAGAAACATTGCATTATTTTCTTATTCAACATAAATCTAAAGAAACATTAGGTTATTTTCTTTTTCAATTGAATATGTAAATCTTTTCCATTGTAGTTTTACAAGTTGTCAATAGAACCTATTGAGGAGATATGCATTAAGAAATTAGAATACAAAATACTGTGGACAAAGTTTGGTTATAATCACTTGAAATGATTGTATGGTTTGTCTTCTCAAAAAATAATTTAAGTATGGTTTAATAAGTCATGTGCATTATACATGACAACGATACTCGTCATTTTTCTATTGTTAATTGTAGCCTTAAGGTAAAATAATTTTTAGGGGCTTTAAGTACCGTTGGGATGTATAAAGGAACTTGTGAAGTTTCTATTTTGATATTCATCTAAATGTCAGGCTAAACTCTTCTTCTCCATAGATTCTATAATTAAACTCATGTTTTGTAGTAAATTAAATTATACCCTTGTACACTTCACTGGAGGTACATTCAGTTCAATCTGATGGTTGTATTCCAATTTGAGAAATGAGAGGCATCCTGTAAGCTTTCACAAATTATAACAAAAAAAAGTGTTTTTATGTTTTTGCATTTGAAGAAGCTTTATTGAAAAAACAAAGTTGGAATCTTGAAGAAACAAATCTCTCTCTTTCTAACCTTTTGAGAAATTAATAACTAAAACTGCAAGTGGATATAAGCTTTCAAAATTAATTATTTCATTTCAAAATGTAGAACTTACAAATTTCTTTTATCAAGAAAACACCATGAATAAAACCTAATATCTTTTCCTAACTCTTCCTCAAAATATCTGTTTAATTGCTAAAATGAGAAAATTTCACTACATCCCAAAAAACTTTGGAAGTTAATCAAGATTGATTTTGTCTACTTTCTTAATGTATCTTAACGTCCAAATGTGGTATATAACCTCTAAGCTAAATAGAAACAAAAGAAGATAAGATTAGATGAGTATAAGGAATCAAAATACATATTTAGGCCTTTTATCTAACACCTAGCATATATAATCATTTGTTGTAACATTTGATCAAGATAAACGGCCATTTGTTCTTCCTGATTTGGAAGGGAAAAAAAATAGAAAACTCAAAGCATGACAAAGATGCAATGGAAGAATATGCATTAGCATTGTTAAAAGCATATAGTATGCGCATCAATTAATTATTTGAAGTTTTCATTAATAAAATGAAGTGTATTTTTCTAAAGATTATCTAAAGCATATATTGCAGCCCTTAAATTGTAGTCCATTGTTGAGCAACAATGAATCCTCCATCATAATAAGCATGCATTAGGTAAGGTTGAGTAATCAATATAGAAGCAAAAATATTTAAAAAAGAAAAGTTCTATTCACTATAGATAACTTTGAAAATGCATATACCACACTCATTGTTCATCAAGCAGATGTATAGCTCAAAAGTTATGAGAAGCGCATAAATTCTAGCTAAAATCCTAAACTTATGTAATCAATTATTTTCTTTAAACTACACCTCAATATAGATTCAACCTATACAAAAGTCATGCAACATTGATCTCATTTAAAAAATTCTCGTGACCAACAAATCCAATTGTGTGTGAATGTATACATATGAAGTTATGGATTTTCACTCAATTACAAATTAATAAAGAGATTCACCCTTGACAAAGCTACACAGTGTTGTTAATTTAATAATTACTCTCCTTACAATTAAATTTCAATTGTGTGAATCTATACATCCAACATTATGGATCATCATAAGAGCAACTAAGTTCTAGATGTTAATTATGAAGAAGGTGCATCTAACATATTAAAAACATCAAAATTAAAATTCACTTAAGATACCACCAACAACAAAAGTAAGAAAGAAGTGTACAATCAAAACCATTTAGACCTCACAACCATTAGTAAGTAAATAATGCTTCCATAGCCTAAAATTCAAACACCCATAAACAAAAGCAAATATGAAATGTATGTACCAGCATAAATCTGACAAAATAACCCATCTGCTACATTTGGTTATGAATGATTATATACCATGAAGGAAACGACCACAAAAAGAAAAATAAAACATAGGACTCAAATTAAATTCATCTCCTTTTTGTCCATTTTCAAAACAACCAAACAGAATTTGAAGCTACAAATTTTCAGACAATCTTGCATTTGTAACAAAAAAAACACAAGATTGAGAAGATAAACCACAATTCAAAAGATTTAACATAAGTTAGATAATCGTGTAGGTTACAAATTTTTCGAAAGATTTAACTTTTAACACCAAAATAAACCCAAAAAAAAAAAAAAAACCTAAAATCTCAGATATTAGAACTTCCAAAGTGCCAAAAAATTTAATAATCAAACTAAAAAATTGTTGACACTAAGCCAAAAAAAAAAAAAAAAAAAAAAAAAAAAAAGAAGATAAGAGCAGGTACCCTTTGAAGAATAATCGATAATCATTGATTGCAGATCAACCAATTAGTTTCAGAAGTGACACGTTCCACGGAAAAGAAATCCATGGTTGCACTAGAAGACATAATAGTAGAGCATGGACTAATAATGACAATGCACTCATGTCTTACCCTGCATAAGAGTGTATAGAGGAATATCTACTGTTAGATAGATTACTAAAACAGGGAACAATGACTACAAAAATTGTTAAAATATAAATTGAACATATTCAATGCTAAAGTGTGATTCAAACTACTCCAGTTTGCTATTAAACATAAACAATGCTTGGGACTCACTTTGTAGTTAAGATATCATTGGTGGATTTAGTGTTTAGATACAAAATAACTTTAAGAAATGATAGAAATCTATAAGATTTTTTCCCTTATAATTCCTAAATGACAGAAAGTTTTGCCTAGGCATTTCCACGAACACTTAGAGGGAGCAGATAACACAAACCTCTAAAGTAAATCTTCAACATTTGAAAAAAGGAAAAAAAAAATAGAAAAAACGATTAGTTTCAAATTTGGAAGTTGAAAGACAGCCTCTTCCAAAAAAAAAAAAAATTAGAATAAGCCTGAAGTTTTGTTTAGGCACTAAAGTTGGCTGCCCAGAAAACCTTTTTATAGTCTAATTACATATTTTTCACTCAATTTTCGACATAGTAGGACATAATGTGATCCATTCTGCGCTTACAACAAAGTAGCGCAAAATGCAAAGAATTTGAATTAATTTTTAGATTAAATTTGGGTTTTGAATAATCAAGTATAGTAGTTTTAAAATATTTTCTGACCTTTTCATCAAGGAGATAGAAGGGCGATATCCTTCTTCCTTTTCACTATCTTTCTCTTCTAAATCAAGATTTAGGGATTGAGACTTGATAGTATATATGTACAATCAATGAATACCTGTACCAGTTGCGGTTGTGGGATGTCGGCCTGAACGGGGTGCTTGCTTGACGATAGTAGCGCCCTTAGATTTCTCATTCTCTTTCTTTCTCTTCCTACGCCATTCATATGTTTTCTCCAAGCAATTTTTTGTTTTGATGTTTATATATATATACTGAAACGGAAAAACCTAATAAATGTGGCAAAAATTTATATCGCCATGTGGCTAATGAAACGGAAATCCTAAAGTCACAATTGTTCGATATTGTTTTAAGTAAATGTGGCAAAAATTTGTATCGCCATTTGGTGCAATAAGAAGCGGTCAACAAAAAAGTCAAACGTTTCGACTATTAGTTATTATATAGAATAAATATAGATATATAAAAGTAGAGACCTCATGTAGGAGTGCATAAGCTCTGTGACGCTTTAATATTACATTTAGCCGTATTAAAAAACATGCCTTTGGCTTGGCTAGATTTGAGTAAGACATGTGCCAAGAACACTATGCCCCTTAACTAAACATCAACGCTCTAAGAAACAAACCCCACTTCACTCCTTTCAGTAATGGTCCTCAATTCTTATTATGTTTTCAATACCTTTTAATTGTTTAACGTAGAATCGACTGAAACTCAAACGCAAAGTGACAGAGTACATCCATGATTCATGCTTCCTTTTCAATCTTATACATTTATTTAAAGGCCGTGACACAGACACAGCCTGGATAATATACATCCACTTAGGACTCGTACCTGTCCTTAGTAGAACATAAGGGACTTGGTCTTCCCTCATGTTCAGGCTCTTTCTTTTTATTTTTATTTTTTTAAAATTGTCAAATCAGAAGAACCCCATAGTCTTAGTAAAAGCTCCAAAATAATTGAATTAAATAAGATCAATCTGAAAACAAATAACAAAATAGGAAGTCAATCTATATACTGCAATAAATTACACCCTACGAATCTCCAAACATCAACTACTAGGTAGCAGCTAAAATCAAATAAAATAAAAGTAATAAACTCTCCCAAATAAGTGGGACACCCAAATACCCTCACCGATGGCATCTAAGAAAGATGTTCTAATCTACAAACTACACTCCCGGCTGTGCTCTCGCACCATACGCATTGGTGCCGTTCGCTCCATTCTCATAGGAAGGGTACTTGTCAGAGCCTGTCTTTTTCCTTTTTATGACAATGTACCAAGTAAAAGCTTCCAACATAGCTGCATTGAAGCCCAAGAAAATTAGAATCGCGGTATATATCTTCTTCCACTTCTTTTCAGGCTCCAAGAGGTCAAGTCCCTTAAAGACATTAACAATGCTCAGAATAATGACAGTGTATCCAATTGCATGGTGGTAGATGTTCCAATATAATCTATATTTGTGATCCTTCTTTGGCCGCAAAAGCAGGGCAAACACCTACAACCATTTAACACAGTTGTAAGAAAACTACAATAGACACATTATAAAGCATGCAGGAAAGGAAATTGCATAGTTGATATAGTATTAGTAAATGTGACTTGTTTAAGATGATTTAGTCATGTTCAGAAAACATCAGAGGCAGAGCCGGTTAGGAGGAAAACAAACATAAAAAGGATAAGCTGAATGTTATTCAATGACATAGAGGAAAGAACATTGAATTGTTGATAAATTGCCTCATAATATGACACTTAACTAGTTTAAATGATCAAGAATGATAATTTCATCTCATAAGCAATGAGTTAGAGTTCATGTATGGATGAAATAATGGAGTACCTGAAGTGTTGCAAGGCAGAAGAGGGTTATGCCAATGTTCCTATGTGGATAATTGTGAACGCTAGTGTCGCTGCCTAGTTTCATACCCGTTGCCCAGCCGGCCACCCCAACAACATAGGCAGAAGTTTGGCATGCAATATGCAGATAAAACCATGCTGGATCTGCTGACTTAAACACCCTCAGGTACCTAGCAATGATCACTCCCAAAGGCATCAATGTTCCCCAACTAACAGCGTTTAGTACTCCATGAACCTGAAAATAGTCAATCCAATATTGGAAAAATTAGACCCTTGAATATAGAGAAGATGTTTCTTTTTTGTTTCTTAATTATTCTTACAAACAAGTAACACAGACAAATGGTTCATGTTGTTGAGCATGAGAAAAATGCGTAGATCTTTGTTTTTAGTGCTTGTCTTTATTCAGGAAAAGAATCTCATAAATATGTGTTTTACCACCACTTACCCTTGAGGTGATGGTCATTTACAAGTATATGTGTTTTACCACCACATATACTTACACTATGTTTGGTTTGAGGGGAAGAGGAGAGAAAGTAAGAGAAATTAACTCCTTTCCGCTGGTTGGATACATACACTTACACTTGGGCTCACATTTTTCCCTTCTCCCTTGTTCTTTTTCTCTTATTTTTCATTCCCTCAAACCAAACATAGAGTTAGATTAGGCTAAATAGAATTCTATCTCATAAAAGGGGGAAAAAAAATACATGTCCTACTGAGACAGAATCTGTCTCTTGCTATAATCTTGCCTAGCAGGACAAGATTCAAGTACAGCTATGAAAGAACTAAGGTTGAACGGTAAAAATTAAGACCAATTAAATATTTGCCTATATAGGAACCATCACAAAGATGTTAATTTATAATCATACAATAGAATTAATCACGAGGGTATCTATTATTTATGGTTAATTTTAAGTTTCTAAATAGGTATAAATCGCACAAAAACTCATCAAAAGAACCCAGAAGATTGGTAGTTAAGATGGAAAGGAACCCTTTAACAAATTTAGCAACAAACAATCATGTAAAATTAAGCAAAAATATGATCTACTTGCTAAAAAAAACTTGAAGATTGAATCACTTACATTCTGTCTTCGAAGCTTTGAACTGGTTCCTCCTCCTGAAGAAGTTGTTCCATCAAGAAGATTCAAAGTGCCCACTGATCGCTTGTTAGCTGAATTGGAACTGATATCATGCGATTGAGGATTATCTCCACTGACTGGACCAACTTGCCAGACTTGGTTCACAGTTGTCATGCCACTACTAAGTGTCAAAGTAGCAAATATGGTCATTTCACCGTTCACAAATGATCCATTGAGATTAGACACCCCAAAGCTCAAAGTACTCTCTGACAGCGTAGAAATACCAGTACTTTCTACTGAGGATGTATATACCCGCATGGCTCCAGAAGAGTTTTGAAAGGCCACAAGGGCTTGTGACCCTTTCATTTGTTGTCCACTAGGGTTGATAGCCCAAGAAATCCAATTTGTAGCTGTGGCTCCAGTGACTCTATATGCAAGATCAAGTGTGTTGGCTGTACTGCTATAGTTATAGTGAAGGAATGCATTCAGTACAGGAAGGTCTTGGCATGAGGCATATACCGTGTTAGAGGAAAAAGTGTAGGAGTTACAGGTCTGAGCATAGGATGAAACAGAGAGAGAGAACAGAATACAAGAAAACAACAAAGTTGTCAAAGCTTTACTCATGGTTGGTGATCACAACTATAAAGTTTTCAGTATGTAGAGATGAACACCTCAATAGAAAACAAGTTTTCAGTATGTAGGTTATGTTCCAGATCTGAAATTGTTTCCTAAGGTATGTTCTCTCTCAATCTTATTATCAAAGTTATGGATCAAAATTCAATAATTTATAGATGTTAGAGGAAGCATGGAGGAAAGAGTAAGGGAAAGTGGGCGTTAAAATATTGTTGGAAGAGTTGGGGTTTGTTGACTTGTTCTTGTTGTATTTAGAATATATAAATATATATATATACACATATGCATGACTGTCGATTTGCATTGCTGACAGTCCAATATAAACTATAAGAAATCATTTTCTTTGTTTTTTTAAAAATAAAATAAAATATGAAATAAAGAATTGGCAAAATTGATAGGAAAGATTTTTGTTTCCAAAGCAATATTGGAAGAAGGAAGAAGTCACAGGCTTTTGTTTGCTTCCTACATTTCTAACTTTTGAAAAGTACACATTGGTTTGGTCTTACAGTCCAACCACTCTCCTTGTTCACATCTGCTTTTGTACGCGTATAGGTGTCCAAGAAATTAGTTTGTATTCTTAGAATATGGAATAGTCGCCAAGAAAGTAAATATATTTATAAAATAAAATAAATATGAGCGGCCCCACATGTTGAATCAGCAATGAGCAAATAAAAGTCGGCATCATTATTATTTTGTAATTAGTCATGGCTGAAGTTCAAATGTAGCACCTACCACCGAAGAGAAATTTTCTCCAACGCTTAAGTTCAAACAAGTATGATTAGATGATTAAGAAGACTCAGCAATTTTTTTCAAAACTGGTGATGACATATGACATAATCAAGAGACTAAATCTGGTTATTAATTATGTCTTTTAAAAAATAAACTTTAAATTAATTCTCAAATTGACGTACAGAAATTTCTCAAAAAAAAAAAAAAAAAAATAGACGTACAGAACATGGTCATGGTAGTACCATAAAAAATTAAATGAACCTCTTTTCTCTCTCTCTCTCTCTCTCTCTCTTTTTTAATTATTATGTGCTCATTTGGTAAAAATTAATTTTACCAATTTATTTTATTATTCAACTTATTTTACTATTATCTATAGATTTTATTACACTTTTTGGTATTATTTATAAGTTTCATTGTATTATTTCAGCTAATTTTTACCTTTATTTACCGTACTTTTAATAAATAAATAAAAAAATTTAGTTTCAACAAAATAAATAGATCTCAAACGGAGCCTATATAAGGGGAAAAAAAGAAGAAGAAAAAAAGTTCTGTTTTAAACCTTAGAAATATCTTCTTTTAACATACTAAGTGATAATGACTATCGTATATAATTTTAGTTACATAATAAAGTAATGTTACATTCACAATAAATTTCATAACAAAACTTAGGGAGTAAATTGTTATTAATTATAATTTAGTCTTACTATTAACATTATTTTTTCACCTATCACTAATAATTTTCCATAAAAATTTATTATAAAATTGTTGTAAAAATATTATAAACTATCCAAACAACTAAGTATTACTACTCTTAATTAGGTATATAACTTGTTACATAGTATAAATAAATAACCTTATTAACCACCGTCTAATAGTCAGAAAAAATAACTCTATACTGATTTGAGCCGAACTTTGTAAAAAAAACAAACATGAAATAAAATAAAATAAAACGCGTTGACTCGAGTCCTTCCTTCCCCTCTTTTATACGAACGTTCACACTTCACACCCAAAAGTTCCAGTCTATTCCATTGACCAAACTTAAAAGCGACGTTAATGGGGGGGTTTACATGCCGTGTCGGTTCATCAACACCACGTGTCATGATTTCGTGGCGTTAATCAACGTCAGTTCTACGTCAACACGTTCTATGAATGTGTCTTTCCATTTTTGGCGTCGTGAACCTTGTGATGGGGTTGGAAATTTGTAATTCAAACTGGCCGGTTATTTTTGTTTTATTTTCTTTTTTTAATTTTATGGGGTGTTTGGTAAACTACAATATTTGGGGTTTGCCTTGACTCCAAGTCAATATATATATATATATATATATATATATATATCAATTCAATTTTGAATTAATTTAAACTTTCATGCAATTACGTTTGGAGTACATCAAAAGCTGTTCTGGGCGTTTTGATAAAGCAAATATCTAATTCAAGCTTGTTTTGGTGTGAAAAACATTTAATTTTATTTTTCATAATTTGATGGTTACCATTGGAGTGGAGATTTGAATCTTAAATATTTTTTTTTGATACATTATAATTATAAGATGCGAGTTGAGTCACAAAACTCTTAACATAAAAAATATTATTTTTTGGCTTCAAAAAAGAAAAGAAAAATATTTTTTTTTTTTTTTTTTTTACCTTTTTCAATTTTTCCTATTTGGTAAGAAGTAGACGTGTACATCTATCCCACCAATGGTACAAAACTAATCCAACTCAACCCAACCCAACTAGACACATCGAATTGGTATGTTGGGTTGAATTGAAATTTTATTTAGAGTACGTTTGATACACTGTAATGATTATTACATGGGAACTGTAATTGATTATTACATGGGAATAGGAATAAGTATTACAAGAAATACATTAAGTTGGAATGTAATAAATATTACTATTTATTAGTTTGGTGACCATTTAGGAATAAAATTCTAAATATGCATCCACAATTTAGTAGAGTATAAAAAAAATGTGTAATTAAATCATTTTTAAGTCAAATTTCCTAAAATACACTTATTTTAGAGTGTTCAAAATGGAGCTAATTATTAACAATAAAGAAAATTTATTTTATTTCATTTTGAAGATGTGGCAATTAATGGCTTTTTAGGAAATTTTTAAAAAAAGTTATTATATAACATGAAGGAATTTATATTCAGTACTTTTAATAAGGAATAGTTATTCCTCATTTTGAAGAATAGCTATTTATAAAGAATAACTATTCATTGTAATAAAAACATAACCAAACAACGGAATAGTTATATCATAGGAGTAGCTATTGCATTACAGTGTTTATTACAGTCTACCAAACGTGCCCTTAGAGTCTCAGTGATGTTGCAGAAGCCTAAATAAACCACACACAATACTTTCTTTGATGAAATAGAAACTAAATTGTTAGTTTTTGGTAATAAATCTCAAATCTACGAAAGTTCCTTGGTAGGATCTACTATTCTCAAACTATTTTTTTAGAATAAAATTATAATTTATCCCTATAGTTTGATCATGTCACAATTTAGTCCATAAACTTTTATTTGCTACATTTATACTTCTAAAATTTGGAGTAAAAAAAAAAAAAAAACCATTAGCATTCCATCCAAATCAATCAACAAATTTTATATCATGTGGATTCCACAATTTCTAAGCCATAAAAACACAACATTACACAAATTTTAAAGTAAACTTATAGAAAAAAAAAATGCAAATTGAAGTCCCAAAATTCAATTCCCACAAATTACGATTTCTTCATTAACCAATACAATAAAAAAAAAAAAAAAAAAAAAAAAAAAAAAAAAAAAACTAGAAATTAATAGATTCCAGTTCATTTATATTGTTATTAAATTAAAAGTTCTTGAATTGTTGATATCAGTAAGTGTGTGAGTGTGTGAGTGTGTGTGTGTGTGTTTTTTTTTTTTTTTTTGGGGGGGGTCACTTAAAATGAACAATTGGTTCTTCAATGGTGGTCATCATCAGAGGACCTCAAAACCAAATCCCATCACAACCACAAAAAGAGGGGAAAAAAATATTTAAGGAACTCCCAAAACCTAAACCATATCTACTTGTTGCCATAAGCGACGGCTCATTCCCTCCAAAAGATCTAGTGACATAGCCCAATCAAAGATTGAGTCCATCTCCAACCAACCAAATTTAAGTCGAGTATTCCCAAAGGTGGAGCCATAATCAATGAACGAAAAACTATTAGAGAGAAAGAGAAGTGTTAGAGGGACATTCTAAGAGAAAGAGAGAGAGAAGGGGCTAACTAGGACAAAGATTAGCTCCAAACCAGTTTGAAAAAATCTCCTTTGACCCACTTCGTGACGATTTATAGGACTATCTATGCGTATTATTTAAACAAATTACATGACTCATTCAAAAATCATGTGACTAAAATTATATGTGGATGATCTCTTCAATAGTCACATAATGAATTGGAAGGTGATAGCTCCAAACTTGTTTGCATCTAAACTTTTTCTAGCTAAAAAATAGTAGAAATGATAGTTTTAAGATAAAGTTTAGTTACAAAATTGATTATAGTCTAAGACTATAACTTCCTTTAAAAAAATTAATATTATTACATATTTTGAAAATCTAATGGTTGAATTGCATGTTCTTTATGCTCTTAATACACATTTAAAATTTTGTGCTAATCAAATATTATTTACTATATAATCTATAAGCTTATTTTTTATGCATAATTTTAAACTAAAAAAACTTGCAATTTAAACAATTTATTAATGACATAATTATTGATATTTAATTTTTTAAAATTTTTGCAAGCATGGAAGATATAAGAAAAAAATGTAATCCAATGGTGGATTTGTCAAAATTCACTTCCAATAAAAAGATATTGAGTAAGGTTGTAATTTTAAATTATAACTTATTTTGTAACTAAACTTTGTCCATAGTTTTAAGGGTACTTTTTCAAGTCACCATTAAAAATTCCACCCACACATTTCACGTATATGACTAATGCTTATTTTTAACCAAATTCATATTACTTCAAACTTAAGGGGGATAAATGTAACCAATGAAATTTTGTGAACTAAATTGTGACATGACCAACCATGGGAGGTAAATGGTAATTTAACCCCCCCCCCCCTTTTTTTAATATTGTTATACTCATCATATATAGGGTTTTTTAAGCTTTGTATAATATTCCTGCTTTTTTTTTCTTTTCTTTTTTTGAAGTTTAGAGTTGCAATCATCCTAAAATGGTTCCCATTGCTTATGGGTCTATTTGGGATCTGCTTATTTTGTTGGAATTGAAAACGTTTTGTTAAAAGTACTATACATAAATGTAAAAGTTAGCTGAAATAGTATAGTGTGACCCATGAATAGTACCAAAAAGTACAGTAGGAACCATGAATAATAGCAAAAATAATCTGAATAGTAAAATAAGTTGGCAAAATTAATCATGCCAAATGAACACTATATCGAACCAATCAACCTTTTTAAATGGTCATTTTCAAAATGTGAATAGAGTTATGTGAGTCCTAATTGTAAACTTAAAAATGATCGAACCTTAAGATCATGTCAAAACAGAGGGCTTGAAATAATATGGGAAAATGTCGACAACACCCATAAGATCAATTTTTTTATACATTTGATCATGTGAAAGGTTATAGGCATTAAATTAAGAAGCAAATAGGAAACAGTCAGAAATGCAATATCTTACGTATAGATGAAAGTGAGGTGAAAAGTTTGAGTTTTTATTTATTTTTTTGAGAAGGTGAACTTGAGATATTTAAGAAGGAATAAGTAAGAAGAAAAAAAAGACTTAATTAAGCCGCAAATGTGGACCTAAATGGCGTGCTCTAATGTGAATGATATTTTAATTTGTTGTATAATACTTATAGGCTGTATCTGTATGTAACTGAGATGGTCACGTGCAGAAATGGAAAAGTTGCTTCGTCGACCATTGTGTGATGATAAAACATTAAAATGTTTTCCTAGTATATAATCATACATGATATCACATCTCTCTCTCTCTCTCTCTCTCTCTCTTCTTTTTTTTCTTTTTCTTGTGAAGAATAGGAATATATCACAACATCTCTTTTAATTTTGTTTTTCCCTTACTGAAAGTACATCCTCACCGTCCTTTTTATAATCTTATGTTGTATTTGTATCTTATTTGCAAAATTATAAGTGCAAGTGGAAATGAGTGAAGTACAACAAATTGTTAACATATGCTCTAGCCAAATGACATTCATACCAAAACAAAATTCTAAAAACCATTAATTTATAGATTCTAGTTAGTTCAACTGGTAAAGTTTTTAATAGTTGAATAAGAGATTTAAGGTTCAATCCCCACTTACACTAAAAACCGATTGGTGTCTTGTTCTGATGATAAAGAACTATCATCAAGAATGAATGTCATAAATTAAAATTCTCTTTAAAAAAAACATTAATTTTGTTGAGCGAATTCCAACAGTTTAATTTTGGATATTGTATAGTTACTACTTCCTTTTCTTTCTAATTTAGAATCACCAACCCAACTACCCAAGCTAACAAGAGAAATAGAATCCCACACACGAGTCGAGAGCTTCTTTTAGGACATAAATGCACATGTTGGCGCACTAATCCACCATCTACCATCAAATAATAAGTGTAATCATTAATCAATCCAGAATATTCTCAGCCTAGGGTATGATATAAAGCAACCTTGTTCCTGTGATCATGTCAACAACAACATCCCTTCCCTTCGATCACACTTTACATATATAGATTTGAGGCACTTTTATCAACTTTTAAATTTTGTAATTCCAGGCTTTAGTTCTAGCACAAGAATGTTTTTGATTGTGATTTGCGATATTTTTAGCAATGAGGAACCTTTATAGAGTGTGAGCAATTTGAGGGACAAATTTCCAGATATTAGGCAGGTGTGAGTATATATGTTGGTGAATCCCATAAAAAATAAGAAAGTATGTTGGTGAAACTAGCATAATAGTGTATTTGATTTTGATACTGTTAGCAATTATGAGCAACCCTCAGCAATTTCAGGGACAAATTTCGAGAAATTAGGCAGGAGTCAATGGCTCATATGTAATACTGTTAATGCACTCCTTCATATAAAATAAACTACTCCCAACTGCCCCCTCTATTGACTATTATGTTTTGTTTTTTCGGATGAATGCCTTTCGCCAACTTGTATTTATAAAATGCATGACAGCTCTAGTTAATATAAGTTCCACCCTATATGGTTTTCTATTTCATTTTTAGGCCAGTTGTAATCAAGAAATGAAATTATATGAATCTTCAAAAACATTTCTTTCACGCTTTCTGTTACACTATGTTTGGTGGGATGGAATTTAGGAAGGATAGAAAATATAGAAAGGAAAAAAGGGATATAACAGTGTTTTCCACTATTTGGGAATATAAAGAAAATATGAAGGGTGGAAAATTCGGGATAAAATTTTCTCTCCCGGACTCACAAATTTTTTCCTCCCAAATCGGGAGGAAAACTCATGAGAGAAAAGTGTCTCATAGCATTATTACCATAATGCCCTCCCAAATTTTTTTTTCAACGTGACCTGAACGTTCTCTTCTTTTTTTTTTTTTTTAACGTGACCTGAACGTTTTTTTTCTTTTTCAACGTGACTAACCTAATTTTTACATTATAATAATAAAAGTAATAATATAAATTTATATATATATATGATGTGATAAATTTTATATTATGTAATTAGTACAAATAAATTTATTACTTACATATTATGTAACAAGGGTATAATAGTCTATTTATATAAATTACATTTTTTATCCTTCCCTTTTTCTCTCCAACCAAACAAAAGAGTTTTCCACCCTTCCACTTTTTCACCCCTCCAACCAAACACACAAGAGAGAAAACTAAATATTTTCCATACTCCTACTTTTCCATTCCTCCATTCAAATGAACCCTTAATCTATCTTTATCTTAAATATATAACTCACCGTTGTCCCAATGAATCACCAATGATTAACTTAAACCATCTATGCCAAAATCTCTCTTCAAATTTAACTCACTATTCCCCAAATATAAAGTTCCTTCAAGAATAAACAATAAGACCCACTAAAAATTCTTATATAAATAAATAGCCAAAAGCTATCAGTGCAAACACACCAAACATACACAACCTAATTAAGAAATTGCTAAGAAACACCTAAGGGATTCTAAAAGATGATTTCGTAGCCAAAACAGTTAATCTAGAGGATCTATAACGATTTCTTGGAGAAAAAAAATTTGCTCACCCAAAAATGGTGTTTGACTTAAGTCGAAAGTGAGTTGCTACTTGATAGGTTACTGATTTTTTACTAACCCACTTCTTAACATATTCTAATCCATTCCAGAACACTTAACCAAATCCTTTTCTAACAGCCACTGTGAGATCAGTGAAACTCTACCAAACTTCAGTGTACTAGCAGTCTAGCAGCATGGTAAAGCTAGCAAATCCTTCTCTGCCCCATGTGGCTGAGCGGTACGAAGGCATTGAGAAAAGAGATGCCGATGGTTGCTGTCTAATGATAGAAGGGGACTGAGAGGGTATCTTATGAGACTATTCTACTAGGGGTGGCAATTCATTAAAAATCATGTCATGACTCTTCAACCTTAACACGATTGTTTATGAAGAGGGTTGATACAATACGACCCACTTGACATGCTTAACATATAGGTTAGGTTAGATTGACACAAATATAACATGACCCATTTTAACCCACTTGATATTAAACAAGTTGTATTGGTTGACACAAATACAACTTCTTTAACCCGCTTCAAATACAATCCATTTCAACTTGTTTGACCTTATTAATATTGTTTTAAATTTAATAAACAACAAATTTTCTACAGAGTCATAACTCATAACATCAAAATACCTATAACAAGTAACATCTAAAATAAAATTAATATTTAATTGTTATATGGGTTAAATAGGTTTGAAATTTGGTCATTACATGTTGACACAAATATGTAACAGTGTTTGATGTGGGTTAAGCGGGCCAACCCACAGTTGACAAGTTTCTTATTATGTCGATTATGGGTTGTCCCGATTATAATCCAAACTTGTTAAGGCTAAACCCTAACTCTCAAATACCTATATTGTGTTTATGTAGTGTTTGGGAGTTGTGTCAAACATTGCCACTCCTATTGTTCATTACACAAACCAATGCAAGCAAACAGGCTGACTTGGTTACATCACGTGGAAAAACTGTGAGGTACAAGAGAGAAGTGTTGGTGAGGGAAGTTGGGCTCCTGGCTCGTGCCAATAGCATGATAAACGTTGGGGGAAGCAATATGCACAGTCTGGCATGGACAAGAAGCACTACCATGAAAGGGAATTTGGTCTTTGTTGGTCAAAGGCTACAGAACACCCCTCATTGGGTAGTACCAATCTGGACCACTGCCAAAGACACGTGCAATGCCCTCAGCTTCCATGCAATCCTTTTCCTTGTTGATACTTGTTCCTCATGATGTAGTAGAGTCGCCTTTCATCTCTTTACCCTGGCAGCGGCAATTTTTCTCTCTCCTCCTACTATAGTACAATAGTTGTATTAGGGTTTGTGGGGAGGAATGAGAGTGAGACACTTGCTATTGTACATCTAGCAACATTCCTCGTACTATAAGAGGAGAATGTTGCTAAGCAAATAGGGTAGAAAGGTGGGAAATCAGGATAGGAAAGAAAGGCAAAAATGATAGGTTTTTGGGAAGAACAACACCTTATGTAACCTTAAACTTTTCATATATTATACAACTTTTAAGAGTGGATGATATTTTGTCCTTCACTTGCTGTGGATTTTCATCCTTACACAGGGTTTTCCACATACATTCTCTTTGTTCTTTATTTTCTTTATTCTGCCATTGTTTTCCTTTTCATGTTTTAGTGTTAAAGTCTACGTTTTTATTGCTCACAAAGCTTTGACAACCAAATGTGCTTTTAGGCTTTTAGGTCACCTACACTGAACACCTAAACATCTAGCTTGCACGTATGCCTATCTACCATGGATTTCGTAAAATCAATATAACCATCCTAGCCATTTAAGTCATAGTAATATATATATATATATATAGAGAGAGAGAGAGAGAGAGAGAGAGAGAGAGAGAGAGAGAGAGAGAGAGAGAGAGAGGGCATATTACATCTTTTGTCCCTCAAATTTGGGACATAAGCAATTCCTCAATTTTCAAATATTTAATTATAATTCTTTAAATTTCAAATGTGTAACAATTTAGTATTTTAGTCAACTTTCCATTCAATTATGCTAATATGGCTAATAGATAGTCAAAATGTACGGGATTTAAAAAAACCTCTCCCCCAACTTCCAAAATGCAAGTATCTTAATAATAATTAAAATAAAAAAGTCCTAAATATTAAAGTCACAATAAACGTTCACAGCCATTTCACTACACTCATAATTTTGTCAAACGCTTCATAAATTGATCGTTGAAAGAAAAATTAAATTGCAAACTGTGGTAAGTCTAGGTGTGAGTTGATAGACAAATTTAAGAGGGGTGTGAAATTTTGTTGCTTCCTTAACTTTATTGTAATAAAATATGTAAAAATAATAGCAAATATAGTTGAGTTAGTAATATCCCTCATTATTAATAAATAAATCATATACTATATAATAAAAGTTGGGCTTAAACGCTGTGGTTGCACCAAGTAACCTCACCATATTGTAGAAATTTTTTTAGATTTTTAGATTTAAAATATATATATATAAATATATAATTTTTCTTCTCCTATAATTTCTAAGTTGATAAAAATCTTAATTTGATTCCAATTCAAATTCTTCATTTTATCCATGTAATCCTTATTTTTTATGTGGTGTATTATAAAAAGAAAAAATTTATATAAAAAGGCTATATATTACTAATAAAAGTATAATCAATATTGCAGAATTTAAAAAGGTTAGTTCAACTCACATTGTTATTTTTTTTTTTTTTTTAATCCAAAACAAATTGTAGCTAACAGGTGTAGTAATATAAACTAAATAATTTTTTTTTTAAAAAAAAAAGTTTAGATGAACATGAAGATTTTGGATTGTAATCAAATTAAGAAGAAATAGATGAAGAAAAGGATTTGGATTGCAATTAAATTAAGATTTTTATCAACTTTTAGAAATTATAGGAGAAGAAGATAAGGAAAAAAATATATATCTATTTTTTTTTTTTTTTTTACAATTGTTGAAGGCCAAAATTTCACAAGAAAGCCCATTCCATGAAAAGTAAAGAAGACCCAATTCAAGCAGCAAGAAGAATCAACATTAAGGCCCTATTTATGTTCAGATTTCCAGCAAAAAGGTCATTAAAAAGTCCAGCAAAATTTAGTGAAAGAACTGGGCCGGGATACCTAGAGACTGCCAGAGGCCCGGGATCCTCAGGTAATGCAGGACAGCTACTGTAGGATTGAGACAACTCAAGAAAGGCACCACGAAATACAAGAAATGAAGAACAGAGATGTCCTTCTCAAGTACCCACTGGTGCAGCAAAGAATCAGAAAGTATAAAGCAAACATTCATGAACAAAGGAGTTGTACCACAAGGAACCAAGAATGAGAAAATCATACATAGAAGCGACTGGAAGAGAACTTTCAACCCAGCAGTAAAAGATTCCAACTATTTGGGAATAATGACAGCAAGGAAATACAACCGACAGCTGAGTCTGAAAAGTGAGAAATATTGAAGGAAGAGAGATTGAAGGCTAGTTGCCCAAGGACGCCCCGGAATGGAAAGTCAGCAAGTGACTTTTAGAGAAACAGCAATAAAAGATGAAAACTATGAGAAAAAAGGGAAGAGACCAGCCCTTGAGCAACTGTCACAGCACGAGCTCTGAGGGGCAAAAGAGAGAAATCACTAGTACCATGGAGCCTTAGAAAACACACTATAAAAGGAAGAGAAAACCCATGTTGAAAGGGGGGGAGGATTTTCAGTAGGAAGAATATCATAACAAAGCCATGAGAACTCTGTAAAATTTAAGAAAAACAGAGGAACGTCTCCCGGTATCCTAGAAACAGCCACTATAGCATATATTTGTCTCCCAGTATCCCAGAAACAGCCACTATAGCACATACTTGGATTCAAAAGGATTCAAACTTTGCAAGTCTTAGAAGCTTGAATAGCCATCAAAGTCTGTAATTTTTGAGCTTATTTGAACCTTGTATCACGTCTTAGTGACCACATTTGTAATCCACAATCAAGAAAAATAATGAAATATCTCATATTGATTTGAGGATTTCTAACAATTACTTTGCATATTTATTTATCATATTATCTTCATTTACTGCTTCTTGCTGCTCAATACATATATTCTTGCTTGTAAAGCTAAGTCTTTTGCCCAAGTAAAGCCACTCAGACTTAAGTTCCAAATCCCACAAGTCTTGTGCAAAAGCACCAAGTCTGTAAGAATTGGGACCAGGATCCTCGTGGCTGAATCATTCTTATAAAATTCATTTACATATATGTATATGTATTAATATATATATATATATATATATATCCTAATCTAAGAAACTAACAATTATTTGAAGATATGTGCATTGTATAGTTGTTCTTGTGTAGGACCTATAGAGGTAAAAGGAAAGGACAAAACTCCATTGCATAACAAGCATGGAGAAAGATTGTATAGTGCAGAGAACCAGAGATTCTGGGTTCTTACAGGCCTAATACGCCCGGGGATCCCACGACAGTACGTCCCGGGATCCCACGACAGTATGCCCTGGATACCAAGTGAAGGAATTCTTTAAAATGTTTATACGATAAAAGATAAGCCTTAAATATTCTATTTCAATCTCTTTCTCATTGTGAATATTATGAAAATCTATTTTACTTATTTTGTAAGAGTAAAGGGTCATTTTATGATACTAAAACACTTATAATGGTATTTTATTGCTTAGGAGGAATCGCATTTTTGCCTTGAGGAGATTTATGTGACTTGCGCACAACTTGGTTTGTAATCAGCCCCCATTTAGCTGCGGTGAACCAAGCCCAGTCCACCAAAATACAACTATTTGGCCCAGGATCCTTGGGCCTGTGTGCTAAAGAAAAAAAAAGCACTCTCACAACAATCCAAACTCTTCATCTTATCCATGTAATCCTTATTTTTTTACTTGTAGTGTATTATAAAGAAAAGGCAACAATTTTTTTTTTTTTTAATTACTAGACTATACGTAAAAAGAAAAATTTTATATAAAAATGTTATATATTACTAATAAAAGTCTAATCAATATTGCAGATTTTTTTTTTTTAAGATTTAAAATGATAAGACATGTAAAAAAACAACCTTAGAAACATGGATAAGATAACTAATTTACTTCGATTAGGATCGTGTAAGAAATTTTGTTATATGATAGAATAAAAAAAGTTTATATCACAAAATATTAAACAGAAAAAGTAAAACCGTGTAAAAATAAAAAAGTTGATATTAACTAAGTTTTTGTGTTTATCCAAAAAAAAAAAAAAACGAAGGGAATTTAGTGTTTTATTAAAACACTAAAAGTAGTTGAATAGAATTTTAAAGTAGATCTTTAGAACAAAATCGTACACCATGTTGCTGTTTTTCAGTTGCATTTTTTTTTTTTTTTTTATATACTTGTCTTATCATTTTTTTTAATATATTTTAAGTGATAAGACGCGTAAAAAAAATAAAAAATAAAAAATAAAAAAAACCCTTAGAAACATGGATAAAATAACTAATTTACTTAGATTAGGATCCTATAATCTTTAGTATTTTATTTAAATTTTAAAATTATAGATAAAAAATAATTTTAGAAAAAAAAATACACTTTTTTTTTTTTTTGTATAGAAACCTTTTTTAACAATATATAATTGATTAAAATTTCACATAGGATAGGTTTTTCTTTAATTCCAAACCATCTAATAATTTCTCTTATAATTTAACTTCAATACAATTTGAATTCTATGTCTAATAGAACTCCCCAAGTCCTAACTTCCAAGTTTTTTGGATAAATATGCATCCTAAGTGATGAGTTTTAGGGTTTTACGTTTTGTTTTTTAAAAAAAGTTAATTGTGATAATTTTTTTAATACATATATATATATATATATATATATTTTTCCTAATAATTCTATTTCTCTTATAATTCCTAAATTGATTAGAAATCTAACATCTTCACAATTGAAAATTCTCTATATATACCCTTTTTTTAGTGTATTCTTATATATTTATATGCACAACTTCTTCATTTACGGCTTCTTTCTTTCTCTTTTTTTTTTTTTTTTTTTTAATTTTTTGGAGATAGAAACACTACTTATTGTTCTCATCAATTTTTTCTCTCCCCATTATTAATAATAAGTTTGTATCTCTCTTTTTGTTTGCAACAGACTATAATTTTCGTTATTTATTTAGCTAATATGTATTAACATTTTCGTAAACTTAATTTAAAAAAAATCTAATTTAGATAATGTCAAAACAAAAACAAAAACAAAAAATAGGATAAAGTAACCCAAAAAGAATATATTTTACATAATGAAATATTTTGCAAAAAAATAAATGACATATTCAAATCTACGTAAATTTGAAGAAAAGCATACAAATTTTGTTTCATGATATTCACAAAAAAAAATATACAAAAAAAAGGAATAAATAATCTTATGCATTCTAAAAGAAAAAAAAATATTATTACACTCTTTTAATAAGTTATTACTTTTATATATATATATATATATATATATTTGTGTGTGCATTTTATAATACCTTAATTTCACACAATATAAATTTATTATATAACTTAAAAGTAAAATATTTATTAATTTTTATTATCTAATTTTAAGTAAATTAACAACAACAAAAAAACTATTTACATATGAATTTTGATTAAGCCGTGTCCATGGATATAATGCTAATAAATCCTAATAAAGTCAAGCCGAATTTTTCTTATCTAAATTCAAAACGCCTAGTCGAAATTCCAAATTGTCTCAACTCTAACCTTCTAGAACTTCAACTTGACAAGGATCCAAACACCAATACGATGAAAATATTCTCACCTAACTTCTCCATGCCCTTTCTCCTAAAAAAAAAAAAACTTCTCCGTGTCTCTTTCGCATTGCATTATCAACTTTTTGGTAGTCCTAACCTCCTTTGACTTTTTAAGTTTTTATATAGGTAGTTCGTCCCATTCTTCCATCCTTTCAACTCCACGAATCCCTACACTTGAAAATTGACATGAGGAAACCACGCGTACGATTGGAGGAAAACAATTTATTTGAGAAAATTGAGAGGATAAGAAATCGAGCAAATTTCTCCCCTCTTTCCAGATAATTCAAAGAAGGATTTCTAGTTTAGGTAATCAACCGAATATAACGGTCATATTTACATCATTCTCTAAAGTTTTATATAGATAAATTTTCTATTTTTTTTTTCTTTAGAAAAAATAAATAATCATAGGTAGATAATACTAACATTGCTAACTTTAGCTAAATAAATTTTCTAATTTTTTTTTTCTTAAAAAAATAATCATAGATAAATGATACAACATTACTAAGAGTCTTATAACTTAATTAACAATTTTATATATTTACCAAATCAAACCACATGTTTAACAAAAATTTATATAAAAATTAACAATATTTTACCCAACAAAAAAAATCTCTAAAAAAGGGTTAAAATTTGATAGACCAATTTTAAAACATACTAATAGCATGCTTTACGCAATAATAATTACTTAAAACTCTTTGTCTATTCTCATCCCATTTTTTGGGTTTCATTTTATACTCTACCAATTATGTCAATATAAAGAGTCAACTTTTTTTTTAAATTTTTTTTAATGATCTAATTAATTTTTTTTTTTTAAATACACACACAAAGGAGAGCGAATGAGATTCTAACATAAAAACATACTACAAACTTTATTAAAAAATCATGGTAATATATAGAGAGTCGATATTTCAACATTTACCTAAATCATAAATCATGAAAGAATATTATGTTTGTAGGTATGATAATATATATGTTGGGTTTAGGGCCCAATCCGAGGACATCTAGTAGTTCGAGGACGGGTAAATGCTATCATGGAAGTCTGCATTAGTGAATGAAGACAGTCTGGTTATAAGGGTCTGGGAAGGTGGTCCGAGGAGGAATGTCTCATCGGCTAAGCAAAGCAAAAGTTAAAAGGTGTGGTTTGCCATCCAAAGCAATGTTCCGGGAGATTCTATTAATAAGGATACATATCATAGAAGCACAAGACAAAGGGGAACTATGAAATATCTAAAAGAAAGCTACTACCACCACATTGAATACTCTGTAACTAACTCTCTAGCCGCATTAATATGGAAGTGATACCTAAACAGTAATTTTCAGCCTTACAACTACTTCTAGAGACTTCAAGAAAGTGCTGATAGGACAGGGATCAACGTCAGAAACCTAGTCTACCCATGAAGGGTAGAGATGAAAGAAGGAAGACAGTATAAAAGAAAAATAATACACTGAGGAGGGGGATCAAGAAAAAGAAAGGAAAACAGTCTAACAATAGGAAATAGACTTGTAATCAAATTCAAAAGAGATATATATAATAACACATCTCCTCGGATTGGGCTGAAGACGATTTTCTTTGGATAAAACCTATTTATCTTTGCTTTCAAGTCATCTAGACCTACCATAATTGTTGTCCAATTCATTAGAACTTAGTTCTCTAATCTACTCTCTACAAATTCATTGTATTGGATTCTTGGGGCCAAGATCCTTTTGACTCTTGGTCTTGGGATTCAAATTAGGTCCTTACAATGTTCCTTTAACAAAACGCACTTTACTTATAATTTGGTAGATCTAGGTGTTTTTAATACTTTAAGAAATAAGGTTTCAAGATCAAATGTTGAAGTCATTCAAGTTTGTCCAAGAAACAAGCTGAATAGTGCAAATTCATTAAAGCTCGACAGCTGCATCTATCGAGCTTAAGAAAGCTGTTTCAGCCCGTGTGCTCGACACCTGCTCGACAACTTCTTGACACCTCCTATCTGTTGAGGTTTAAAAAAAAACAGAAATTTTGATCTGTTTTCTTGGAATCCGCGAATGTGTCTTTGGGCCTTCTTTTCTCCTAACCCTAGATGTATATAAGGCTTATTTTAGAGGCTGTCACATAAGAGAATACAAGGAGAACATATGCAAAAGGTGACCGATGTCTTATTCTCTCTAAAAAAAGCTACTGCGTTTTTGCACCTTAGGGTTTTGTAACCAAGTGCTTCTTGATCTTTATTGTTGATGAAGTGAAGAACTTTGCAGCCAACATCTTCTTCTAGTTGGTGTATTAGTCACGTACTGAGAGCCGTGCATCATTGGTTAGTCACGTACTGGGATCGGTTGAAAAAAAAGGTGGCATTCATATATTAAAGAGTTCAGAGGTTCTGAAGCGGTAGAAGGTTTCTGTTAGGAGTTCATCTACAGGGATTGTAAAGTTTAGAGACAAAGGTTTTGTACTAGGTCTAAAACTTCTCTTTACTATAGTGAATTGCTTTTCGGGAAGGTTTTTCCCTAGATTTTTTACTATGAAACTAGTTTGTTTCATTGATTTTCCTAGGTCATCATATCTTGTCTTGTTTATTTTTCCGCTGCATGATTTTGACATGATATTGACGTTTGTTTGTTTAACAAATTTTATTCATAATAAATCTAATTAACAACTTAGGTTTAAAACTTGTTAATTCCATCAACCGGAGTCTAAATTTCCCAACAATGAATATAATAAAAAGATACAATTTTTAACCAATCAAAACATATAAATATTAAAAATAAAAATAAATAAATACATATGTTAAGAAGTTACACAAATAAAAGTATAAATAACTAAATTAAAGTAAAATATTAAAAAAAAAAATTTGAATGAGAATAATTTAAACCATATTTTGAAAATTATAATTTTCTTCATAATAACTTTATATAAATTAAGAAATGTAATTGTGGAAATAATTGTAAATAAATAATGGAAGATGTTGTTTTCGTAATATAACATTTTTCTTTTAAAAGACCAAAATGTCAAAATATTTGTAATAAAAATTTAAAAAAAGAAGAAGTCGATAAGTGATTTAGAGAACATGATCAGTTTTAAAGAACCTGTTCGGGTTGAACAAGTTAGAAAAGAACTCATTCGTGTTGAACGAGTTAAAAAAAACCACCCACCAGGTGCGTGTGTCTAGGTTTAAACGGCTCATAGGCTTAAACAGCCGATATAGGATTTGAATCATCAAAATTTACTGGACCAACTAGTCAAATTGATCCCTCGAATTTAATAACTATGGATGATTGAAGTTGGAGCACAGTGCAATTAATAAGTTTAGTTACCTGCACATTTGATTTCAGTCTATTACTATAAAAGTTACCTCCTCCACTCTACTCCACAAGACTTCTTTTTTTTTTTTAATTATTAATAGGTTGTCTCACTAGCTTTCAATTACTTATTTCGTTCTGTATTCTTATCTTTTTGTTTTGGCTTCATAGACACGCACCTAGCACATGTTGTTCTTGTGAAGAACAAAGTTTAAAGATTAATATATAAATAAATGCTACTTCGACGTTTCAAAAAGACTATGTCTATGAAAAATAGAAAAGACTATGTCTAAAGCAAAAAACTTGTATTTCATTTCACCTATAAGTTCCCATTAATCCCTTGTCGGTTTATCAAACAATTATGCCCACTTTTTAGGACTAGGCTTTGTTGTTGAATTGGTGTTGGGTTGGAAAAAATCAGTTACAACATAGGAGAAATTTTGTCAATGAAGAATTCATGATGCTATAATGAAGACAACTCTCATGACTATTCTACTTCAATTCATTAAGTTCACACTGAGATTGAAAAAATTCACAGAAGTTCACACTCCAACCATATTTTACACTTCACTAAACACTTCTATTAAAAAGGAGAAAAACCCTTTTACGCTTTTATCAAAACAGCCGCTAGCTTTTACAAAATCAAGGATCGAATGCTTGTCTAAATTTGATAAAAATTTCTTGGTTCCATTCAAGCTCTTTGGAAAATATTTCAGCATTAAAGCTTATTTGACCCAACAGTTTACTCCAAATCCTCAAACCCACTTCCCCAGCAGAAAATCATTGTAATCCTAAGCTCCTAGATATTCATCAGTATCCCATGGCATTGACCTCAACACCCATCCTGATAATTTGCATTGTCATCTCTCTAGTCTACATTTCCTCTGCTCAAACCTGCTCAGACTACACCTTTTCAACTAACCGAGCATTCAATTCCTGCATTGACCTTCCAGTATTACAGAGCCATCTGCACTGGAACTACATTCCATCCACCAGAAGCATTCAGATTGCTTACAGAGCAACTCAAACTTCTACAGGATGGATTGCATGGGCAATCAATCCAACTGGAACAAGCATGATTGGATCGCAGGCTATTGTTGCTTTTCTCAATGCTAATGGGACTATGACAGCTTATACAACACCAATAACCAGTTACAACCCTTCAATGAAACAAGCAGCTCTTAGCTTTCGGGTTTCAAACATCTCAGCAACATATGCCAAAAATGAAATGACTATTTTTGGTGTTGTGGGCCCACTAAAAAATGGAACAACTGTTAATCACGTCTGGCAAGCTGGAAGTTCGGTTGTAAACAGTATCCCTCAGATGCATCCAACATCAGGCCCCAACATTCAATCGGTAGGTATTCTAGATTTTCTTTCAAGGTAGAAACAAAAATTAGACTCTAGAATGGCTGTCCTCAAGTTTGCCTCCTTCAATACTTTAATTTTGCTATGAATATGTTTACCAACATTACATGTTTTCACATGATCGTTAATGTAGACTCTGCAGATATAAGAATTTTCAGTGACGTCTACTTTAATGTAACTGGCTCCATTCTACTACATCTCACCATCAACTACTTGCAAATATTCTTATCCATGGATGCTCCACATTTTGCAAAGATTTTTACAAGCTCAGTTTATCCAATATACTTACTTGGTCTATACAAAAAAGAATGAAAGGCCCAAAAGATCAGGAATTACAAATCTAGCAAAAATAATCTATCAAAATATCTTTCTTCTTTAGTTCATAACCCCTACATTCAAGTGAAATGCCGTCTCATGAGATGGCATCCTTAAACCATAGTTAATCCAATATACTTGCTTGCTCTACACAGATAAAGTTATGCATGAGTAACTACATTACCCAGCAAATGCAGGAGCTCCTCATGCTTGGGCTTTGTTACTTGTAACTCCAAAGTCACCTGTCAAATAAGGAACAATATACCGCTAAGTGGCAGGATTATGAAGAGGACAGTTGAAGCTATATTCCGCCAATGTAAAATTTTGCCATCTTGGATGCTTATGAAAAATAAGGCAACTAGTTCAGCAAAAACTTACAGCTCAACCTGTTCATAATTATAGAAGTCTTATTCCCCATTAGAACAATGAAAAGAACATAACTAACCACATAGATCCAGTTCAATATTTGACAACTTTCCTGGTAACTGTCAATCAACCAGTTTGGACAATTTTTTTTTTTCCCTTAGAATTTTCCTTAATATTTTTCCACTTCATCTATCTGTATAATTTGATAAAAATTAAATGTCAAAATAATCCAATTAAGCTGATTTCATCTGATTAGATAAATCCAACCCATTAGATAACAGGATCCTGAACTATTTACCAAACTAACATGTCATAATATTACTAAGAATTATATACTAAATGGGCTGGAGCAGCCAAATAATCTGTAAGCTCAACTGTGTAGAAATTCCATTGTTACCAGGCCTGCACCATTACAAGGTTGATGCTGGGGGAAGAATATTTCCTTACATTAATATCAAGAATCAAGAAGCTTCTATTTCTTCATAAGCCAATGACAAAAAATGCATGCATAAACACTTGGTGATATAAAGGATCTGGTTGTAGTCTATTTAACTTCTTCATAAGCCAATACAATTACACAACTGCACAGCTATGTGTACTGGAGTTTGTAAGGATTGAAAATCTTACCTCTTTAAAGATTTCACTATAAGAAGCCTCTTCGAATCCCTACACCAATCACAATTGAGTTTAGTTAAGGACAAAGCGTAAACGCAAGTGTCATCTGTCGTGCACACAAACAAGAAAAGTGTTGGGGGTGAGGAGGGATAAAATGCAGACCATGTAAGCACATATGGGTGTTTATATATATATATATAAATAAAAAATTAAAAATAAAATTAAAAAAAAAACCTATCAGAATTTTTGGTTTTGGCCTTTTTTGGGTATTGGTTCTAAAAATCCGTTTTTGGAATCGTTACTGGAATTCTTCATGCCAACACCAACTGATATATATGTAATTTTATAACCATAGCACTTATATCCTCAGTAATTATCTCATGCATGGGATATACGCATCCACCCTACAAAGTGAGAGGGAGGACAATATATCCCATTCATGAGTACCTTCTCCTATATTTCAGTGGTTCTGTCACCAGTATCCTAATCAAGAGTCCTTGGTTTGACCCCCCACACAGGTGCCGGCATAGACCTTAATCTTACTTCTAATTTCTCCTAGCATCACAACCCTTCCCACCCCCCAACATGGACGTTAAGCCTCTCTCTCTCTCTCACTCTCATATGAACATCAAGGGAGTACAATGAGCCAAATTTCATATTAAATAAAGCACAATGAGCCAACATGGACGTTACTTCGAGTACGAAATCAGGGGTTTGAGAATTGTAATGACAGGTCTTGGGCTTCTGCTTCTCTATGGGATGTTAGCTTTGGCTCAAGGTAAAATACATTACTCTGACTTTGCTGCACCCTCCCCCCCCCCTTCTCTATTTTGTATCATGCTCAAGTTTTGACTCTCTTTTTTTTTTTTTTTTTTTTTTTTTTTTTTTTTTTTCCCTATTTTAGTGGTAGTGGTGGCAGTTGATATGAGTGAAAACTATCTTCTTTCAAACCAACTGAAGTACAGTCAGCCCGGTCCGGTTGTCCTTCCTAACAGTTCAATGTTGTTCCCAAATATTGCAAAACCAACAACACTGGTTCAGTGCAAAAAATGCTCTCAACACCAAACCGATATCAACCCTAAGTACATGTGTACCAATTCATATGTAGGCAAGAACAAGGGAAATATTGTTCAAACGAATGGCCAGCATTGCATGAATGTGTAGATATGAAATTAAAAGCATGCTTCAGAGAGAGAGAGACCAATTTCCGGAACAAGGTAAGAGATGCTCCATTTGATTCCCCAATTTTAGCGCGGAAGATGTGTATCCCTAAGCTCTCAACTGCAAAGGCCATTATTAACAAGACAGATTCCTTTCCAAGTCCTTTCCCACGACTATGCTAGCAAGAGCAAAATGATAAGATATAAGCTTGAGAACTATATTATAGTATAGGAAAGTAATTAAGCTTTTTCCCCTTTTTTTAATAGGTAAAGGAGTTTATAAAGTTCACAGCCAATCAAAAAGAAAATTGAGCAAGATGAAGGTTAGCATTCATTTCAGTCAAAACATTCAAAATGGAGTGTCAATAATCAGACTATCCTAATGCACTGGCCACAGATTAATTGACAAATATATTTTAAAGTAGCTGAGTTGATAAATCACTAGTTGATGATCTGGTCTGGGTTAATGTATAAGGGTCAATCCAAAACACAAATTTGAAGTGATGATATTTTGGAGCCAGCCAATGGCCCAAAAGGCTAATAAAGCAAATTCTGCTTCCCCATCTATAGCTGTATCTGCTATGATCATAAGACTGGATCTAAATATACTTGGATGACATTTGTGTTTCTAAAACCTTGAGAATTTGACTTGCAAAGACAAGATAATAACTACAATCATGATTATTAAATCTCTAACACAAATAGTGATAATCACTGAAGGGAAGTTAAGGACTATAAAAATGTCCTCACACCAACCTCCCTTGAGGAATTAAGAAACAATACGCCCTCCAACTATTAGAGAACTGACATTCAACATTAAAACCAATGTTTGACCTAACTTTGTCAGGACATTAGATTTTTTTTTTTAGGGGGTGGGGGGACAAACTTGCCCTTGGTTAAAGTAAGGGTTCTATCTTACCTTTACCTTATTAATGAAATCACCATTTTGTCCTTAAATAATTGCAACCAATTATAAAATCACTAGCATCCTTGACATATGATAAAAGGGCTGAATTTGAGTTTCCTTTCTTTTCTTTGTTTCTTAAAATCATGATGACAGTGGAACATCTTTTTCTCTAGTGGGATTAAACATTTTAGGAATTACAAATTTAATAATGGGAACCATCATTGCAAGTGACACATCCTTACTTTTTATGAACATGTTGAAGTATTGGAAAAAGCTTCTCCATCTCTTTCATCTCTTCTTTCATGATGATATCTTCTTTTGTTTTAGCTTTAGCTTGTTATAGAAAAATATGTGTGGCTTGCTAAGATGTATTTGGCACAACAATAGTTGAATAGTAGCTGGTTTTTCGAATTATTTTTCCGCATTCGAGAGTTTCAAAACTTTCCTCCATTAAACTTTCAAATCGCTTGTTTTGACTCATCTTCAAGTTGTCTAGGCGCTTCAGCTAGCTCATTAGGTTCTTTTGCTTGTTTTCCGGCTGTCTAGGATTTTTTGAATATTGTCTGACTCTTGAACTTGCCATTTAGAGTCTACTACTTGCTCCTCTAGCTGTTCTACCATCCTAGAAAGTTATTCTGATTTGTCAGCATCCTGTTGTGGCTTTCCAACTTCCTTTTGTGGCACTTTAGCTGTTTTACAATTCTAGCAAGTCAATCCACTTGTATATTATCTCCCATGGTGTGGATACATCATGGCAAAACCTGCTCTAATACCAAACTGACGCAATACAAACATTTAAGTGGGCTTTGATACCAAACTGATACAGGATAGAGGACTTAATAGGCTCCGCAACCAATTTTGATGTAGAATCTTTAGGAATAACCACTGTTCTTGATGAGATCTTGAAGGTTTCTTGAATACACTATGATAAGGGTTTAGGTAGGGTTAGACTTAGGTAATAAAAAGATTGGATTTTGAAGAAATTTGATGGCTTCTTAGGGTTAAAACAATGAATAGAATTAAAAACAAAGAAATATAAACCCTAGGCAATCACACACTCATAGCTTAAAATATATTGCTCGAATTTTATTAAATTCAAGAACTCTATGAGTCTTATTGACTACAAAAAAGACTTTATACAGGCTATTTCTAAACCTTTTTCTGGTCGAAAGACTAGGAGACTTAAATAACCTATTACTATAAAGATTAGGACTCTAGATAACAAAGGAAACAAACCAAAAATTAAAAGAAAAAGACTCAAAACTTTGAATAATACTCATGGTCCTTTCCTGCAGCCAATGACAGACAGCAAGTTCCAGAAAATCTGAAAATTACCAGATTGCTCTCATTCTAGTTAAACTTAATGTCTGTTTGTGTCCAGCTTACTTGCTAGCTTTTAGCTTTTATGTACAGCTTTTTAAAACCTTTTTCTCACTTTTTCAAGGTACAAGTACGCTTTAACACACTTTCAGCAAAAAACTAAATAAGCTAATGCCAAATGCACACTTATAATTAAGACTGAACCAACAACTTTTTAAGTGCATAGTGGGGTTGAAATAGAAGAGAGAGAATCCTAGGAGTAAGAATAGTTTAAGGGTTAGATTTAATCATAGTTCAGAGTAAAGTTAATTTGAGTAGGAATCATTTTTTGAACTATTTTGCTTAAGTAAGTAATGGCGTCAGAGTGAAAGGACTTATCTACTATTAACTTCATCACAAACCTCAAGGGGTTGAGTACTATTTTTCAATAGTTTCAAGGCAGTGTCATTGTTTCTCAAAAAAGAAAAAGAAAAAAGGCAGTGTCATTTCTTGAAACCTCAAGGGAGGTTGGTGTAATTTACCCCCCACCCCTCCCTTTTTTTCTGTAATAAGTAGAATAGGATGTGTGAATGAAGTTCATATAACTATATGCATATGAAATCCATATGCATAACCCCAAGCTCATCACGAAAAACACACACACTAACTACATTCATATGAAGTTTGTGCATATAAGCACACTCTACTAGCTGCATTCCTCAATTCATTATATGCATATGTTATATTCACAGCTTCCCTTTTGCAAAATTGAATATGAAGCAAAAACAATAAGGAAAATGAATGAAACCCAAATCCCAGCAAAAGCGGTGTTAATATGCATATAAATGAAATAAAAAATAATGAAAAGAGGCATTTGGCAATCACACAATCCTCCACCACTAAATGAAAATCTGTTTATCATCAGATTTTTTGTTAACTTATGTTAATTGGTAAGTTACACACACCTGATGGGTCTTGAGCCCAATACCTCAGCCTCCACCTAAAACTTACAAGTGGAGGAGGTGTCAGTAGAGCTAGAGCTCATTTGAAAGTTTATCCCGAAAAGTAAGGGTAAGTGTACCTTTTGGGTTCAGCTATCATTATCTCAATCTCTGCTATATTGGGATCATCGAAGTTGTTCATGTATAAGTTCACATCACCGACCATGGCTGGAAAAGGGCATGCTGTCAATCCCTTATAATAGATTAATAGAGACTATCATGGATACAAGCTACTTAGAGTTCAAGTGGATTTTACTATATTTGTACATGGGAAGCTAAATTAATTCTGTCTATTTAAAAAGACCTTGTATCCTGCAGATTTTTTTTTTTTCCGGACCGCAATTTTCTCAGCAAACGAACTACGGGTAATTGATTAACTGACCTTCAACATGGGGATCTCCATGAATGAACTCTCCAACAACCATCTCCCTATCCAATACAATGAAAGTCTGCTCTGCAAAACCCACCTCCAATATTAGTTGGTGCCACAAGCAGATACATATATGCATGTACAATCAAAACTGAACAAACCCAACTGAAAATTTTAGAAAACCCATATCCAAAACCTTAATCATTCATCAAAAAATTAAGCCGGTGCACAGAAAGATCAAATATGACGCACACACAAAGGGAGAGAGAGAGAGAACTGTTAGGGTCTTGGGTCCAGGTGAGCTGCATCTGGAACTCCTGTTGAAGGGTGAGGGGCTCAGAGGCAGTGGCTTGAAGGAGAGCCGGGTGTTGCATCCACTCATGGTACTTTGGTACGTGTGCCTCCATGTATGGTACCATTATCACCTTCTTTCCTTCCAAACTCACTCTCTTTTTCTCCATTTTTTTTCTTGTTATCTAACACTCCCCCACACTGACTGCTCTCTCTGTCTAACTCTGTCTCACACACAGATTTATCTGAACGCGAATCTTTACTCTTTAGGTATTTTTGTTAAAACTGAAAACTGAAAACATTATAGTAAAATAATTTGAGACAGAAGCGCTGATCTTATTAAAAAAATAAAAAATAAAAAAAAAGAAAAAAGAAAAGGAGAAAACGCGGGTTTGCTGAAAACGTAGACGTAGGATGTGGATCCAAACTCCACCTTTGCCTCTTTTCTACCGTTTTGTTCTCCCCAAAACGACTGTCGTTTCAGAGCGACTCTACCTTTTTAACACTTTCTTTTTCTTTTTTCAATACAAGAGTTTGGTACTAACCAACTTAAGGCCTTTATGGTAATGTTGTTCTGGTAACATTATTTAAGTGTTATGAAAATGTGTGTGGGTGAAAAAGTGTCGTGAAAATACTTGTTTTGTTATTTAAACAATACAACCAAACAAACCTTAAGTCTCTAGTCACGATGAGAAAGAAGAGATAAATGAGTAACGGTTTAGATTCAAAGTTGGGTTTATGACCAAGTTTGTCACTTTTAAAAAGGCTGGCATTAGTTCAAACTTCAAAGATTCCCAAAAATATTTTCAAGTATTTGGTTGTGTTGAGGAAAATGCTACAGAAAACCAACGGCCAACGACCAATGGTGGTGGAGACCCACAACCAGCGGTGGTGGAGTCTAGCAATAGCGGTGGTTGGCAACTTGAGATTGGAGACATTAATTAGTAGGGGTGGCAATTGGGTGGCTGACAGTGGCGGTTAGAAGTTTTGTTGATGAGTTTTGGGTGATGCGGAAAAAGTTTTATTAAATATAAAAGCGTAAATCAATTTCTGTCATACATGCAATTATTTTACAATCAATCGAATTATCTTACATTTTCAATCGCCCCAAACACCCACAAATGCGTAAAATATTTTCTTGAAATCAATTTCTGTCAAACCAAACACTTTTCAAACTTTAGAAAAATTATTATAGAACAAACTTTGCCTAAGTATTTTGTAGGCAATGGATACAAAGTCCCACTAAAAAATTATCGTATTTACATATTTTAAAAATCTATTCATTGGATTGCATATTATTTATGTTCTCAACATGCATGTCCAATTTCGTTCAAATTAAATATTATTTACTATTTAATCCATAAACTTATTTTTATGCATAATTTAAGACTAGAAACTTTAAAACTAACCATTTGATTGATGACATAGATATAGATATTTGATTTTCTTGAAATTTTACAAGCATGGAAGATTTAATAAGAAAGTGCAATCTGATGATGGATTTGTCAAAATTTACCTCTTATAAATATATATATATAAAAGGAAATTTCGTAACCATTGGTTTGTAGGCCAACGTAGTTCGTTATTTTATGAAACTCTTTTATGTGCACTCCACCTTTTGGATTAAAAAAAAAAAAATTCCAATAAACCATTTGCATCCTCGACTATTTAACACATTGATGTGAGCATAATTGTCAATATTGTATGATATGCGATACATATCATATATTATATGATACATATCGTATCATGTGTAAAAGTTTCGTATTATATCAATGTATTGTAAGTGCTCATGAATTGTATAAATCGTATCATATCGTAAAATCTTATGATAAATGCTTTTAAATGAGATTTTTTGTTAGAATTTGTACTTTTATTTGAATCTAACATGTTGTTAGACTTGTTTTTAACACAATTATTAAGTTACTTAATTTAGCCTAATAAAATAATATATTCATAAGTTTGTTTTTCTTTCTTCTACAAAATTTGGATTACACAGTACACAATTAATTGAAAATATAATTATTTTTTTATTTTTTTTCATTATTGTTATATGTCCAAGAAACTAGAATGCCAAGAAGAAATATTTTTTTAAAAAATTATTAAAATAAAAAGAACAAGAAGAGATAGTAAATGTTAATGACGATGAGGAAAATTTTAGCAAAGAAATAAGTTTACAAAATGATAAACATGATGATAATATTTGACTTAATAGGGTTGATTAGGCAATATGATGAAAATAAATTATTATTTTTGGGTAATTTGTAAATATTATCACATTTGAATTTAAGCAATTTAAATGTGTATGTTATAAACACATGCTAGTTTGATTTATTTAGTTAGCTTATTAAATATTATTACATAAGAGATGAACAAATTAGTCATTAGTTAAATATATTCAAAATTTATAATGAATATACCTTTTATATATGTATATCTATAATATTTTAATAAATTTTATTAAATGTTTTTGTTCCTGAAGATGATATTTGCCACTATTTTTTTTTCTTTAAATCACACTCTAACAAATTCATCTCATTAGACCCCACCACAATACAAATATAAAACCATGGTGGGATTTTTTTCTATGAAAAAATTGGAGGCAATAGACTTTCTAATTTGCTTTTTTTTTTTTTTTTCCGGTAAACCAAGGAAATTTCATTAAACTTAGGAATTAACAAGTCTGTTACAATACATATTTGCTTTATCAAAAGCTAAAATACTATCCACCACAAGCGATGGACACAAAAAACACAGTAAAGGAAGACAAGGAAGTCGCTCCTATTTTGCCAATGCATCAACGCATTGATTAGCTTCACGGTAGACATGAACAATCTGTTTATTAGGTATTTCCCTCAGCAAGTTCCTGCAATTAGTCAGTAAAGGTTCCATTAGCAAATTGGCACTGTTATTTGTCATGAGAAGCACAACACTCAGCACATCAAGTTCAATGACAAGGCTGTTGAGCCTCATTTCCTTTGCCATCACCAATCCATCTCTTAAGGCCCAAAGTTCAGCCCTGCAACTGTCAGTGCTCCCAATTGGTCTTGCATATCCCTTAAGCCAAACCCCCTCATGGTTTCTGATCACACCATCTCCCCCTGCCTTACCCGTACTTCCCATCACAGAACCATCTGAATTGAGTTTTGCCCACCCTTCAGGTGGTTTGGTCCAGCCAACGGGAATGACAGCCTTAAGTTTCTGTACCTTGCAATTAATGCCCAGCAAGAAGAACTCAGCGCTTTCTTTGATACACCTCATGTGACTTATGTTATCCACCCTTCCGGATCTGAATGTGACTTCATTCCTGTGGAGCCAGATATGCCATATCCCCATGACAAACAAAATTTTCCACGGCAACCCCATTATATCAGATCTGATCTCTTTCTAGTAGTTGATATCAAGCCACTTCCCAAAGGGTAGCTTGAAAGAATCCCTCAGGCATTAGGGAAATTTCAGATCCTGCCAAAACCTTTGTGCTACCTCACAGCTCCTTAGCAAGTGCTTAATTGTTTCATTGCCTCTCTGACGCAAATTACACATAGGGTCGATATTTAAACCCCTTGAACCTAGCACGTCTCCAGTTGACACACTATTATGTAAACATAGCCACAAAAAAAACTGAATCTTTGGAGGAGCTACTACTTTCCAAACCCAAGCTACCGAATTTGTCACTAGGTTCAAAGGATTTAAATTTCTTGCTAACATGTAAGCTGATTTCAAAGAGAATATGCCATCTTTGGAAAAAGCCCAATGAAGAGTATCTTCAGTGTTTTGGTTTAGAGACAATGGTGTAGCTTTAATTACATTAAGAACTTGGTCTGGTAATTCAAAAGATATACTTTGGTTTATCCAAGCACCTTCATTATCAAAGCATTGGTTAACTGTAATCTGCTCTTCAGTCCGGTTTAGTGGTCCCTCAATGAGATTTCGAAGCCTGCCAATTGGAAGCCAAAAATCCCTCCAAACATTGATTGACCCACCATTCCTCACAGCGCATTTTAGACCCTTGACATATATTCGACCACCCTTTTTGCAAGTCGTCCAAACACTTAAGCACGGGGCTAATCTTCTTTGCTCCAACCTATGGGGAGTTAGGTATTTAGCAGCCAACATTTGAGCCCAAGGCGCCCCTTGATCACTTGCCAACCTCCAACACAGTTTAGCTAGAATAGCAAGATTCCTATCTTTTATGGAATGAAGACCCAATCCACCTAACTCTTTAGGTAATGTCATTGTGCCCCAATTTACCATGTGCATCCTTCTCTTCTCCTCAGTTGAACCCCAAAGAAAGTCTCTTATAATCTTGTCCACTGCATCACACACTTTGGTAGGTAAGGTTGGCATTGCATATAGTATTCTACTACTGGTGAAGCTGCTGTTTTGGCAAGCACTAACTTCCCTACCCTCGATAGAAGCTTAGTCTTCCATCCAGCAAGCTTGTTTTGGATTTTCTCTACCACAAAGTTGTAAGCAGACCCGGCCCTGTTTTGATGAAGTATTGGAAAGCCAAGATATCTTCCAAGATTGGTAGTTGCATGGATTCCCAATTTCCTACAAATGAACCTCTTCCTTCTTCTAGTGACATTTGAGGAAAAAAAAAATTTTTGACTTTCTCGGACTAACTTTCTGCCCAGTAAGATTGCAGAAATTGTCTAGAACTTCAATGATAGCCTCACAATTCTTATGATCAGCCTTACCAAAGAACATCAGATCACCAGCAAAGAAAACATGGGAAAAGCTTGGCCCATTTCCAGATGCTTTGACCTTATCCCACCTCTTAGCTTCACACATGCTAGTGATTTGGCTTCCAAGAAACTCCATACACAACAGGAAAAGGTAAGGTGAAATTGGATCACCTTGCCTAATCCCTCTCGAAGGGTGAAAAGCTTCAAGCTTGCTACCATTAAAAAGAAGAGATGTAGTTGTAGTGGAGATACAACTCATGATGAGATTGATAATATTCTGGGGAAGACCAAAATGCTCAAGAACCATCTTCACAAAACTCCATTCAAGGCGATCATAAGCCTTCTCAAGGTCAATTTTAACTACCATGTACCTTTCCTTCTCTTAAGAGAATAGATCAATTCTTGGGCAATAACAACATTATCCATGGCTCTCCTTCCTTCTAAAAAGGTCGTCTGCATGGGGGAAATCAGTGATGGAAGAAGGGGTCTAAGCCTTTGAACAATGATCTTAGAGATGACCTTATACACCGTATTACAAAAGCTTATAAGTCTGTAATGGCTGACTGTTTCAGGTCCAAGCTGTTTTGGAATAAGAGCAATGAGAGTCTGATTTAGATATTCAGGAACCTTTTGGCTTGTGAAAGCTTCCTTGACTTCTCTTTTAACCAAATCTCCAATTATAAGCCAGAATCTCTGAAAAAACCCTGCATGAAGGCCATCAATCCCAGGGGCTTTATATGGTTTCATAGACTTCAATGCAGTCCATATTTCCTTATCAGAAGGGATATGAGACAACCCTCTTGCTTCTTCAAGACTAAGTTTAGCACCCCACTCAGTATTCCATTGCAGGGTAATATTACAAAAAATTTGCTCAGTTTGGTATAACTTAATGAATCTTGAAGTGAAAATATCCTTAACTTCTTCAACATTATGCACCCATTCCCCATCACCATTTTGAATGCTAGTGATTCTATTTTTACTTCTTCGAGCAAGAGCTGACATGTGAAAGTAGGAAGTATTCCTTTCCCCCAAAATAACCCAGTTTGTTCATGCTTTCACTGCCCAAATTTCCTCCTCCATTTGAAGAATAAGATTATACTCCTCAGATAATTGATTCTGGAGGTTAATAAGAAAAGGGTTAGGGTTAGAAGCTAAGGCTTTCTGAGTACCCAGTAGCCTGGCCAAAATTTGCTTCTTCTTGACAAAAACATTCCGAAAAACCTCCTTGTTCCACCTTTGAGCCTTTACAGTAAATTCCGAGATCGCACTCTTCAGCCCAACATCTTGTCCTTCCGAAGCTGCCCTGACCACAAAAGGAAATTCCTCATGGTTGAGCCAAATGGACTGAAATCTAAAGGGTCTGTCCAAGGTATTACCCATATTGGGCTTCAGATTTAACACCAAGGGGCAGTGATCAGAATTAATTCTGGCCAAATGAGTGACATTGGCCTCAGGGTAAAATTCCTTCCAATCAGGGTTGGCTTAACACCTGTCTAGCCTGCATTGAATTAGATCCCCAGTCTCCCTCTTATTTGTCCAAGTAAATTTTGGTCCTGAGAAACCCAAATCCATCACGTGGCAAGCATCCATACACTCTTTAATTGCTCTAACTCTCCTCAAACAAACTGGATTCCCACCAGATTTTTCCTCCTCAGTGAGCACCTCATTAAAATCTCCCATAAGTGCCTAAGGAAGATCATGAAGATCTGCTAACATTTTTAAATTCTCCTAAAGCATACATCTTTCTGCAAATCTAGGGCTAGCATAAATAGCACTAATTAACCAGTTAAGGGATTGAGATCTTACTCGAATAATAGCATGAATCTCCTGCTCAGTTGTTGCCAGGATGTCCACATGCACCACATTTGAACTCCAAAGCAACCAAATTCCTCCTGCAAACCCAATGGTGTTAGTCACTTCAGCCCCATCAAAAGGAAGAGTTTCTATTATCTCCATAGTCCTCGCACCGCTTAATCTTGTTTTCATAATCACCATGATGATTGGGGAACACTAAGCAACTAGGTCCATAACAGTCTTTCTAAACAGGGGTTTCATAGCTCCCCTACAATTCCATATCAAAATGTTCATGATTCTATTTGTGTTTGTTGTAGAATCAACATGAGACAGAGAAGAACCCTCTTCAATGTCCCTCAACCTCCATGCATCCATTAGTTCCATCCTCGACTCTAAACTCCCTCGAAGTAGAGTTATGGAGTGTTTGATGATCCCTAATGTATCCTGCGTTGCTCTGATTAGGATTGTTCCCGTGATCGTTAGCTCCGTAAATTGCAACATTTCTACCTGATGTAAGTGACCCATCATCAAACACTCCACTGGTTTGTTCTTCAAGAACTTCCTCATGGTTATCACCGACTGTGTCCATTCCACCTCTGCCTTTGACCATGATTTTTCCGAAATCAGCTTGCTTGATTCTGTCATTGATGATCCTAAGCTTTGCATCGGTTGTACTGGTACCGGTGGCCTATCCATTAAGAACCTCCACCAAGGGTTTGGATTTGTCACCCATGCTTCGTCCTTCAACGGTAAGTACCCTAGCCTTCTGCTTATCTCTGTTAATGGGAATATGTTCTTCCAAGCCACCATTAGCTCCGTCTCGAACCATCCCCAAATCTCGGTTGGATCCTGCCTTATCCACCGAATGGTTTCGTCTCCCACTGCTATGATCTTCCCTTTGTAAAAAATCCCCCATTTTTCCCTCCCCTCCATTGTTTCTGACATTAGGAACGGTGTTTTCTAACTCTTTAAAATTAGTTTGTGTGTATATATCATCCCTAGTTGTGCTGGAGAAAACAAATGGGCTTTGGCTTGTCCCATCCGCTTTTATAAAGTCTCTACCCGAACCACTAGGGTCTAAACCAATTTTAAAGCTAAGGCCCACCCCATTTGGTTGACTTCTAACTAAGTTTACAACTTTTTGGTTTTTTTTAGTGCGGGAACTCACACCTTTAGTTCCTTTACCCCTGTTTGATTTATTTAGACTTGATGTGAAAGATTTACTGACCTCACTGATTGATGCTGCAGGTTGCGTGTGGGGAGTTTTTCTTTTGCCCTCCCTTTTGTATTGATCCGCCACCCTAAGCCTGGCTATGGAGCTATGCTCTGAGCTAGCCTCACCCGTTTGGCTCTGTTCCACGGGTTGTTGCTTGAATCTCATTTTACCACTGGGCTTCTGCCGTCTAACCACCATCCATTCCCCATAATCCTTCATCTTATTCAACTCCACATCTTCTTTCTCATTCCCTTGATCGTTTCTTTGCTCTTGAGTGTCTGTATCTCGTTCCTTCTCTGCCTCCTTTGGTGTTACTCTGATGATGTATGGGCATGTTTCTACCTTATGACCAATCCTACCACAAGAGAAGCATAAAGCATTGATCCCTTCATATTGCACACACTGCACAATCTTACCAAGGTAAACAGTTTTTATCAGAGGTTTATCCAAATTCACCTGTATGCACAATCTCGCAAAACGGCCTCTTTCACCATTGGCTGTGTGTGAGTCAATTCGGAGCACAAGGCCGATGGCTTGCCCAATCGTAAGAAGTGCATTAGTCTCATAAAATTCTATGGGTAACTCTGGGAGCCTTATCCACACCGCCACCAACGACAACATAGCAGTTGACGCTTTGAAAGCAGGTTCCCATTGTCTTATAGCCAAAAAGTGTCGCCCCACAAACCATAGCCCACCCTTCAGGATATGATCCACATCATCCACTAGTTCAAATTTAACTAGGTAGTAATCATAACCCAAATCAATAAAATCCATACCTCCAGATGGTTTCTACATGCTTCGGATCTTTTCAACAAGAAAGGAAAAGCCCATTCTTCTCCCAAAAGTTTTGATAATCAGAGCTCTTTGCCAAGGTGATCTCATACAAATCTTTTCCTCTTTGGAAAAACACACCCTAGTATTGCCTTCATGGCTATGTTCCTCTTCATTGTCTGACTCAATGTCTTCATGCATAGAACAATCAAAACCAAACGCTTGCTCAAAGGCACCAGGGATTGCTCCCACCAACCTATCTCTATAACTTCCCATCTTCTTGCCAAACCCATTCTGTTTCTCACCAACAGATGCATGAGTTTCCTTGAATTTCTTTGTGCTACGAGTTAGTATATCTTCCTCTTCGTTAGAGCACTTAAGCCTTTCTCTCTCCATTGTTTCTAATTTGCCATTGACAAGTCCCAAAATTATGTCGTTTTTAATAGGAAAAATATTTTAATAATTTTAGGAAAACAAAATAAGTATAAACTATTCTTTATCTCATAGCAAAGTGACCAACCAAAACCTAAGTAATCCATGAATCTAGAATCTTCTCTATTTCATTTTTATATAGACTTTGAAGGTCATGATTCATTTGAAAGAAATCAAGAGTTTGGAATATGACAATTCATTTAAAAGCCTTTAACCTAACTTAATAGAAAATTTAACAAAACTAGCTTTCACTCGACTAAAAAAAAAAAAAATAAATAAATAAAAAACACAAAGAGAGAAACATATGGCTCACACTAAGGAGGGGACAAATTAATATATCTAATGAGGGGAAATTTTTGTGGACACTCGGAGTACCATAAATGTGTATTCCCTCCTCTCACATGAATGGTGAGTTCCACTAATTAAATTCATGGTAGGACCCACCATTCATGTGAGAGGAAGAAATACACATTTATGGTACTCTGGGTGTCCACCATTCATGTAAGAGGAGGGACTATCATTTATGGTACTCGGAGTACCTAATAATTTTCCTCAAATGAATTATTTTTAGGGATGCAAGGTTTTATAACACAAAACCGCAGCTCTATTTCTATATGCACTCCTCTTTGGCCACCCCATAAACAAAGCAATAGCGAAATTTCAATCATGTCTTTGTTTAGATTTTATGGATGGGTTTAGCATTGAAGGAATAATATGTGAAATGTAGGAGTGCATTCACAGCAAAGCTGTAAAATGCTAAAAAAGTTATTTTCTAACATCTCACACCATAAAATAAGGCTACATCAATGATGCTATTGCTATAATATTTAGCATCCAAGCTACAGTAGTGTGTCATCTTTGACACCCTACTGTAGCTTTAAAGTTATAAATAATAATAATATTTTATATCATTCTTTCTCTCTTTTCTATTAAAATAATATTTCCCTTTCTTTCGTTTTCCCTTTCCTTCGCCATATCTCTGCCACTCCTTTTTCTTTTTTCTTTTTTTCTGCTCAGTCTTCACCATTTTTATCACTCCCATTTCTGTCATTGTCTTTCTCTTCTTCTTCTTCTTCTTTTTTTTTTTTTTTTTTTTTTTTTTTTTTTTTTTTGTGGGTCGACTTCGTGGTTCATGGGTGGCTCAACTCGTGGGTCTTGCAATGGGTTTTGGTTGGTTTTTAATTAGAGTTACAGTGGTTTTCGGCGGGTGTGGATGGTTTCCGATGGATGTGGCTGGGTTTTCCAGCAGTGATTGTGAGCTTAGGGAGGGAGAGGATTACGGGTTTGTGATTTTGGTGGGTTGTTTTTCTTTTTTTTGCTTGTTGGTGGTGATAAGGTTGTGGGTTTCGGTTTGTGATTTTGGTAGTTGGAGATTGTGGTTGTGGGAGGTGGTGGTTATGGCAGTTGTTGTAGTTGTGGTGGCTGCTGGATGTTGGTTTTTTTTTTTTTTTTGGTTTGGTGGTGGTGGTGGTTAGCAGTGGCTAGCTATGAGTGTGGCTATGGCTGTGGGTTTGTTTAGGAATAGGGAGAGACATAGATAAGAAGAGAGAAACCTAGGTTGTGTTTGTTTTGGGTGAAAATCACTTCCAGAAATGCTTTTCCGTAAATGCGGGTGTTTGGTTGCGCATGGAAAATGCATTTTCCGGAAATGCTTTTCAGTTGTCCTGTATTGGGATGTAAAATGATTTCCGTTTTTATTTTACCTTCAAATATCATTTTCCGGAAAACAGAGAGAGAGCTGAGTGAGAGGGAGATCACGACCGCACGTAGAGAGAGAGAGAGAGAGAGAGAGAGGAAGAAGAGACCGAACCCAGAAACCGACTTCGACGAACCCAAAAAACCCAAAACCAAGCTCGTTCGTCGAGCAATGCCCAAACCCATTCGTCAAACCCAGAAAACCCATTCGTCAAACCTAGAAAACCCATTCGATCGCACCATCTCAGACCCTCATCGCGCTGATCGCACCACCGGCGAGATCGTCGCACCCCCGCACCGATCCACCCAAAACCGATCGTTCTCGTCGCACCCCAAAACCGATCGTCCTCGACCTAGATTCATCGTCCCCGATCGCGATCTCACCTTCGCGTCGATCGCAATTGCAGCACCGTGCCGCGCGATCTCGCCTTCGCCTCCGCTGCGTGATCTCGCCTCTCATCGAACCCAGTCGCCTCTCTCTCTTCCTTCTTCTCTCAATTTGACCGGATTATGAAATTTTTTTTTTTTTGGGTTTTATTTGTGTTTCTGGATTGAGAAATGAAATTATATATTTGTTTGACAGCTGAGAAAATGTGAGAAAATGTGAGCAAGAAGTAGAAAATGTGTTTTCTATGGTATTTTCAACAACACAACCAAACACTAGAAAATATTTTTCACAACATTTTCTGAAATGCAACCAAACACTTAAAAATATTTTCCTTATTTTCCGGAAAATATTTTACATGAAACAAACATAGCCCTAGTGAGAGAATAAAAATTATAATATTTAAATGAATATGTAAAAAAAAAAAAAAACCTTTTTTTTTTTTTGAGATCTGGGCCTAGGCCTGTGAAGAAGTTTTATTAAGAGTCTGTTTGGATAGAACTTATTTTACTGAAACTGAAAACTGAAAACACTGTAGCAAAATAAATTTTAAATGTGTAAATAGTACCGTGAGACCCATTTTTAATGAAAAAATTGATAAAAAATGAAATTTGTGGGTCCGTGAACAGTGCACGGATGCACTGTTCACGGAAAACTGGTCAAATGTTGCAGCTACTGTTCATGTACATTACATGAACAGTAGCCGCTTGTGAGGGGAAAACGCGTGAAAAAAAAAAAAAAAAAAAAACGCAGAAACGGAAACGCAACGCAGCAGACGTTGGAACCAAACACACACTAAGAACCAGAATAATCAACAATAACAAAGAAATCTATATCAGAAATAACATCTTCCATCCAAACTAACAATAAAAAAGACAAATGAGTTCTCTGAGTTAAAGCATGGGCTACAGAATTGTTTGCTTAAGAAATATGAGCGAAAGAAAAACTCGTCAATGAGTTTACACAGACTAAAGTATCTCTGGCTATATGGCCAAAGGATGAGCAGAACATATCCTCATTTTTGAGGGCCTCAATCACAACTTCAGAATCTCCCTCAAACTGGCAGCTTTGTAATCCAGTCTCTTGAGCAAAAATCACAGCCCTTCTTGCTGCCATCATCTCTAGACAGTCCACAGAATGTGGTTTTTTTTTTTTTTCTCAGCTAGTGCCGCTAGTACCAGCCTCGAGGAGTCGCGTACCACGATCCCGATCACAGCTTCATCACTTTCATCGAACCATGCTCCATCAAAGTTGGCCTTGAAATCCCCAACTTGAGGAGGGGTCCATTTACACCTTCGTGTCCGTCTCACACCCCTATGACCTTCACGGACTGACTGCACCTGCTGCACTAAATTTTTTGCAGCTTCTCCCACTCTGCTCAGCAGTAAAGTCCTATCATTCAACCTGACTTTGTTCCGGTGATTCCAAAGGAACCATGCCGTGGTCCCAAACAGCTCGCCCATTTCGGGTTTTGTCACATATAAGTCCACAAGATCCATGAATGACCCATGTGCTGCCACCACCTCTTTCACCCAACTAAAGTCCACATTCCATAAATAAAATGTCGTGTTAAAATAAATAAAATAGTGTTTTGAGATGTTAAATGCTAAAAATTTTGCCTCCCTTGATGTGAATTCTCTAATGTTTGGATTGGGTAAAGATGTAATAGAATTCAAACGTGGGCAAAGCTGAATATTGATTTTTTTTTTTTTTTGGTGAAACTCTTGTAGTCTTGTGTTTGGTATAAATATTTGATTTCGATAGGTGAAATGTAGGATGGTTGATTTTTTGGTTGGGTTAAAGCATTAAAAGAATCGAATTAAAAAGTAATTCATATATTCTTTTTTTTTTTTTTTGGGGGGGGGGAATATTTCTTATCAAATCAATTTTTTATCTCTGCACCTTAAAAATTATTTCATATATCTTACATGTATAATTCTTATCAAACTATATACAATACCATGTTTTGTAGCATTATAAACTTTGTTTTCTTGGTAAATATAATTTCTTTTAAAAATAAATAAATAAATGACAGATAAAAATTATAATTTATATTCAGTTTTTTGTTAGGGATGAATGTCTCAATATGAGTACTTGTTCCTCCTAATGTGTCCATGCAATTTACACCATCAAATTTGATGGATAGAGTATGAACCAAATTAATGATATTATATTTGATTTTTATAATGAGTATGAAAGAAAAATAGGTTTTATTTAAGTACTTTTTTCTACTACTAATTAGTAGTAGAAAAAGGGTACCTGAATAAATTTTAAAAGACCAAAATATTTACTTCAAGGAGATTGGTGTGCGCCAATGAGGGATTTCGATACATAGACAAGTGAGATCATAACATAAAGAAGACTCATGTATAAACAGGACGTGGTTGTGAAGCACAAATACATGGACAGAGCTATGGTTGGACTTGGAGGGGCAATCCCCCCCTCCCAATTTTTTTAAAAATATTATTATATATATGGGTACTAATTTTAGCAATTTTTTTAAAAAAAAATTACACTTTTGCCCCTTTAAAAATATCATTGATTCTTTTAAGAGTATTGTTATAGTCACAAATTTTTCAGTAACATTTTTACAAACTATTAAGGCAACAAATTCTTATTAGTTCACATTTTGGCTCATTACTTACATTATCAACAATTTGTAAAGAAGTTTGTAGTTCAAACATTTTCCTCATTTTAAAGACCATTAAAAAATTTATAAGTCTAAAATCTAAAAAAGAAATATACAAGCCCAAAAAAATTAGTACAACAACAAAAATTACCAATAATAAAACTATAAAAAAAATAAAAATAAAAATAATTAAGCCTAGTCAACCAATTTTACCTAAATCAAATAATTTGATCCTTTAAAAAATTTTAAACAACTAGCAGCTAAGTGATTAAGTAGCAACAAAGTCGGAGGCCAAAGTCATTGCACACAACCAACAACAAAGTCGCTCCCCCTACCTCTAAGTTCTGGCTCCATCCCTACACAAATGAATTTATTGATGAATATATCCACTATCTTTATCTCCCAAATACTATACCCATGATGCCATCACAACGAAGGATGTCTACAACTCAATCTATTGATATTGATTTGTCATATGAATCATGATTAAGACTAAATGAGTCTTATCAGCTTATTAGAGCATTCACATCTGGTCTTCCATATGCCATATGTTGGTATATTTTAGCATCAAGGCACAAAAATGATGCATTACCCAAACTTGTAAATCTAAAAATTTTACAATTTTGCTATATTGCACTCTTACTTATAGAAATTGCTGTAGACAATTGTATCTTTTTTTTTATTCACTTTATTATCTCTCTCCTCTATCTTCTCTTTCTCTTTCTCTTTCTCTTTCTCTGGTCTGACTCTTTCACTCTCTGACTCGCTTTCGTATCCCTCATTCGTCTAGCCCCATTGTTGGCTGAAGCATGCTCTGACGAAGGCATGAGCTTGACTTTCGAGACGAGCAGTCACTGGATGAGCGAGAAAGTGATTCCGACGATGTTAAGATGATGTGAACCCTGTCAAGAATAACGAGACCCAACAACGAAAGGGAACCCAGATCGTTCTATGGATAGATTCAAATGGGAGACCTTGACCCGTTGTTTATGACAAACAAGAACCTCGGTATAAGGAAGACGCCACAAACGGTGGTGGAAACTCCATTTGATAAGTCGAGATGAACGCCACGGGAATTCCCGATAAGTTCAAGTAGTTCTTCAAAGAACCAAAGAGAATAAACCTCACAAGTTTTTATCAATAATAATCTGAAAAACGTTTACAGACTTAGATGACTATTTAAGGGCTCCTTAAAACTTGACAGACAAGAAAATATATTCTAAAATAACTCCTAATTGATACCTAACCATATTAGGAATAAAGTTTGACCTAAAAAGCATTAAATGCACCTAAAAACAAGGAAATAAATCGCCTAAACCTAGAATAATGTTTTTTACATAGACCCAAAATATTTTATGCCAATTCTTAGCCTTGACCGGATCCTTCTAGAACTTGAATCAAGTTGACGATTTTTTGTTGCCCACGTGAATCATGCTCAATGGGCCTCCACGAATTTGCTTGAGCTCATAACTCTTGGATGAGTCCGTTGAGTACATCCTTGAACTTCTTTGCTCGTGCTTTCATAACCGGCCCAATTGGTACTTGAACGAGGTCCTTCGAAGCGGTGTTTTGATCTCCATCATGAGATCTCCTTCAGTCCTTAGTCAAGATCTCCTTCACTCCTTACTCCTTCTCCCACGGCGGTGGTGGTGTGTTTTCTAGGTGATTTTTTGTGGTGAGATTGGCGTGGTCAAGGGTTGTTATGGTTCTGGTTGTGAGATTGGTGTGGGTATGGTGGTTTGTGGCTTCATGTTCGTGGGTTTGCTAATTAGATTTGGTTGTGGGTTGTGATGGGTTTGCTTGCTAATCGGTTTTGGTGATGGGTTTTGGCTGTGGAGGTCCTAATGGTCATGGTTTGATTGAGTTCATTTAGGTATGGGTGGTGTTTGTGTTGTTGATGGTGGGGATTGTGGTTGTGGTTGATGGGTTGTGGTGGTGGCTTTTTTTTTTTTTTTTTTTTTTTTTTTTTTTCCTTTTCTTTTTTCTTTTTTCTTCTGGTGGTGTGGTTGTGGTTAGGGTTGTGAATGATGTGGTGGAAGGTTTCCGTGGTGGTGGGGATGTGTGATTGATTGTGGTGGTGTGTTTCCGTGGTGGTTGTGTTGTTGTACGATGGTTCTAGCGTGGTGTTGGCATGGTAATGGCGGTGGTGTTGTTGTGGTTGTTGGTTACTTTAAGGAAGAGAGAGAAAGAGGAGGAGAGAGAAATAGTAAAAAAAAGAATATTCAAATAAAATGGCAAAAACAAATAGAGTTTGGAATGTTAGATGTGATGTAAAATGGTTTGGTATAATAAATAAAGTAGCTTATAAGATAGTAAAATGGAATAATTTGTAAAATGGGATAATTAATATGCAAGTCGATGGAAATGATAACCTCAATTTTACCAAGCAAGATCACAATAATTATTTACGTAATACTAATAAGCAACAAAGAGCCTTAAAGTATAGGGAAGATTATTAGGTTGGAAAGAACTTTCAATCATCAACTTAAGGAAAACCCTTCATATTCTTATGCCATTTAATTGGATTTTAAAGAGTTGATCACTAATATAATCTGGGCTAATGCAAAAATGGTATTGACTATAATCACTTTGCTTATGTAATAACGTTTGATACTACGTACGCGTTTGGATATGCATTTCATGGTTGCATTTGCATTTTCATTCTTTCTTTCTTTTTTACCAGAGCCTCTTGCATTGTGCATTAAGGCAAATGAACAGTGTTTGGGGGAGTGACAAACCCTACATAGTACATATACAAATTGAGATGCAAGGCCACTTTGTGTATTTTTGGGACTCAGTCACTATAAAGAAATTATAATATTTGGAGTTACACTTTTATACGATGAAATAATTGAATTTTTTGTATGGTTATTTTAGACCATCCTTGAAGCAATATCCGAAAAGAAACCAATTACTATTTTTTTTTTTTTAAAGATTAAGATAGAGCAATGTCATTTGTAATTCAAGTAGTCATACTTGAAACATATCCTGCATTACGTAGTTCACACATGTGGCATAATGCTAATAGACACTTGGGTCATTTATTTAAAAGTGAATCTCAATTTAACCAAGATTTCTTAGCATTTATTAGTGGTATGATGATGAAGATACATTTCTCACTGCCTAGAATGAATTGCTGGAAAAATACAATGTTCATAAAAATAAATAGCTAATGGATCTATTCAAATTGAATGATGAAGGAAAAAGCATATGAATGCATTCTCGTATGAAAAACTAAGGTAATGTTTGGTAACGATTTTTATTTTCTATTTTCAAAAACTTATTTTTGGGAGTATAAAGAAAAAACAATTTTCTTGTATTTTTGAAATAAAAAACATGTTTGGTTAGTTGAAATTTAAAAAATAGTTTTTTGAAGGAAAAAAAAAAAAAAAAAACCAAAATATGTTGTTACTAGGATTTTAACTTTAGTGCTAACTCATTAAATCAGACAAATTCATTAAATCAGACGCATGTTTTCATTGACTTTTGAAAACTAGAAACTGAAAATAGCATTTTGCACGTTTTCAGTTTCCTTCACAAATTGAGTTTTGAGAACAGTTTTTATTTTCTATCTATTTTGGGTTGCCAAACAAGTTTTTTAGTCTCAAAAATAGAATATTGTTTTTAAAAATAGAAAATAAAGGGAAAAAATAGTTACCAAACATATCCTAAGAGTTTCAATTCATATCACTTGGGTTTACTATTAAACCCTAACCAAAAACCTTAGTGCAGCAAAAACAAATCTACCATATATAGCTCTTCCCACAAACCTCGACAGCCACCACAATCTCCAATGGCTTCCTGGTGGATAGAAACCACAAATAGGGTATTCTACTCTTTGTTCGTAGGCCAGGACTCAGAGCTCATGTGATGGAACCTTGAGATTTGAGAGTCCTAATACAAATGTGTGTGTTTCTATATTTTCTGAATGAAACGTATATTCGGAGAGCTTTACACACTTTGGGATTATGTACACCTATATAGTTGCACACCAAAAAACCCTAATGTAATTAAGACACATTTTATACTTGCAGTCTTAAACTATAATTATTTATGCACAGTAACAACTTAAAAATGTTATTTTTATTACTATAAAATAAAATTAAAAGAAAAGAAAAGAAAAAGGCCATCTTGATAAGCGCATAGAACATGTGAAGAGGTTAATATATAATAACGAAATTATAAGCAAGTTGAAGAATATAAATATATTCTAGATCATTCTAAAAAGTATTTTCTGCCAAAACAAATTAACGCAACTCCCCTCTGTACTAGCTGATGTAGTGCGAAGAAATTTTACATAATTAATTCTTCTCTAACTATAGATTATACACACTTTGAGTATTACCTTTCATTGCATCTATCATTTGAGCCAACCGCTGGCATAACTAATTTATTTGATAAGGGTATTTTGGCATAACGAAGAAGCCGACGGCCTCTCAGGACTCGACGGTTTCATATTAACAGACGGGGATCAAGGCAGTAGATGGACCTATGACATCTGATGAGCATCTCCATGAAGCCGATGGGGGATCGTTAGATGAGGAAAGAGGCCGACGGGAATGAAGAAGCCGACGGATTCAACATGGTCTACCTTGACCTCCACGGATATCTATATAAGGAAATATCTTGTATCTCATGATTTACCCTAATCAAGGAAACCCTCATAAGGAAAGGATCCTGCAAAATACGTAAATTAATGAGGATATTCCTTACAAGGAAATACCCTCCTTGCCAAGAAACAAAAGTCACCTCTACTCTACTATAAAAACCCCAAAGCCCTCACAAATCAAGGTACACATATTTTACTCCAATTCTAGCACTCTAAAATTGTGAAAGTTCTCTAACTTAACCTTCGGAGGGTATTGGGCCGTTACCACACCGGTACTCTCTGTGAGGTCTTCTTCTTTTTTGTTGTGTAGGTTTTTTCTAAAGCACGTGAGGACTGTGCAACTCACTGATGATTTTTGGCATCATCATTATTTAAAATCGCTTTGAACATCTTTCCTCAACCTGGATCAATATAAAACCCATTATCTATATATATATATATATATATAACCGAAGCCTCTGAAGCTCCCACAATTTTCCACGTCAGCACAGAATTAAAAAAAAAAAACATAAAAAAAGGCGAAGAAAAACCTTTTCTAAAACCCGATAAAAACCTAAATATAAAAAAACATAAGCGCAAAAAAAAGCTTTGTTGTTCCTCTCTCTTCTCTATTTCTCTACCTTCTCCTTCCCCAAAACCCAACACTGAAAATCAATCCTGCTAAGAAGCCATCCCCACACTGTCAGGTCTGAGATAGAAAGAAGGCATCACCAACCATATGGTTTCACAGTCGGAGAGTTTTTTCGGAAATAAAGGTGATGATGGGACCGCAACAGAGCTTGAAGAGAAAATCAAATCAAACACCGCCAATGCTGGTAAATAATTTTCTATACCATTAACATATTAGGAATTCATGATCCTATATTATATTTTGATTAGGAATCCATAACCCTATATTGTATTATAAATAATATTTTTTAGGAATATTTGTTACCATGCAACTCACGGCTAAAAATATGTACATATTAGGAATTCATGATCCTATATTATATTTTTATTAGGAATCCATAACCCTAACCAAATTTGATTAGGAATCCATAACCCTATATTGTATTATAAATAATATTTTTTAGGGATTATTTGTTACCATGCAACTCACGGCTAAAAATTTGTATTTTTTCATTCCTCTATTCTGAATTTTTTTTGCTCAATTTACAATTTTGAATTTTTATTACTCTCTCTATAATTCTTCATTTTTTTTGCATTTTAATTTTGTGAATTTTTATCTGGGTTCATGTGGCTACCGCTTAAAAACTTGATTTTAGTGTATAGTTTGGGGATTTAAATTCGAAATTCATAAGGAATTTTAATTTCTAATTCTTTGAGATTGTGTATTTGAAATTCTTTTATGATTCATATGTTAGATATTGGGATTGGTATGGGTTTGAATTTTTTATGATTCATATGTTAGATATTGGATTGGTATTGATGGTGGGATAGGTTTATATTGTACAAAACAACATTTAAATAGTTTTGGTAATAGTTGATTGTATTGTACAATTTTTTTTTTTTTTTGGCTGCACTATTGTAACAAGGTCTAATTTAGGATTTAGGGAACATTCAAAATTCATCAATTGCTCTTATTGGAGTGGTCTATATTGCACATGTGGTTTGTCACTCTTAAAGAGCATGATGTGCTGTGACGTGCTAAAGAGTACTTCTCTTTGTATTGGACACTAAATGTGCAGCCATAACTTTTAATTTTTGCTTGAAAGGTGATCCACAATATTTTACCTATGAATAAGCTCAATCTTTACTGTAAGAAAATAATTCCATCATTCTCAAGTGAAATATGTGGGGATAATGCAGAATCAGTGACACATGAAATATGGGAGTGCTCAGAAGTGCCAGAAGTGCCAGAAGTCTAGAGACCAACCATGATGTTTCCATAGGTATAGTGTTATTAGCAAAATGGGCATGTCATGGAGGTGGAGTTCATGTTGAATATAGCCTAGCTGTTAAGGTACAATCGGAACCAAAGGTGGGTGAGTGAAGCTAGACAACAATGAATTTGGTGCAGATAGCTTCTAATCTTGATATGGAAATTTATGGAAGCATAGAAAACTAATCAAACAAGAGTGGTTGTTGAAGAGTGTAGATAGAGACCTCATGTAGGTATCAGGTATGTATTACAAGCTAATCAAGATCTAACATTTTAGATGGCTTTTTAGGATCATCAAGATCTATTATTGCTTAAATTTTATAAATTTTTTCTGCTATTAGATAATGCAATGGGTCTGAATGATTGATAGGATGCTTTTAAACCCATATATAATGGCTGCATGATAATGATTTTTAGTTATTAGAGTTCTGCAATTACTAGAAGTTAATTTGTAATATCGACATGTTTAATGTTGACGATGCTCTTTTATTTGTCAGAATTGAATTGATATTACTTTTTCATGAATAATATTACATTTTTACATGAAAGCATCTATTAGTGGAGAAGGTTTTGAATTGACTACTTAATTCAACTAAATGTGCGTTGTATATTATGTTTGATAACATTCGTCAAGAAAATATGAGGATTATCTGTTACTCATCCTCTCAATAAATATGTAATCCTTAAAAATAAGTGATTTTTGTTATGATAAGTAGAAAAAGTTGGAAGCACTACTCTGATTTGGATACATTTTCATTGGCCTTGATTTTTTATTTTTTTGTTGGAAATGAATTTCTTATAAGTAGACATCCATATATTTACTTACTAATTTGATTGTGTTTCGGTTAAATCTATAGTACCTGTACATGTTTCACAAGGATGCAAAATTATTGACATTACATATGATTTACAATTGATCTCTACTATAATGACTTAAAAATAACTGGGGATAGTTTTATAATCTTTAATAAGAAAGTCGAAAACCTTAGCCTCTGTCATAGCATGAACAAACCTACCTTTCAGATTGGTGAAGAAACATTAGAGACACACCTTTCAGTTGCTCGCACATTCCAGAATTCCATATCCTAAAGGAGCCAATTCTTTAGATTTCATATTCAAATTTCATGTGATTGTGAAAGAAGCATCTTTAGAGGGATTTCATGACTACTCTATACTTGCTTTAAACCAATGTAATATTTTTTTTTTCCTTTTCTTTCAATCTGTGGTTTTTTTTTTCTTCATTTTAAATACCACTTAGTATTTACAAAGTCTCAATTATTAATTTATTATTTACAAGTTTGCTATGAGAAGGTTTTGGTGTTCTATTTTGGGGAGTCAGCATTAATAGTATTGTGGTAGTCCTACACTCTTTAGTGTTTGTTATTTTTAGTTATTGTTCATACCATGTGTTCAGTGAAATTTCTTTTAGAAACATATAGGAATTTAGCATGTTGTTGTGACTCATGGCTATTAGAAATTTTTGATAAAATCACGTTTCTATGCACCAATTCTTTTGGCTTTTCTTCATTGATAAAGTGGGCTACATCTTCCATTACATCTATGTCTTGCTATTTTCCCAGGAACATATATTTGCTAAATGAACTTCTATTTGTTTCAAAGGAAAATTATTTATTTTCAACAAAAACAATTGTTTAACAACTTGCTCTGTTGGGTTAAATTGTTGTAATTGGTTGCATATACTTTCATTCATAAGAGATGCTTAATTCAAGGGCTTTTCACCCCTGAAGGGCTAAGCAGTTTACTTAGCACCCTGTTACTATGATTGACAAAAGAACCATAGTGACTAACCATCTTTAATCTTGCTGTCTGCAGCATCACAAATTTTCCATTACATCTATGTCTTGCTATTTTCCCAGGAACATATATTTGCTAAATGAGCTTCTATTTGTTTCAAAGGAAAATTATTTATTTTCAACAAAAACAATTGTTTAACAACTTGCTCTGTTGGGTTAAATTGTTGTAATTGGTTGCATATACTTTCATTCATAAGAGATGCTTAATTCAAGGGCTTTTCACCCCTGAAGGGCTAAGCAGTTTACTTAGCACCCTGTTACTATGATTGACAAAAGAACCATAGTGACTAACCATCTTTAATCTTGCTGTCTGCAGCATCACAAATTCACAATATTAATATTTCATGAAGGTCATTAAAATGGATATTAGCTGGTGTCATCTCATCATATCATATAATAAATGCAAAAAAGCTGCATTTGTTGGGTTTTCTTTGGTTTTCAATGCAACTGAGCAATTGTAGCAGGTAGTTATGGATAAAGAGGTTGAACATGACCTAGGTGCTCTAGGAGGGTGCCTATTTTTTTTTTCTTTCTGTATTCCTAAAAGGATTTAAATTCTAGACATCTAAAGTTTTTGATAGTGTGATTTGTTTCCAATCTAAATTCCAAACCAAAAGGATTCTAATTTTGTTGGCAAAGTTCTGCCTCCTTTGCCTTCCTTTTTGCAAAAAAATTTTGTAGAGAACAATAACTCCTATGAAGCTGAAGCTCCAGTTGTTTCCAATTGATGATGGTACTCACAAAATGGTGAGAGATTAAAAAAAAAACTTCTACTTTTTGATAAGTGAGATTTAAAGTAAAAAAAAAAAAAAAAAAAAAAAAAAAAAAAAAAAAAAAAAAAACTTAAAGAGTAGCATAATCCTCACATGAGGCTGTTTTTTTGTGTGAATATTGTTACTTTTTAATTGATTTGGTTGTTTGTAGTTCTTTTGGGCACTTTTATATATATATAAAGGGGGAAGGGGACACGCTGCTGAAGAGAAGGAGACGGAAGCACAGTAATATTGTAAAGAAAAATAATGTAAAGAGCTTGAAAGTAAATAGCTTGAAAATAAATAACTTGAATGAAAGAACAAAAAGTAAATAGCTTGAAAATAAATAACTTGAATGAAAGAACAATAATAAGGCGGTAGAACCAGCCAAGCAGTATAATTCAAAGTAAATAAAAGCAATAGTTCAAAATAAATGAAAGCAATTTAAAACCATCCGGTATGGCGGTAATCCGTCCAAGGTGGTGGTAACAACAAGTAAAGTAATGAACATAGAACTGAAAATACTTGTTATTGAAAGTAGGATAAACACTTACAGTAGTAGTAGTCAATACAAGATCTCAACAGTTATAGGTTAACAATTATAAAGCTTGAACTAGTCCTAGTTACAAGGTTTGTAGGATTACAAAGTTTGTAGTGAACAAGGATGAACAAGGTAGTAGTAGTAGAAGTAGGGTGAATTCTCTCTCTAAGAAGGCTAGTTCTAAGGGAAAGGAAATCAGAAGTAGAACTTGACTTGAAGAAGTCCAAAGGGACAACCCCCCTTTAATAGGCAATATTTTGAGTAAACAGTACTTGTGAACAGTGAAAGTTAACAGTGAAAAGTGAAAGTTAACAGTAATAATTTTGCTGAAAGCAATCTTGGTGTGACTAAAAGTCACGGGAAACATGGAGAATCATCTTTTCAGGACATTATCAATAGTCACGGGAAACATGGAGAATCATCTTTTCAGGACATTATCATTAGTGGTGGAAATCAACAGTAGATTTTGACCAGAAAATTGCAGCATTTTTGGCCATTATGCAGGCCAGACAAATAGGGGAATCAAACTTCCAATCAATCTTTTGCTAAGTCATCAGTATCTTCGTCATCATGACCAAACCACTCCTGATTGTAAGGGTAGTAAGGGTCTTTTGAAACAGAGGCTTGAGAGGATCGCTCATCATCTGAATCAGCAACTTCTTCTTTAATCATTTTAGTGAGCAGGGCATATAAAGCATCAGGGTCTTTGCGGATTACATTCAAAGGAGAACTCTTCTTCTTAGCCTTTGCAGGTGGCTTAACCCCTTTAGCGGATGACGAAGCATGTGCGTCGATTACCGCTTTTTGCATAGGAGTAGTGATTCGTAATGGGGAAGCACTTGGGGAAGGGAAATCTCTAGCAACATTGGTAATGATGGATTGGGTGTGGGCAAACTTATCCCACCATTTAACATAACAACAGCGAGTGAGAACATCACCATCTTTAGCATACTGCCATTTTAGAATCCAAGGAACCTTGTATTTTTTAGTGAAATGAAGTAGGGGAGTGAACTTAGCTCCATGATCATCAGTTTTGAATCTTAATGTAAAATTTTGGAAAGAATCCTTCAATGGCACAGGGAGTATTTCAATAATTGAACCAAACTGGGTCCACCAACGGAAGAACCAGAGGGGGAGTTCAGAATCAAATTCTTTGTCAAAATTAATAAACCATGAATGGGACATATTTTCATTTTGGTGGAGCATGAATCTGAACCAGGCAGTAACATAATCATGATATGAATAGGGAATAGAGAAATTTGGTAATCTTCTTGTGGCGGCAGGATTGGAGCCCCACATTTCTTCTGAAATAATATTTTTTATGTAAGCACTGTGATAAATAATCCTATTATTATTAGCCCTATCAGTTATGGCTTTGATAACAATAGAATTCTCATGTCGAAGCATTTCAGAATAATATTGGACAGTCTTTTGGCTATGTTCTGGAATCCAGTGAAAATTTGGAGGAAAATAACTGGTAGCAAGCCTAAAAGGGTTAGTGATGGAGGCCCTATTTGGCTCTACGGAGAACAGGTTTTGGATATATTGTTTTCTAACATACTGGGAAGTATTAGAAGCATTAGGGTAAATAGTTTTAACAGGTTGGTGAACAGTGGCTAAAGCATAAGGATCATATTGTGAAGCTAAAACAGAAGAATAATTAGGTTTGGGAATGGTACCTAGGGGAGTAAAATGGTTAACAATATCCAAAGAGGAAACAGGTTCTTTTTTAACAATTGGATTAGTAGTGGCAGGTGTCTTGTCATTCGACCTTCTACTTGCCATTGGGACACTGCAGAAATTCACGGGTAAGGAAATCAGGGATAGCATTTTGAGATCCTTTAATATATTCAATATCAAAATCAAAAACACTCAAAATAGCTTGCCATCGGGCAAAAATGTGTTTTGAAGCAATATTTTCAACATCTTTTTCAATAACATATTTAGCACTTTTACAATCAATACGTAACAGAAATCTTTGGTTTAACAAATCACTTTGAAATTTCGAAATACATAGTACTATAGATAAAATTTCTTTTTTAATAGTACTATAATTTAACTGTGCATTATTCCAAATACCAGAATAAAAACGAACAATTTGTTCAGGTGACTCAGGAGAAACTCTTTGTTTTAGAATACCACCATAACCAACGTCAGAGGCATCGGTTTCAACAATTTTGAAGGCACCGACAGTAGGAATACCAAGACAAGGCAATGTCTTAACATGAGATTTGATTTGTTTAACAAGAGAAGTATGAACATCAGACCAAAGAGGAGGATTACTTTTTAACCGATCAAACAAAGGTTTGCATTGTTTCCTCATATCTTTGTAAAAATCCGCAACATAGTTTAATGATCCAAGAAATCTTTGGAGCTGTGTTTTGTCAATGATAACATCAGGAAACTTGTCAGCAAATTGGATAGCTCTATCTATAGGACGAATTTGTCCTTCAGAGATGTCATAGCCAAGAAAACGAACTTTGGTTTGGAGTAGTTTAATTTTCTTGGCTGAAACAACAAGACCATTTCTTTTAATAATGTCTAGAAACGAATTCAAATGTTTCCAGTGTTCGTCAATGGAGCTAGAGTAAACAAGAACATCATCAATATAAACAATGGTGAAGTGACTGAAAGAGTTAAAAATGTCATTCATGATATTTTGAAATTCACTTGGAGCATTTTTAAGGCCAAATGGCATGACATTCCACTCATAATGTCCAAAGGGAGTGGTAAAAGCAGTTTTATACCTATCATTCTCACTAATCTGAATCTGCCAGAACCCAGATTTCATGTCAAACTTGGAGAACACAACAGCTCCACTTAGCCTATGGACAAGGTCATTCTTATTGGGAATAGGATACCGAATCCATTCTAAAACCTTATTCAATGGTTTGTAGTTAATGACTAATCTAGGGGTTCCTCTTTCAATCTCGGCATTTTTTTGGACATAAAAAGCTGAACAAGACCAGGGGGACTTGCTATTCCTAATCAATTTTTTCTGCAACAAATCGTTGATTTCTGTTTTGCAAAATTCAACAGTTTCAACATTCATTTGGATAGGACGAGCTTTAGTGGGAATATTTTTCTCATCAAAATCTTTGACATAAGGCAAATTAACAATATGTTTCTTCCTATGCCAGAAAGCATTAGGAACATCAGAGCAAACATCATCAATCAACATTTTCTGAAAATTACCAATTTTGGATTGCAACAATTTATCAGAAATTTGTTCAGCAATTTTCTTGTATCTTACCTCTTGCTGGAGAAATTTAAGATGTTTAATTTTAGCATGAATCATGTTTGAAGCAGTATTAGTTTCAATATCAAACTTCAAAGCAAATTTGAACTTTACTTTTTGTCCAAAAGGATCAGTAGTAATTCCATCATGTTCAACAAGAAAAGGATATAAAGCATTTATAAAAGGCAAACCAAGAATCACTTTATCAGTCATATTCTTTACAAGAACAGATGGAATCTTGAAACAGACATTAGCATGGCATACATGAGCATTCTTCAATTCATACTTTATTTGCATCTGAGAACCATTAGCAGAAACTAATCTTTCAGTAGATTTTTCAAAGTATTTTGAAGGAATCAGTCCTTCTTGGATACAGTTCATATCCGCCCCCGAATCTATCATAGCAATAACAGTAAAATGATAATCAGGAGAAACAACAATTTTAACTTTTGTAAACCATTTTGGAGGAACTATTTTATTAACAAGAGCAAGTTGAGAAATAGTGACGTCATCAGGAATACTTTTACTGGAAAGAAGAGCTTGTTGACAAGATTCATCTCCATCTTTATGCTCAAGTCCTTGTTTAAGGTTATTTTTATCACTTTTAATAGTTTTAGAATCATGTTTTAATTCGCTTATCTCTTGTTTAACAATATTAATTTCATGTTGTAAATCATTAACAGTCAGTTCTTTAGATTTCTTATTATTGAATTTTTCTAAAGTTTTATCTTCTTTACTCTTGGTGAGGACATTGGTTTTAATAACATTGCAGCAAGAACCTCTACCACCGATTTTAATATCAGGAGAATTATCAATATTGAATTTGTTTTTTAAATTACTAGGTTTACAATTTTTATTAAAGCACCCAGATTTTCCATAATTAACACGTCTCTTCTTAACATAGAAATAATTAGGTTTAACAAAGTTATGTCTGTACCTTAATTGGTGTTTTAACAATTTTTTATTATTACACCTATTGGTACTAAGTTTTTTAATAGTACTGAAAATATCTTCATAGGTTAAATTATTATAATTAATAGAATCATTTTTAGCTATTAATTCTTGTTTTACCTTATGAGCAAAGATAGGAGGCAGACCATCAATAAACTTTTCTTTCCAATAATATTTATGACAATCTTTCCGGAGCATCACTCTGGAAATAAAAACATCTTGATACCATTTGTATTCAGACATAGTTGAACAACCCAAATTATTTAAATAATCATGAGATGAAATATTGGATGGAGTACCAACAAAATGTTTGAGAATAGTATAGATCAAGGCATTGACACTATTACAAACAATACTTTCATCAAAAATAGGCAAACATTCATCATTCTTATTAACAGCATGTTTAATAGATTCTCTAGATTCTTCAGTGAGATATGAATTCCACCATCCACGAAGAGCACCAGAAAAACTAGTAACAAGCGAGTTAACAATATCAGGTTGATCAAGATCATGGTTATTTTGATAAGCAATACTAACCATAGACATGTGAATCATTTTATTAACGATTTCAAGTTCAGACAAACCATCAATATTCCATTCATAAAGTTCATCAATAGAAACAGAAGACACAGTATCAGAATCTGTATTTTCTTCAGGAACAATTTCTTTTTTGGAAATAATTTGAGCAGTTGGAGTACTTGTAGAAGTATTGTCAGTTTTAACTTTTAAATCAGAAAGCATTTTTTCAACAATTTCAAGGGTCTTGGACTGAGTAGTTTGAAACATAGCTTTTTCTCTTTGACTGGGTGAATTAGTCAAAGGTTTCTCAGTTTTAGCAATAACAGATTTTTCATCAATTTTTTCTTCAATACGGTCAAGCTGTTGACTAATAATATGCAAAGATTGATTAGTGAAATTGTTTTGTTTAATAAGGCTAACAATGGGAGTTTTATCAGTCTTAATTAACTAAATTTGGTTTCTTTATCACATTCAAATGTTGTTTTGAAACCTCATTATTTGGAACATAATGGTTTTCGAGAAAATCAAAAAACAAAATATGTTTTTTCAATTGATTCATCATTTCCAACCATTTTCTTTTAACATGGTCTGTATCAGATTGAGCAAAATTATCTTGGAAATATTTTCTCTTAGTTTTGTTTGAAGCAAGCATAAACTCATTGTACAAAGAATCCCAATCAATTTCAAAATCATCATTTAAAACAGTCAAAACTCTTAATTGATTTTGGTAAACAGGAGGAGTTTCAATAGGAGATTCAAAATCAGATGGAGTAAGAGAAACAGTATCTTCCTCATCTTCATTAGCAGTTTTACTAAATGGAGTGGAAGTTTCAGGTTTAGTTGAATAGTAAACAGAGCTAAATTGGGATTTCTCACTTGAAATACCTTTTAGCTTTAAAACAGAGGACGTTTCCAAATTCTTTTTCAAAAATTCATTGATCTCGCGATCTCTTTTTGAAATACTTTCAGATCCAGCAAAGGAATGTCTTCCTTCGTTGATCCTCAAAGGTGGATTGTTTTGAAAACTTATTTTAACAGTACCATCAAGATATTGTTGAATATGGGTGAGATCAAGCTCATCAAAAATGGGTCTAGTAGGAGGGGTTTCTTGTTCTAGCAACCAATCCTTAGGAAGATTAACATCTTGCCATTGGATCATTTTTGGAACTTGGATTTTAGCATCAGGAGTTGAACATTGAATTAACATGGTTTTACCTGAAGGTTCTCTAGGCATTAAAGCACAAGGATTCATTTGAGTACCCATTAGTTTGTAATAAATGCGATAGATCAAAGCAAAAGGCTTACTACCCTCTTCCATGTAATATCCAGATGAGGCAATATTCAAAGTTAAAGCTTTAACAATATTAGGATCATCCAAAGCAAGAGTAAGATCAGGATAACAGTTAAAATAAACAGGACCATCATACAAAGAAGCAGTAATCATTTCAAGAATGCTATCTTTAAAAATCTTAAATCTAGCATCTCTTAAACACATAAGAACAGAAGCATTAATGCCCTTTCGGGTAAGTGGTTTGATAGCAACTTGAACCATACCAATATGCAAATAACTGAATTTTTTAGCAGCAAGGAAGTCATTAATATTCTTTTTAGTAAACAAACAGCATTTTTCATGAATTCTTGAGATAGAGAAAATTTGTTCAACAGTTCTAGCTTTGTAGGCAGAATGAAAAGTACTTTCAACAAAACTAGTTTTATAAATGGTTTTAGTATCAACTTTAGGAATAGTCCATTTTCGAAAATCAGGGATCACCTCATTATCATCAATAGTGTGATCTTCTTCATTTACAATATCAGGAGGACAACTAGTCCTGGAGCTGATAGAGGAGTTGGATCTCCACAACTTATCCATACTATCCTAGGTTCAACACTCAGTTGTCATGTTTTTCTCACAACCGTTGCATTTCGTAACACATACCCTAATCAACCTCATACCTCTCATGCCCTACACGCCCTCTCTTGGCTCAAACGGGCCTTACAGCTAGGTCCTAGGAATTCACTTTACAACTAGGGTGGCGCCAACGACGGTAAGAAAGGAACACAACAACGGAATATCAAGCGTTCGGGTAGACACGGACAAGAAACAAAAAACACAACCACACTACCACCAGCCAGAAAAGAGTGGCTCTGATACCATAAAGGGGGAAGGGGACACGCTGCTGAAGAGAAGGAGACGGAAACACAGTAATATTGTAAATGGAAATAATATAAAGAGCTTGAAAGTAAATAGCTTGAAAATAAATAACTTGAATGAAAGAACAATAATAAGGCGGTAGAACCAGCCAAGCAGTATATTTCAAAGCAATAGTTCAAAATAAATGAAAGCAATTTAAAACCATCCGGTATGGCGGTAATCCGTCCAAGGTGGTGGTAACAACAAGTAAAGTAATGAACATAGAACTGAAAATACTTGTTATTGAAAGTAGGATAAACACTTACAGTAGTAGTAGTCAATACAAGATCTCAACAGTTATAGGTTAACAATTACAAAACTTGAACTAGTCCTAGTTACAAGGTTTGTAGGATTACAAAGTTTGTAGTGAACAAGGATGAACAAGGTAGTAGTAGTAGAAGTATGGTGAATTCTCTCTCTAAGAAGGCTAGTTCTAAGGGAAGAGAAATCAGAAGTAAAACTTGACTTGAAGAACCCTGAAACTTAAGGGACAACCCCCCTTAAATAGGCAAAATTTCGGAGTGAATAGTGTCATGAATAGTAAAAGTGAACAGTAAAAGTGAACAGTGATCTGTGAACAGTAATCCGTGAACAGTAATCAGTGAACAGTAATTAGTGAACAGTAATCAGTGAACAGTGTTTTTTCCGCTTTTTGAAATAAAAACTTCTGAACTTTTGTCTTTCATTTGGTCCAACATGTCAGGAGAAGCATGGCAAAAGGTAAAAGGAAAGCATGCAAAAGGGAAAGCATGCATGTCTCCACCAAGTACCAAGATGCACTTTCTTTTTCTAAAAAGACTTCAAAGGTGACATTGTTGGTCAAAAGGAAGCATCATATCTTCACAACCATCATGGCTTGTGTCTTTCAATTCTGAATATTGTAATAGATCTGGCCGTTGTGTAGGCTAGACAAATAGTGGCCGTTGTGCAGGCTAGACAAATAGGAGAATCAAAATCTTCCGCAAAATCCGGAATATCATGAGTTAGTTCCGGATTTTCCGCAACATATTTGTGAATGAGAATAAAATATTTTGGCTGTTGTGCAAGCCAGACAAATAAAGTAACACCAGTCTAGAAATAGTAGTGACCTCATCAATCAGTAGAGGGAGCATCGAAGGGATAACCATCAAAAGGATCAAAAGGTCCTTGTGGAGAATCACATACATGCTCATGGTAAATAGCATACTTATTACAGAATCCATAATATAAAATTGGCTCAAACCTTGGAGTTTTTCCTGGGATGAGGAGACTGTTTAGATTAGGATGATCTTTTGTTTGTAGGTGAACAAAGGCATCAGCATAGGGTTTGGGGCCAAAAACAGCAATTCTTCCTGTGCTTCCTATGAAATGATAATTTTTCCATAGATCATGAGCAACTTCTCGAATTTGATTATTAAAATAATTTCTCCAGCATTTTGCAAGAACAAAAGGATCTTTAGAGGACAGTTGAGAATTTCCCTTAAACCATGGCCCTTGGTGAGTATAGCCGTTAATGAGAATGAGATGGTTTGAGGGTTTAACATTCATCCAGTTATCTCTCTCCCATTTTGGTAGAGTGCTCCAGCATCTAATAGTAACAAAAGGTCTTGTGGAAGAGTTTTCAAACCCTTTAATAGCATTCTGAATGATCTGTGGAAGTTGGCTGGCCTGTTTGTGACTTGTCAACTTTACAAACCGAACAAAGCCATATTCAAACATTTGAGAAAGCCAGCTAGAATTAGGATCATCATCATCATTATCTGAATCTTCATCAGTGAAATACGAACCATCATCAAAATTAATAAGGAGACCAGGAAATGGGTGTTTCTTTTCATATACTCTGAGACTGCTCCCAAAGTGGTCTTCCCATTCGAGCTGAATAAAAACATTATCACCTTCGTCTATTTCATCAGGGTGAGGAATAGTAGCAGTAACAAGTTTTCAGAAATACATGGACCATAGGTCAAAAGACCTAGACATAGCCTTGCTATCCAGAATACGAGATTGTAAATCTGAAGGCAAGTTGGCAACAACACTTCTTAACATGGATTGGGTCTTAAGACTCAATCTAGCATAATCAGTGCCCATTATAGTCTTTTTATCCATCGAATGGATTTCCTCTTTGCCAAAGAGTTGACTAATGTAGGCTTTAAGACGGCTCACAAGAGCCTCATTTTCTGAAACAGGGTTATTTTCTGGAACAAAGTCAATATTTGAAGCAAGGCCATTTTCTGGAATAGGGTTACCAAAATGGCTCATATAAATCTCATTTTGGGCAGTAAGGTTAACAAGGTGGATTTCAAGGGCTCTAAGGGTTTTGTGAAAAACATTACTATGGTTTTTGGTAAAAGCAAACTGGAGGTTATCAAGAATGAATTTAATAGAATCTGGTAGTTCTGAATAGGTTCCATTGTGGAATTGTAGATTTTTTGATAAAACTTCCTGCAAAGCAATTAATATATCACCATTAGAGTATGTCACCTCTGCCGGGACATCTCCTTGAAGGGATGTTGATCCACTGGGTTTTACACCAGAAGATGTGCCTTCATGCATTTTAAAAGGTCGTCCCGCTGGGAACCTTTTGTTTTGAGAATAGTCCTGTGCAGGAGCTTTTCCCTTTTTCTTTTCCATAATAATCCACTTACTAGTGGTATAAATATGAATATTATTATTCCACTTATTATTTATCCAAGCATCATCAACCGATTCCTGCAAAGAAGCATTAATATTGTTAGGATAATGGATAGTTTTTAACATTTTGGTGTTATGAAAATTACCTTTAACATCATCAGAATTCATTATTAGTTCTTGAACAAGTTCATTCATGGGAGAGTCTTTCTTATAAGACAGGTTATCAATATCAACTTCAAACTTTGAAGCAAATTTGAATTTTACTTTCTGTCCAAATGGATCAGTAGTAATTCCATCATGTTCAACAAGAAAGGGATACAAAGCGTTAATAAATGGCAGACCAAGAATCACTTTATCAGTCATATTTTTGACAAGAACAGAAGGAATCTTGAAACAAACATCATCATGGCACACCTGGGCATTATTCAATTCATACTTAATTTTCATTTGAGAACCATTAGCAGAAACCAATCTTTCAGTAGATTTCTCAAAATATTTTGAGGGAATTAATCCTTCTTGGATACAGTTCATATCTGCACCAGAATCAATCATAGCAATAACAGTGAAATGATAGTCAGGAGAAACAACAATTTTAACTTTTGTAAACCATTTTGGAGGAAATAACTTATTAACAAAAGCAAGTTGGGGATTAGTGAAAGTATCAGGAGTACCTTTATCAGAAAGAAGAGCCTGTTGACTGGAATCATTTCCAACACTGTGCTCATTTTGTTCGTTACTGGATTTATTAAGATCTTTATCAAGTTTTAGCATTGTCAATTCTTGTTTAAGATTATGATTATCACTTTTCATGCTTTTAAATTCATGTTTTGATTCATTTATCTCTTGTTTAACAATATGAATTTCATTTTGGAGATCATTAACAGTTAAATCTTTAGATTTCTTGAAAGTTCAAAAACGTGTACAAAAACACTTTTGAACGTTTAGACCCCCAAAAACCAACTTAACCAACACAAGCAATATGTCAAACAACAAGTGTGCGGAAACTTAACATATGCTATAATCTGAAATTGGTTAAACAACTATCTAAGCCATAACAAAATAAACCACAGCAGATAATGTAAAGGCAGAGATAGAGAGGAAGGAAGATGCAAACACAAAGATAACACCCGATGTGTTATCGAAGAGGAAACCGAAGACCTCGGCGAAAAACCTCTCCGCCGCCCTCCAAGCGGTAATCAATCCACTAGAAAATATAGTTGGGATACAAGGACAGCAATAGACCTTCCAAGCCTAATCTACCCAGTGCACCTAAGCCCTCCAAGCTTCTTGCTCCAACGAGGTTGCGCCGAACCTTTTTCTTTTCTAGCTTCCCGGATTCCGCTACTACACCGTAGCATCAACCAATGAAGATTGGCTCCTTCCTAACTGCTTCCCAGAACTCCAAACGACTGTCTCACAGAGATGATAATGGTGAGAACCAGGTTTGGTATAATGCCTCTCAAGGTTTTGACAATGGAGAGGAAGAGAGTGAGGGAATTTGATGAGACTCTAAGGTATAGATTGTGGGTGAAACAATCTGGTTTTTCCTTAGGGTTTCTCTCTCAAAATTCTCTCTGGAAGCTCTCTTTCAATCGTGGGTTAAAGGGGTATTTATACTTGAGTGAAGAGGAATGTGAAACGTCAGGTTTTTCCAAAACAGGGGTGGCTCGCGGCTTGACCTCGCGGCTTGACCAAGTCGCGAGATCCAGTCGCGAGTTAACCGTATGGCCAGTTGTCCTGTTTTGTCCTGTAGTGCTCCAGCTAGCATGACTGTTCATCTTCCAGCATGCTTGGCACGTGTGCAGCTTCTGGCGACTTGCAGCCGCGAGTCCACCCGCGAGTCCCAGCCGCGACACTCTGTTTTCTTGCACACTCTTGAGCAATCCTCACTCTATTTCACTCACTACCCTTACAACAATCCCACCTAAATACAGGGTTACTAAATGCTGAATTACAAGCAAATTTGGCACGGAATAAAGCCAATTAGATGGTTGAATAAATTCAACCTTACATTTCTTTTTATTAAATCTTTCCAAAGTTTCTTCAAAACTTATGGTTGATTTTGGTTTTTTACCAATTTCATCTCTTATCAAGTTTTTCTTAAACCTATCCAAATAATCTTTCTGGAGTTCAGGGTTTTGAATTTGATTTATTAGCTGAATTATCAGTTTTTCATCTTCTTCACTCTTGGTGAGAGTAGTAATAACATTGCAACAGGAATCTCTACAACCAATTTTAATATTAGGAAAATCAGAAGAATCATCAGCAGATTGATAGCAAGAATCAGATGAAGAAGAAAAATCATCTTCCAAAGAATCAGACGGAGTGTTTGATTCAAGGATTCTAAATAATTCTTCTTGCACATTATCATCAATGTTTAACATGTTGAACTTGTTTTTTAACTTACCAGGTTTTTCTTTACAATCTTTACTAAAGTGTCCAGGTTTACCACAGTTAAAGCATTTACCTTTACTTGGTTTTTGTTTAACATGTTTTTTAGAAACATTTTTCCTTTAGCATAGAAATCATTAGGTTTAATAAAGGTATTTTTGTATTTTTTATGGCTTTTATCATGTTTTTTACTTTTCTGCCTAGAAGGAGCAATAGGAGGCAGACCATATTGTTCACAGAAATTTCCCATTTCATATTTAGCTTTTCTTTTATTCTTTAATTGGTGTTTTAACAATTTTTCATCATTGCACATATTAATACCAAGTTTTTTAATAGTACTGAACATATCACCATAAGTTAAATTATCATAATCAATAGAATCATTTTTACCCATTAATTCTTGTTTTACCTTATGAGCAAAGATAGGAGGCAGACCGTCAATAAACTTTTCTTTCCAATAAGGCTTATGGCAATCTTTCCGGAGCATCACCCTGGAAGTAAAAACATCTTGATACCATCTGTAATCAGACATAGTTGGACAACTCAAATTATTTAGATAATCAGAAACACGGGATGAAATATTGGATGGAGTACCAACAAAATATTTGAGAATGGTATAAATCAAGGTATTAACACCATCAGGAATACACGACCAATACTTTCATCAAAAATAGGCAAACCTTCTTCATTCTTTTTAACAGCATGTTTAATAGACTCTTTGGATTCTTCAGTGATGTATGAATCCCACCATCCACGAAGAGTACCAGAAAAACCAGTAAGAAGCAAGTTAACAATTTCAGGTTGATCAAGATTATGGTTGTTTTGATAAGCAATACCAACCATAGACATGTGGCTCATTTTATTAATGATTTCCTGTTCAGACAAACCATCAATATTCCATTCATAGAGTTTATCAGCAGAGACAGAAAACTGTGTTTGAAAAGATCTCTCTTCAAACTGCATATCAGGAGGAGTAGGTTTTGGATACCAATTTTTTGTAAAAGACATGGGTTTGGAGTTCCCAACAAATCTTTTAATTTCTGGGAAATCATTATCAAAGATTCTTTTTGCAGGAACAGAAGAAACAGAAGAAACAATATCAGAATCTGTATTTTCATCAGAAATAGTTTCTTTTTTGGAAATAGTGAGAGCAGTTGGAGTTCTTGTAGAAGTACTAGTACCTTCAGATTTAATCTTTAGATTAGAAAGCATTTTGTCAACAATTTCAAGAGTCTTGGACTGAGAGGTTTTAAACATAACTTTTTCTCTTTGACTGGGTAAATCAATCAAAGGCTTCTCAGTTTTAACAGGAATAGGTTTTTCAGAAACAGAAACAGATTTTTCAACAAATTTTTCTTCAATACGGTCAAGCTGTTGACCAATAATATGCAAAGATTGATTAGTAAAATTGTTTTGTTCAATAAGGCTAACAATAGGAGTTTGATCATCAGCAATTTTGAAAGGAGAGGCTTTCACTTCCTCTTTTTTCACTTCATCTTTTTTTGTAGTTATCAAAATTGAATCAAGAGGAGGATGACTAGACCTAACAATGGTTTTATCAATCTTAACAAAATTTGATTTCTTTATCACATTCAAATGTTGTTTTGAAACCTCATTATTTGGAACATAATGGTTTTCGAGAAAATCAAAAAACAAAATATGTTTTTTCAATTGATTCATCATTTCCAACCATTTTCTTTTAACACAGTCTTTATCAGACTGAGCAAAATTATCTTGGAAATATTTTCTCTTGGTTTTGTTTGAAGCAAGCATAAACTCATTGTACAAAGAATCCCAATCAATTTCAAAATCATCATTTAAAACAGTCAAAACTCTTAATTGATTTTGGTAAACAGGAGGAGTTTCAATAGGAGATTCAAAATCAGATGGAGTAAGAGAAACAGTATCTTCCTCATCTTCATTAGCAGTTTTACTAAATGGAGTGGAAGTTTCAGGCTTAGTTGAATAGTAAACAGAGCTAAATTGGGATTTATCACTTGAAATACCTTTTAGCTTTAAATCAGAGGGCGTTTCCAAATTCTTTTTCAAAAATTCATTGATCTCGCGATCTCTTTTTGAAATACTTTCAGATCCAGCAAAGGAATGTCTTCCTTCGTTGATCCTCAAAGGTGGATTGTTTTGAAAACTTATTTTAACAGTACCATCAAGATATTGTTGAATATGGGTGAGATCAAGCTCATCAAAAATGGGTCTAGTAGGAGGGGTTTCTTGTTCTAGCAACCAATCTTTAGGAAGATTAACATCTTGCCATTGAATCATTTTTGGAACTTGGATTTTAGCATCAGGAGTTGAACATTGAATTAACATGGTTTTACCTGAAGGTTCTCTAGGCATTAAAGCACAAGGATTCATTTGAGTACCCATTAGTTTGTAATAAATGCGATAGATCAAAGCAAAAGGCTTACTACCCTCTTCCATGTAATATCCAGATGAAGCAATATTCAAAGTTAAAGCTTTAACAATATTAGGATCATCCAAAGCAAGAGTAAGATCAGGATAACAGTTAAAATAAACAGGACCATCATACAAAGAAGCAGTAATCATTCCAAGAATGCTATCTTTAAAAATCTTAAATCTAGCATCTCTTAAACACATAAGAACAGAAGCATTAATGCCCTTTCGGGTAAGTGGTTTAATAGCAACTTGAACCATACCAATATGCAAATAACTGAATTTTTTAGCAGCAAGGAAGTCATTAATATTCTTTTTAGTAAACAAACAGCATTTTTCATGAATTCTTGAGATAGAGAAAATTTGTTCAACAGTTCTAGCTTTGTAGGCAGAATGAAAAGTACTTTCAACAAAACTAGTTTTATAAATGGTTTTAATATCAACTTTAGGAATAGTCCATTTTCGAAAATCAGGGATCACCTCATTATCATCAATAGTGTGATCTTCTTCATTTACAATATCAGGAGGACAACTAGTCCTGGAGCTGATAGAGGAGTTGGATCTCCACAACTTATCCATACTATCCTAGGTTCAACACTCAGTTATCATGTTTTTCTCACAACCGTTGCATTTCGTAACACATACCCTAACCAACCTTATACCTCTCATGCCCTACACGCCCTCTCTTGGCTCAAACGGGCCTTACAGCTAGGTTCTAGGACTTCACTTTACAACTAGGGTGGCGCCAACGACGGTAAGAAGGGAACACAACAACGGAATATCAAGCGTTCGGGTAGACACGGACAAGAAACAAAGAACACAACCACACTACCACCGGCCAGAAAAGAGCCAAAATGAAATTCATATTGTTAAACAAGAGATAAATGAATTAAAACATGAATTTAAAAGCATGAAAAGTGATAATCATAATCTTAAACAAGAATTGACAATGCTAAAACTTGATAAAGATCTTAATAAATCCAGTAACGAACAAAATGAGCACAGTGTTGAAAATGATTCCAGTCAACAGGCTCTTCTTTCTGATAAAGGTACTCCTGATACTTTCACTAATCCCCAACTTGCTTTTGTTAATAAATTATTTCCTCCAAAATGGTTTACAAAAGTTAAAATTGTTGTTTCTCCTGACTATCATTTCACTGTTATTGCTATGATTGATTCTGGTGCAGATATGAACTGTATCCAAGAAGGATTAATTCCCTCAAAATATTTTGAGAAATCTACTGAAAGATTGGTTTCTGCTAATGGTTCTCAAATGAAAATTAAGTATGAATTGAATAATGCCCAGGTGTGCCATGATGATGTTTGTTTCAAGATTCCTTCTGTTCTTGTCAAAAATATGACTGATAAAGTGATTCTTGGTCTGCCATTTATTAACGCTTTGTATCCCTTTCTTGTTGAACATGATGGAATTACTACTGATCCATTTGGACAGAAAGTAAAATTCAAATTTGCTTCAAAGTTTGAAGTTGATATTGATAACCTGTCTTATAAGAAAGACTCTCCCATGAATGAACTTGTTCAAGAACTAATAATGAATTCTGATGATGTTAAAGGTAATTTTCATAACACCAAAATGTTAAAAACTATCCATTATCCTAACAATATTAATGCTTCTTTGCAGGAATCGGTTGATGATGCTTGGATAAATAATAAGTGGAATAATAATATTCATATTTATACCACTAGTAAGTGGATTATTATGGAAAAGAAAAAGGGAAAAGCTCCTGCACAGGACTATTCTCAAAACAAAAGGTTCCCAGCGGGACGACCTTTTAAAATGCATGAAGGCACATCTTCTGGTGTAAAACCCAGTGGATCAACATCCCTTCAAGGAGATGTCCCGGCAGAGGTGACATACTCTAATGGTGATATATTAATTGCTTTGCAGGAAGTTTTATCAAAAAATCTACAATTCCACAATGGAACCTATTCAGAACTACCAGATTCTATTAAATTCATTCTTGATAACCTCCAGTTTGCTTTTACCAAAAACCATAGTAATGTTTTTCACAAAACCCTTAGAGCCCTTGAAATCCACCTTGTTAACCTTACTGCCCAAAATGAGATTTATATGAGCCATTTTGGTAACCCTATTCCAGAAAATGGCCTTGCTTCAAATATTGACTTTGTTCCAGAAAATAACCCTGTTTCAGAAAATGAGGCTCTTGTGAGCCGTCTTAAAGCCTACATTAGTCAACTCTTTGGCAAAGAGGAAATCCATTCGATGGATAAAAAGACTATAATGGGCACTGATTATGCTAGATTGAGTCTTAAGACCCAATCCATGTTAAGAAGTGCTGTTGCCAACTTGCCTTCAGATTTACAATCTCGTATTCTGGATAGCAAGGCTATGTCTAGGTCTTTTGACCTATGGTCCATGTATTTCCGAAAACTTGTTACTGCTACTATTCCTCACCCTGATGAAATAGACGAAGGTGATAATGTTTTTATTCAGCTCGAATGGGAAGACCACTTTGGGAGCAGTCTCAGAGTATATGAAAAGAAACACCCATTTCCTGGTCTCCTTATTAATTTTGATGATGGTTCGTATTTCACTGATGAAGATTCAGATAATGATGATGATGATCCTAATTCTAGCTAGCTTTCTCAAATGTTTGAATATGGCTTTGTTCGGTTTGTAAAGTTGACAAGTCACAAACAGGCCAGCCAACTTCCACAGATCATTCAGAATGCTATTAAAGGGTTTGAAAACTCTTCCACAAGACCTTTTGTTACTATTAGATGCTGGAGCACTCTACCAAAATGGGAGAGAGATAACTGGATGAATGTTAAACCCTCAAAGCATCTCATTCTCATTAACGGCTATACTCACCAAGGGCCATGGTTTAAGGGAAATTCTCAACTGTCCTCTAAAGATCCTTTTGTTCTTGCAAAATGCTGGAGAAATTATTTTAATAATCAAATTTGAGAAGTTGCTCATGATCTATGGAAAAATTATCATTTCATAGGAAGCACAGGAAGAATTGCTGTTTTTGGCCCCAAACCCTATGCTGATGCCTTTGTTCACCTACAAACAAAAGATCATCCTAATCTAAACAGTCTCCTCATCCCAGGAAAAACTCCAAGGTTTGAGCCAATTTTATATTGTGGATTCTGTAATAAGTATGCTATTTACCATGAGCATGTATGTGATTCTCCACAAGGACCTTTTGATCCTTTTGATGGTTATCCCTCTGATGCTCCCTCTACTGATTGATGAGGTCACTACTATTTCTAGACTGGTGTTACTTTATTTGTCTGGCTTGCACAACAGCCAAAATATTTTATTCTCATTCACAAATATGTTGCGGAAAATCCGGGACTAACTCATGATATTCCGGATTTTGCGGAAGATTTTGATTCTCCTATTTGTCTAGCCTGCACAACGGCCACTATTTGTCTAGCCTACACAACGGCCAGATCTATTACAATATTCAGAATTGAAAGACACAAGCCATGATGGTTGTGAAGATATGATGCTTCCTTTTGACCAACAATGTCACCTTTGAAGTCTTTTTAGAAAAAGAAAGTGCATCTTGGTACTTGGTGGAGACATGCATGCTTTCCCTTTTGCATGCTTTCCTTTTGCCTTTTGCCATGCTTCTCCTGACATGTTGGACCAAATGAAAGACAAAAGTTCAGAAGTTTTTATTTCAAAAAGTGGAAAAAACACTGTTCACTGATTACTGTTCACTAATTACTGTTCACTGATTACTGTTCACGGATTACTGTTCACAGATCACTGTTCACTTTTACTGTTCACTTTTACTATTCATGACACTGTTCACTCCGAAATTTTGCCTATTTAAGGGGGGTTGTCCCTTAAGTTTCAGGGTTCTTCAAGTCAAGTTTTACTTCTGATTTCTCTTCCCTTAGAACTAGCCTTCTTAGAGAGAGAATTCACCCTACTTCTACTACTACTACCTTGTTCATCCTTGTTCACTACAAACTTTGTAATCCTACAAACCTTGTAACTAGGATTAGTTCAAGTTTGTAATTGTTAACCTATAACTGTTGAGATCTTGTATTGACTACTACTACTGTAAGTGTTTATCCTACTTTCAATAACAAGTATTTTCAGTTCTATGTTCATTACTTTACTTGTTGTTACCACCACCTTGGACGGATTACCGCCATACCGGATGGTTTTAAATTGCTTTCATTTATTTTGAACTATTGCTTTGAAATATACTGCTTGGCTGGTTCTACCGCCTTATTATTGTTCTTTCATTCAAGTTATTTATTTTCAAGCTATTTACTTTCAAGCTCTTTATATTATTTCCATTTACAATATTACTGTGCTTCCGTCTCCTTCTCTTCATATATATATATATATATATATATATTACTGTGAATGATGCTTTGATGAACATTTTCTTTCATTCTTGTTATTTTCTTTTAGGTTTGGGAAGCGTTGTAGACTTTGCATTTTCTTTTCTTTTTTCCAGCTAAATTGAAATAATTTCCTATTTGTAGTCATAAATTTTTAATTGAGGTGTTGGTCTTTCTTTCCTCAAGCAAATGAGTTAGGCTGCTTATATTTGTACAAATGTAACTTTTGCTTGAAACCACCAATTGACAATTTTCATTTTTAAATATTTTAACTTGTGGGGGATGGGATAAAGGAGGAGGAGGATGCTTGCGTCAAGACCATTAGGTGGTATACTCTCATGGAATTGAGCAATTGTGATAACTCTTGCAGCTACTATTGGCTTGCAAGAAGGAATGGGAGGACCTACATATATTTTTTTTTATAGTAGTGGTTTATCCTAATAGTTTAGTTTGATTTGCAATTTGCTTGCACCCCATTAAGTTGAAATGTTCCCTCAAACATCACTATCTTAGCTTTAAGATAAAGATAGATCTAGCATTATTAGTTACTATTGCTATATAATTTTTTTTCAATGGCCTGTTGTAGTAATTGTGAAAATTGTTAACAGATGAATAAAAGCATTTAGAGTGTGCAACAATTTGATATACAAAATCTGATGTTTAGTAAGCATTTGGTTCCAAGAACCCTAAAGCCAAGACTGTGAAGTAGTTGCATGTTTTTTGGGGATGTTTGCTTTTCTGGCTTTATGTCAATTGGGCAAGAGGTTTTTATGGGATGCTACGCTTCTAAGTACGCATCTCAATTGGTGTTTGGTATGGTAGCAATATAAAGTTGAGACAACTAATAATGAAATTGAAAATTGGGAAATGGTTTGTTGCGCGCTTTAGGTGGAAGTTGAATCTAAATTGGCTCTTCTATTAAAAGTTCATGTAGAATAATTGTTTAAATTATTCTTTATTATTATTATTATTATTATTATTTGTTGAAAAATGTGATGCAAACTTTGACCACTGTAAACACATCCAATTAAGAAAAACTCCAATCCTCTAATACAACCTTAACTAAAAGATAAATGCCATAAATTTGTAAAGTTATTATAAAATGTGATAAAAGTTATGCTCTTATTTAACAAAATTAATGCATTTCTGATCCTCTAAGAACAACTTTTCATAGTTAGATTTTACACAAACTCCTTTGTGATCCTAACACATTATGCCATTAAGAAAAAAAAGTTTAAGATGTTATTAAGGGGAAAAAAAATAGTTTAAGATGTTTTAAAACTATAGATTTACTATTCAAAATAATGTTATACCCTTTTTTTTTATAGTTTCAATAAAATGTTAATCTATTGCGTCCGTTACACGATGATTGTTTTTTATCATTAGACCTAAACTCTTATTTTAAAAGAATAAAAGAAAGATTAAATTTAATAGAACAAAAAGATGGATTAAATTTATTTTCCAATAGTTTTCCCGTGCATTGTACGGGTTAGCGACTAGTTTAATTTAAATAATAAGATACAACCAATAAATTAATCAATTTGTAACCAAAATATGTTGGTTACATGTGATCATTGTTCCTCCTAAAATAATTAGAGTTGGGCATCCCTTGGCACCCGTTCAGTGTTACAATAAAGGTTTATTATTATTATATCACTATAACTAAGACGAGCTTAAAACAAATTAATCATAAAATGATTAGACTTGAGCTGAGGTTATAACCGGCATACAAATGAACTGCAACAAGAAGTTAATTAACTGGTTCCTCCTCCTGAAGCTGTTGTTCCATTAAGAAGATTCAAAGTGCCCACTGATCGCATGTTAGCTGCATTGGAACTGGTATCATGCGATTGAGGATTATCTCCACTGACTGGACCAACTTGCCAGACTTGGTTCACAGTTGTCATGCCACTACTAAGTGTCAAAGTAGCAAATATGGTCATTTCACCGTTCACAAATGATCCATTGAGATTAGACACCCCAAAGCTCAAAGCACTCTCTGAGAGCGTAGCAATACTAGTACTTGCTACTGAGGATGTAAATACCCGCATGGCTCCAGAAGAGTTTTGAAAGGCCACAAGGGCTTGTGACCCTGCCATTTGTTGTCCATTAGGGTTGATAGCCCAAGAAATCCAATTTGTAGCTGTGGCTCCAGTGACTCTATATGCAAGATCAAGTGTGTTGGCTGTACTGCTATAGTTATAGTGAAGGAATGCATTCAGTACAGGAAGGTCTTGGCATGAGGCATATACCGTGTTAGAGGAAAAAGTGTAGGACTTACAGGTCTGAGCATAGGATGAAACAGAGAGAGAGAACAGAATACAAGAAAACAACAAAGTTGTCAAAGCTTTACTCATGGTTGGTGATCACAACTATAAAGTTTTGAGGATTTTTGAGGTATAATGGTCTAGAGATGAACACCTCAATAGAAAACAAGTTTTCAGTATATAGGTATGTTCCAGATGATACTGAAATTGTTTCCTAAGGTATGTTCTCAATCTTATTATCAAAGTTATGGATCAAAATTCAATAATTTATAGATGTTAGAGGAAGCATGGAGGAAAGAGAAGGGAAAGTGGGTGTTAAAATATTGTTGGAAGAGTAGGGGTTTGTTGACTTGTTCTTGTTGTGTCTAGTATATATATATATATATATATAAGTCAGAATGTTGAATCAGCAATAAGCAAATAAAAGTCTGCATCATTATTATTTTGTAATTAGTCACGGCTGAAGCTCAATGTAGCACCTACCATCGAAGAGAAATTTTCTCCAACGTTTAATATCAAACAAGCACGATTAGGTGATTATGGACCACGGCAATTCACATATTGATTAGTTAATTGCAATTGGAAATGTATTAAGTAATCAGTATTCTTTCGTGAAATTTCAAACTTTAAATTACTTCTCAAATTGACGTACAGAAATTTCTCAAAAAAAAAAAAAAATTGACGTACAGAAAATGGTCATGGTAGTACCATAAAAATTAAATGAACCTTTTTTTTTTTTGGTATATTATGTATCTGTTTGACAAAAATTAATTTTGCTAACTTATTTTATTATTTAGTTTATTTTTGCTATTATTTATGGGTCTCACTGCACTTTTTGGTACTCTTAATGAGTCGTACTGTACAATTTCAGCTAACTTTTACCTTTATCTACAATATTTTCAATAAAAAAATTTCAATTTCAACAAAATAAACGGATCCCAAACGGAGCCTATATAAGAGAAAAAAAAAAAAGTTATGTTTTAAACCTTAGAAATATCTTCTTTTAACATACTAAGTGGTAATGACTATCTTATATAATTTTAGTCACATAATAAAGTAATGTTACATTCACAATAATTTTCATAACAAAACTTAGGGAGTAAATTGTAATTATATCTAATTTGGTCTCACTACTGACATTATTTTTCACCTATCACTAATAATTTTCCATAAAAATTTATTATAAAATTGTTCTAAAAATATTATAAACTATCCAACACAACACAGTATTACTACTCTTAATTAGATATAGTAACGAACGCCATGCATCGTCTCACTGATGCGCCTTCGTCTATTGCCAATATTGTAGCTGGTGCCGTGTCCCATCTTCACAAGTTTCGGTCTGTCCAGCTCTGTCATGTACCGCGTACTGGTAACAAAGTAGCCCACACGTTAGCACAGTTTCCTTCCTTCCCCTCGTTTATATGAAAGTTCACACTTCACACCCAAAAGTTCCAGTCTATTCCATTGACCAAACTTAAAAGCGACGTTAATTGGGGTCTACATGCCGGGTCGGTTCATCAACACCACGTGTCATGATTTCGTGGCGTTAATCAACGTCAGTTCTACGTCAACACGTCCTATGAATGGGTCTTTCCATTTTTGGCGATGAGTCTTGTGATGGGGTTGGAAATTTGTAATTCAAACTGGCCGGTTATTTTTTTTATTTTATTTAAAAAAAAAAAAAAAAATTATGGGATGTTTGGTATACTATAATATTTGGAGTTTGCCTTGACTCCAAATTAATATATATATCAATTCAATTTTGAATTAATTTAAACTTTGATGCAATTACGTTTGGAGTACATGTAACGCTGTTCTGGGTGTTTTGATAAAGCAAATATCTAATTCAAGCCTGTTTTGGTGTGAAAAACATTTCATTTTATTGGTTTTCTCTCTAGTTTCCTCTGGAAACCCTAGAGGTGAAAAAAGTCGCTAGTAATAGCAGTACGGTTGCCGTCAGGCATATTTTCTCTCTGCGTAAGCAGTAGAATCAGTCTACGTTTTTTCCAAAAGCTAGAACGATGGAGGAGATTACAGAGAGATGTGCAGGTCTACATCTGTCATTGAAGGAAGATGCTGAAGTTATAATCCAAGAACCAGTTCCAGAGGAAGGTTTAGTCCTTCTAGGGAAGTTCTATACAAAGAGGAGAGTTAACTTAGAGTCTGTTGCAAGGGTGCTGAAATCGGTGTGGAAAACTGAGGCTACTTTCGAGGTCAGCGATCTGGGTGAGAATAAGGTCATGTTTCTTTTTCAAAAGAAGGATGATATGGATAGAGTACTGTTCCTTAGCCCGTGGTCTTTTGACAAATACCTATTAGTCCTTCATAAACTGGCGTATGGTGAGGCGGTGCTAGATATCAAGTTTGACAGGACTCCGTTTTGGATCCAAATACATGGGCTGCCTACAATGTGTCAAACGAAGACGGTGGGAATGAGTATCGGAGCTACTCTAGGGGAAGTGGAAAAGGTGGATGCAAATGGGAGTGGGTTCTGCCTGGGAAGTTTTCTGCGAATAAGGGTGCAACTGGATATTACTAAGCCTCTGTGTCGTGGTCGGAAGGTTAGGCTGGGCGAACATGGGATGAAATGGGTAGATTTCAAGTACGAGAGGCTTCCGATTTTCTGCTACTTGTGTGGGATGATTGATCATGATGAAAGAGACTGTCTGCAGGGCTTTCGAAGCAAGGAAACGCCAAGGCATGAGGAGAAGCAGTTTGGTCCATGGCTGCGTGCGAACCCGGACAAACACCAAAAAACTGTACTAATCACTGCCGGAAAGTATGGAGAAAACAGAAACGGGGAAGTTGAATCTGAAGCAATGGCTCGGAGATGGAATGCAGAACATACAAAGGAAGGCGTGACTACCAGAATGGACGGCTTGGGTAAGACGGAGCGTACGGCGGAAGTCCGGGCAGGCGTGGTGAACGTGGATAACACTCCAGATCAGTTGAAGATCACAATCCCGAATATCTCGCTACGTTCAAATTTTGAAACGGAAATTCAGGCCATTGATGCCGCGATTATGGGAGACGTTTCAGCTATAAATGATGAGCCATTAAAGAATTTAATAATGGGCAGGGAGGAGATCACGTTGACTCAGGAGAATTCCAGATTGGACAGTAAGGGCCGGAACTGTATGTATGGGCCAAATCACCAAGGCCCACAGCCAAAAGGAGTAATTGGGCTTAAGGAGCAGCCTATGGGGATGAAGGACAACCCGGGTGTGGACTTGGGCTTAAATCCAGCGAGTATTAGTTTTGAAATGGGGCCTACTTCTCCAAAATCAACAAAACCTCTGAAACTAAAGAAAGCCACGGAAGGTGGCCAAAAGAAAAATAAAGGAAACAGAGGCGGCGTGGTAACAAAGAAGGATTTGGACAGGGAGTGCATGCAACGTCAAGGAGTTGATAGTGGTATAGAGAGGTCCATGGAAGTTGATCAAACCGAGATGGGATTAAAGAAGAGAGTTCGATCACCATTGCATGAAGAGGAGAATCTTGATGTTTCTGGAAAAAGAGCAAAACTGGAGGGAGAAGTCAGAGAGTTTGGAAAAATGTTAGCTCATCATTTGGGATCGGCGGAGGCTGGCAACCAGCCCCGCCGGACACAATGAGTGCCATCAGTTGGAACGTTAGGGGGCTTGGGAACCCCCTAACAGTTCAAACACTCCAAAAGGTAGTTTTGGAAAAAGACCCCACCTTAGTTTTCCTAATGGAAACTAAGTTCAAAGTCAGTGAGATGGATGGGATTAAAAGAAAAATAGAAAGACAGGAAGGACTGGTGGTTCCAAGTGTTAACCGCGGAGGAGGTTTGGCTCTTTTATGGAAAAGAACAGTGAAAGTTGATGTGTTGACTTACTCCCCTAGACACATTGACGTTGTAGTCTGTGAGGAACAGGGGACAAGAAAATGGCGCTTTACCGGTTTCTACGGACATCCGGAGACAGGGAAAAGAGAGGAGTCTTGGAAGTTGTTGGAGAGTCTTAGCAATAGAAGCAATTTGCCATGGATATGTATGGGAGATTACAATGAGGTTATGTACGCCAGAGAAAAAGAGGGTGGTGGGGTGAGACCTGAAGGCCAAATGCGAAATTTCCGAGAAGCAATTAATAGAAGCCGATTGAGGGACTTGGGTTATGTGGGTTCAGATTACACATGGAGTAGAAGACTAGGAAGTCGTGGTTGGGTGCGTGAACGATTGGATAGAGCTTTGGTGTCAACGGATTGGGCAGAAATGTTCCCGTCGGTGAAACTTTATCATCTATCCAACTCAGTCTCAGATCATTGTATTCTTGTTCTCAAGGAAGCTCGGGTACCTCGGTGGCAACGGAATCGATCAAAGCTTTTTCGTTTTGAATCCATGTGGCTTGAGGACAGGAGATGCGACGAGGTGGTAGAGGCTGCTTGGGAGAGAGGACAACATAGCCTGTCACGGTGGACTTTAGAATCTTGTTTGGAGGAGTGCCAAAGTTCACTTCAGTCATGGAATAAGCATACTTTTGGCAATGTTGGAAAGCAGATTGTTAATCTTCAGAATAAAATCCAAGGTTTAGAGTCAATGAACTATAATGGTATTGACTTAGACTCACTTCATGCATTGAAGATGGAGCTCAATAAGTGGCTGGGAATTGAAGAAGAGATGTGGCATCAAAGAAGTCGCAACAATTGGCTAAAAGCTGGAGACAAAAATACAACCTTTTTCCATACCAAAGCTTCAAACCGGTACCAAAAGAATACTATTAGTAGAATTTTGGATTCCAATAACGTTTGGTATGAGGAGGCAGACCAGATTGGGCAGATTTTTATCAACTATTTTGAACACTTATTCACTTCCTCACAGCCAATTGTAGATCAAGAGATGATTGAGGCAGTGCACCCTAAAGTCACAGATAGGATGAACTCTACTCTTTCCCAAGAGTTCCATGCCATGGAGGTGGAAAAAGCACTAAAACAAATGCATCCTTTAACGGCGCCTGGACCGGACGGTATGCCCCCCTTATTCTATCAACATTTTTGGCCAACTGTAAAATCCATTGTTATTCAAACGGTTCTTACCTTTTTAAATAATGGCATTGCTCCCCCAAAATTTCATGATACACACATTGTACTTATCCCCAAAATTAAGAACCCGGAGAAAGTCACTGATTATAGACCTATTTCTTTATGTAATGTGGCTTATAAAATTGCTTCCAAAGTGGTGGCGAACAGGTTGAAAGTGGTGATGCAGGATATAATAGGGGAGAACCAAAGTGCTTTTGTGGCGGAACGCCTTATCACAGACAATATACTGGTGGCACATGAGCTGATGAATCATATCAGTAGGAAGAAAAGGGGTAAAGGTGGAGAGATGGCAGTAAAGTTGGACATGAGTAAGGCATACGACCGAGTCGAATGGGAATGTTTGCGACAGATGATGCGAAAACTTGGCTTTCATGAGAAGTGGATTGGTATTGTGATGAGGTGTGTGACGTCGGTGAAGTATGCAGTACGTATTAATGGACAACCTTGCGGACAAATCCGGCCAACTCGAGGACTGAGGCAAGGCGACCCCCTGTCGCCTTATCTCTTCCTTATTTGCGTCGAGGGCTTGTCAGCTCTTCTTCACCGTGCTGCCCAGAGAAGTGCCATTAAGGGAGTGGCTGCATCAGTTAGAGGTCCTAGAATATCCCATCTTTTTTTCGCCGATGATAGTCTAGTGTTTGGAAGGGCATCAGTGAGTGAAGCCACAGAAATCCAGAGGATTCTAAAAGTCTATGAACTCTCCTCTGGACAACAACTGAATTGCTCCAAAACTTCCCTCTTTTTCAGCCCAAATACGGATGATGGAACAAAGGAAAGGGTGAAAAATATGTTCGGTGCCCAAGTAATAAAGCCACATGAGTCCTACCTCGGATTGCCGTCTCTTGTGGGAAGATCAAAAAATAATACCTTCGCTCAGCTCAAACAGAAAGTGGCAAACAAAGTCTCGGGTTGGAAAGAAAAATTACTCACACCTGCAGGTAAGGAGATATTGATTAAATCCGTAGCCCAAGCTGTGCCATCCTATACGATGAGTTGTTTCCTATTACCTAAGAAATTATGTGAGGAGCTAACGGGTATGATCAGGCAGTTCTGGTGGGGACAGGTGAAGAACGAAAAGAAGCTTGCATGGTTAAGCTGGGACAAAATGTGTTTGCCGAAGGAAAGAGGGGGATTGGGTTTCAGAGACCTAACATGTTTCAACTTGGCTCTTTTGGCAAAACAGGGGTGGCGGCTTCAAACCAATCCTACCTCACTATTTAGTCGAGTATTTAAGGCTAAATACTTCCCACAGTGCAGTTTCGTTGAGGCAAAGTTGGGTTCGAATCCTTCATATGCGTGGCGGAGCATAATGGCGGCACAGGGAGTTGTCCGGAGAGGCATGAGGTGGCAGGTGGGAAACGGAAATAAAATCAGAGTGTGGCAAGATAAATGGATTCCAAGACCAAGCACGTATAAGTTGGTAACACCAGAAAAGTTAAACTCAGAGAATGCTCTGGTTTGCGAACTCATAAACAGAGCAACTCATGAGTGGAACAAGGACAGGTTGCAGGAGTGGTTCTTACCTGAAGATAGAGAGGCGATAATGAGCATCCCGTTGAGTGCAAATGAGGTCTGTGATAGACTAATTTGGGCTGAAAACAGAAGTGGCAAGTTCACAGTTAAAAGCGCCTATGCTCTGGCACTTGAGGAACAGAGTCGCCTAGGTTTGGTGGACTGCTCCAATGGCTCGGTTCGAAGGAAGCTTTGGAAGACTATATGGCAATTAAAACTGCCTCAGAAACTGAAACACTTTGCATGGAAAGCGAGTCGTGACATTCTCGCCACAAAAATGAGCTTGGCAAGGAGGAAAATCGCACCGAACGGAGTTTGTGATTTTTGTGGACAAGACGAGGAGACGGTGACACACTTGCTCTGGTTTTGCAGTCACGCTACAGAGGTATGGACTGCAAGCAAATTGGTTCTACCGTTTGAGATTGCTAAAAACTGGAGTTTTTTAGACGTGGTGGAACAACTGAAGCGGTGCGAAGAAACTAGGCCTAATCTTCTAGATCGCGTCATTGCAATCTGCTGGGGCATTTGGAAGAACAGGAACGAGCTTCGGACCGGGGGGAAAGGGAAGACGGGCAGGACTATTTTGAGAATGGCCATGAACTTGGTGGACGAGTTTCGTACGGCAAATGAACCAAAAGACGAATCAGTGGCTGCTGTTGCACCAACGGTTTCATGGCAACCACCAAGAGATGGACTTTATAAAGTCAACACAGATGGGGCGGTCTTCTCAAACAGAAAACAAGCAGGGGCAGGGGTCATCATCAGGGATGGAGCTGGGGAAGTCATTGCTGCCTTAAGCAAGAAATGGAATTTTCCTTTGGGTGCTCTAGAAGCGGAAGCGAAAGCTGTGGAAGTCGGTATCTCCTTTGCTCAGGACGTGGGTATCCGAGATGCTGAAGTTGAAACTGATTCGTTGGAGATATTTAATGCACTGCAAGGCCACTCCGCTCCGCCGTCATCGGTGGTAAACGTGGTCACTGGAATTCTGAAGCAGGTCTCTTTTTTCAGAAAGTGGAAGTTTACTCACACCAAAAGACAGGGAAATGTCCCTGCTCATGTATTAGCCCAACATGCCAAGAATGTTGAGGATTACTTAGCCTGGGTGGAGGAATGCCCCAGTGTGGTTGAGCACGTGTGTGCTCAAGACAGATTGTAATTTTCTGTTTTCCTTAATAAAGTCAAGTGGTTCACATCAAAAAAAAAAAAAAAAAAACATTTCATTTTATTTTTCATAATTTGATGGTTACAATTGGAGTGGGGATTTGAATCTTAAATATTTTTTATGGATACATTATGAGATGCGAGTTGAGCTACAAAACTCTTAACATGAAAAATATTATTTTTTAAAATGTTTTTTTTTTTTTTGACCTTTTCCAATTTTTCCTATTTGGTAGGTAGACATGTACATCTAACCCACCAATGGTACAAAACTAATCCAACTCAACCCAACCCAACTAGACACATCAGATTGGTAGGTTGGGTTGAATTGAAATTTTATTTGGAGTCTCAGTGATGTTGCAAAAGCCTAAATAAACCACACACGATACTTTCTTTGATGAAATAGAAACTAAACTGTTAGTTTTTGGTAATAAATTTCAAATCTACGAAAGTTCCTTGAATCCACAATGTGATAAGTCTGGAATCCACTAGAGAAAATAATAGATAAAAGTTTGAATTTTTATTAATAATCTCTAAAAAAACGTTTACAGATTTAGGGGCCTATTTAAAGGTTTCATAAAACTTGACAGACAAAAAAATAAGTCCTAATTAATACCTAACCAAAATAGGAACCAAATTTAACATAAAAAGTATTAAAAGCACCTAAAAACAAGGAAATAAATGTCTTAAACCTAAAATAACGAAAATTACATAAAAATGTCAAAATTAATAAATTATAATAATTAAACAGCAAATTGTGTCTTACATCATTTAGGTTGCATTGGGTTCGAGTTGATAGTTTTTAAACCCATTTGACCCATCTTGACCCACAATATATATAAATTTATTTTATTACCCTTATTTTAATATTTTTAGTTTTATTTTTTTGGCATTTTTAAGAAACTTCTAACCAATTTGGAAAATCAATGGTAGGAAAAGGTTAAAAAGTGTACATTTTGGTAGGATCTACTATTCTCAAACTATTTTTAGAATAAAATTATAATTTATCCCTATAGTTTGACCGTGTCACAATTTAGTCCATAAACTTTTATTTGCTACATTTATACTTCTAAATTTTGGAGTAAAAAGAAAAAACCATTAGCATTCCATCCAAATCAACAAATTTTATATCATGTGGATTCCACAATTTCTAATCCATAAAAACACAACATTACACAAATTTTAAAGTAAACTTATAGGAAAAAAAAATGCAAATTAAAGTCCCAAAATTCAATTCCCACAAATTATGATTTCTTCATTAAACAATACAATAAAAAATAAACTAGAAATTAATAGATTCCAATTCATTCATATTGTTTTTAAATTAAAAGTTCTTGAATTGTTGATATTAGTAAGTGGCAGAATAGGGAGCTTATATGTGTGTTTTTTTGTTATGGAGGGGTCGAAGGTGGGGGGCTCCTTGACTTTCATGGACTCAAAATGAACAATTGGTTCTTCATTGGTGGTTGTTGAGGCTCATTTTTTGACTAAGCCCAGTAAGAGAAAAGGCCCAGTAACACGGGCAGACCAAAGTTAGCAAGCAAGAAAAAGTCATTGAGCCCAAGTGGCAGGAATGAATGGCTCATGGGCTCATAAAGTGGGTCCTGAGGAAGCAAACGAGTTTGAATGGGCCCGGAAAGAGAGAAGAAGCAAACCCATGGGCAGTACGTAGAAAAGCAAGAATGGGCCACAGCAGGCCCAAAGTAATGCAAGCAAAGAAAGTAAGGGGCTAACGGAAGACCCATCAACCCCAAAGATGAGATATAAAGTAATTGGGCCAGGGAAGCCCAAGAGAGTTAGTAAAGGCCTATGGGAAAGCAAAATTGGAAAAGGGCCGAGGAAGCCCCAGGAAAGCAAATGAGCCAAGGATGCCCAAGAGGGAAATGGGACACAGGAGCCCGCAAACAATGTAAGAAAAGGCCCAGTGAACACACTGAGTCACTAGGAGGGAAATAAACGGCAGGCCCAAAGAGGTCCAGTAGGATTGAGTCAAACAACATTACAGCAGGAGCAGCAGAGTGATACGGCAGGAAAATACTAAACAAGGCCACGGAGTGAACACAGAATAGGATGGGGGAAGGAAGGCCCATGATCCAACAAGGCCCAATCTCCAAAAGAAGCAAGTCATAAAGAATGGCAGATCGAAAAACAACCCACGCCATAAAAAGCCAAAAGTGCACGGCAGAACATACAGAACAATCTCTTGAACACAGCAAGTGCATGAGCAGCGGGTGAAGAAGGCGTAGCACGTGCGAGACCCAGGCACCACTAGCCTGTACCCAGCCAATATAGGAAGTGGTGGGTCATGGGTCAGAGGGCATGGTTTGGCGGTGGAGAGAGGGAAAAAGCCTATTTTGGGGTTCTTGCTTAGGCTCTTTTGGGGGAAATGTCCTGCTGGTGTGACATGCTATCCAAAAGAAGTAAGAATGAGTTGGAACCACCAGGTGCATGCCATGAGGGATAGAGAGAGAGAGCACACACTATAACGGGTAGAAAAAGCCACAGCAAGCAAACAAACAAAATAGCCTTCTTTGTTTGGCAGAGGGGAGCAGCATGGCCAGCACAGGTAAGTAGTGGTGGTTGAACCACTGATGACCAGTAAGTGGTCGGTAAGGACACTCACACCAGACAAAGGCAGTTAAGGGCTAAAACAGTAAATACCAGTCATAGCAGGCTTTATAAAGGACCCCTTGGTGTGCACTGAGAAAGAGGGAGGAAAAATCACAGTAATAGGAATTTCTAGAGAAAAACATAACCCAGAAGAAAGTATTGAGAAGGAAAGGAAGTAAAAGAAAAGAAAAAGAAAACTAGGAAGTAGGAAGGAGAGGAGAAGAAAACAGAGAGTTTAGAATGGCAAGCCTGTACCAATAGGTTAATTTCCTCTCTCCCTCAATAGCCTTGCTCTCTATAAAAGGCAAAAGATCTGTATTTGGGCATGGACCATTTAGGTCTGTTCTCTCAAAGCAATTAATTTCTTCTTTGAGATTACTCGCGTTTAAGGAACAATTTTTTCCTTTCTTGGTTCCAACCCCGTGTATTACTTAGCATGGCAGACTAACGCTTTGATTTTGCTAACTCTTTTTATTCTTCACTTAGCTTATTTTGTGTACAAAGAGCCTTTCGTTGCTCACTTTTACTTATTGTGGCTAAAAGTAGTAATTGTGTTTCTTATATCATCTTTATTATATTTGCTTGCTATAACTTACTCACAGTGGTTCTGCCTGCCATGGGTCTGTGATTAAACTCTAGTGAACGGGGCATAGTTTGTGCACAAGCCGGACCAAAGTGAGTTATAATTGGACCAGTCCCAACTCTCTTACTCAGAACATTTAGGCCAAATACCGTAGGAGGCAGCCCAGCCCAACATTGCAAAAAAGGCCCACTACATTAAATTAGCGACTTTACTGGGGAGTTGGGAAACAGATAGGGGCAGAACACAGAGTCCCTCGCGAACAATGCCACCAAAATCCAGAACGATGCGAAACATGAGCACCATTCCCTCACAAGTAAAATTTAGGCGAACAACGCCCCACCAACAGCAACCTAACTAGACGGAGGGTGCCAACAAAACGGTGCTAAACCCCAACCACCGCCAAGAATCCCCATAGACAATGTCAATGTCTTCATTGAAGTGTTGCAGTCATTGCAGCAAATGATGGAAGAGATCCGTTAGCTGAAAACAAACAAGACAAAAGAGAAAGGGAGCCAGCATGACCCAGAGCATGTGGCAGACAAAGAGGAGACACCAGCAGGAGGTGTCCCACAGAATGCGGACTAACGCTTTATCACTATAGCCGAAGTAGCAGCCCTCCTGGAACAAGAGAAGGCCAGAGCACCTAAGGAGAGATTCTATGCACAAAGACCTCCATACCCACTAAGGGTACTTAGCAAACCATACCCCGAGAGGTATGAGCCACGAACCTTTGCGCAGTACGATGGTAGGAAAGGAAGTGCCATGGAACATGTGAGCAAGTTTATTGATACTCTTGGCCCTTACGCCGTAGATGAAGACTTATGTCTTCGGGGGTTTTCCAAATCACTATATGACCGAGCATACACCTGGTACATTGGCCTAAAGCCAGGGTCAATCCTAACCTAGGATGACATGGTTGATGTATTTTGTACTAAATACTTCAATGGTGAAGAAACAGTGACACTTGCAACCTTGCAAGCAACCAAGCAAAGGAATGGTGAGGATTTGATGGAATATATCAAAAGGTTTAGGGATATAGCACTTGACTGCTATGATCATTATGAAGAAAGAACATTGGTGGAAATGTGTATGACAAACATGATCAGGGAGTATAGGGTAGTCCTGGAAAACTTAGAAATTTCCCAGTTTACGCAGTTGTTGCAAAAAGCCAAAAAGACTACCCAGTTCGTAAAACCAAGCTCTAACAAAAGAAACGTCGTGCAGGCTATGGCCGTATCCACTGGTAAGCGGAGAAGGAAAACCGAGGGGAGGGAATATGATACTCCCCCACCCATTTTGTGTACCCCAAAGGAGCTGGATGTGTTGCTAGACAAGTGGATAGCAGACGGAGTCTTTAAGCCCAACTAAGTTTCCAAGGAACCCACGAAGGAAGAGAGAAGAGACCCTCGCTTCTGCCGTCTACACAATTATGTACAACATCCCACCCCAGAATGTTGGGCGCTTCGCAAATTGGTACATCGCAGAATCAAAGAAGGGACTCTGGAGCTGTCCCAGCAGGAGGTTTAAAGAAACTCACTCCCGAATAACAAGGGGAAAGGTGTAGCAATAGTGGTAATATGTGCAGACCTAGGGAAGGATGAGGAGGAGAATCTAGTCTTGCTTGCCGCAACAATTACCACCTTGCAGCAAAGCTCCAAATTCAAAATTTTGTTTGACCAATTGGGGCTCACGATAAAAGAAAGAAAGATAGCCACATAGGCCCTGGTGAGCATTGCCTCCGGAGTAGGAATAGAATGTTTATCGGTAGAAGTCACAGACGACAAAGCCCTCTTACAAGAATCAAGAGAAATCACTTTTAGCAATGAAGATATGGAAGTGGGGTACCCAGACCATAGGAGGTCGCTCTACTTAGCAGCATCCATAAATCAAATCCCCATCAAGAGAGCCCTAATGGATATAGGTGCTTCTGTAAATCTCATTTCGTTGAGCACTTTACAAGCGGCAGGAATCTCAGAAAGAAAAATATAGGGGTGCCCAATGGAAGTGATTGGGTTTGGCAGAAGTGGCGAATACAGCGCAAGCTACATCCAGCTGTGGTTAAAGGTGGGCCCCATAGCCTCCTTAGCGCGGTTTGACGTGGTAAAGACGGAGGTCTCATATTCTCTGCTTTTAGGGAGACCATGGTTACACAAACATTGATTGGTCTCATCCACCTATCACCAGTGCATAAAGGGAAGATTGAATGGCAAGATGATACGCATAACGGCAAACCTGTCGCCGTTCGAATAGGCAGAAGCCCATCTAGTAGAAACCATGTTCTATGACTAATGGGCACCATCTTGGGAAAGCTCAGTATCAAGACCACGAGGAACTTTTGTACCTAAATGGGAAGACATCTAAAATAACCCAGAACCTGATCTAAGGGAATTGCTAGCACAGAAGAAGAAACGGAAGGAAGCACCCGCTGCATAACCAGATGACACACCGCAATATGTTAGGGTCCGAGGTCCTGATGGCAAGATTGTGTACAAATTATGAAGGCGCGGGGGGCCCACCTATGGAATACAAGCGGGCCCCACCTAAGAGGGGCCAAACAAGAGTTTGGCATGCTGTGTGGCTCAAGAAAATTCGGAGGAGGAGGGTAATGAAGAAAAAAATGAAGAAGTTGTGGCAGAAGAAGAGTTGGAAGAAGTTAACTTGGGGTCTGACTCACAAGAACCAAGGCCCATTTCAATCAGTTCAAGTTTGACGGAAAAGGAAAAGACAGAACTGATACTGCTATTGAAAGAGTTCAAGGACATCTTCGCCTAGGATTACAGTGAAATGCTAGGACTAGATCCCGGGCTAGTGGCGCATACGCTGAATGTGGACCCAGAGGCCAAGCCAGTGGCCCAACCTACTAGGATATTCCACACTGAGATAGAGGGGCAAATAATCAAGGAGGTGCAGAAACTGCTGGCCGCAGGATTCATTAAGCCTATTCAACACCCACGCTGGCTATCTAACATAATACCGGTAAAGAAAAAGAACGGGTAGATAAGATGCTGTGTAGATTTCAGAAACCTCAACAGAGTCTGTCCAAAGGATGAATTCTCATTACCAAACATGGATTTATTGATAGATTCTGCGGTAGGAAGTGCCCTATTCTCATTCATAGACAAATTCAGTGGGTACAATCAAATCAGAATGGCACTAAGGGATGCGGAGAAAACTGCCTTCAGAACACCCATAGGCAACTTCTACTACATTGTGATGCCTTTCGGGTTAAAAAATGCAGGTGCAACTTATCAACGAGCAATGACGGCCATATTTCACGACATGATGCATCAGGAACTAGAGGACTATGTGGCTGACATAGTGGTGAAATCAAAGATGAGGGAGGAACACTTCCACGTGTTGAGGAAGGTATTTGAGAGGTGTAGAGCTTTCAAACTAAGAATGAACCCTCTCAAGTGCACATTTGGAGTGTCCTCTGGGAAATTCTTGGACTTCCTGGTTCACAGCAGGGGAATAGATGTGGACTTGGCCAAAGCCACAGCCATAGCAACTATGAAACCCCCAGCCATGGTGAAAGAATTGAAGAGCTTCTTAGGAAAGGTCTTGTATATCCAGAGATTTATCCCTGGGCTAGCATCAATTACTTCTGCTTTCATCAAGTTACTCAGGAAAGGGCAAAGCTTTGAATGGGGAGAAGCGAAGCAGACGGCCTTCAAAAGGCTAGAGCAGATCATGATGAACTTCACTATTGTGCAAGCCCCAATCAATAAAAAACCATTGCTACTCTACCTGGCCACCAACGCGTATGCTATTGGTGCATTAATCGCCCAAGAGGATGGGAGTGGCATCGAGCAACCAGCGTACTACATAAGTCGTGCCTTAAAAGATGCAGAAACTCGTTACCCAAGGGCGGAAAGGGCGTGCCTGGCTATTGTGTACACTTCGCAGAGGCTACACCATTACTTCTTGGCTTACGAAGTATGGCTAATGATCAAGTCTCATGCCATCAAAGTTTTGTTGTGGCAATCAATCCTCTCTGGCAAAATATCCCAGTGGTTGTTACAATTGTCATAGTACGACTTAAAAACAGGAACACCTAAAGCAGTAAAAAGCCAGGCTATAGCAGACTTGCTGGCACAGTTTCCAGGAGAGGAAGAATTCCCGTTGGATGATAAAGTTCCAAGGGAAGTAGCCATGGCAGAAGAAGTCAGAGAACAATGGGTAATGAAATTCAATGGGTCTTCTACCGCCTAATCAGGGGGAATGGGAGTAGTTTTGTACCATGAAGAAGACGAGGCAGTGGCGCTATCATTCAAACTGGAATTCCCCTGTTCAAACAACATGGCAGAATACGAAGCCTATCTAATTGGGTTGGCCACGACTCTTGAAATGGGAGTCAAGCATTTAAGGGTAATGGGTGATTCGAGCCTGGTAGTCTGCCAGGCCAAAGGGAGCTTCTCCCTAAAGGAACCCAGCCTAGCCCCATACAGAGCAATGACCCAGAAGATGGAGGAGAAGTTTTCAACCTTCGAAATAGAACACGCTCCAAGAAACGAAAACCAATTCGCAGATGCGCTGGCTGTGTTAGGCTCACAAATAATTTTCGAAGGGGATAGCACTAGGATAGAAGTCGGCAAGAGGAAGGAATCTATCATTGAGACTTTGAAGGAGAGATTCCAAGAGGAACAATGCAAAGGAGATAGGCGGATTCCCATAAGGGAGGCCCTGGTAAAGGAGGAAGATGCCGCAGAACTAAAGATACTGAAGGGCTATGCCATGATAAGAGGAGAATTGTATTGCAGGATACCAGGTGGGGCCTTGTCTAGATGCATAGGACAGGAGGAGGCCTAGAGAAAGTTGAAAGAAGTACATGACAAGACTTGCAGGTCCTGCGAAGAAGTCAGCCTTTACTGCAGACTTCAGAGGGCAGGCTTCTACTGGCCAAGCATGGGAAAAGACGCAGATCAAGTCCAAACCCACTGTGAAACCTGCCAGCTTGTGGCAAACAGAGAGGAAAGTTATGCTGTGTTCGTCAGTGAAGACTGGAGAAGTCCATTCACGCAATACTTAGCAGAAGGCATCCTGCCACAAAAGCACAGTGAAAGGTACAAACTTAAGAGGTTGGCAACATGGTACTCTTTGCATAACACAGTTCTTTTTAAGAAAAGGTATGATGGAGATCTCTTAAGGTGTCTAGGTCCTGAAGAAGCAAAAGATATGATAAAGGAAGTGCACTCAAGTGAATGTGGGGATCACCAGGGAAAGAAAAAGCTTTGTAGATGCCTGCTGCAAATGGGCAACTATTGGCCTACCATGAAGAGAGACACGACAAAATTTGTGAAAAACTGCCACAGTTGCCAAGTAAAAGCCAACCTGATTTACACTCACCCGCAGAGCTTGCATAGCATGGTCACCCCATGGCCTTTTCACACTTGGGGGCTTGATTTGGTGGGGCCAGTTAATCTGCCGTTGCATGGATACATATGGATCCTAGTGGCTACGGAATACTTCACTAAGTGGGCAGAGGCAGTACCACTCCATAAAGCCACAGGAGGAGCAATAGCAAACTTCATCAAGGAAAACATAATTGTGAGGTTTGGAGTACCCCACAGGATTATCAGCGACAATGGCACACCCTTTATGAACAGTGAAGTAAGGAAAATGTTGGAATTCTACCAAGTCAAGCATCATCGTTCATCACCCTATTACCTTTAAGGAAATGGACAAGTAGAGGCGATGAACAAAACCCTCATAAAGATCATCAGTAAAATGCGACAAGAATATACAGGAGGATGGGCAACACACCTGCCAGACGCCCTTTAGGCTTACAGAAAATCACCAAAGTTTGCCACAGGATTTTCACCTTTTTTCCTTGGTATACGAGACAGAGGTAGTGAGCCTAGTAGAAGTGATGGATCCATCTTTGAGAGTTATGCATATACAAGAAAAGGAAAAAGAGGAAGAAGCCTTTACGGCAAAAAGGTGTGAAGATCTGGAAGGGCTTGATGAAAGAAGAGAGGAAGCCCAAGAGCGTAGCCGCAGATACAAACAAAGGATGACAGAATCCTATGGCAGGATGACTAAAGAGAGGGCGTTCGAGGAAGGACAACTTGTACTAAAAGTGGCGGACTATGTCAGGTAAGGTATGGTAGGACCATTTAAGTTTGCACCAAAATGGGAGGGACCCTTTGTGATAAGAGAAGCACACCCAAGTGGGTATTATCGTCTAGCCCAAATGGATGGCAAGGACCTAATGGATCCCATCAATGGCGGACTATTGTCTAGGTGGGGTAGTAAAAGAAGGAAAATAACAAAAAAAGAGGAAGGGAACTACATCAACGAAGCCCAAAGATAAGGGGCTAGTCTCCAAAGCGACTGGACCCATCAATACTAGCAAGAAGACGTTCACGACGACCCTCCAAGTCTACCACCTCCTTCCTCAAAGTCTCAATCCGTGTGTCTATGGCATCTACAGTAGGCTGAACCTTCTTCATGAAGAAGGCTCGGGCAATCTCACGGAGATGGTCTAGGATGAACTCCACAGCAAAGCCAACACTAACCAGCTCCTGAACCATAGCTCTCCACTACAGGATCCTCTCGGAGGAGACAGTATCAACAAAGTTATACTCAATGTCATTCATTATGCTCCCCAGCAGCTTCAAGAAATGCTCCCTGGTAGAACGACCGAGGCGGAATCCCTGCATGAAGTTGCCTCGGCTACTGTAAACTGCCTTTAGATGGGAAACGCAATCCTAGGGACCTTGAAGCCATGGAAGTCCACATAAGGAGGGCCAGAACCCTAGAAGTCTGCAGGATCGAGGTCATTAACCTCAGGTTGATCAAACTGTGCAAAGAAGGCTGCTGCCTCACTCACAGGGTTAGAAATCGTGGCAGAACTGCTGCCCACCTCAAACTGAGAAGAGACAGTAGGCAATGGACCTAATAAGGAGCATGAGACTTAATTTGAGAAACCATGATCTAGGAGCAATGAACTCACATGAAATAAATGAGGCAGGAGAGGAGAAAACTCACCAGGACTCATGAGAATGGGGGCTGTAAGAATGGCAAAAACTGGTGCTATAACAGTGGCAGAAACTGGAATGGCGGATGCTGGCACTATGAGAGTAGCAGAAATGGGCGTAGTAGTAGTGGTAGAAACTAGAATGGCAGATGCTAGCGCTGCGAGAATGGCAGAAACAGGTGTCGTAGATGTGGCAAGAGAAGTAGCTATAGGCATCCATGTATCTGCTGCAACTTTTGGCTCTTTAAAGGTCTCTGCAATTAAAAGAATGAATATACTAAGTAAAGGGAAACTGTAGCAAAAGGGTGACACAAGTATATATATATATATATATATATATAAAGAGATAACAAAAAAAGGGAGGAAAAGGCACATACCCATGAATTCAGTCTTAGAATCAGCACTCTCCCCCTCATCAGACTCAAAAATCCTCTTTTTTATGATGGGCTCATCGTCAGGATCCTCAAAAACGTCCTCAGATCCCTCGGAGGACAAGTCCGCATCAAGCCCACGATTGGCGGAACTAAGGATGGAAGAAGGGGTAACCACCAAAGAAGAACCATCTTTCACAGCCTGAGATAGAGTTGCGAAGGGGTTGCTGGTGGAGATGACAAGAGGTGTGGAAGGTGAAGCAACTTCAGTCTGGGTAGCAGGAGGAATGGCCCCCTTTTGGGGAATAGGTGTCTCAGCAGAAATAGGAGTGTCCTCACTAACCCCCTCGGTATGAGTACCCTTCATGGGTACTGGCTTAAGGGAGGGGATGGGAGCCTCGACAGAAACTCCCTATGCAACAACTGAAAAGGCAGAAGCTATGGTCCCAAACATAATATCAGCTCCCTCAAAGAAACCCTCCATGGGTATACCCATGCAGGTAGAAAGCTCCTCGGCTGTGGGACAGTAAATGGAGATAGGCTCAGGCTCATCATGGAAGATAAAAGTGATGAGGAAGAATGAGGAACAGAGGAAGCCGTAACTAGATGATAAAAAGAAAAGAGAAGGGACACGGCTAAAGGTATGTGGCAAAGGAAATGTAAAGAAAATGGAAGGAAGGAGTTGTACCTTAAATTTGGGCTCATCTAGTAATATGGGATGGGTGGCAGATGTATTCTCCTTATACTTAGACTACAAAAGAAAAGAAAGCAGAAGACAAGGTTGAAGAAGAAGAGCCAACAAGCATACAAGTGTTAACCACAGGAAAGCTAAAATACATATGTATAAAAGACAAAGTGGATTTATAGATAACATACTCTCCGCTCAGTGGTGGGCGTAGGATGAGGGGATGTCTTTCTCTTGCTGCACCGTGTCCTGCTGGAAGGAGGAGCACCTATGGATGGCCGTGGAGCAGTAGACTTAGGCTTGCTGGCAGTAGGGCGTGCACTAGAACGGGTGCGGGCTGAAGAAGGAGGAGAACCCTTTAAAGCTATACGGCTTATGGGAGGAAGGTCACTCTTAAGAGGCACCACCTCACCACCCTTTGTGGAGGATTTGGGTTTGGCAAGACCCTTCTTACCCGGTGTAGAAAGGTTTGTAATCTTTACCTTTTTCTCCCAACTTGGAGGGTAATCACTAGCATGCCAATACCACCCTCCACCCTCCTCATCCCACTCAAGGATGGCGGACCGACCTTGCTTCCTGGCATAGGCTAACACGGATTTGGAAGGAAGAAGCAATCAAGGATTAGCTGAAATAACCATACCGAGTCCATCGGGTGGAATAAGGGAAAAGCCACGGCGACCTAGCAATTCTTGCTCAAAAGAAGTCATTACGGCCTGCCAGTATCCGTGCATGGCAAGGGTGCTAAAGCCTTCCCTCAATGAGCCTGGAACAGTAACAGAAGTAAAGTGCTACCTGCAGAAATCAAAAGCAATATGCCATAGAAACAGTCTAACAGAAGTAGGAGACTTCATGAGAGAAGAGAGGTCATCAGGAATGTCCTGGTCTAGCCCAAATTGTCTTCTAACCTGATTAGCAGGATAATGCACAAACCTGATTCCCTCGTTCGCCAGATAAGGCAGCCACCTAGCATTGGTAGCTGCTAAATAGGTAATCCCCCTCTCCTTAAAACCAACCAGTGGGGTGGTAGTTCCAGTCGTATCAACAAACTGACCCATCACAGAATCGACGCATGTATAGCCTGCACCCAAATGTCTATACGCTCTCCAAGAGAATCCGACTCCTTTATCAAAGAACTCTAAGACAAGATGATAAATTGGCTTCAAACCAAACCAATGGTAAGCCAACAAAAACTCAGACTCGAATCTGAAACAAAAATCAGTAATAGCTCTCAGACAAGACTGATACTTTTCCCTAGCAAAGCGGAAGGGTCTACACTTAGCCAAATGTTTGGTGCAACACTCATATAACAGGTGCTACAGGACGGTACTATAAACAAAAGAAGTAACTATATGGCAGAAGCCTGCCTGGTCCTAATCGCTCCACAAGATATCTAACTGTACATACAAATGTCCCAAGAACATAGGGCCCAGTGGCAAACTTACCTCGACAGATATCTTAATAGCAAAACGAAAATACAAAGGCTTCACAGCATAATGGAGGTGGGAACCAAAAATGAACTTACAGAGCCAAAAAGTGATGAAGGCCGCACAGCGAGCAGCGGCAAAAAACTTGGAAGAAGAACAAAACCAATACGATAACTTGGCATTCCCACTCATTCTTTTCTTCAACTTGGCCTGCACGGCCTCTTCCTTCGGAGAAAACTCTAAAGAGCCAGGATCAACATCGCCAAGGATGGGCAAGAGAAGCTGATTCGCCATGTCCTCCAGGGTCACGATGATCTCACCACAGAAGAAGAAGAAAGTGTGGGTGGCAATGCACCACCAGCGGACTAGATGATGGAGATTGAAGAGGTCCCTATAGTTGGACAAGCAGCGGGACATAACAATGGCCTTCAATACGCCAGCCCGTTATAGTAAACCCATGAAGCTCGTATCGGATAACTCTTTATCTACCCACTCCTTCCAACCCAAGGCCATGCTTGACCCAAACTCAAAATGAATAGGCATTAGGAGCAAAGTGCCTTGGCAAATGATGAGATCGGGAATCGAAGAAGCTAATGGTGCCCAAGGAGCCTCCGTGTTGCGATGGCAGAGAGTAAGCCACACACAGCTTGGCGGCGGCGGCGTGTAATCGTCGGGGACCTTTGGAAAATGGGAGTGGACATCGTACCAAGGATCTATTAGAGGGTCACATTCACTGTCAAAGGGACGCTGCACCTCCTCTTCGTCGGAAGAGTCAGGCTCGGAGTACACGACCTCCTCGCCTTCATCATGGGTAGTAGGAGGATCGAAAACAACATCTTTCCCCTTACGGCGGGAAGAGCTCTGACCTTTCGCCGGTGTCATAGTGTGACGGCTGATCGGAACAAATGGGCGAAAATACTTGAAGAAGCGGTGAAGGAAGGGGAATGGAAAAGGCGTTTGTGTGGGAAAAGGAGAAAGTGGTTGAAATATGAAGGGAGACTTCTTTAAATATCAACATCATTAAAACCGAAGTGAAGGGAGGCGATGGGTCAGCCACCGATTAAGGAATGAAATTAATGAAGCAAGGCTGCACTTCAGAATAACCACCAAATTGGGAAATTCGAAGAGACAACACTGTTCATAACGAGAAAGAAAAGAAATACACATGAGTTGGGGACCATTGTTCGAAAAAGCCTACGAAAGAAAAGAAAAAAAAAAGACAGAAGAAGGCAGAAAAGTCTTTTATTCGCATATAAACCGCAGAAACGTTTCATATGCTTAGGGGGCTAAATGTTGAGGCTCATTTTTTGACAAAGCCCAGTAAGAGAAAAGGCCCAACAACACGGGCAGACTAAAGTTAGCAAGCAAGAAAAAGCCATTGAGCCCAAGTGGTAGGAATGATTGGTTCACGGGCTCATAAAGTGGGTCCTGAGGAAGCAAACGGGCTTGAATGGGTCCAGAAAGAGAGAAGAAGCAAACCCATGGGCAATACGTAGGAAAGCAAGAATGGGCCACAGCAAGCCCAAAGTAATGCAAATAAAGAAAGTAAAGGGCTAAGGGAAGATCCATCAGCCCCAAGGATGAGGTATAAAGTAATTGGGTCAAGGAAGCCCAAGAGAGTTAGTAAAGGCCCATGGGAAAGCAGGATTGGAAAAGGACCGAAGAAGCCCAAGGAAAACAAATGAGCCAAGGATGCCCAAGAGGGAAATGAGACACAGAAGCCCACAAACAATGTAAGAAAAGGCCAAGTGGTGGGTCATGGGTCAGAGGGCATGGTTTGGCGGTGAGGAGAGGAAAAAAACCTATTATGGGTTCTTGTTTAGGTTCTTTTGGGGGAAATGTCCTATTGGGGTGACATGCTACCCAAAAGAAGTAAGGATGAGTTGGAACCACCAGGTGCATGCCATGAGAGATAGAGAGAGAGAGAGAGCATAGACACTGCAATTGGTAGAAAAAGGCACAGCAAGCAAACAAACAAAATAGCCTTCTTTGTCTGGCAGAGGGGAGCGGCACGGCCAGCACAGGTAAGTAGTGGTGGCTGAACCACTGACGACCAGTAAGTGGTCGGTAAGGACATCCACACTAGACAAAGGCAGTTAAGGGCTAAAACAGTAAATACCAATCACGGTAGGCTGTATAAAGGACCCCTTGCTGTGCACTGAGAAAAAGGGAGGAAAAATCACAGTAATAGGAATTTCTAGAGAAAAGCATAACCTAGAAATAAACATGGAGAAGGAAAGGAAGTAAAACAAAAGAAAAAGAAAACTAGGAAGTAGGAAGGAGAGGAAAAGAAAAACAGAGAGTTTAGAACGGCAGGCATGCACCAATAGGTTGATTTCCTCTCTCCCTCAATAGCCTTGCTCTCTATAAAAGGCAAAAGATCTGTATTTGGGCATAGACCATTTAGGCCTGTTCTCTCAAAGCAATTAATTTCTTCTCTGATATTACTCACGTTGAGGGAACGGTTTTTTCCCTTCTTGGTTTCAACCCCATGTATTACTTAGCATGGCAGACTAATGCTTTGATTTTGCTAATTCTTTTTATTCTTCACTTAGCTTATTCTGTGTACAAAGAGCCTTTCGTTGCTCACTTTTACTTATTGTGGCTAAAAGTAGTGACTGTGTTTCTTATATCATCTTTATTATATCTGTCTGCCATAACTTACTCACAGTGGTTCTGCTTGCCATGGGTCTGTAATTAAAATCTGGCGAACGGGGCATAGTTTGTGCACAAGCCAGACCAAAGTGAGTTACAATTGGACCGGTCCCGACTCCCTTACTCAGAACATTTGGGCCAAATACCGTAAGAGGCAGCTCAGCCTAACATTACAAAAATGGCCCATTACAGTGGTCATCATCAAAGGACTTCAAAACCAAATCCCATCACAACCACAAAAAGAGGGGAAAAAAAACATTTAAGGAACTCCCCAAACCTAAACCACATCCACTTGTTGCCATAAGTGATGGCTCATTCCCTGCAAAAGATCTAGTGACATAGCCCAATCAAAGATTGAGTCCAACTCCAACCTCACACCAACCAAATTCAAGTCGAGTATTCCCAAATGTGGAGCCATAATCAATGAACGAAAAACTATTAGAGAGAAAGAGAAGTTTTAGAGGGACATTCTAAGATAAAGAGAGAGAGAAGGGGCTAACTAGGACAAAGATTAGCTCCAAATCAGCTTGGAGAAATCTCCTTTGACCCACTTCGTGATGATTTATAGGACTATCTATGCGTATTATTTAAACAAATCACATGACTCATTCAAAAATCATGTGACTAAAATTATATGTGGATGATCTCTTCAATAGTTACATAACAGATTGGAGGGTGATAGCTCCAAACTTGGTTGCATCTAAACTTTTTCCAGCTAAAAAATAGTAGAAATGATAGTTTTAGGATAAAGTTTAACTACAAAATTGACTGTAGCCTAAGACTACAACTTCCTTTAAAAAAATTAATTTTATTAAATATTTTGAAAATCTAATGGTTGAATTGCATGTACTTTACGCTCTTAATACACATGTAAAATTTTGTGCTAATCGAATATTATTTACTATATAATCTATAAACTTATTTTTTATGCATAATTTTAAACTTGCAATTTAAACAATTTATTGATGACATAATTATTGATATTTAATTTTCTAAAATTTTTGCAAGCATGGAAGATATAAGAAGAAAATGTAATTCAATGATGGATTTGTCAAAATTCACCTCTAATAAAAAGTTATTGAATAATGTTGTAACTTTAAGCTATAGCTAATTTTGTAACTAAATTTTGTCCATAGTTTTAATGGTATTTTTTCAAGTCACCATTAAAAATTCCACCCACTCATTTCACGTATATGACCAATGCTTATTTTTAACTGGATTCATATTACTTCAAACTTAAGGGGGATAAATGTAACCAATGAAATTTTGTGAACTAAATTGTGACATGACCAACCATGGGAGGTAAATGGTAATTTAACCCCCTTTTTTTTAATATTGTTATACTCATCATATATAGGGTTTTTTAAGCTTTGTATAATATTCCTGCATAATTTTTTTTTTTTTTTTAAGTTTTAAAGTTGCAATCATCCTAAAATGATTCTCATTGCTTATGGGTCTGTTTGGGATCCGCCTATTCTGCTGAAATTGAAAACTTTTTGTTAAAAGTACTATAGATAAAGGTAAAAGTTAGCTGAAATAGTATAGTGTGACCCATAAATAGTACCAAAAAATGCAGTGGAAACCATGAATAGCAGTAAAATTAAGCTGAATAGTAAAATAAGTTGGCAAAATTAATCATGCCAAATGGACACTATGTCGAACCAATAAACCTTTTTAAATGGTCACTTTCAGAATGTGAATAGAGTTTTGTGAGTACTAATTGTAAACTTAAAAATGATCGAACCTTAAGATCATGTCAAAACAGAGGGCTTGAAATAATATGGGAAAATATCAACAACACCCATAAGATCAATTTTTTTTTATACATTTGATCATGTGAAAGGTTATAGGCCTTAAGTTAAATTAAGAAGCAAACAGGAAACAGTCAGAAATGCAATATCTTACGTATGGATGAAAGTGAGGTGAAAAACTTGGAGTTTTTATTTATTTTTTTGAGAAGGTGAACTTGAGATATTTAAGAAGGAATAAGTAAGAAGAAGAAAAAAAAGGCTTAATTAAGCTGCAAATGTGGACCTAAATGGCGTGCTCTAATCTGAATGATATTTTAATTTGTTGTATAATACTTATAGGCTGTATCTGTATGTAACTGAGATGGTCACGTGTAGAAATGGAAAAGTTGCTTCGTCGACCATTGTGTGATAATAAAACATTAAAATGGTTTCCTAGTATATAATCATTTATGATATCACATCTCTCTCTCTCTTCTTCTTCTTCTTCTTCTTTTTATTTTATTTTATTTTTTTTTGGTGAAGAATAAGAATATATCACAACATCTCTTTTAATTTTGTTTTTCCCCTACTGAAAGGACATCCTCACCGTCCTTTTTACAATCTTATGTTGTATTTGTATCTCATTTGCAAAATTATAAGTGCAAGTGGAAATTAGTTAAAGTACAACAAATTGTTAACATATGTTCTAGCCAAATGACATTCATACCAAAACAAAACTCTAAAAACCATTAATTTGTAGATTCTAGTTAGTTCAACTGGTAAAATTTCTAATTGTTGAATAAGAGATTTAGAGTTCAATCCTCACTTACACAAAAAATCAATTGGTATCTTGTTCTGATAATAAAGAGTTATCATCAAAAATGGATGTTATAAATTAAAATTCTCTTTTAAAAAAAAAAAAAAAAAAACACTAATTTTGTTGAGCGAATTCCAACAGTTTAATTTTGGATATTTTATAGTTACTAATTCCTTTTCTTTCTGATTTAGATTTTAGAATCACCAACCCAACTACCCAAGCTAACAAGAGAAATAGAATCCCACACACAAGAGTCGAGAGCTTCTTTTAGGACATAAATGCACATGTTGGCGCACTAATCCACCTTCCACCATCAAATAATAAGTGTAATACTGTTAATGCTCCTTCATATAAAATAAACTACTCCCAACTGCCCCCTCTATTGACTATTATGTTCTGATTTTTTGGATGAATGCCTCTATTTTATGGTTCTATATATATGTTCGCCAACTTGTATTTATAAAATGCATGACAGCTCTAGTTAATATAAGTTCCACCCTATATGGTTTTCTATTTCATTTTTGGGCCAGTTGTAATCAAGAAATGAAATTATATGAATCTTCAAAAACATATCTCTTTCACGCTTTCTGTTAATCTGTCTTTATCTTAAATATATAACTCACCGTTGTCCCAATGAATCACCAATGATTAACTTAAACCATCTATGCCAAAATTTCACTTCAAATTTAACTCATTATTCCCCAAATATAAAGTTCCTTCAAGAATAAACAATAAGACCCACTAAAAATTCTTATATAAATAAATAGCCAAAAGCTATCCGTGCAAACACACCAAACATACACAACCTAATTAAGAAATTGCTTAGAAACACTTAAGGGATTCTAAAAGATGATGATTTCGTATAAGCCAAAACAGTTTATCTAGAGAATCTATAACGATTTCTTGGAGAAAAAAAATTTGCTCACCCAAAAAAGGTGTTTGACTTAAGTCGAAAGTGAGTTGCTACTTGCTAGGTTACCTGATTTTTTACTAACCCACTTCTTAACATATGCTAATCCATTCCAGAACACTTAACCAAATTCTTTTCTAACAGCCACTATGAGCATGGGCGGCTCAACGAATTTGGGGGCCCTAAGCGAAAGCTTTAAACGGGGCCTTTTATTATATTTAATTATAAATTCAAATATTTTTTTCAATTAAGGTGATGGCATTAGCCTAAAAATATGGTGATGGCATTAGCCTTCATGTCACTCCAATGTGAGAAACGGGCTTTTTTTTTTAATTTTTTTTTTTTAAGATGAGAAAGCAATATTATATAATATATTATTACTATTTGGGGGCCCTCTTACAAGTGGGGGCCTTAGGCGGTGGCCTAAATGGCCTATAGGTTCAACCGGCACTGACTATGAGGTCAGTGAAACTCTACCAAAATTCAGTGTACTAGCAGTCTAGCAGCATGGTAAAGTTAGCAAATCCTTCTCTGTCCCACGTAGCTGCTGAGAGGGTATCTTACGAGACTATTCTACTATATAATTTTTCCAACGTTACACCATGGATTAAGGGTGGCAATTCATTAAAAATCATAGCATGACTCTTCAACCTTAACACAACTTGTTTATGAAGAGAGTTGATACAATACGACCCACTTGACACACTTAACATATAGGTTGGGTTGGGTTGACACAAATATAACATGACCCATTTTAACCCACTTGATACTAAACAAGTTGTATTGGTTGACACAAATACAACTTCTTTAACCCGCTTCAAACACAATCCATTTCAACTTGTTTGACCTTATTAATATTGTTTTAAATTTAATAAACAACAAATTTTATACAAAGTCATAACTCATAACATCAAAATACCTATAACAAATAACATCTAAAATAAAATTAATATTTAATTGTTATATGGGTTAAATAGGTTGGAAATTTGGTCATTTCATGTTGACACAAATATATAACAGTGTTTGATGTGGGTTAAGTGGGCCAACCCACAGTTGACAAGTTTCTTATTATGTCGATTATGGGTTGTCCCGATTATAACCCGAACTTGTTAAGGCTAAACCCTAACTCTCAAATACCTATATTGTGTTCATGTAGTGTTTGCGAGTTGTGTCAAACATTGCGACTCCTATTGTACATTACAAAAACTAGTGCAAGCAAATACGCTGACTTGGTTACATCACATGGAAAAACCGTGAGGTACAAGAGAGAAGTGTTGGTGAGGGAAGCTGGGCCCCTGGCTCGTGCCAATAGCGTGATCACCATTGGGGGAAGCAATATGCACAGTGTGGCATGGACAAGAAGCACTACCATGAAAGGGAATTTGGTCTTTGTTGGTCAAAGTCTGCAGAACACCCTTCATTGGGAAGTACCAAGCTGGACCACTACCGAAGACACGTGCAATGCCCTCAGCTTCCATGCAATCCTTTTCCTTGTCGATTCTTGTTCCTCACAATGTAGTAGAGTCGCCTTTCATCTCTTTACCCTGCTAGCTGCGGTTTCTCTCTCCTCCTGCTATAATACAACAGTTGTATTAGGGTTTGTGGGGAGGAATGAGAGTGAGACACTTGCTATTGTACATCCAACAACATTCCTCGTATTATAAAAGGAGAAAGTTGCTGAGCAAATAGGGTAGAGAGGTAGGAAATCAGGGTAGGAAAGAAAGGCAAAAATGATAGGTTTTTGGGAAGAACAACACCTTATGTAACCTTAAACTTTTCATATATTATACAACTTTTAAGAGTGGAGGATATTTTGTCCTTCACTTGCTGTGGATTTTCATCCTTACACAAGGTTTTCCACGTACATTCTCTTTGTTCTTTACTTTCTTTATTCTACCATTGTTTTCCTTTTCATGTTTTAGTGTTAAAGTTTACATTTTTATTACTCACAAAGCTTTGACACCCAAATGTGCTTTTAGGCTTTTAGGTCACCTACATTGAACACCTAAACATCTAACTTGCACGTATGCCTATCTACCATTAGGGATGGCAATTTCTACCCGACCCGCGGGTATCCGGTCCGGCCCGATCCTAATGGGTCGGATTTTACCCGGCCCGATAAAGAATAGGGTCGGGTTTGGGTTTTAAAAAAAAACCCGAAGCGGGTCCGGGTTTTGGTAAAAACCCGGCCCGAACCCGTACCCGACCCGACCCGACCCGGTTAGATATATTTAAAATTACAAAAAAACCTACCTATATATATACATCAACTCTAACCCTAAAACTCATTTCCCTCATTTCTCTCTCAACTCAGCCGCCTCACTCTCACTGACTCAGACTCTCCCTCTCATGCTCACTCACATCTCATCCACCCCTCACTGACTCTCACTCACACTCACATCTAATCCTCACCGTCACTCTAATTCATTCACCGACCCACCCTCACTCTCGAGGAGGAGCAAAGATCTCGTGGTGGTTGCCGTTTGTCACGGAGGAGCACGAAATCAATAGATCGGAGCTTGGGATTGTTAGATCAGAGAGAGATGAGGTCGTGTTGTTAGATGGGAGCACCGCCGATGGAGCTTTAGTCAGTTTAGTGGTCTGAGTTCTTCATTTTTTTTTTTTTTTTGGTTCATTTTTGTTTTGGGTTCATTTCCTCACTCAGTAGTTTTTGGGTATTTGTTTGAGGATTCGATTTGTATAGAATGTAATGCATGTGTATATTTTGAGTTGGTTTAAATGTGAATCGGAGTTGATGTTTGTGTTAATGTAAAAATCGGTCCATAAATGGAGTTTTTTTTTTTTTTTTTTTGATGTGATAAATGGTGTTTTATTTATTCTATTTTTTGTGTTTATTTATTATTTATTTTCTGTCTAAGAATCTCATTTCAACAATTTTGATTGATTTGTTTTGCTGTTTGTGTTTGGGTTTTTATTTATTTATTTATTTTATATATATATAAGATTGGGCCACGGATTAAGCCCAGAAGTGGCTGGCTGGACGGGGCCCACGGAGACCCGACGGGCCGGGTATGGGGGCTAAAAAAAAGACCCGTTTATTAAACGGGTCGGGTCCGGGTAACAGGAATAGACCCGCGGGTCGGGTCCGGGTTTCAAAAAACCCGGCCCGAACCCGACCCGTTGCCATCCCTATCTACCATGGATATCGTAAAATCAATATAACCATCCTAGCCATTTAAGTCATAGTAATATATATATATATATATATAGAGAGAGAGAGAGAGAGAGGGCATGTTACATCTTTTGTCCCTCAAATTTGGGACATGAACAATTCCTCAATTTTCAAATATTTAATTATAATTCTTCAAATTTCAAATGTGTAACAATTTAGTATTTTAGTCAACTTTCAATCCAATTATGCTAATATGGCTAATAGATAGTCAAAATGTACGGGATTTAAAAAGACCTCTCCCCCAACTTCCAAAATGCAAGTATCTTAATAATAAAAAAAATTTCCTAAATATTAAGGTCACAATAAACGTTCACAACCATTTTACTACACTCATAATTTTGTCAAACACTTCATAAATTGGCTATTGAAAGAAAAATTAAATTGCAAACTGTGGTAAATCTAGGTGTGAGTTGATAGACAAATTTAAGAGGGGTGTGAAATTTTGTTGCTTCCTTAACTTTATTGTAATAAAATATGTAAAAATAATAGCAAAAATAGTTGAGTTAGTAATATCCCTCATTATTAATATAAAAATAAATACTAATTGATGATGCCGAAAATCGTCATTAAGCCGCACAATATTCACGTGCTCGAAACAAGACCTGCGAAACAGAGACAAAGAAAACTCTAGGAGAGTACCGGTGCGGTACCGGCCAAAGACCCCCGAAGGTTAGGTTAGAGAACTTTTCACAACTCTAGAGTGCTAGAGCTGGGGTAAATATGCGTACCTTGGTTTGTGAGGGTTTTGGGGTTTTTATAGTAGTATAGGGTTGATACTAGTTTCTTGGCTAAGAAGATGTTTCCTTGTGGGAGAGAACCTCTTTAATCTGTGTATCTTACGGAATCCTTTCCTTGTAGGAGTCTTCTTGATTAGGGTTAAGCGTAGGGTGCAAGATATTTCCTTTTACACTTATGCGTGTAGATCAAGTAAAATCATGTTAAACCCGTCAGTCTCATCCCATCAACTTCTCCTTCCATCAATGCCTTCTGGTCATCTCTAATCCATACACTGACAACCTTCAGGAATACCCGTCAGTCTCGAGATTGTCAGCTTTTGGAGTCTTTTAAGGGCATGTTAGTAAAGTTGACAGCTACTATAGGTTCGTCAACTTTACTTCAAGAATTCAACCTATCAGTTGCCCCTTTCTCCATAACCTTGTCAATTCTAGCTAACGGGTTGTGGAGTTTGATTTGTAGTTCTTTTATTATATATATTTTTCAGTAAAAGGAGCATTTATTGACTAATTCCTCAAGTAGCCATTATTAAATGTTAGAACATGTGGCGCAAGCCAACTAGCCTTGTTTCTGGACGAGGGTGTCGCTTTGTCTTCTGTGCGTTTTTCATCCTATATATACCTCACTTCCTCTCCTTATTCTTCTCATTTCATCCTTGATCTTAGAGAGCTTGTTGTTTCGTGTACACCTTGCTTCTGTCGGCCCACTAATCTTGTCTACTTTGTTGCCACCGTCTTACTGAAACCGTCATTTTTCAAGGAACGGTTTACTTCGTAAGTTTTTCTCTTTATCTCTTGTTTTTATTATTATTTTTTAAGTAAGGTCGTCAACTTAGGTTCTTAGATTACCTCTGTTGCTTGTAGGTAGAAAGATGTCTAGAGAAGCGACGAGTGAACAGTCGTCAGTCCGTGAGGGAGTGGGCTATGACGAGGTCTTCCAGTCAAGATATGAGCTCGATGAGGGCTTTTTCTGGTTGTCAGAGAGGGAAACATCCACCCGTTCTCCTGATGACAAGGCTGAGAGTCATGATAGGGAAGTTGGGGAGGAAGAAGGAAATAGTGGTGAGGTTGAGGGTGACAATGTAAAGAATGACGGGGATAAGGATGAATCCTCTAGAGAAGGGAGTTCGGGAAGTGATAGGGATGGCCACACCCGTCCATTTATTCTTCCCAAAATGTAGATCGTTAATGACTTTAAGCCAACAATGTCAGCCAAAGTTTTTAAGGACTTACGGGACCGTTACCAAATTTCAGATCATATTCCAATCCGTCTGCCTGGGAAGTTTGAGAAATGCTACTCGGGAAAGACAGCGGATGTTGACATGTATGATGCCATGTTCGCGGCAAGGCTGAGGTTGCCATTGACGTCACTACACTGTCAGTTAGCTAACTTTTTAGGACTATCCGTCAGCCGAATAGCCCCTAATACATGGAGGATATTCATTGGGGCTAAGATCCTATGGGCCTGTCTTAGTGGTGGGAACCGTTAGCTTTTGCTGGACGAGTTTTTCTAGTGCTATAAGCCTCAGCACATCGTCTCATCCCAGGGGATATATCATTTCTCGGCAAGAAAGAAAGAACTTAGGCTAGTGTCCAACATGCCTAACTCCAATAGAAATTGGAATGGCAAGTATTTTTTTGTTCAGGGGACGAACTAGATTTGCCATCAAGAAGAGTGGACGACAATGCCTCATGGTTTTGACAAAACTTGGGGCATCATCAAAGATTCAGGTTTAGCATCGTCTCCCTATTTGCTTCTTTATTTATTTATCCCCAAGTTTTTAATGTCATTTACTTTCCTTTTCAACTAGCATCCACCCACACATAACTGACGAGCAAGAAGCCTTCATTCGTCGGGTTCTAGAGATCCCTTTTGATGAGCAGAGGTGTAGGGATCTAATCACTCTCAACACCTTGCATGCTTATTGTGAAGGTCTAGAGCCAACGCCAGTAGCCCGTCGACTCAACGCTTATTCCCGTCAGTGTAAGTTCATACACCTTAGTTTTTTTCTTGTAGTCTTTTATGGCATCAACTTCTCTAAGTTTCACTTTTCCTTTGTAGAAATGGAGGTGGCCAAGCAAAGAGCCTTGGTGCGGGCGGCTGCTGCCAATAAGAAGAAGGAAAAGGAAGGGCCCTCCTCGTAACCCCCTAAGGACGTCACTAAGTTGTCATCCAAGAGGAAGAGTGAGGGAAAGGATGATCATCCACTTAAGAAGGACCGGTCATCCAGGAAGGTGATAAGCAGAAGAAGTCGCCTCTTGCTAAGCCCAAACATGGAGTAGGCAAAGGGCTGATGACGGGAAAAGGTCCTGTCACCGGGGTGGACGACCGCCGTCTACTTACTCACAAGGACCATGCCGTCGAGGTGATTGAGTCTATCATCAAGGACCTGGAAATGGACCCTTATGCTAAGCAATCGACGAAGGAGCTAGGGGCGTCGGGCCTCTTTAACCTTGCTCAGGTACATTTCTTCCTCTTTCTCTTCTTTACTTATATTTATGCTTAATAGCTGACGGTTATTTTGTCTTGTAGGTGCTGGTTCATATGATGGCATTGCAGGATAGGGGCATCACCAAAGAAGGGGTGATTACCCATCTGCATAAGCGCATCAAGAACCTGACCGACGGGTAAGAACAATATAAGGGTGCCCTTCGTACCCTCAAGCAAAAGGTGAAGGAGTTGAGAGAGAAGCTAGAGGAGGAGGGTTGTCAAAGGAAAAAGGAGTAAAAAACTAAGGCGGCGGTGGAAAAGGAGTTGACGGCTCTTTTAGGCCAGATGGAGATGGCCAAGGCTAACACCGTGAAGGAATTTAGGGTGTCACAGACATTCATTAATTCTTGTGCTGAATATTATGGTGATGGGTTTGAGAATTGTCTTAAATAGGTCAAGTCCATCTACCCTCACTTGGATTCGTCTAAGGTCTCCATGGATGATCCCTTGCCGTCAACACCTGTAGGCGACACTATTTTTGAAGAAACTGACGACTCCACCGAGTCAGAGGAGGTTCCAAAAGATGATAGTGTCGCCCTCGCCCAACCTACCGCAGATCCCCCCGTCATCCCTTTGGTCCCGTCTCTTAATGCTAAAGACCCTCCAGCTCAAAACATCCAGGACCTTCCTCCTAAGGGTGACGAGAACCCCCAAGATGCCTCGGCCTCCTGAGCTTTAGCCTCTTCTTTTTTGTTTTCATTGTATATTTGGTCTATTTTCTAGACAATGTTTTAATGTCTTTTTTTTTTTTTTTTTGGGCTTTTACTTGTAGAAATTTCACTTTATTTATGGTATTTTATATCCACCACTTCCAGTATATGTGTGTTGCTTGTTTGTGTTGTGGACTTGTCTATTAATGAATCCGTCCACCTGTGAACAACAATATTAACCCAACCTTGTGGGATAAACTTGTCAACTTATGGACTTAATCAGAGATCTATCCACCTGTGGACTTTACAATATTTGACTTATTCATGGGATAAACTCATCCACTTATGAACCTAATCATGAATCCGTTGAAGATTTAATAATGCTAACTCATCCTCATGGGATGAACTCATCCACTTATGGACTTAACCACAAATTCGTCACCTTGAAGATTTAATAATGCTAACTCATCCTTATTGGATGAACTCATCCACTTATGGACTTCATTAACTCGTCTGCTTGTGGAATTCATTCGAAGCATCCTTGTAGGATGAGCTTGTCCACTTGTGGACTTGATAATTTCAAAGTATCCTTATAGGATGAGCTTGTCCACTTGTGGAATTGATAATTTCAAAGAATCCTTATAGGATGAAGTCGTCCACTTGTGGACTTGATAATTTCAAAGCATCCTTATAGGATGAACTCGTCCACTTGTAGACTTGATAACGAAAGTAGTTTAGTAGAGAAAATATACACAACCTGTATCTGAATAATTCCTCTTGTTTTTGGTAAACGCGTGCATAAGTAAAAGATTGTTCTTAAAAAGGATAAAAAAAACTTGCCCTTTAGGCTTAAAAAGTACTGTAAGTAAAAATTTAACTAAAAGAAATAAACTGTAAATGAGGAGTGTCGCTCTTCATGCTATCTACTACTGGTAGTACTTTTGGAGATGTTCAGTGTTCCATGGATGGTGTAACTTCTGTCCGTCCAATGTCTCCAAGTGGTAGGTGTCTTTCCTCTGCCATGATGTGATTCTATAGGGTCCCTCCTAGTTAGGGCCAAGCTCTCCTTGGGTAGGGTCTTTAGCTGTGTCCATTACTTTCCTTAACACGAGGTCTCCAACCTCAAAGTCCCTGTGCCTGACTCGGGAGTTGTAGTTCTTGGCCATGAGGTCCTGGTATCACGCGAGTCTTTATTCAGCTGCCATCCTGACTTCGTCTAGTAGATCAAGCTGTAGACACATAGCCTCGTTGTTCTTTCCTTCATCATAATTACCCACTTAGTAGCTCGTGAGTCTGACTTCTGCTGGGATGACTGCCTCGCTTCCATAAGCTAATTGGAACGGTGTTTCCTAGGTAGGTGTCCTTGTTGTCATCCTATATGCCTATAGTACACTTGGCAACTCCTCTGGCCATACACCTTTTGCCCCTTCTAGCCGAGTCTTGATGATTTTAAGCAAGGATCGATTCGTGACTTCGACTTGGTCGTTGGCTTGTGGGTGGGTGGGAGAGGAGTAGTAGCTCTTGATTCCCAACTGTGAGCAAAAATCCTTGAAGGATTCGTTGTCAAACTGTTTCCCGTTGTCTGAGACCAAAACTCTAGGGATCCCATACCTACAAATGATATTTTTCCAAATGAAACTTCTCACATTTTTCTCCGTAATGGTAGCCAAGGCCTCTACTTCTACCTATTTAGTGAAATAGTCTATACCGACTACAAGGAACTTCAACTGTCGTATTGCTATTGGGAATGGACCCATGATTTTAAGTCCCCATTGGGCGAACGACCACGGGGCTGTCATCGGGGTCAACTCTTCCGTTGGCTATCTGATGATGTTGTGGAACCTTTGGCATTTGTCGCAAGCTTTGACATAAGTCTGGGCGTCCTTCTGCATAGTAGGCCAATAATATCCAGCTCGAATTAGTTTATGTACCAATGACCGCGACCCCAAGTGGTTGCCGCAGATCCCTTCGTGTACTTCTCTTATGACATAATCTGCTTCTTCGGGGTTTAAACATTGGTCTAGAGAAGCCCTTCTTGTACAATACGTCCTTTATCAAGATGAAGCTGCTTGAACCTTCAGCTTTCTAGCAGCCTTCTTACCATCGGGTAATGTGCCGTCTTTCAAGTAGGAGACTAAAAGGGTAGTCCAGTTGCTCTCGGAACCTATTTCCTATACATTGATGACGTCTATCAATGGCGAAGGCTAAATAAAGGAGAGTACCTTGTCGGGAACGACCATGTGTTCTGCTGATGTGGCCTTGGCAAGACGGTCGGCTTACTCATTTCCTCCCTGGGGATTTGAATAATCTTGGCCTGTAGGTCGTCCACCCTTATCTTTGCTTGCTCCAAGTACTTCTTCATCCTCTTGCCCTTACACTCGTAATCACCGTTTACTCGGTTTGTGACAACCTAGGAGTCGTAATGAATAATCACACCCACAGCTTCTGTTGCTTTGGCAAGATCTAGCCCCGCTACTAGAGCTTCATACTCTGCTTCATTGTTGGTTGTAGGGAAGTCGAGACGAACCATGCATTCGATCTCGTCCCCTTCTAGAGAACGAAGTATAATGCCTACTCTGCCAGCCCGCCTGTTGGACGATCCATTCGTGTGTATACTCCATTGAGGATACTCTCTTGTCCCCTGGCATTCTACATTAGTGAATTCTGCAATGAAATTAACAACCACCTGTCCCTTAATGGCAATACGCGGGTGGTACTGTATGTCGAACTCACTCAACTCTATTGCCCATAATGCCATTCGTCTGGCAGCTTCGGGATTGCTCATCGCTCGTCGTAGGGGTTTGTCACTTAGTATGATCACCGTGTGAGCTTGGAAGTATGGCTTGAGCTTACGAGCTGCTGTAACTAAAGTAAAAGTGAGCTTCTCCATTAGTGGGTATCTTTCCTCTACGCCTCAGAGTTCTTGACTTGTGTAGTACATGAGTTTCTGTACCTATCTGCTTCCCTGACTAAGGCTGCGCTAACGACCATCGAGGATACTGCTAAGTAGAGGAATAGTTCTTCCCCAGGTTGGGAAGGACTCAACAACGGAGGGGACGAGAGGTAGGTCTTCAGGTCCTCGAATGCCTGTCGATACTTGGTCGTCCATTCAAAAGATTTCTTCAGCGTGCGGAAGAAAGGTAGACACTTATCCGTCGCCTTTGACACGAACCTATTCAGTACCGCTACTTTGCCGTTGAGGCTTTGTACTTTTTTCATGTTCCTTGGGGGTGCCATCTCTATTATGGCCAGGATCTTGTCTAGGTTGGCCTCAATACCCCTCTGAGACACCATGAATCCTAGGAACTTTCCTGCCGTTACTCTGAAGGCATACTTGCCTAGATTGAGCTTCATGTTGTAGGAACGAAGAGTGTTGAATGTTTCCCTGAGATCCTCCAAGTGACCTTCCTTCCTTTGGCTTTTCATCAGCATGTCGTCAACATAGACCTGGGCATTTCTCCCAGTCTGCTGTGCAAACATCTTATTCATGAGCCTCTGATATGTCGCGCTCGCGTGTTTGAGGCCAAATGGCATTACTTTATAGCAAAAGAGGCCCTGGCTAGTAACAAACGAAGTCTTCTCCTGATCTGCTTCGTCCATTCTGATCTGGTTATAACCCAAAAAAGCATTTATAAAGCTTAATAACTGGTGTTGAGTTGTAGAGTCTACTAGGACGTCGACTCGTGGGAGAGGGTAGCTATCCTTGGGGCATGCTTTGTTTAGGTCTGCGAAGTCTACGCACATCCTCCATTTTCCACTAGCTTTCTTGACCATCACAACGTTTGCCAACCAGTCGGGGTAGTAAACTTCCCTAATGAAGTACGCCTCTTGTAGCTTGTGAACTTCTTCTGCTATAGCCCAGTCTCGTTTTGGGGCGAATAATCGCTTTTTCTGACAAACGGGTGGAAAGGAGGGTGACACATCCAACCTATGCACCATGACTAAAGGGTCGATTCTTGGCATGTCTTCATGGCTCCAAGCGAATACATCCCGATTATCTTTGAGAAAAGTTGTAAGTGCTTAGCGGACCATCGGGCTGGCAAAGGTACCAATCTTGGTTATTCAATCAGGCTCAGAGTCGTCGAGAAGTATCTCTTCAAGCTTTTCAACAGGCTCTGTTATTGTCCGGTGTTCTTCTATATTCATGGCCTGGAGATGGTCATCCATCTCCATCATAGCTATGTAGCATTCACGTGTGGCCACCTGATTTCCACGAAGCTCTCCTATTCCATAATCGGTAGGGAATTTGATCATTAAATGGTAGGTCGAGGTTACAGCCTTCCATTAATTAAGGGTAGCTCGTCCTATAATGGCATTGTAAACGAACGTCCAGTCAACCACAAGGAATGTTACGTCCTCAGTGATCTGTTGGGGGTAATCGCCCACCGTCATGGATAATGTAATTGCACCAAGGGGGAATACCCTTATTCCTCCAAAACCAACGAGCTGAGCGTTCGTCGAAACCAATCGCTCTCTATCAATCCTCTTCTGCTAGAATACTGGGTAGTAACGGATGTCAGCTGAGCTGCCATTGTTAACCAGAACCCGATGCGTGTTGTAATCTCATACTCGTATGTTAACGATAAGTGCATCGTCATGTGGGTGGTGAAGATGTCAAGCATCTTCTTCCAAGAATTTGATGACAGGGTTGTCGATCCGCGCCATCTTTGGTACGGAACCCGTCAGCTGGACGTTCTGAATCATCCTGAGGTAAGTCTTACGAGCCTTTTTGGACGACCTAGTAGCTGTTGTGCCTCCTATAATCATTCTTATATCTCCTATGGGTGGCCTAGGACACTCGTTTTCCCATCAGGGAGCCTGCTCTTAAGGTGGATCCACCCTTTCCTTGCTGACAAACCTCTGCAGCTTTCCTTGCCTGATAAGGACTTCAATCTGTTGCTTCAAGCCGTAGCAGTCAGCTGTGTCATGGCCATGATCACGGTGGAAGTGGTAGTACTTGTCTCTAGACCTCTTATTAGGATCCCCCTTCAACTTGCCGGGAAAGGTCAAGGCTCCTTCATCCTTAATTTGTATCAAGACTTGGTCGATCGAGGTAGTCAGCGGGGTGAAACTTGTGAACTTCCCTGCGGGGGGCTTGGAGCGTTTGTCCTCCCGCCATTCTCCAATCCTTGCCATCTTCCACCCCCTATCCGACCGTATGTCTTCTTGTCTTTCCCTTTTTTTGGGCTTCTCTTCTCGAGCCAGTAATGCATCTTCTACGTTCATGTACTTAGTCACCCTGTAAAGCACATCTGACATAGTCTTTAGGTCGTTCTTATACAGATAAAATAGGAACTTACCCTTCCATAGCCCATTGGTGAATGCCACCACGAGTATCTTGTTGTCCGCTTCGTCGATCGAGAAAGCCTCCTTATTAAAGCTAATTATGTAAGATCTCAGCATCTCGTCCTCTCGCTGCTTAATGTTCATCAGGCATGCAGTGGACTTCTTATACATGTGCCCCCTAATGGAGTGGGAGGCAAACTGGGCACTTAACTCCTTAAAGGTACTAATAGAGTTAAACGTCAGCCTACTGAACTAGATCCTTGCAGGTCCCTTCAGCGTGGTGTGGAAGGCTCTGCACATGATCTCATCTAGCACCCCTTGAAGGTGCATTAGGGTCTTGAAAGACTCTAAGTGGTCCAAGGGATCCTTGGATCCGTTGTAATTTTCCACCGGCAGCATACGAAACTTTGGTGGAAGGGGGAATGAAGTGACGGACGTTGTGAATGGCAAATCGGTTCGATGGACCAAGTCATTGAGGTCGCTAGACACCCGTCCTCCGAGGGCATTCATCATAAAGTCCATTCGTTTCTTCATCATTTGCATCTCGGCGACTATGTGAGGCGGAACCATATCAGTGACGGATGACCGACTTGTGTCCTATCGTTCTGGTCTGCTTAGGGCATTGCTACCTTCCGACCCTTCTTGGTCTTCCTTTTGAGTATTAAGGTCTGCATTCTTTTGGCACAACTGTTCTTCCAGGTCATGGTTTTGTTTAGTGAGGCGCTCCATGGCAGCAGCAAGAGTTTGAACTTGTCTCTCGAAGGCGGTCGTGCGTGGTTCATTTCCTTAAGCATCGTTAGTGGTCGCCATCGAGTGAGTGAGTACCATGCAACTCTGTCTGGGAAGCGATAGTATGGCTTACCAGTTGTAAGCGTTTCCCACAGACGACGCCAACTGAAGATGCCAAAAATTGTCAGTAAGTCGCACAATATTCACATGCTCGAAACAAGACCTGCGAAACAAAGACAAAGAAAACCCTAAGAGAGTACCGATGTGGTACTAGCCAAAGACCCTCCGAAGGTTAAGTCAGAGAAGATGGGGTTTGGTCATGAGGGTCCAAGAAGGTGGTTCGAGAAGGAATGTTTCGGGGGAGAAAAAGTTTCTTTTCCGACAAATGAGATTTATGCTGGTTTGGGGGGTCTAAATTGAAACTCGACGATGGGCTTGATGCACGGCTCAAAGGCTATCGGTGAAGATCCAAGGAATCCACTATATTTTATGCCTTGGGCCTAGATTAAGACTGACAAGAGTGGCCCATAAACAATCCCTACAGCAGACACGTTAGCATGGTTAAAAAACATACTGTAAGAAATAACCCAGCAATAAAGTGTTTCTGCAAAAAATAGCCCAGCGGTAAGGTGTTTCTGCAGAAAATAGCCCAGCAGTAAAGTAAGATAAAACAGGATAAACCTCCAGCTGTTAGCTATTTCACAAACTAAGGGAAATATCTATATTTTCAGACTCATCATCTGTTAGCTCTGGAGAAGAGTCTTCTAATACAACAATGTGAGGGAAAAATTCTATAGTAACAGTTACATCATAACCATTAATAGTAAAATAATAAGTAAGTATCGTGGGTTCCATTATAACAAATAATAAGGAAAACTTAGTGTAAGATGAAGGGAGAGAGAGAAATCCCAGCTAGCGTAGTAAGATCATTATGGTACCAAGACATGCTCGTGAATGTAGTGAGTAATGAGTAGAGAGAGTTATTTGTGAGTAATATAAGTAATGAGTGAGAGTGTATAGTAAAGCTGCTGGAGCTTTCTACTGGGGGTAGATAAGTGTTTTTGAGCTAGAAGCTAGGGACTTAGTTTCTAAGCTTGAAACTAAAAACTTAGAGACTTTTTTTTAGAGCTTAGAGGAGGCTTAAACAGAGAGGTTAAGGAAAAATCTTTCCTAGTGTATGTCTTAGTGTGTTCTTCCCCTAAAGCATTAATGGAAAGTTCCATTTATATCTAGGTTTTTTAGGGGGTAATTAACAAATAATCTCAGCAAAATCTTTCTCAATCTTCAGAAAATCCTTAGAGAATCGTTCCTAGGATTTTAGCTAAGAGTGGTAAGCTCAACTTTAGAAGGTTCTTGCTGTTTTGGGAAATAACAGCTAGGATTCTGACCTAGCATTGAATGCTGATTGGCCTTGGCTGATGGGATTAGAGCATGCATTAGGCTAACGATCTTGGTTATGATGCTACTAGAATCAGAGCTTCCTAGGACAGATTGTATCACCCCAAGCCAGGTGTCAATCTTGGAGCCCTTGTTGGGAACTCTGCTGGAATCCCCTTGGTGCCCTCCAAATCATATTTCCCTAAGATCATATTTCCCTAAGTTTCCACATTTGGGGTTCATGTGCTTGGTCCATGAACCAGAGAATACACGTTTTAGTATGAAAATTAATTGATTTAAAGTGTTACGGGAGCTTTAATGGCTTGGTCATGGCTGCTTCTGGTTTTTGACTAAATGGGTTGGAGAAGAAAGAAGTGACAACTGGCTGAAACTTCCCAGCTTTCTGTCACATGAGAAATTATGAAATTTCAGCTTGTGAAAGAAGGGTTTAACCCCTGATGGACATGTGTCCTCTTCTGATCTAATTGGACAAGTTGGGACTTGATGGGAATGGGCTCCAGCTGTTTAGTTGTGCTAAATTTTGGCTGGTCAGGTCACGTGACCTCTAGTTGCTGGAATTTGTGTGTGAGCTGAGCTAGTCCAGCTAGGCTTTGTAGTTAAGCTTCCTTGGGCTTGGTTGTCCCTACAAAATGAATAGTTTTGCCATGGGTAATATATATGGGCTTTTATAAATCTTGTAAGAGAGGTATTTCTTGAGGGATGAATAATTATATTTCCCATGAGTGAGGGATTTAGTATATGTAAAACAAGTGTCAAAGTAATATTTGAATTTTGTAAATATGTGCCAAAATAGCATTTGGGCTTTATGAAATAGTTGCCAAAATAATATTTGGGCTTTGTAAAATAGTGCTAAAATAGCATTTGGGCTTTATGAAATAGTTGCCAAAATGATATTTGGGCTTTGTAAAATAGTACCAAAATAGCATTTGTGCTTTGTAAAATAGGTGTCAAATTAGTATTTGGGTTTTGTAAAATAGTGCCAAAATAGCATTTGTGCTTTGTAAAATAGGTGTCAAATTAGTATTTAGGCTTTGTAAAATAGTGTCAAATTAGCATTTGGGTTTTGTAGGATTTTGTAAAAATATTGCCATGTAGCAACGGACTTAGTAAAAGTGTCGTATCGTAACTGGCTTTAGAGGTGCTGCATCGTAGCAAGCTTTAGAGATATCACATCGTAGCGAGCTTTAGAGATGTCGTATCGTAACAGGCTTTAGAGGTGCCGCATCGTAGCGGGTTTCGGAAAGGCCGCATCGTAGTGGATTTTAGAGGTGCCACATCATAGCGGGCTTTAGAGATGTCGTGTAGCAACGGGCTTTGTAAGGGTGCCATGTAGCAACAGGCTTTGTAAGAGTGTTGTATAGCAATGAGTTTTGTAAGAGTGCCATATAGCAACAGGCTTTGTAAGAGTGTCATGTAGCAACGGGCTTTGTAAGAGTGCCGTGTAGCAACGGGTTTTAGGGTGCCGTGTAGCAATGGGCTTTAGGGTGCCATGTAGCAATGGGCTTTATAGAGGATTTTGTTGGGCTTTTTGGATTTTCCCACAAGGTAAGTGCTTTTGGGCTTTTTATAGAGATGGTATAATTTTGTGGCTCATTATGGTAGCAATATGATGAGTATTTTTGTGAAAACTCAAGTTGGATAATATGTGGGCTATAATGGATAATATTTGTGAAAGGGTCCAAGGCAATTTATGGGCTTGTGTATGGAGTATTTGTAAGGGCCTAATAGCAAGGAGAATATTTGGGTAATATATATGGGGAATATTTATGTGGGTTTAAAATAATGTGTGGGCTCATGTGGGTATTTTTGTGAGTGGGCTAATGAAATTAAAGCCCGAAAATTTGTACCTCAGCATAATATCTCCTTGGCTAAGCAAAGCAAAGGTCAGAAGTGTAGTCAGCCATCCAAAGCAACGTTCTGGGAGATTCTACTGATAAGGATACACATCATAGAAGCACAAGACAAAGAGTAACTATGAAATATCTAAGAAAAAGCTACTACCATCGCATTGAATGCTCTGTAACTAACTCTCTGGCCGCATTAATGTAGAAGTGATATCTGAACAGTAATTTTCAACCTTACAGCTACTCTCAGAGACTTTAGGAAGATGCTAATGGGACAGGGATCAACACCAGAAACCTGGTCTACACATGGAGGGTGGAGATGAAAGAAGGAAGACAATATAAAAGAGAAAGAATACACTAAGGAGGGGGATCGAGAAAAAGAAAGGAAAAACAGTGTAACAACAGGAACTAGACTTATAATCAAATTCAAAAGAGATATATATATATATATATATATATATATATAAGAACACATCTCCTCGAATTGGGTCGAGGATGATTTTCTTTGTATAAAACCTATTTATCTTTGCTTTCAAGTCATCTAGACCCATCATAATTGTTGTCCAATTCATTAGAGCCTAGTTTTCTGATCCACTCTCTACAAATTCATTATATTGGGCTCTTTGAGCCAAGATCCTTTTGACTCTTGGGCTTGGGATTCAAATTAGGTCCTTACAATGTTCATTTAAAAAAACTTATTAAGGAATATAATAAAAAGATACAATTTTTAACCAATCAAAACATATAAATATTAAAAATAAAAATAAATAAATACATATGTTAAGAAGTTCAACACAGATAAAAGTATAAATAACTAAATTAAAGTAAAATATTGAAAAAAAACAAATTGAATGAGAATAATTTAAACTATATTTTGAAAATTATAATTTTCTTCATAATAACTTTACATAAATTAAGAAATGTAATTGTGGAAATAATTGTAAATAAATAATGGAAGATGTTATTTTCGTAATATAACAATTTTCTTTTAAAAGACCAAAATGTCAAACTATTTGTAATAAAAATTTATATAAAAAAAAAAAAAAAAAAAAAAAAAAAAAAAAAAAGTAGATAAGTGATTTAGAGTACATGGTCAGTTTCAAAGAACCTGTTCGGGTTGAACAAGTTAGAAAAGAATTCATTCGCGTTGAACGAGTTGAAAAAAACACCCACCAGGTGCGTGTGACTAGGTTTAATCGGCTCATAGGCTTAAACAGCCGATATAAGATTTGAATCATCAAAATTTACTGGTCCAACTAGTCAAATTGATCCCTCGAATTTAATAACCATGGATGATGGAGTTGGAGCACAGTGCAATTAAGAAGTTTAGTTACCTGCACATTTGATTTCAGTCTACCACTATAAAAGTTACCTCCGTTCTACTCCGCAAGACTTTTTTTTTTTTTTTAATTATTAAAAGGTTGTCTCACTAGCTTTCTATTACTTAACGTTCTGTATTCTTATCTTTTCTTTTTGTTTTGGCTTCATAGACACGCACCTAGCACATGTTGTTCTTGTGAAGAACAAAGTCTAAAGATTTATATATAAATAAATGCCACTCCGACGTTTCAAAAAGACTCTGTCAAAAGCAAAAAACTTGTATTTCATTTCACCTATAAGTTGCCATTAATCCCTTGTCGGTTTATGAAACAATTATGCCCACATTTAGGACTAGGCTTTGTTGTTGAATTGGTGTTGGGTTGGAAAAATGCAGTTACAACATAGGAGAAATGTCAATGAAGAATTCATGATGCTATAATGAAGACAACTCTCATGACTATTCTACTTCAATTCATTAAGTTCACACTGAGATTGCAAAAATTCACAGAAGTTCACACCCCAACCATATTTTACACTTCACTAAACACTTCTATTAAAAAGGAGAAAAACCCTTTTACGCTTTTATCAAAACAGCCGCTAGCTTTTACAAAATCAAGGATCGAATGCTTGTCTAAATTTGATAAAAATTTCTTGTTTCCATTCAAGCTCTTTGGAAAATATTTCAGCAATAAAGCTTATTTGACCCAACAGTTTACTCCAAATCCTCAAACCCTCTTCCCCAGCAGAAAATCATTGTAATCCTAAGCTCCTAGATATTCATCAGTATCCCATGGCATTGACCTCAACACCCATCCTAATAATTTGCATTCTCATCTCTCTAGTCTACATTTCCTCTGCTCAAACTACACCTGTTAAGTTCTAAATGTTTAGAACAATTGGCAAATCGTGAACACAAACTTGTCTAGATATAGATCTTAGAGTCTATAGGTATTATTAGACAATGCTCAAGATGATTCAAGTCAAGATTCAAGAACATACAAGCTGCAGGAAGAAGATTTCATAATCTGTCTGGTTCGATCGATCGAAAGTCGTATCTGCAGAATTTTAATTAAGCCCAAACAGCAGTTCAAGCCCATTTAGGATTAGGGTTTCTAATCTACTTCTCCCAGTATATAAAGGAAACCCTAAGCACGTTTTTATGTGGCTTTTCAAAGAGAAAAGAGTGTGCCTCTTTTGTACTTAGGGTTTTGTTCCTAAAAATCTCTCTTATGTCTTCTATCGTTATTATTCCTTGAAAAATCTCAAGATCCGGTATTGTAGAAGTTGCTGTCTTCTCTAGTCATCAAAGGTGTTGATGATCTAAACCTTCAAGGGTGGTCTTGGAGTGACAAACAGGAGAGTTTGTGTTGCAAAACCTTTGAGTGGGATCTCAAAGTCACAAACGGGGGTGTTTGTGTTTTGCAAAGGCCAAAGAAAGAAGGAGTTCGTGGATTCAGAGCTTGCACGTGGTCGTGTCAGTAAGTTCTATTGGTTGATAGCAATAAGAAGTCGAGCGTGGGGGCTTGTAAGTCTTATTGTATAAATTTCAATTCTTTCTAGTGGATTTGCTTTTTACCTTGAGGATAGTTAGGTTAAATCCTCCCCAGGTTTTTTACCGGTTTGGTTTTCCTGGGTTATCATATCGTTGCGTTATTTATTTTCCGCTGTTTTGCATGATTTGATCTTTTATATTGTGATAACCTAGACTTGTTTAATTGGACTAAGTAACAACTTGGCTAATTACCTAGGTTTACTCAATTGTTTAAGGGGTCTAAAAACTAACAAGTGGTATCAGAGCGGGTTGCTCTTTTGTTTTAGATCTTTTGATCTAAGAGCTGATCCTTGACCCCCTGTTGTCATGGATAATTTGAAGTGTCTTTCTAATGATGTTTTTGCTCATGCTTCTGTTGATTTATTGATGCCTGTGAAACTTTTCGTAAGGAATTATTGAAATCTATTAAAATTGCTAAGAAATTTAAGGAAGAGTTAAAATTGACTAATCTTGAAAAAGAGGAATTGATTGTTAGATTAGAGGAATCTAATAAAAAGAATGAATTTTTGAGAAATCAAATTTCCTCTCAAGATGAGAAGATGAAAAGCTTGGAACAAGAGTTAGTTGAATCTAAAGCTAAAATTGAAAATTTGACTTGTACCAAGTCTGCTGTTGATAACAAAAGTGTTTCTGTTTCTCTTAAGCCTAAAGCTGAAAAAGTTTATATCCCTCCTTTTAAGAGGAATAATAAAGAAGAGGTAGGGGTGTGCAAAAAACCGACGAACCGAAAAAACCGCTTCAAACCGACCGAACCGATGTAAAAATTTCGGTTCAGTTTCGGTTCGGTTCGGTTTCGGTTTTATCATATAAAAAACCGAAATTTCGGTTCGGTTTTCGGTTGCAATTTCTAATAGGCCGAACCGACCAAACCGAACCGAAATATATTAAATAATAATTTGTACAAAATATTTTAACAAAGTACTTGGTATCCTAGCGGCAAGGACACGTGCTTGTCTCCAGTCAGCCCAGGTTCGACCCTTAGTAATGCCTTTTTATTTTTCCTCTCCTTATTACCAAAACTACGTCGTTTTGGGGTTTGCTTTATAACCCTATTAATCCTATTTTCAGCATTTGTCTCTCACGTTTGGGTTTTGTTCTCTCTGACTTCCGTTTTCAACATCAAGAGAGAACATCAAGAAGCAAGAAATGAAAAACCCACACCAAGAACAACATTCAGAGAGAATCAAGAACAAGAATCAAGAAACCCACCCAAAGATCCAGAGAGAAAACATCAACAAACCCCGTTGTCGCCGCTGCCTGGAATCTTCGCCACCTGGGTTCAATCGCCACCGCCTCCTTCGCTGTCGCCGCCTCTCTGGTTTGATTTTTCTGTCTTCGTGGTTTGGGTTTTGTTCTTTGTGGGTTTTTGTTTAGGTTTCAAGGTTTCTGGGTTCGTGGTTTGGGTTTTGTTCTTCGTGTTTGGGTTTCAAGGTTTCTGGGTGTTTGGGTTTTGTTCTTCGTGGTTTGGGTTTTGTTCTTCGTGATTTCTGGGTTTCAAGGTAGAAGGTTGTGAGTTTGGTTTCACAGGTACGCTTCTTCGCCGTTCTCTCTCTTTTTTTTTTTTTGGGTTTTGTGTTTGCTACTTTGCTTGGTGCTTGGTGTTTGTTGGTGTTTGGGTGGTGAGAAAACGTGGGAAAGCAAAGGGATTTTCTGGGTTTGTTAATTTTTTCTGGGTTTGTTTATTTTTTTTGGGTTTGTTAATATTTTCTGGGTTTCTACTTTCTGGGTTTGTTAATTTTTTTTCTTTGTTTGCTTTCTTAGAAAATAAATGATGAGGAAACCGAAAAACCGACCGAAACCGAAATCCAACCGAAACCGACGGATTTCCAATTATTTCAGTCGGTTTCGGTTGAGAATTTCACAAACCGAAAATTTCGGTTTCGGTTGGCCAACACTTAGAAAACCGACCGAAACCGAACCGACACACCCCTAAGAAGAGGCTTATTTTGCTAGGTTAGACAAAGGTAAAAGTTCTGATGTTGACGCTGATGTTTTTAAACCTAAGTCTAAACCTACTGTTAGAGAGCACAATAATTCTATTTTTGTGCCTACTTGTCACCTTTGTGGTGTTGTTGGTCATATTAGACCAAATTGCTCTTTGTTGAGGCAAAAACCAAAATCTGAGACTAGATTTGTTGTTAGGAATACTGATGTTCCTAAATTTGTTCCTGTTTGCCACTTTTGTGGTGTCCATAGTCACATTCGTCCTAATTGTCATAAACTGAAATTTAAGCATTCTATGTTTCAGTCTAGAATTTGTGATGATATTTCTCCTGCCATAAGTTCATATAAATTGTTTCATATTCTTTTGAAAAATTTGAGTTTGTTGGCTTGTGAAAGGAATTTGCAGGATTTCAGTCTCTCTCAGAAGATTGGTGTAATTCCTCAAATACACTCTGCTTCACATAGATCTTCACCTACAAAGCCGAAGACTCGTGCTATATGGGTGAGAAAAAATTCTCTAAGGTGAGTGTTGCTGATTTGTCCTTGATTTAATTCTTTCAATTGTTTGTGGACATGTTTTGTTTTTGTTGTTTTGTTTTTTAGTTTTTTTTTTATAAAAAAAAAAAAAAAAAAATCCAAAAACATTGAAAAAATTTCAAAAAGACAAAAATATTTTATTTTGAGTCTTGTTTTATTTTTCTTGAGGATTACATGAATTATGATATCTCTCTCTTAATTTAGAACATGCTTGACATTGTGGAGAAACTTGAATAGTATGTGTTAAATAAGTACTAAGCTTTTTTTTGTTTTTGTGTGAGTATGTACTAGTTTGTACATGTACTCAAGGGTTAATTAAGAAATTGATATTTATTGTTTGTGTACCCTCTATAACTTAGTTAAGCACTGACATGCATTGCATTTGTATTGTTCATTTAGCATAATGTGTGTTTTTTTGTTTTTGGTCATAAATTTTTTAAAAGCAAAATGATTTTTGTGTTTTGTATTTCACATCTTGGATTTATAATCAAGGATTGGCCATTTTATTTTTACATAACAAGTTTATGTACCTTGTTTAGCTTTGATGAGCTTATTTATTGCACTTGACTAGTTGAAACTTTATAGTGCATGTTGTGTGGGAAAAATGTTTATGGTTTTGATCACTTTGTCTTGATCTTGAAGTCACATGTTTTTTGACTGTCGGACTTGAACCTTTTGAGAAAGACATAAATAACCATCTCACCACTGTTCACTAACCAATCATGAACACCTTAGTGCATATCATAAGATTTTGTACTCAAGAAAGTGTAGCACATGCACAAAAAAAACATAAGGTGTAGCCTCGGTTTAATTGCTTAATGCTTAAAATTGGTATGTACTATTAGGCTTGATGCCAAAATCACATAATTAAAATTGGTGTGTATATTATGAGGCATAAAATCAAGAAATTTATATGGTTGCAAGCTTGTTTTCTAGGAGATGTGGAAGTTATATGATGTAACTCTTTAGGTGATAGTCTCTTTTAAATTCTATGTGATGAATTTTGTAGATTTTGTGATTGATTGCTATTCACATATCACCTCACATGTATCTCAAGTTTTTGCTAATTGCACACACTAAACAAGTTACTCTTTGTTAAACTTAGTACATTATATTGTGTGTGATCTTATTGTGGCCATCCAAGATTAAAAGTTCCTTGATTTTAATGCAAAATGTGTTTAATGTTTGAGTTTTGAGGACAAATTAATTGAAAATCTTGATTTTGGAAGATCTGGGTTGAATTCAAGTGTTTTTGAAAAACTTTTCGTCTCATACTCATACATTTTTTTTATAAAACAATGTGCTTTGAGGAGTGAAGAATTTTCAGTTTTTAAGCATTTGACCAAATTTTTTTTCATGCATCATTTATGTTTAGGATTCACATGAATTGCATTGATTTTTTTTTTGTATCCATCTTGCAGTTTTGCAGTCATCTCTCTCATTGTTTTCACACATAGCATATATACACTTTGCTACATTGGGTACTCAACTTGATTTAAAAATTGATTGATTAATTTTTGAGTTATGTACTTTCTAGTATATGCTATTTTTATGTGTGAATTGTAGAAAATATTTTTCTTAAGAGATATGATGGATAATCAATGTGCAAATATTTTCTCTACTCATGCAACTGTTTATGGGTCACATAGTGCCATGTTTGCATTTTATTGAAAGAGAGAATATTTTTCTTCATGTGTATCCTCAACTTAGTTTTTTTAAACTTGGTTTGTGTCTTTTTTTATCCCTAACCCCTTTATTTTTCCCCAAAACTGTTTTTCCCAAAACTTGTTTTGTTTTTCCTATTTTTATAAGGGGAGAAATTTTTTGTAACCTTTGTGGTTCTTAGGGGGAGTTGTTGCTCTTCATAGGGGGAGTTGTCTCTATTTTCTCTTACTCTGTTGCGTATGTTTTCTGTCTACCTTCTGATTAGGTAGACTTTGTCAATACGTGACAAAAAGGGGGAGACATAGATGACCTGTTTGTTTTGTTTAGGGGGAGAATATAAAAACTTTTTGATATATCTAACTTAGGGGGGGAGTTAGAATTCACTTTTCTTTTTTATATTCTATTTCATATTATTGTTTATATGTCTTTCTTTCCACACATGTGGTGATGTGTTTGTTGAGTGTTTCAGGAAAGACAGTTGCATTCTGATCAAGACCTTCTACCTCTTCTTGCAACTTCTAGGTTAGGAGTCATAGATTGGGATTTGTGATGTAATTAGGCATTTTATTGTATTGGGTTGTTCTTGTATTTGAGCATTTCATTTTGTATGAAAGTTTTGTCACGAATTGCCAAAGGGGGAGTTTGTTAGGTTCTAAATGTTTAGAACAATTGGCAAATCGTGAATACAAACTTGTCTAGATATAGATCTTAGAGTCTATAGGTATTATTAGACAATGCTCAAGATGATTCAAACAAGCTGCAGGAAGAAGATTTCATAATCTGTCTGGTTCGATCGATCAAAAGATAGGCTCGATCGATCGAAAGTCATATCTGCAGAATTTTAATTAAGCTCAAACAGCAGTTCAAGCCCATTTAGGATTAGGGTTTCTAATCTACTTCTCCCAGTATATAAAGGAAACCCTAAGCACATTTTTATGTAACTTTTCAGAGAGAAAAAAATGTGCCTCTTTTGTATTTAGGGTTTTGTTTCTAAAAAACTCTCTTATGTCTTCTACCGTTATTATTCCTTGAAGAATCTCAAGATTCGGTATTGTAGAAGTTGCTGCCTTCTCTAGTCATCAAAGGTGTTGATGATCTAAACCTTCAAGGGTGGTCTTGGAGTGACAAACAGGAGAGTTTGTGTTGCAAAACCTTTGAGTGGGATCTCAAAGTCACAAACGGGGGTGTTTGTGTTCTGCAAAGGCCAAAGAAAGAAGGAGTCCGTGGATTCAGAGCTTGCACGTGGTCGTGTCAATAAGTTCTACTAGTTGGTAGTAATAAGAAGTCGAGCGTGGGAGCTTGTAAGTCTTATTGTATGAACTTCGATTCTTTCTAGTGGATTTGCTTTTTACCTTGAGGATAGCTAGATTAAATCCTCCCTAAATTTTTTACCGGTTTGGTTTTCCTGGGTTATCATATCGTTGCGTTATTTATTTTCCGCTGCTTTGCATGATTTGATCTTTTATATTGTGATAACCTAGACTTGTTTAATTGAACTAAGTAACAACTTGGCTAATTACCTAGGTTTAATCAATTGTTTAAAGGGTCTAAAAACTAACAACACCTTTTCAACTAACCAAGTATTCAATTCCTGCATTGACCTTCCAGTATTACAGAGCCATATGCACTGGAACTACATTCCATCCACCAAAAGCATTCAGATTGCTTACAGAGCAACTCAAACTTCTACAGGATGGATTGCATGGGCAATCAATCCAACTGGAACAAGCATGATTGGATCGCAGGCTGTTGTTGCTTTTCTCAATGCTAATGGGACTATGACAGCTTATACAACACCAATAACCAGTTACAACCCTTCAATGAAACAAGCAGCTCTTTGCTTTCGGGTTTCAAACATCTCAGCAACATATGCCAAAAATGAAATGACTATTTTTGGTGTTGTGGGCCCACTAAACAATGGAACAACTGTTAATCACGTCTGGCAAGCTGGAAGTTCAGTTATAAACAATATCCCTCAGATGCATCCAACATCAGGCCCCAACATTCAATCGGTAGGTATTCTAGATTTTCTTTCGCTGTCCTCAAGTTTGCCTCCTTCAAAACTTTAATTTTGCTATGAATATGCTTACCAACATTACATGTTTTCACATGATCATTAATGTAGACTCTGCAGCTATAAGAATTTTCAGTGACGTCTACTTTAATGTAACTAGCTCCATTCTACTACATCACACCATCAACTACTTGCAAATATTCTTATCCATGGATGTTCCACATTTTGCAAAGATTTTTACAAGCTCAGTTTATCCAATAAACTTACTTGGTCTATACAAAAAAGAATGAAAGGGCCAAAAGATCAGGAATTACAAATCTAGCAAAAATAATCTATCAAAATATCTTTCTTCTTTAGTTCATAACCCCTACATTCAAGTGAACTTCCGTCTCATGAGATGACATCCTAAAACCATAGTTAATCCAATATACTTGCTTGGTCTACACAGATAAAGTTATGCATGAGTAACTACATTACCCAGCAAATGCAGGAGCTCCTCATGCTTGGGCTTTGTTACTTGTAACTCCAAAGTCACCTGTCAAATAAGGAACAATATACGCTAAGTGGCAGGATTATGAAGAGGACAGTTGAAGCTATATTCCGCCAATGTAAAATTTTGCTATCTTGGATGGTTATGAAAAATAAGGCAACTAGTTCAGCAAAAACTTACAACTCAACCTGTTCATAATTATAGAAGTTTTATTCCCCATTAGAACAATGAAAAGAACATAACTAACCACATAGATCCAGTTCAATATTTGACAACTTTCCCGGTAACTGTCAATCAACCAGTTTGGACAATTTGTTTTCCCGTAGAATTTTCCTTAATAGTTTTCCTCTTCATCTAGATGTATAATTTGATAAAAATTAAATGCCAAAATAATCCAATTAAGCTGATTTCATCTGATTAGATAGATCCAACCCATTAGATAACAGGATCCTGAACTATTTACCAAACTAACATGTCATAAAATTACTAAGAATTATATACTAAACGGGCTGAAGCAGCCAAATAATCTGTAAGCTCAACTTTGTAGAAATTCCATTGTTACCAGGCCTGCACCATTACAAGGTTGATGCTGGGGGAAGAATATTTCCTTACATTAATATCAAGAATCAAGAAGCTTCTATTTCTTCATAAGCCAATGAAAAAAAATGCATGCATAAACACTTGGTGATATAAATGATCTGGCTGTAGTCTATTTAACTTCTTTATAAGCCAATGCAATTACACAACTGCACAGCTATGTGTACTGGTGTTTGTAAGGATCGAAAATCTTACCTCTTTAAAGATTTCACTATAAGAAGCCTCTTCGAATCCCTACACCAATCACAATTGAGTTTAGTTAAGGACAAAGCGTAAATGAAAATGTCATCTGTCGTGCACACAAACAAGAAAAGTGTTGGGGGTGAGGAGGGATAAAATGCAGACCATGTAAGTACATATGGGTGTTTAAAAAAAATAATTTAAAAAAAAAAAAAAAAACCTATCAGAATTTTTGGTTTTGGCCTTTTTTTGGGTATTGGTTCTAATAATCCGTTTTTGGTATCATTACTGTAATTCTTTATGCCACCACCAACTGAAATATATGTAATTTTATAACCATAGCACTTATATCCTCAATAATTATCTCATGCATGGGATATATGCATCCTCCCTACAAAGTGAGAGGGAAGACAATATATCCCATTCATGAGTACCTTCTCCTATATTTCAGTGGTTCTGTCACCAGTATCCTAATCAAGAGTCCTTGGTTTGACCCCCCACACAGGTGCCAGCATAGACCTTATATATTAACATTCCAAAACCTTAATCTTACTTCTAATTTCTCCTAGCATCACAACCCTTCCCCCCCCCCCCCCCCCCAAACATGGATGTTAAGCCCCTCTCTCTCTCACTCTCATATGAACGTCAAGGGAGTACAATGAACCCAATTTCTTTTTTTCTTTTTTTTGATAAGTAAGAAGAGAATATTATTAATAAAAGAAAAGCAAGAGAAACACAAAGAGTTCACGGTAGTGAACAAAGGAAAAAAAGGAACAAAAAGACAAATTTCATATTAAATAGAGTACAATAAGCCAACATGGACGTTACTTCAAGTATGAAATCAGGGGTTTGAGAATTGTAATGATAGGTCTTGGGCTTCTGCTTCTCTATGGGATGTTAGCTTTGGCTCAAGGTAACATACATTACTCTGACTTTGGTTTACCCCCCCCCCCCCCCCCCCCTCCTCCTCTCTCTCTCTCTCTCTCTCTCTCTCTCTCTCTCTCTCTCTCTCTCTATTTTGTATCATGCTCAGGTTTTGACTCTTTTTGTTTTTTTTTCTTTTTTCTTTTTTCTTTTTTCCCTATTTCAGTGGTAGTGGTGGCAGTTGATATGAGTGAAAACTATCTTCTTTCGAACCAACTGAAGTACAGTCATCCCGGTCCGGTTGTCCTTCCCAACAGTTCAATGTTGTTCCCAAATATTGCAAAACCAACAGCTCTGGTCCAGTGCAAAAAATGCTCTCAACACCAAACCGATATCAACCCTAAATACATGTTTACCAATTCATATGTAGGCAAGAACCAGGGAAATTTTGTTCAAACGAATGACCAGCATTGCATGAATGTGTAGATATAAAATTAAAAGCATGCTTCAAAGAGAGAGAGAAAGACCAATTTCCGGAACAAGGTAAGAGATGCTCCATTTGATTCCCCAATTTTAGCGCGGAAGATGTGTATCCCTAAGCTCTCAACTGCAAAGGCCATCATTAACAAGACAGACTCCTTTCCAAGTCCTTTCCCACGACTATGCTAGCAAGAGCAAAATGATAAGATATAAGCTTGAGAACAATATTATAGTATAGGAAAAGTAATTAAGCTTTTTCCCCTGTTTTGAATAGGTAAAGGAGTTTATAAAGTTCACAGCCAATCCAAAAGAAAATTGAGCAAGATGAAGGATAGCATTCATTTCAGTCAAAACATTCAAAATGGAGTGTCAATAATCAGACTATCCTAATGCACTGGCCACAGATTAATTGACAAATATATTTTAAAGTAGCTGAGTTGTTAAATCACTAGTTGATGATCTGGTCTGGGTTAATGTAGAAGGGTCAATCCAAAACACAAATTTGAAGTGATGATATTTTGGAGCCAGCCAATGGCCCAAAAGGCTAATATGGCAAATTCTGCTTCCCCATCTATAGCTGTATCTGCTATGATCATAAGACTGGATCTAAATATACTTGGATGACATTTGTGTTTCTAAAACCTTGAGAATTTGACTTGCAAAGACAAGATAATAACTACAATCATGATTATTAAATCTCTAACACAAATAGTGATAATAACTGAAGGGAAGTTAAGGACTATAAAAATGTCCTCACACCAACCTCCCTTGAGGAATTAAGAAACAACACGCCCTCCAACTATTAGAGAACTGACATTCAACATTAAAACCAATGTTTGACCTAACTTTGTCAGGACATTAGATTTTTTTTTTTTTTAGGGGGTGGGGGGACAAACTTGCCCTTGGTTAAAGTAAGGGTTCTATCTTACCTTTACCTTATTAATGAAATCACCATTTTGCCCTTCAATAATTGCAACCAATTATAAAATCACTAGCATCCTTGACATGTGATAAAAGGGCTGAATTGAGTTTCCTTTCTTTTCTTTGTTTCTTAAAATCATGATGACAGTGGAACATCTTTTTCTCTAGTGGGATTAAACATTTTAGGAATTACAAATTTAATAATGGGAACCATCATTGCAAGTGACGCATCCTTACTTTTTATGAACATGTTGAAGTATTGGAAAAAGCTTCTCCATCTCTTTCATCTCTTCTTTCATGATGATATCTTCTTTTGTTTTAGCTTTAGCTTGTTATAGAAAAAAATGTGTGGCTTGCTAAGATGTATTTGGCACAACAATAGTTGAATAGTAGCTGGTTTTTCGAATTATTTTTCCGCATTCGAGAGTTTCAAAACTTTCCTCCATTAAACTTTCAAATCACTAGTTTTGACTCATCTTCAAGTTGTCTAGGCGCTTCAGCTAGCTCATTAGGTTCTTTTGCTTGTTTTCCAGCTGTCTAGGATTTTTTGAATATTGTCTGACTCTTGAACTTGCCATTTAGAGTCTTCTACTTGCTCCTCTAGCTGTTCTACCATCCTAGAAAGTTATTCTGATTTGTCAGCATCCTGTTGTGGCTTTCCAACTTCCTTTTGTGGCACTTTAGCTGTTCTACCATTCTAGCAAGTCAATCCACTTGTATATTATCTCCCATGGTGAGGATACATCATGGCAAAACCTGCTCTAATACCAAACTGACGCAATACAAACATTTAAGTGGGCTTTGATACCAAACTGATACAGGATAGAGGACTTAATAGGCTCTGCTACCAATTTTGATGTAGAATCTTTAGGAATCACCACTGTTCTTGATGAGATCTTGAAGGTTTCTTGAATACACTTTGATGTCTAAGGGTTTAGGTAGGGCTAGACTTAGGTAATAAAAAGATTGGATTTTGAAGAAATTTGATGGCTTCTTAGGGTTAAAACAATGAATAGAATTAAAAGCAAAGAAATATAAACCCTAGGCAATCACACACTCATAGCTTAAAATATATTGCTCGAATTTTATTAAATTCAAGAACTCTATGAGTCTTATTGACTACAAAAAAGACTTTATACAGGCTATTTCTAAACCTTTTTCTGGTCGAAAGACTAGGAGACTTAAATAACCTATTACTACAAAGATTAGGATCTTAATAACAAAGGAAACAAACCAAATATTAAAAAAAGAAGACTCAAAACTTTGAATAATACTCATGGTCCTTTCCTACAGCCAATGACAGACAGCGAGTTCCAGAAAATCTGAAAATTACCAGATTGCTCTCATTCTAGTTAAGCTTAATGTCTGTTTGTGTCCAGCTTACTTGCTAGCTTTTAGCTTTTAGCTTTTATGTACAGCTTTTTAAAACCTTTTTCTCACTTTTTCAAGGTACAAGTATGCTTTAACACACTTTCAGCAAAAAGCTAAATAAGCTAATGCCAAATGCACACTTATAATTAAGACTGAACCAACAACTTTTTAAGTGCATAGTGGGGTTGAAATAGAAGAGAGAGAATCCTAGGAGTAAGAATAGTTTAAGGGTTAGATTTAATCATAGTTCAGAGTAAAGTTAGTTTGAGTAGGAATCATTTTTTGAACTATTCTGCTTAAGTAAGTAATGGCATCAGAGTGAAAGGACTTATCTATTAACTTCATCACAAACCTCAAGGGGTTGTGTACTATTTTTCAATAGTTTCAAGGCAGTGTCATTTCTTGAAACCTCAAGGGAGGTTGGTGTAATTTACCCCCCACCCCTCCCTTTTTTTCTGTAATAAGTAGAATAGGATGTGTGAATGAAGTTCATATAACCATATGCATATGAAATCCATATGCATAACCCCAAGCTCATCACGAAAAACACACACACTAACTACATTTATATGAAGTTCGTGTATATAAGCACACTCCACTAGCTGCATTCCTCAATTCATTATATGCATATATTATATTCACAGCTTCCCTTTTGTAAAATTGAATATGAAGCAAAAACAATAAGGAAAATGAATGAAACCCAAATCCCAGCAAAAGCAGTGTTAATATGCATATAAATGAAATCAAAAATAATGAAAAGAGGCATTTGGCAATCACACAATCCTCCACCACTAAATGAAAATCTGTTTATCATCAGAATTTTTGTTAACTTATGTTAATTGGTAAGTTACACACACCTGATGGGTCTTGAGCCCACAACCTCAGCCTCCACCTAAAACTTATAAGTGGAGGAGGTGACAGTAGAGCTAGAGCTCATTTGAAAGTTTATCCCCAAAAGTAAGGGTAAGTGTACCTTTTGGGTTCAGCTATCATTATCTCAATCTCTGCCATATTGGGATCATCGAAGTTGTTCATGTATAAGTTCACATCACCGACCATGGCTGGAAAAGGGCATGCTGTCAATCCCTTATAATAGATTAATAGAGACTATCATGGAAACAAGCTACATAGAGTTCAAGTGGATTTTACTATATTTGTACATGGGAAGCTAAATTAATTCTCTTTATTTAAAAAGACCTTGTATCCTGCAGATTTTTTTATTTTTTTCCGGACCGCAATTTTCTCAGCAAACGAACTACGGGTAATTGATTAACTGACCTTCAACATGGGGATCTCCATGAATGAACTCTCCAACAACCATCTCCCTATCCAATACAATGAAAGTCTGCTCTGCAAAACCCACCTCCAATATTAGTTGGTGCCACAAGCAGATACATATATGCATGTACAATCAAAACTGAACAAACCCAGCTGAAAAATTTAGAAAACCCATATCCAAAACCTTAATCATTCATCAAAAAATTGAGTCGGTGCACAGAAAGATCAAATATGACACACACACAAAGGGGGAGAGAGAGAGAGAGAGAGAACTGTTAGGGTCTTGGGTCCAGGTGAGCTGCATCTCGAACTCCTGTTGAAGGGTGAGGGGCTCAGAGGCAGTGGCTTGAAGGAGAGCCCGGTGTTGCATCCACTCATGGTACTTTGGTACGTGTGCCTCCATGTACGGTACCATTATCACCTTCTTTCCTTCCAAACTCACTCTCTTTTTCTCCATTTTTTTTTCTTGTTATCTAACACTCCCCCACACTGACTGCTCTCTCTGTCTAACTCTTTGTCTCGCACACAGATTTATCTGAACGCCAATCTTCACTCTGTTGCCTCTTCGCTACTGTTTTGTTCTCCCCAAAACGACTGCCGTTTCAGAACGACGCTACCTTTTTAACACTTTCTTTTCCTTTTCCTTTTTTAAATACGGGAGTTTCGAACCAACCAACTTAAGTGACTATTTGATAACATTGTTCTAGTAATATTATTTAAATATTATGAAAATACATATAGGTGAAAAAATATTGTAGAAATACGTGTTCTGTTGTTTAAACAACGAAAATTGATGTTTAAACAACACAACCAAACCGGCCCTTAAGTCTAAGAAGAGGTAAATGAGTAACGGTTTAGGTTCCAAATTGGGTTTATGACCAAGTTTGTCACTTTTAAAAAGGCTGGAATTAGTTCAAACCTCAAAGGTATTAACTATATCTTACCCTTTTTTTTAACTCTAGTTATGTTTGGTTTGACAAAATATTTTTGGACCAAAAAATAATTTCAAATGAAAATATTTTCAAGTATTTGATTGTGTTTAGGAAAATGATGTGGAAAACCGGCGATTGACAACCAATGGTGGCGGAGGTTTGGACTAATGTCAGCCAAATCCAAAACTAATCAACTTGGTCCCAAATCACAATGAGAGAGATGAGAAAAATAAGTAACGATTTAAGATCCAAGTTGAGTTTAGGACTAAGTTTGTCAAATTTAAAAAGTTTTGGACTTAATTAGCATTAGTTAAAATCTCAAGGGTGTTAACTGTATTTTACCCTCTCTTTTTTACTCTAGCTATGGTTGGTTTGACAGAAAATATTTTTGGACCACAAACTAATTTCAAGTGAAAAATTTTCAAGTATTTGGTTACATTATATTCCCGAAAATATTTTCAAGCATTTGGTTGTGTTGAGGAAAATGCTACAGAAAACCGACGGACAACCAATGGTTGTGAAGACCCGCAACTAGCGGTGGCGGAGTCTAGCAATAGCGGTGGTTGGCAACTTGAGATTAGAGACATTAATTAGTAGGGGTGGTGATTGGGTGGCTGACAGTGGTGGGTAGAAGTTTTGTTGATGAGTTTTGGGTGATGCGGAAAAAGTTTTATAAAATATAAAAGCATAAATCAATTTTCGTCATAAATGCAATTATTTTACAATCAACCGGATTGACTTACATTTTTAGTCGCCCCAAACACCCACAAATGCTTAAAATATTTTCCTAAAATCAATTTTCGTCAAACCAAACACTTTTCAAACTTTAGAAAAATTATTATAGAACAAAGTTTGCCTACAAAGTAAGTCCCACTAAAAAATTATCATATTTACATATTTTAAAAATCTACTCGTTAGATTGCATATTATTTATGTTCTCAACATGCATGTCCAATTTCATTCAAATTAGATATTATTTATTATTTGATCCATAAACTTATTTTTATGCATAATTTAAGAGTTTGTTTGGAATCTGTTTATTTTGTTGAAACTGAAAACTTTTTGCTAAAAGTACTGTAAATAAAGGTAAAAGTTAGCTAAAATAATACAGTGAGACCCATGAATAGTACCAAAAAATGTAGTGGAACCCATGAATAGTAGTAAAAATAAGCTAAATAATAAAATAAACTGGCTTTTTAATTTTGAGCCAAATGCACCCTAAGACTAAAAACTTGAAAACAAAACATTTGATTAATGACATAAATATAGATTTTTTATTTTTTTTGAAATTTTACAAACATAGAAGATTTAATAAGAAAGTGCAATCTAAAGATGGATTTGTCAAAATTTACATTTTAAAAAAAAAAAAAAAATATATATATATATATATATATATACATTTATATATATAAAAGAAGAGTTTGTAACCATTGGTTTGTAGGCCAACTTAGTTCGTTATTTTATGAAAGTCTTTTAGGAGCACTCCGCCTTTTGGATTAAAAAAAAAAATCCAATAAACTATTTGCACCCTCGACTATTTCACACATTGATGTGAGCATAGTTGTTTGTATTGTACAATACACAATACATATCATGTATTGTGCGATACATATTGTATCGCGCGTAAAAAATTTCTTATCATATCAATGTATTGTAAGTGCTCATGAATTGTATCATATTGTAAAATCGTCTGTATTGTACGATACATAGATAAAAAACAACTACCAAACACACTCTAAGAGTTTCAATTCATATCACTTGGGTTTACTATTAAATCCTAACCAAAAACCTTAGTGTAGCAAAAACAAGTCTACCATAGCTCTTCCCACAAACCTCGACAGCCACCACAATCTCCAATGGCTTCCAAGTGGATAGAAACCACAAATAGGGTATTCTACTCTTTGTTCGTAGGCTAGGACTCAGAGCTCATGTGATGGAACCTTGAGATTTGAGAGTGCTAATGAGAGTGCTAATGGCTTCCAAGTGGATAGAAACCACAAATAGGGTATTCTACTCTTTGTTCGTAGGCTAGGACTCAGAGCTCATGTGATGGAACCTTGAGATTTGAGAGTGCTAATGAGAGTGCTAATGAGAGTGTGTGTGGTTCTTTATTTTCTAAATGAAACGTATATTCGGAGAGCTTTACACACTTAGGGATTATGTATGCCTATATAGTTGCACACCAAAAAACCCTAATGTCATTAAGACACATTTTATACTTGCAGTCTTAAACTATAATTATTCATGTACAGTAACAACTTAAAAATGTTATTTTTATTACTATAAAATAAAATTAAAAGAAAAGAAAAAGCCCATCTTGATAAGCGCATAGAACATATGAAGAGGTTAATATATATTAACGAAATTATAAGCAAGCTGAAGAATATAAATATATTCTAGATCATTCTAAAAAGTATTTTTTGCCAAAACAAATTAACGCAACTCCCCTCTGTTCTAGCTGATGTAGTGCGAAGAAATTTTACGTAATTAATTCTTCTCTAACTATAGATTATACACACTTTGAGAATTACCTTTCATTGCATATATCATTTGAGCCAACGCTGGCACAACTAATTTATTTAAAAGCGTTTTGAACATCTTTCCTCAACCTGGATCAATATAAAACCCATTATTTAATTTAAATAATAAGATAAAACATATAAATTAATCAATTTGTAAGTTGTAACCAAAATATGTTGGTTACATGTGATCATTGTTCCTTCAAAAATAATTAGAGTTGGGCATCCCTTGGCACCCATTCAGTGCTCCAATAAAGGTTTATTATTATATCACTATAACTAAGACGAGCTTAAAACAAATTTATCATAAAATGATTAGACTTCAGCTGAGGTTAAAACAGGCATACAAATTAACTGCAACAAGAAGTTAATTACCATGAAAATTATAAGATAAGGAAATATTAGTAAGTACAAGTTAAGCAGTGTGCGGTAATTGGTAAGAGTTCCTAACTGGGCATCTATCACTGCAAATGTTCATAGACATAATCCCATTGGTGAGAGCTACCCCCACTATAGAATCAAGACTTGCACTATTTTACTCACCATCGGTAACTTAGCTTCAAAGCGAAGCACAATATATTGAGAATCTTCCACTACCCATTTTAGCCAACAAGAATATAGAAAGTTACATCTCTTTAGTCTTTAATAAGCAGGAGCGCAAAGGACAAACCCATGTATAATCACATCATTGTATAACCACATTATGTACCCACTACTTAAAATCGATTACAACACAAAACTTTCATTCCTATTTCCACCAAACAAACACTAAGTACTGCCTTTACTTCAAAGATAAGCACACACTTTATTCTCATAAAATGCATAATAGCCATAATGACCCATCACTCTCCTTCCCTCACAAAAATATCATTACCAAACTCATAAATGTTAACAAAAGCAACCCACCCCATTCAAGCCACTTCTACTCCTCACTACTCTTCTAGCTACAATCACCATGGTTTTCTTCCTCTTCCTCCTCCTCCTATCCTCTAATCTTCATGTTGCATTTTCTGCCCATTGCACCACCACCACTGCCACCAAAACGTTCCAAAAATGCACGACACTCCCTACCCACCAAGCCTCTATAGCATGGACCTTCCACCCCCACAATGCCACTTTAGACCTTGTTTTCTTTGGTACCTTCATTTCACCCTCAGGCTGGGTTGGATGGGGCATCAATCCTAGTTCCCCTGAGATGACCGGAACCCGTGCCTTAATCGCCTTTCCAGACCCAAATTCCGGCCAAATTGTCCTACTGCCATACATCCTAGACCCAACTGTAAAGCTCCAAAAGAACCCACTCCTTTCTCGGCCCCTTGACATCCACCTCCTCTCTTCCTCTGCCACCTTATATGGTGGCAAAATGGCCACAGTTCACAATGGTGCCACAATCCAAATCTATGCCACATTCAAACTTGTACCAAATAAAACAAAGATCAACCATGTGTGGAACCGTGGACTCTATGTCCAAGGCTACTCACCAACCATTCATCCCACTACCTCTAACGACCTTTCCTCCTTTGCCACTATAGATGTCCTCTCAGGCTCAGCTACTGCCCAACATGACAACATCAAAACACTCAAAACCGCGCATGGTATCATAAATGCAATCTCATGGGGCCTTATATTGCCTATTGGAGCCGTGACAGCACGCTACCTTAGGCACATTCAGGCACTAGGCCCTGCATGGTTTTATGCTCATGCAGGCATGCAATTGTTTGCATTTTTCCTAGGAACTGTTGGATTTGCAATTGGAATTAGGCTTGGGGAGCTGTCACCTGGTGTGGAATATGGACTTCACAGGAAACTTGGGTTTGCAGCATTTTGCTTAGGAGCGCTACAAACACTTGCACTATTGTTTAGGCCTAAAACTACAAACAAGTTTAGGAAGTATTGGAAATCTTACCACCATTTTGTTGGGTATTCTTGTGTGATTCTTGGGGTTGTGAATGTTTTTCAAGGATTTGAAGTAATGGGAGCAGGCAGGTCTTATGCTAAGTTAGGCTACTGTTTGGGCCTCTCTACCTTGCTTGGTGTGTGTATAGCTTTGGAGGTAAATTCTTGGGTCATTTTCTGTAGGAAATCGAAGGAAGAGAAGCTGAGGAGAGAAGGACTAATTGGGGGATCTGATAAAGGGAGTGGAATCCACAGTTGAGATTACAGGTTAAAACAATATTGTTTCTTAGTGTTGCAATATTGCCCATGTTTATCCAAATTTATTCAATACAGAGTTGGAATTCTTGTTAAATTGCAAATTTATACTGTCACCTAGCAGATTTGGTAATTTGGGAATTGCTGTAGAATTTTAATAGTAAAATGATATTTTAACAAATTAATTAAATGGTAAGTTGGAAAATTTAATAAAAAGATATTGGAGTTTAATCAATGTGATAAATGAGGAGTTAGTGTGTTATCAAATTTGGAATTCCATATTAATAAAAAGTGAGACTCAGAGTATATATTAATTTATGAGCACGAAGATATATATATTGGATTTAAATGTAATAATGTACAAGAAAATGAGTCAATCAAAGAGAAAGCTAAAAGGAGATGATATTTCTCATGTGAGTCAGTCCAAGTCCAATTGTGTTGTTGATATTCTTCAAATAAATTTATTGTAAAATTTTTATTCTGTTTCTTTTGTATATTGCACCAACAGGAATGTATGAACTTCTTTATGATTTCAAAATTTTCTTCTTTTGCTTATAAAGTTGCGGTGGGATTTCTCACAAACAAAACAAGATTGGTCCCAATTCATGATTATCTTCTTCTATAATAATCGCCTTGATTCGAAGATAAAAACTATCAAAGCGATGTTGGTTTAAACAAAACAATATTTTGTTTCTAATACTAGTAATAAAAATACAGATGTCAAGAATGGGATTCGAACCCATGCCCTTTCGGACCAGTACCTGAAACTGGCGCCTTAGACCAACTCGGCCATCTTGACTTTGTTGAAGCTTGGGTCAAATAAATAATTAATCTATACAATAATAGATAGCAACATAAAGAACAGAGGAAGAGATTAACAAATGTTGGGTATCAATATCTAAATTGTTATCTGAAGGCATATAAAGCTTTGTCTGAAATATCTCTACTCATTAATTCTTCAATCGCTATAAAGAAAATTTATTGTCTAATTAATTGGCTACGTACCCCCTACCAATATGGGCTTAGCCTTAGCCGTGGACAAAACTTCACCATATGTCTATTGGCTGCTGCAACTGTCTTCTAGTAATCCATCCATTTTTTTCTCCTTTTTCCTTCCTTCCTTACTTAACAAACAAAAATGCCTCACCTTACTTCCAAGCCTCTAGGTGAATGGAATAATTTATAATTATCGTTTTCCAAACCATATTAACTATTTTTTTTTTTTTGAGAGTTTCAAACATCCATTCCTGATGATAGCTTTTTATCATCAAACTAAAATACCAATTGATTTTTGATGTAAGCAGAGATTGAATTTCAGATCTTTTATTCAACTATCAGAAACTTTACCAGTTAACTGTATACCACCAAACCATACTAACTATTGAACTGTTAAAGAAGTTATATAATGGTTCACCCGTTCCACATTGGAATCATTAATTCAACCATTAGCTTCTTCTTCTTCTTTTTTTCTTTTTTTTATTTTTTATTTTTACAATCCAACCATTAGATTAATAATTAGTAATTATATATATATATATATATGTAGTATTTGATCAAATTAACATAATATTAACACACCTAACCTTGCAGTTCAATATTTTTCTAAAAAATTGTTGCTTTTTTGTGCTTCAATAATTTTTTTTTTTTTTCCATTTGTAAATCTATCATTTCCTTTGTACTTATTTATAATTTCATACAATTCACCCATTTGATGATTCAACCTTTGATTCAATATGGTTCTAATAATAACTAGGCGAAACTATATTATTAGTTCTTAAAGTTTACCTTATGTGCATAATTGGTCCTTCAAGTTTTCAAAATAAACAATACAAGTCCTTTGGTTAACTTCTGTTAGTGGTGTTACTTACGTAGCTAACGGAATAATGACTTGGCATTTTTTAAAAAGATTTGAAATTTCTTTTTATTAAAAACTTACAAAATTAAATTTACAAACTAGACCCATTCCAATTCATATCTTTATCCTAACCCGATACCAAAAAAAAAAAAAAAAACTCCATTTGCAATCTGATTCATTCATCAGTACAATATTTACAGTCACCAGCAGCAACAGTAGTAGCCTCTGTGCTCTCTTGTTCTCTTGTAGCTCCAGTGCATGTTCACGACCTACTTGCAGTTCACCCATGGTGGTTGACGTTTTTCATTGTATGGATTTAAAAGCAATTTCAACGTAATAAAATAACTCAATTCACACGATTCTTAACATCTTGAGCCGCATTAGATAATTACAAAAAATTAAGAAAAAGATTATTCATCAAACAAAGCTTAAAACAATAAAAATAAAAATAAAAAACTTATTTCCCAATAGCCAAATACCCAAAACCCAAATTCTTAATTCTTTATTTCCCCTCACTTTCCGAGCAACCAAACAGAAAAACAAAAAAATAAAATACAAAGATCTACTCCCAACCCAATCCCCAAATCCAAACACCACAAATCAAAAACACAAATTCATAATCACAATTATACCTTTTGTATAACAATACTCACATGCAACGATCTGAGAAGCTCAAGAATATCTCCGAGACCTCTTTCACAATACTCGCATGCGACGATCTGAGAAGCTCGCAGATATCTTCGAGCTTGTACACTAGAGTCACTATGTCCTCGTCTGACGTGGCACCATCAATCATTCTAGACCTCCAGTACCTTGTCCTCGAGCCGAACGTTGACCCGCCATGGGTGAAGTGCAGGTAGGCCTTGAACATGCACCGGAGCTAGCTACAAGAGTACAAGAGAGCGCAGAAGCTGCTACTGTTGCTGCTGGTGACTGTAAATATTGTATTGATGAATAAATCATATTGCAAATGGACATTTTTTTTTTTTTTTTTTCTCTAGTTTCTTTCTTATATGTAAATTTAATTTTTGTAAGTTTTTAATAAAAATAAATTCCACATCATTTTAAAAAATGCTAGGTCATTATTCCGTTAATCACGTAAGCAACACCACTAACGGAAGTTAACCGAAAAACTTATATTGCTCATCTTGAAAACTTGAAGGACCAATTGTGCTCACTTGAAACTTGAGGGACCAATTGCACACATAAGATAAATTTCAGGAACTAATAATATAGTTTCGCCTAATAACTTTAGTAAATACCCCTAAAGTTAGTCATAATCTATCTAAAAATATAAGATTGTGCTTACCAATATGGTTTTGTTATTTTTCTAAAGTTAGCCATAATCTCTCCAAAAATATAAGAATGTGCTTACTAATATAGTCAATTTATTTTTTCTATTATTATCTTTAAGGAGTGTGAAAATGTGTCTTTGTTTCGTCTACGGTTGGAATCTTGATTTGACTTTAGGTCAAGGTTAAGATAGAAGATAGTAAGCACTTGCAGTTTGTAGTCAAGGATGGTAATGGCAATGGGTCAGGTTTAATGGGTTGTTCAATCCAACCCGACCTTAATAATAAGGGTTTGAGATTGTTTTAATGGTTTTGGGGTGGATTTGAGCTCATATATTTAAACTAGCTTGCAAGTTTGGGAAAGATTTAGATTTTATGCAATGGCCCATGAGTACCTAAACCCAACTAAATTATGTTTTTAAAATACTAAAATACCTTTATTATTATATTCTCTTCACAAAAAATAAAATAGCATTTTTATAAATAAAAATAACTAAATAAGTATGTGCCTCTTTCTCTTTTAAAATATGATTTACTTTTTTATAAAATTACGTAGGGCATGATTGGTAAACCATAATAAAATAGATATTCTTATAGTTTATTTATTTTATAGTTTAGTTATGTTTTTATTACAATAAATAATTAATCCTTATGAATAGATATTCTTTAAAGAATAATGCTAGAGATACAAACTATTTTACAAAAAAAATTTACAAACTATTGATGTAGTGAGTGATTTTTTTTTTTTTTTGGTAAAAAGGAATTGCATTAACAAAACTAAACAGACAAAGTCTCAGCAGGGCAACGCCTGCTTAAGTACAACCCAGTAAGATCATAGTTAAAAATAGCTAGCAAATCCACAGGCGGATTTTCAAACAGTATAAAATCAGCATTTTGCTTAGCTCCCTTTCTAGCAAGATGGTTAGCAACTTTGTTCGCTTCACGATAACAATGTTTAAATTGAATCTGCGGGATCTGGGATGCCAACTTTCTGCAATCATCCAACAAAGGGGAGACGAGAGAGTTTGATTGGGTGGGATTTACAAGAATGTCTATAATAGCTTTTGCATCCAGCTAGAAAGGGAGCTAAGCAAAATGCTAATTTTATACTGTTTGAAAATCCGCTTGTGGATTTGCTAATAAGAGCTTGCCACATCAACATTTTGTAAAAATGTTGTAAAATAGTTTATGTCTGTAGCGTTACTCTTCTTTAAAATGAGGAATAATTATTCCTCTCTAAAAGGATTGTAATAGTTATTCCTTAGTAAATGTAATAATTTCTAATCTAATATATTTCTAAATAAACAATCTTTCCATATGTACATAGCAATTATGAAAATAAAAAATTATCAAAAAATAACTCATCTCTCTCTCAATTTAAAAAATATTATTTTCTACAAAATATAATAGTATAAGTAAGATATTTCCTAAAATATATCTTAAGTTTTATTCTAATATTACAACTCAAAACTAAACTTATGAATAAATTTAGTTATTCTAGTACAACAAATTTATTTTCCGTAATAAAGATTATATTCCTGTCGTAATCTACATTTAGTGTATCAAACGTGGCCTTACTAAGTTCTTAAATTTTATTAATTAATATTATCGATGTTTAATTTTGGGTTAATCCACCCATTTGTTTGGACTTATGGCAAGATAAACAGGCGGGTTTAGGAACAAGTTAAGTTTTTCATATATAAATAAGATATGTTTATGATACATTTCCCAATATTTAATAGAGTTTGGTAGGTAAAATATTTCGTAGGTTTGATTTTGGAAAATTTTTGTGTCCCAAAACCCGATGTCATTACTACTTGGCGTGTTTCAAACAAAATCTTTTCTTTGTTTTGAGTAATTCTTAGATTTTCATAGAACACGTAGAATGGTACTCTCTCCTCTCACATCCATGGTAGGTTCTACTCATTAAATTCATGGTGAGACCTACCATGAATGTGAGAGGATGGAGTATATTTTTTTGTATTCTAGGAGTACCTAAGAATTTTCCCTTTATTTTAGCTAAAGTTAGAATCTTGAGCATGGGTATTTGGTCCATTACTTTTGGATTTTTGGGTTCTAAATTCATTTTAAGTTATGCTACAGTCACAAACTATTTTACTATATTTTTACAAACTATTGTTGTGGCCAACTTTTTATTGGTTTTTATTTGGGCCCACAACTAACATCTTTTTTTCATTTACCAATAACTACTCACCACGTTAGCAATTTGTAAAATTTTTTGTAAAAAAGAATGTTTTTTTAGCATTTTCCATGCATTTTACTTAACAGTTATAATGGATTGCAACATAAGCTTGTAGGTACAAACTTAAAAAATTAAAAAGTCTTGGGTAGCATTGGTTTTGTTTAAATACCAATTATATGCATTCCCTTTGTTTTTGAATCAAAGTGAACTTGCTATCAAAGCAGAGACGGAACTACACGTTGGTTGGGGGGGGGTCATGGCCCCCTCCCCCAGATTTTGAAAAAATAACAAGTAGTATACACACAAAAATTCTAAATTTTGAACCTAAATTGTATATACTTGTCCTCCCCCCCTTCCCCCCCCCCCCCCCGAAAAAATATTTTTACAAATTGACCCATGAAGTTTCCCAAATTGTTTTAATCAAACCATCCCTTTGCTGTATTGCCCCAAAAAATCAAGAAAATCCATTATACAAACCAACAAAATAATTCTTAAACCCGGATAATTAGAAACCAACAAGAATATTACAAATGACAAATCCTTAGCAAAATAATCCTTTAGGGCACCACCACCACCATCATCTTCTTCTCTGGCTGGCTGCATCTTTGCTTGCTTTCTTCTTCTTCTAATTTTTTTCTACCTTCACAACCTTCAAACTTCAATGCACGCCTTCTATCTCTTTTGCAAAATGATGATTGACAAAAGCACCTTGGAGATTGTGGCAATGATGGCTACAACTCATTATGGTTCTTATGGCCAACATAAAGCCACATGCACTTTTTTTTTTTGGTGGTCTGATCTTTTTTTTTTTCTTTTTTCTTTTTTTGATGAAAAGGAGATAAATTTAAACTAAACAAGAACATGAATATTAGGGCAAAGCCTATTTAGGTACATCCCATGGAGGTCATCCTAAAAAACAAAAAGCAAGTCCATAGGCAGATTGTCATAAATAACAAAATCTAAATTGTGGCTAGATCTTATCCTGGCAAGTTTGTTAGCACAACGATTCGCTTCACGGTGGCAATGACTAAACCAAACCTGAGGAAGATTGGAAATCAGTTGCCTACAATCATCCAAGATAAGAGACACAGTGTTATTTACATAATTAGGATTGGCTATGACATCTATAATAGCTTTTGCATCCAGTTCAATCTCAACACAATCAAAGTTACAATTGCTGCAAACAAAAAGGCCATTTTTGAGACCCTAGAGCTTAGCAATAAAGCTATTGGTGATCCTAATTTTTCTAGCATACCCTTTAACCTAGTGACCATGCTCATCTCTGATAATACCTCCACAACCAGCTAACCCCAGGTTACCAATAGAGGACCCATCAATGTTCAGTTTTTTCCACCCTGCTTGGGGTTTTTCCCATCGAATTTGCCTCAGGACTAACCGATTAACACTTTTGGGTGAGGATGCATAAAAAAGATATTCTGCAACTCGATTCTTAGTTTCTGTTGCTAGGCTTAGGTTTTGGCTTTTCCCTTTAATGACCACTTGGTTCCCATTCTTCCAAATAATCCAAATAGCGAAAAGAAGGACAAATTTCCAAGGAGAGTTTTGAGGGAAGAGACATTTTGCTGCTTTCCCATTAGATTCTAGCCAATCTTGGAGATCCCTAGTCCAAAAATAGGGATCTGTCCATTTTAATCCCTAACTAGATCCAAACAGGTTTAATTTTTTCACAATCATGGAAGGCATGAAGGGACAATTCAGTCTCCCTATTGCATAAGGGACAATTTATTTCTTCTAGAACTCCCCTTCTCCCAAAGCATTCCCTAACTCCAATGCTATTGTGAGCACACATCCAGGTGAAAGTTTGGATTCTTGGCAAAATGTCAAATTTCCAAATTCAGCTTGCCGAGAAGGTTGCCTTTGAGTCGTCCCTAATGGCCATCCTGTAGGCACACTTGAGATCAAAGTTTCCTTGAGGATATCCTGACCAAGCTAGCGTGTCTTCAACTCTTGAAACCAAAGCATTGGGGTAGCTTGGATTATAAGTTTGATTTTTTTGGGGAAGATCGAAGCCTAGCTAATTCCAATCCCAACCATTATCTTGAAGAACATCTAGGACCTTCAACTGAGATGCTTCTCGAGAGAGAGGACTGTGAATAATTTGCCACACCACTCCATGATTTATCCAGGGGTCAAACCAGAAGTTAAGATTGTTATTTCTTTCCACTACCTATTTAATACCTTTGTTAAAAATTTTCATTCCTTTCTTCATCGCAAACCACATTTGAGAGTAAGGGAACCTGTTAGCATTGCTTAAGTTCATCCTGCGGTTAGTACAATATTTTGACCTTAAAACCTGCGCCTAAAGAGATTCCTTTTCTACATGAAATCTCCAATTTAGTTTTAAGAGAAGGGCAATATTTCTACCCCTTGTTGCTTGTAATCCCAAGACTCCTTTTTTTGGTTTGACTACCTTCTGCCAGCCAACCCAATGAATCTTCTTTACTGACTCCGTAGTGCCCCAAAGAAAATTTCTATTGACCCGATCCTTTCCTTCAAGTATTCTCCTAGGGAGATAGGAGCATTGCATGACATAAGACAGAATGGTTGATGAAAGGCCTGAATTAGATCGCCCTTCCTACCAGCGACAGCAGGTTGGCTTTCCATCATGCAAGTTTTTGCTTTACTCTATCCAGAATAAAGTTAAAGTCTTATGGAGAGATGTCAGGTTGTTTAATGGGAATGCCAAGATAACTTCCTAACCACGGTGTGGAAGCAAACCCAAGAATATCATATAGGGATTCCCTTGTATCTCTATCCACGTTCTGGGAAAAATAAATTCTAGATTTTGCAGATGAACAGAATCGAGGTGGATACCGATGAAACATAACTCATAATAAGATCTATAAGGTCCCTTAGAAGATTAATCCTCCAAAGCATGTCCCTGATGAAACTCCACTCAAGTTTATCATATGCTTTCTCCAAGTCGATTTTAATTGCCATATAACCCACCTTTCCCTTCTTTCTAGTAATGAAATGGATAAGTTCTTGCATGATTATGGCGTTATCAATTCCTTTCCGCACCGACACAAAAGCCGTTTAAAGAGGGGATATAAGTTTCCCCAGATGAGGCCTAAGTCTAGCTACTATGATTTTTGTTACCACCTTATAAACTATATTACATAAACTGATCGGGCGGTAATTTCCAAGAGTCTCAGGCCCCTAAACTTTCGGAATAAGGGCAACAAGGATCTAGTTGAGGTAATTAGGGATTTTTATTTCCATGAATATTCTTTTAACTTCCTCCACTACAAAATCTCCCACTATTGGCCAAAATCTTTGGAAATAGCCCACATGCAAACCATCTGAACTTGGAGCTTTAAAAGCTTTTAGCGACCAAAGGGTCGTTCTAATCTCTTCCACTGATACTTGACCTCCTATACTCTCTTTTTCTTCCTCATTTAGCCAAGCTTGCCATTGGGAGTAAGAAGGCATAACTCTGGAAGAAGAGGTAAGGGAAGAAGTATAAATGTCCCTAAACCCATTCCTGATAAAATCTGGGATTTCATGTTCCTCTTGGATCCATCCCTTAACAGAGCTTTTTTATGGCTAGGATTTGGTTCCTCTTCCCCCTGACTAACATAGACACATGATTGAATGTCGTATTCTGGTCTCCCTGAATCATCCAATTTACTCGGGACTTAAGGGCCCATAAATCCTCCTCTTGCCCAATGATCACATCTAGCTCGCGACGGAGCTCATTTTCAATATTGAGGAGGAAAGTCAAAGGTCTGATAGTAGTAGCATGTTGGATCCCATTCAGCCTAGCCATAACTTTCTTTTTCTTAGCAAAAATGTTTCCAAAGTGAGATTTATTCCAGAGGGAGGCTTCCTTCTGAAACTTATCAATGGCGTCACGAAGCAATAGGGCTTGATTCCAAGAATTAGCCACCACCTCGAGAAAGGTCTGATTAGAGAGCCAAAATTTCTGGAATTTAAAAGGCTTTACCCGAAACGAAGGGGCTCTAGACTGCATTTCAAGAAGCACTGGGCAGTGGTCTGAGTGACATTTGGTAAGATGAGTTACTCTTGCTTCCGGCTAAAGCAAACACGAGCTTGGATTGACAAAAAAATCTATCAATTCTTTCTTCGATTAGACCCTGAACTTCTCTTCGAATGGTCCAAGTGAAACGCGGTCCCGAAAACCCCAAATCAATCATATTACATTTATCCAAGCACTTTTTCAGAAGTAAGGACCTATTCACACTCACAGGTCTGCCTCTAAACTTATCCTCGCCAATTAGGGATTCGTAAAAATCACCCATTATAACCCACAACATATTATGCAGGTCTGCAACTTAAGAAAAATTGTTCCATAAAATGTGCCTTTCAACACTTCTAAGGCTAGCATAAATGGTAGAGAGAATCCAAGAGGAGTTAGAGCTTCATACCATGATGGTGACATGGATTTCTTGCTCTGTGTTAGAGAGAGGGGTGATCTCCACCTTATCAGAGTTCCACAGCATCCAGAGACCACCAGTATACCCAATTGTATCAGCATGGATGTCTCCATCAAAGGGAAGCCTATCCGTAATTTCACGAGCCCTATCTCTTCCAATCATGGTCACCATAACTATTAGAATCACCGATTTGTGGTTGTTCACCAAATCCCTAACATGATTTTGAAAGGAGGGCTTCAAAGTGCCCCTACAGTTCCAGACAATAATATTCATGACTGTGGTATGGATTGGGGTAGGGCACTCATCATAGGGAGGTAGTGACTTCACCTCCTCTCTCAAATTCCATCAAATCCTTCTCAGCATCTCCATTGTCTATCCCTTTAGGGAATTAAAGTCAGGTTGTGCTAGAGTACTCCCACCTTTATCTTTTGAGTCATCACATTGAAATTGAACTCCACCGTGGGTAGAAACACCTATATTAGGTTTGTTATGGGTTTGTTCCCTATGATGAAGGATAAGATTGGTTAACCCTCTAGCAAACGCTACTTTAAAAAAGCCTTGCTCAGATTCACCTCGCATAGAAGGGGAATTGATGATATCTGGGGCAACGTCTCCCATTTCTTTCTCCGTTCTTCCTCCAGAGATGGAACATCTGTGAGGAAGTGCCACTAGGAATTGAGGGCTTCTTGCCATACTGGGTCCGTCAACGCTTCTCTAGTGCTCACTATTGTCAGTGGAAAAAATGAATTTCCATGCTTTTCAAAACTTCTTGTTGAACCATCTCATTACATGGGTTGGATTCGCACAGATTTTGGCTATTACCACCTCCGAAATTTCCACCACAATTCCCTCTAAATTGACAGCCCACCTCTGGCCAGGAAAGGGTTGAGAGCTAAAATTAATGAGAAGCTCTCTGTTGTGGCTTGGCATTTTCGTGGGATACCTTTGTGTGAAAGTTTGATAAAGATTATGGGGAGGCAGTAGCAGCTGGTTGTAAACACCGCATTTTGTATTCTTACAACTTGGGCCCTCATTCACCAATGATGGTAAAATTCTAAAGCTCAAGGTTGGTTTAAGGCCCGATTAGATTGAAATTGACTTGAGGAAGGTTTTTTTATGGAAAATATAACTCTTTTATGAGCTGAATAAAACTATTTTTGGAAAATAAAGGCCATGGAAACCCTAGGGCATGCGTACGCAGACATGCGTATGCATACCCATGCTCTAGACCTGTGCATGCATACACGAGCATGCATATGCATGTTAGGGTTCTAGAAACTATGAAAGACAAGTTTTCTGCATTAAAGCTGAGGTTTGGAATGAATACCACATCATTTGGGAGCCATTCCAAACCCTCATTTTCTCAATATAAAAAGCTATACATGGTACCTTTTCAAGAAACACACAAAAAATCCTAAGGGAAAACCTAAGATTCACTAGAAATAGTAGATCAAAGAGGGAATTTTTCACAAAACATCCTCAAGTCAATATTTCTATGATTGAGACCTTTTTTGGCCTTTATCTTTGAGTTTTGAAGTTTACTAATCAATTTGTTTGGTTGTGAATAGATTGACTGAGGAGAATGCTCAAAATCAAGTTTGAAAAGTTTTGTGTTTGAGGTATTAAGTTCTAACCTTTTCTTTTTCCTTTCTTTGTTTTAATTCTACTTTTTATTTGTTTTCTTGTTTTATTTATGTTTAGGAGGCCTAGGGTTTAGTAGTTTTCTGTTTTAAAGCGTGATAGGTTGTTAGATTTATAATTTTTAAGTTTTGCTTTGTTTTTCTATGTTGCTTTTTTCTTTTTTCTTTTTTTTTGAGAAACAAACACACACATACATACAAGAGAGAGGGAAAAGGGTTCTAACAAAAAGGCATACCACAACTCTACTTAAAAGCCATGGTAACTTTTAAGGGAGGGTGGTGCAAATTATTCTATACACAACACACTCTCTTAAGCATGGTAACTCTACTTAAAGGGAGGGTGGTGCAAATTATTCTACACACAACACATTCTCTTAAGCAATGTGGGACAATTACCCATTCTTTTTTTTTTTAGAAACAAACACACACACACACACACAAGGGAGAGGGAAATGGGTTCTAACATAAAAGCACACCACAACTTTACTCAAAAGCCATGGTAACTTTTAAGGGAGAAGGGTTTGGGTATGTATGCATACGCATGTGTTCTGCATGCGTACGCATACTTGAAGTATGTGTACACATACAACTAGGCTGCATATGCAGGCCCTATGTATACACATGCATACTTGAGCCCAGAAACCCTAATTCAACATTTTCTACTTCTGTTTCCTTATTTCTTTTGTTTAATATGTCTCTGTTTTAGCTTATTTCCACATGTATATGTCTCTGTTTCTTTATTTTTTTGCTTAATTATCCTTAACATGTTAGATTAGGGTTTACCTTCAATGCTTTCTTTGTTTTTCCATGAACATACATATGATATAATCATGCATTGATGCATAGGTGCTGTGATGCAGTGAGGTAAGGAGGTAAGTCATGTATTCACATAAACATGCATTTGGTTTGATATATGATCTTGCTTTGCTTTGTTGGAAATGAATATGCATGTTTATGTGCCATGCTTCAAATATGACAATATGTTTTGTTTGATTACTGATATGACCATGTTTCTGCCCTTGTGATATATTGTTTATTTGCTATCTTGGATGAGATAATATGGTATGCATGATAGATGTATGTTAGGGTTTTAAGATGATTGATGCAATGTTAATTGTTAGATGTATGTTAGTGTGTGCTTGAGTATAGAATGCAATATTGGCTATGCCTTTAATGAGATTAAAATGTAAGACACAATGGGTGGAAGCTAACCCACAAGTTGGGTAGGGTTAGGTGTCTAACATCTTCCCATCCCCATATCTAAACTCTAAACCCATACTCTAGTAGTAAGACCAGTCCTTCCTCGTAACGACGTTATATATATGGTTCCTAGGCCTAAACTAGGTGGTGACTCCAAGCATCCTTCCTCCACCTCGGTCCACTCAGCCGAGGCGTACCCCCCTCCGAGAGGAAAGCGTTGTGCCCACACTGGTCCCTTAAAGGAAAGCTAGTTTGTCCTACTACAAGAAATTACTTTTTTGCCCTTGATAGATGGGCTAGCATTGGGCTTCAGAGAACCATGGTTGTTACCTGATCCTGTTAGGGCTTTAGCTTTTAGGCCTAGGCCAATATGGCTCAAGTCCAAAGGAGGTATATCCTTAGAAATATTTTGTAGGGCTTCTAATAGCTGAAGGCCCATTGGTGCTTTGATGGGAGACATTTTCCTTTTCCCTTCTCTTGGGGATCCACTACTAAAAGTCTTCTTGTCAACGCCAACACCTAATCTTATCTCATTCACTGATACATCACGTACCTTCAAATGGTGGCCTTATGTCTTGCCAAGTTCAAGCCCACTACCTCTACGGATTTTTGTCCCATTCTTTTTCCGTACAACCACTATCCATGGACCATAGGTGCCCTCAGGCACTCCCACTATGGTCCCCTTTCCCTGCTTAGGATTGCCAGGTTCATGGTTATCGCATGCATGAACTACCCTCTCTCCTTCCAACTTTGCATCTTCATTCCACTCCATCTTCTCAGCCTGGATGGAGTACGGACAGTTTTCTTGCCGATGGCCAACTCATCTGCAAGAAAAACAAAGCTTGTGGATTCCCTTATAGCTCATTGGCTGCTTAAACCTCCCAATCATAACAGCAGTAATAAGTGGCTTATCGATGTCTATCTAAACATACAAATGTGCAAACCTGCCTCCAGCCTCAGTTGTCGTGTGAGTATCCACTCTCAGAACATTACCAATGGTCTTATCTATATGTTGCAAGGCTTTAGCATTATAGTATTCAATGGGAAGCTCATAAAGTCTAACCTAGACCGCTATTGACGGAACATTTGCAGTGGACGGTTTAAAGTTAGGCTCCTAATGGAGAGAAAGTGCTCCCCAACGAACCATGGGCCCTTCTTCAAAATAGCTTCGAAGTCTTCTTTTAGAGAGAATTGAATGAGGAAGAAATCATGACCTAGGTTTACACAGTCTAGACGTCCAGCTAGTTTCCACAGCGAATGGATTCTTGAATGTAAAAAGTTAATGCCAATTGTTCTGCCATAAACTTTGACAATAAGGGCTTTCGACCAAGGAGTCCGAATGTGTTGCTTGAACTCTTTGGAGAACTTTACTGTTGCAAGCCCTTGCTGAAAGGATTTGACCTCGTCATTCGATTCCATATCATCATTTTTTTTTACTTAGGGGGGCCATGCCCCCCCCCCCCCCCACCCCCACATTTTGGAAAAAAAAAAATCAAGGAGTATATATATATATTACATATTTGAGCAATTTTGCCCAAAACAATTACACTTGCCCCCCTAAGCAAAATCTTTAAACAAAAAGAAAAAGCCCACTAAAATTTACAAATCTAAAATCACAAGAAAAACAAATGGGTAAACCCAAAAATTAGGCCTACAACAAAATCACCAAAATGGAAAGGCTAAAGAAAATTAAGTACAATCAGACAATTTACCAAAAACATTAGCCCAGCCTTTAAAAAATTTGAAACAAAACCAATCTGACATCAAATCATTCCATCAAATTGCGCCCCCCCCCCCCCCCCCCCACCCACCCCAAAAAAAAAAAAAAACCCTAACCCAGAGAAAGACACCAGTACTGATACGTGAGGCAAAGGGAATGAAGACTAAGACCAAAAATATAGCAGCATGGCATGGCACGTCGATAGCAGATATGCTTCTGAGAGAGACCAAGAAAGCACCAGCACGGTATTTCCCTCTCTCATCTTAGCTGAGCAAAGGCAGAACCTCTTTTCTCTCACTCTCTCTCTAACTCTCTTCTCTCTTTTTCTTTTTCTTTTTTGAAAACAAATTGAACCTTTCATTCATAATAGCTAGAGCTGAAGGTTGTGCTCTGTTCTGTAGCTTGTGCTCTGTTTTACTTTCTTCTCTCTTTTTCAATGGAAGATGGAGAACTCTCTTAATTTTTTTCCTGTTTTGTTGCTAAATGAAGAATCACTGTCAATACTTTAACTCTTTTACTGTTTGGAGTTTGGACCCATTGGGTGTTTTTTATTTTTATATATTTTTTTATGAACTACCCATATGCTAAATGGGTGATTTTGTTTTTTTATAACATATGCCCTTATGAATAAAGGAGCAACAATATCAATGAATAAAGGAGCAACAAATAATTAATGGTGGTGTTTGTCTTTTAGTGTTTTTTTTTTTTTTTTTTTTTGTTGAGATGATTTGAAATTTTAATGGTTAGTTGTTAATATTTAATAAAGTTTGTTAATTGAAGTGTTATGTTACGCGCCTAGTGTTGTTATGTGCCTTTTTATTAATTTAAACTTCACCCCCCTAACTTAAACTTCTGACTCCATCCCTATTTCTTATAATGTCAAATCCCAGAGTACGTTATCTTGATACACATTGTTGGGACCATAAAAGATTAAAGCTTTTGAGACTGATGGGTATTCAACGTTGTATGGGCCTATGGACTATAGAATTGCATAAGCTTGTATGAAACCTCTTTTTGAAAGAGAACATGCTTATTACGCTCTGTTTGTTTCAGCATTAATATTTTCTACAAAATGGTCATTTTTCAAAGAACATTTTCTAGAAAACTGTCTTATTTTCCAATGTTTGGTAACGACCTTAAAAATGAGCTTGAGAATGTTTTCTAGTGTTTGGTATGTAATTTTTTAAAATATTTATTGTATAATTTAAAACATGTATATTATGTAAACTAACTAATGTAATCATTATAAATAAATAAAAACCAAGAATGAATTTGGTTTTCATACTAATTAATCTAAAATTTTGACAATAGATACAATCAAAATTAATTAGTTGTCAAATTTTCATGATCTCTACCACTCATCTTGCTCATATATATAAACAGTAATGTACATATACACATAAACACATACACACATATCAACCATTTGTCTACTATGGCCAACTACAAGTGTTCAATATTACTCTAAATTATGTATTTACATAATGTACTACATAATATATCATCACTGCATAGTATTTGGTAACAAAAAAAGTATTTGCCAACAAATGTAATTCTCCTAAACAATTATCATTAATTATATAACAATATTATTAGTCCACGGTAAAGATGGTCCCATGTAAAAGCAATTTAGAGCAATATAGGTACTATGTTTAAAATTTTCATCTTTTACTTCATTCATTCTTTCTTCTTCTTCTTCTTTTATTTTTTATTTTTTTATTTTTTTGCACTTTATGTATGAAAAAGAAGTAACTTCTGCCTAGAATCTATCAAATCGAAAATTTCTTAGAGAAAAAAGAAAATCGAGCTTGAAATTCAAAGCAAAGAATTGGGATTTTGGTAGAGAGAAATGAAATAATTACCACTGCAAATTTGTTCTTTTTTGCAAGTCGGAGCTATTGACCGATTAGTGAAGGAAAAAAAAAAATCTAATCAGAGAATTGTGTTACAGAGGGGAAGAGAAATATGGAGAAAAAAGAGAAGAGGAACCAGTTAAATAGAGAGATCTATGGGAAGAGGAGAGACCAGAGTTAGTGATAGTGAGGGTGTGAGGAGAGAAAAAGCAAAGGGAAGAGAGAAAAAGTGAGAAAACTTACTATGAAAGAGAGAAGGCGCCAAAAAATTATGTTTCTCACGGCTATAGATGAAGATAATATTTATAGGAGATGCAACGCGTGAGAGAGAGATTGTTTTCCAAAAAAAAATTTTGGAAAACAACCTATAGAGAATAAGCCTTATTTTTATTAGAGTTTTCCGTTGACCAAAGATAATTTTCCATTGACTAGGTTTTTTTTGTGCTACCAAACACTGGAAAATGTGGAAAACAATCTTTACAGAAGGTTTTCCAACGAAACAAACAGAGCGTTAATATGTAGGTTAACGTTAACTTGTAATTGTGGTTTGGAACTGATAAATCCAGGTTGTGCAGGGTGTTTGTTGCTGGTTGCTTTCTTATCAAGGTGTTCATGCTCATTAAGCTCAAGCATTATTGTCCAAAACTTCTTTTTTTCTAGCAGATATGACGAATGTTCCTTCTGAATTTACTCCTATATTTTTGTCTTTGGAAACTTAACCCTGTGCCTCACTAGTATAAAAATTTCTTTCATACTAGAAAATTGATCAAAAGCCACTTGTGGGTCATCTAGTCAACGGACAACATTCATTGTTATAGTTTATTCTTGTTCATATTTTGGTTGATGATGTACAAGGTACTTAGCAATTTGACAATTCTGATATCACAATCAACACTGTAACGACCCAAGGAAAAACGCTAGCCACATCTGCGCTATATCTCAAAAGGACTAGTCACAATTGAGGCTCCTTGTAGTTGTTAATAAAGCCAAGATCTACCCAGTAAATACCCGATGTGGGACTCATCACACACCCACACACATCACACAATCAATCAAATTGGGGTATCACAATCTCCCCCACTTAAATCCCTAACGTCATCGTTAGGGCCCACTTTGTGGGGTAGTGTCTCTGAGCCCACACGGGATTACCGGGCCGGCTCTGATACCATAAATATTGTCACGCCCCAAACCCAAAAAGAGCTAGGCACGTGACAACAGCCACGCACTTATAAAGTTTACACTTTACAAGTGTGTAAGGCCCTCTTAAACAATTAAATAATTATCCTTAAGAGAATTTCATCAATAAATTTAAGAATATCCTCAATAAAGAAATTCTCAAAAGATCTCCAATTAATAATCTTCCAACATCAAATAAAAATAAACTAAATCCTTTAAGTCTGAAGGATTACACAAATGGTAATCTTAAAACATAAAAGTTCAAAACTTATTCCATTGATTTCCTAAACTTCACTCATGCGCACATCCCAGCGAAAGCCCAAACATATGCTACTCTTCCTTATCAAAATCTGAAAGGAGAAAGGGGAGGGGGTGAGTTGACAACTCAATAAGAAACCAAAATCCAATTAAGTTCTATCCAACAATAGATCTATGAAGTAATAAGATGTAATATGAATCTTCAAAAGTTATACTATGCTATGGGTTTTCAAAAATAACTAAAGAAATTTCATAGTCTTAAAATAATAAGTTGCAAATAGATCACATACTTTAATCTTACAAAAATATCATAGATGGTTTAGAAAGTAGTCAGTTTTTTCATATATCAAAAGCTATAACTTGCAATAGGTTCTAAAAATACATAAGCAATTTTGAAGACTCAAATTAGTTCAAATACTCAAACGTAATTCATATTCTTAACAATCTTATGACTATGGTCACGCTATATCCCCGTGATTGGGCATCAGAGTACCAATGAATAACCCCCATTGGTTTGGGTATCAGAATACCAATGAATAACCCCCATTGGCTGGGTATCAGAATACCAATAAATAACCCCCATTGGTTTGGGTATCAAAATACCAATGAATAACCCCCATTGGTTTGGGTATCAGAATACTAATGAATGACCCCCTTTGATTGGGTATCAGAATACCAATGAATAACCCCCATTGGTTTGTGTATCAAAATCAATTCATAGTCAATTTGTCCATAATCATATATAATCATATTTTCAATATTCAAATATATTTGTGATATTTCTATATTCTGTACTTTAAATCAATATAGTTAAAGGAACAATTAAATAAATAAATCATATATTCAATGCTCATATTTATTTGTGAAATTTCTCTATTCTTTACTTGAAATCAGTAATACAATAGAAATAAATAGTAACAACTGTAAACAATTTTCAGTAGTTAAAATACGCAAAATAAAACCCATTAGGATAAGGTTACTTACCTCCAAATGTTATTTCAAAAAGAACTTTTCCTTAACAATTCCCCTAAAATCTTTAAATATCACCTAGAACAATTTTCAAACACTATACTCAATAATCAAATAATTCAAGAAAACTTATAACGGTATCCAACCAGAAGAGAGACTATTCAAAATAACCAATAATTTCCCACTATCCACTCACACCAATATCCCACATAACTTTACAATATTTTTTTTTTTTTTTTGCTCTCTTTATTTTCTGCCACTAATAGTTCCTAGGAATCAAGTCTATAGTTACACCATACCTATATGCCTAAAAGGGCCAAAAGTAGATCACCCATTATTATATTCATCAGTTGATATATATATATATATATATATATATATATAATCACTTAGTCAAACCTACTGCTTCCCCTTTACGCCTCAACTAGCCAAATAAACAAATATAATAATAATAATAACAATAAAGAAAAGGAGCTGGCTTTGCTTTCTCAATGTGGTAGGCCTCGTTAATGGGCCGGGCCGGGCCGGGCCGACCCGTTTTTACTTGGCCCATGGGTCTAATGGGCTGGGCTTAACGGGCTGTTGATTAGTCAATGGGTTGGGTCGGGCCGGGCTGGATGGAAAAACCTTAGCCCATGGCCCTACCCATGGGCAATGCCTATTTGGGCTTTAGCGGGCTGGGCTAGTGAGGTGGGTTTAATGGGCTACCCATGGGCATTTTTAACAGGTCTTCAATGGGGTTATAAAAATTTAACCAAAAAAATTATAATTATATATTATTACAAACTATCAAATTGAACAATTAAATCTACTAAAAAGATTCTATTAAAAAAAATACTAAGACATACCTCTTAAAAAGGTACTAAAATAAGATTAATTAACTTTTATTGATAAGAATAAATAAGTACATTGAATTAAATATCAACTCTTAAAGGAAATATTTGAAGAATAAAATATCAATTCTTAAAGGAAATATATGAAGAATATCAACTCATTAAGGAAAGAATTTCTTCCAAACAACGGTAAGCTTTTTTTTTTTTAAGGAATTTCTTCTATAATTGTAACTTGTAAGGAAAGAATTGGAATTTATCAAAGGAAAGAATGACTTTCTTTCCAGAAGCACAGAGGTAGGGCAACAGTCATCTTAGTAACTTTATTTTAAAAATCAAAGCTACTAGACTAATACCAAAATATATATTTATTATGCATATTGTATCACAATCATTCCAAGTATTTAGTGGTTAGGTGTGTGGTCTTAAAGTTTTTATAATGTCTAAAGTTCAATCCCTCACCCACCCATGACCCAACCCCTAAATTATTTTGTTATAAATTTTGGGCAATGAGTCAGGCTAACGGGCTGGGCTAACGGGCCGGCCCACTGGGCGCCCATGGGTAAAGAAACCAACCCATAACCTGTCTCATTGGGCTACTGGGCTGCCCACGGGCTTCAATGTTACAGGGCTGGGCTACCCATTGGCCCAGTGGGCTAGCGGGCTACTGGACCAGCCCATGGGTCATGGGCTATTTGATGACCCTTACAATGTGGTAATTCCGTTTAACATATATACATATATAAATGTTTTTTTTTTTTTTCTTTCCTGCTAGTGCCGCTGACCATGGTTCTCTTTTGGCATGAGGACAAAACTAAGAAAAGCACTGTATCAATCCTGAGTCAAGCTCCTGACATGCTTTTACAGAAAAAAAAAATACTATTAGACACATATGTTAACTCCGTAATTCATCACACTACCGACCAACACAAAAACTCTTTACTATTCACCAAAATTCAATTCGGTAAACCTGTGCAACACTTACAGTTACCGCAACACCAGCAGGGAAAAATAGATCTAATTCCTTCTTCATCTATATCATCATATTTCATTGGATTTTTTATTTTATTTTATTATATAGTCTCACTATTAGCCAAAATACCCACATAAAAAGAAATACTCTAATTCTAAATAAAACTTAGATTTTGACAAGAAGAAATTCTTAAGCTCTTACCTCTATTGTGCAGTCAAATCTTCTCTACTTCAGTATTTTGGGTAGTCTCCTCTCTCAAACATCTGTCAGGTATACGCTGACTTAAAATTAGACTATATAAACTAGGGTTTCAACCTTTTTTTCTAAAAACCCCTTAGTAATATTAATTATAAAAGTTGACCCCATAACAAATTTACTTAAATACCCCTCCTTTTATTTTATTTTACTTTTTTTTTTTTCCGGGTATTACAAACACACTCTCTACTTCCATATATTTTTCTTTGGAGTGGGACATCTATTAGTTAGTGCATTGGCAGGCCAGTCAAAATGGAAAAAATTCCGCTCACCGCTCCATTGATTTCTCATTATGTGTCATGTGTTTGCTTGTGTGGGGTTGAGAATTTGAGATCTTCAGAATTTACAGCCTGTAAAAGTAGGACTTTGATTGATCCCCACCATTTCATAGAGAGAGAGAGAGAGAGAGAGAGAGAGTCACAGCACAGGTATGAAGAAAACAAAGTCAAGAAAAAGGCAATGTTCAAATCCTTTTTTTCTTCACTTTTGAACTTTTGGGCCATTAGTTATAATATATTCCAGTTTCTTCCCACTTTAAATGTCTTTCATATCATCAGAAATATCAAAGAATCACATAAAGCAAAGGGGTAGGCAAATGAGAGCACTAGGCAAACTGGTCTCTCTTTAATGTGTCTCTATCATTACATTGTGGTTTTCTTAATTAAATTCAGTTAGTGAGGTTACTTCCTTGAATCATGCTACTTCAAGGCACACTATGCCTGGTCTCTCTCAGACATCCCTGTTATGGAGACTCTGTGTGTGTGTTTTTCTACAATGCAAAATCTGCCATCTTATTCAAAAAAATAAATAAATAATGTGGCCGTCTCATTCACCCTGACTTTTATGATTTAGTTTATACCAGCTCTATATGATCAAACAACTTTACCTTACTTTCCCTCTTAATCTTCAAGCAAGACAGATAAAGAGGATACCTACCACATACAATACACAAAGTGGCCTCAAATTCTGTAACTAAGGGTTGTAACTTGTGAGTTCAACTTATTACTACAGGAAAGAGCGACTCTAAGTGACGTTGGCGTTTGTTGAATAAAGCAAATATGGACAGCCTACCCTGTCTCCCTAAAAAACCTTCATTGTCGAGTTCAAGATAATTTTTTAATACATCTTTTATTCATTTGAAGTCAGGGAGCCTGAGAGAGAGTTTCTTTGGGGAAAACAATATAAGATGCTTATATACTGTGGTTAGGCCAAATATATTGATGTGCTTAGAGTCATGAACCATCCATAGACATACAACAGAAATCATCCTAATCCGAGCCACCGACACAGTTGAAATAGATATTGACAAATATACAATTTTGAAAATAATTTCTTCCAAATACAGGCAAACTATGCCATTCAGTTCAACAGGATGCAGAGTATGCTGGCATAGGAGTAAACTGATAAAATGGATGATGGACTCTACATTTGATGGGAAATATGAAAAGCAATTTTCCATTTAATAGTGCAATGTGATGATGGCAAGAACATGGTTGAAAGTGCAATATTCCACCAAGTTTGATCAGTGTCCTTATCTAACTTGTCGAAAGAAACCTGAACACTAACGTTACCAGTCATTAACACAACATAAAGATTCATCAAAGGATTGTATGTGTTTATCTGGTCTCTTCCATAAAAAATAAAAACACTAAAAATTATATTCCATCACAAAAAGACCAAAGAAGAGTTCGAACTTGTTGCATAAAATATTCTCATGGAAAAAGAATCGGCATCTGTAGTAACTTATTCATGGGATTCCAAGATAGGTATCCCTTAATGTTTCACACTAGGAAAACAACAAAAGCCTCGGTACAATCTGCCCAAAAACAAACCAAAATGATGGAAACAAAGAGAAAACAAAGCATCCCTGACCAGAACCCACAACTTTGCCAGAGATACCATATCAAAATCTACGAAAACAAAAAAAATATCATGTCTATCTTTTTATGTATTGCCGCCTCACCAGAGATGCATGATACACTTCTGACTATATCCCGCAATCTGATTTTACATCTCACTCAAGTACCAAGAACAAAAAACCTAAAATGGTAACTCAAAACCCAAGTCTTAACACAAAATTCCTGTAACTTCTATCTCTAAATTTGATTCTTCGACAGAGGCACTCCAGTTAGATCTAGATAACTGAACTTCCTTAAGTTTTAACTGAAATATATTAACGAGGAAGGTGTGTGAAATTCACAATTCACCTGCTTCACCTACAATGTTGTGAAATCCAAATGATCCTCCTACGCAGCAATTCCTGAAGCAAGTGGGAAAAGGAACTTGTAAGTTTCAAAATTAATCAAGACAAGCAACATGTTTCATGAAAAGAATATCATTAGTGAAAAGGAGAACTTGAATACACATATAGTGAGATTGTAAGGCTCACCACAATATATGTAATTATATATATGTGGGTGAGTGTGCGTAAAGAATTTCATTAAGAAAATAGGAAAACAAAAACACTTAAGTACACAGGAGGAATATAGAAAGACTACCCCAGTTATTATGATCTAACTTTTAATACATAAGTTTGCTGACAAAAAACAGTGATGAGAATGCCTCTGTAAGTACATAGGAGAGGCACGCATCGTCAGTCCAAACTCTATTCTTTCCAACTTAGCTTTTATGTTTGGAAAAGGTAAGTCATGGCAAAACTAATGGATATATAGCAGAGAAGAGCCTAGACCAACCAATTTTGAAAGGGACAAATTTTTAATTCGGCGAGGGAACCTCAGAACACCAAATTTAGCTATACATTTAATTCAAAGCACCAAAGGAGTGACTATTGGTGTGTGAAAGATAAGAAGTTCACATTCAAGTCTACACTGCCAAAACAAAACAGGCTATTTACTTAAGCAACTATTATAAAGTTATGAAAAAAAAAAAAAAGAGAGATCATAAATATGGTGCTTATTAACCTTCAAAAGCATATGTTGCAGGGTCGGTGCAAAGACAGGGTCAAGGATTTTCATGCATGGGCTGTCAACTCGAGACATCAACCTAAGGAATTGCAGAATAAGTGATAACCAGCACAGAAGCAAGGAAATAATTTAAAAAAAGAATAGGGAGCACAACCCAAGTTCACAGTGTACAGGAGGAATCTTACCATAAAATAAAAAGTGAAAACATAGAGCACCACTTCAAAAACAACTCATCCAAAAATATCTAAGAACAAACAAGAAAGGAAAAGAGCTAATGGCCAATCCCAGAAGCAACTGAGACAATTTTCAAGACAACAAACTCAAGCTTATTTGTTGGGAGCTCCACCCCATAAAAAGAGCAAAAAAGCACCCTTTAAGGGGTGTCCACAGCCTATAAATTCCCATAGGGGAGATGGGGTTAGGGATAGGTTCTAGGTTCAAGTTTTACCAAACAACAACAACAACAAATAAAGCCTTAGTGCCAAATTTTGGGGTGGGTTATGGATCCTCGACAAATTAGTTAAGGTCAGCCATATTTTCCCCTAGTCTACTCTCTATTACTCCCTTAATTGACATGTCATTTTCTATTACTTCTACTAATGTGATTTTTGGTCTTCCTCTACCTTTACTCGTACCCTCAACTTGGATAAACTTGCTCTTTCTTATTGGTGCACTGCATAATAATCTAATATATCAACAGATCAGACAATCCTAATAATCAAGGTCCAACACAATGCACTTCTAGGTTGACATATACAAACCACCACTAAAGATGCCACAGCTTCAGTAAAAAAAAAAACTTTCTTCTTTTTAATATAAGGATTTTGTAACAAACAACCAATAATCCATAAGGGGAGAATGAAGATGATATGACCTAGAAATTAGAGAACAGGATAAATAAAGAATATATATTGTTGCCTATCTATATCAATATCAGCATGTATCTGTGTGACAAGCAATGCTTTGCATTGTAATTGAAGAGGAAAATAGTTGCAACAATCCAATTAGTTGGAATATAAGGCTTTTGTGAGCAACTGGGCGAAGCATACATGTGCAGCAGAAGTGCAGGGACAAATGGTTGAGTGGATGAACATGTTCCAATACCATAGAACAACCTGAAGAACATATTTGGTATTTCCAGCTGTTCAATAACTGTCTATGATAACATAATTATGTAACAATTACCCCCAATCATCACTAGTACACTAATTGTTATCTTCGACCTTTAGCTCCAAGTTTGAAGATATATCTTGAAATTCTAAGGACTTCTATATATTTTATAATATTCTGCTTAACTAACTTGGTACAAAGTGTGGAGGTCATCTGAAAAAAGACAGGCATCACTATCAATCTTAACATCATTTTGTATCCCATGACATTAATATGAACCTTGGAACACGCTAATATTTATGTATTTTATCTATGGAAACCTTCAATTTATCATGTTACTGATAATGTCCATTTATCCATTATTCGGTAAGTAGTTATTGATTTCTAATAAAATGCCTTCCAGATAATAGCTTTGGATATTATTGGCCTAAAATAACCTATTTGGGGCAATGCAAGAATAGAGCTACTTATAAAATAATGGTTGGAAAAACTTTAAATGGAAATTTCATTAATGGGTATTAATCCAAAGAGCTTTTTTTTGCTCCCGAAAAACTGTTTCTTTAACAATTAACCCAAACAATTTTCTGTTAAACTGTTCTTATTTTCATTCTCATTTTTTTTTTTTTTTTTTGGATAAGCTGTTTTTGTTCTCGTTCTCAAAAACAAGTTTCAAAAACAATTTTCTGCGAACAGAGCCTTAGTTTTATATTTCTAAACCTCGATAATTGAGGTTTAAAGAAAACGATTTGATGAGGAGAATTTAGGTTTAGATTAGAAGAAGGGTCTAACAAGAAATTTCCAGCAATAAAACAAGATTACAGCTAGGAGAAGAAAATAGGATTCAAGTTGGAACACTAAAACATCAACAACTAGGCTCAAAGTAAGCAAATATTCAAAAGAGACTATTTATGATAACCTTTAGTAACCCTAGAATCGTAGTCCTTCATCTTACATATAACAATGACTAGATGTTAACCATCCAACTTCATTTAGTGTCACATGTTAGTCCATGACCTGTTAAAATACTCAAAGCATAATAATCAATTAAACATAACATAATTATAAAAAAAAAACAGAGAATAGACTAATGTGCCTTTTTTTTCTTTTTCTTTTTATTTTGGGTTTAAATTCTTCTATGTAGCTCACAGCTTGACTAATCAAAATTTTGAGAAGAACAAGTGCATACAAAATGTAGGAAATACAAAGCATCAAGTTACATACAACAGCATGCTTGTTAAATCCATTGAACAATGTGCTTGAACCTGAACCATTTTATTCGGCTGGACATTGCACGAAAACTATGGGCTAAATGGATTTTGGTATACACATTATTCTGTAAATAAAGTAGTCAAGTAGTTCCCAGTACACCAATACACCACACCTTAATTTTTCTCTAGTATTCTATAAAAAGCTACTTAACTTATGGTCCAAAACAAAGTAGTCAGCTAAAATTACTGGTGGTAGAGGAAAAAATTGCTCCATTTATAAATGAGGTGAAGCTTTTGAATGTTGCACAAAGACAACCAAATTCATCAAGTGAAAGGCCAGGATTTAGATCATCATGCAAAAAGATTAAAAATGAGCCAGATTCTACAACAGCTCCCACAAGATATTTGTTTCTTTCTACCATATGTCAGAAATATATTTAGTGTTACTGTTCAATATAGTAAAGTTCCCAAACTTGATAATATTTGAGTGAGTGACCAAAAAAAGGATTATTGAGTTTGTGTGAAGATATTAATTAACTGGCTCTTACCTCTATTTGACTGTCTCTTATTAACACTATAACCACCAACATAACTAGGAGAAGTTTTAGCAGAAACATCAGGAGCTGCACTGCCAAGTCCATAACCAAAGGGACCAGACCCATCTCGTTCAGCATTTGATGATCGCCAAGTGGTGTCCCCGTATACAGAACCACTATTATAGAAGTCTGCAAAGTCCCCATCAAAACCACCTGTTGATGCAGCATAAGATGATGTTGGGGCCGTATTGGTACCACTGTTTCTTCCATACCCTCCCGTTCCCAAGCCATAACTGTCCTCACCACCTCCATAACCAAAATTTCCACTATTGTTAGGGGCATTGTTACTTCCACCTTGAGCAGAGATTCCCAAAGAACCCCAATTTACTCCAGCATTACCAAATGTGCTTCCCCCAATGCTCCCACTTCCTGATCCCAGGTATGCACTGGAACTTGCAGAGCTTGTGCCATAATTAAGCCCCCCACTCCCCCACAGATTCCGAGTCATAGAGCTGAAAAAGGAAGTGCTTCCTCCATTACCACCATCATATGCAAGTGGACTAGTAAACCTATTTGAATTACCATAATAAGGGTTCAATCCCCGTCCATAGCTGAGATTACTACTAAAATTTGCACTCCCCCCAAAACCTGGGCTCAACCCTGGCTCAAAATTCACACCCATTCCATAACCAGAACCAAATGGAGGAAAACCACCACTTCGGCCACCACCAACTGGACTGAATCTACCATCCATCCTAAGTCCATATCCTCCAACTGTAGTTGGAGTATATCCTTGAGGGTAGCCATTAAGTAAGTTATTGACCCTATTCAGACCATAGTAGTTACCAAGTGGGCTGCGACTGGGACCAGGTGATAACTCTTTGGGAACTGCACGCTTGACCTCAACCATTTTACCATTTAGTTCATGAAAACTCTTGATCAAAACCTTGTCCACTGCTTCCTCTGAATCATAAGTGATAAATCCAAAGCCTCTAGGCCTCTGGGTGTTGTGATCATACATCACCACAACATCAGTGATTGTGCCAAACTGATCAAAATACTTCTTGAAGTCACTCTCTGTGACTGTGGATGCTAAACCTCCAACAAATATCTTTCTAGTGCGGCCAGGACCTGGAGAGCCATGGATGCTACCACTGCTTCTACTCAAAATGTTTTGGTCATCCCTAGGAACAGCCTTTTTTGCCTCAACCTGAGTATAGAGATGGCACAATCATGAAAACACGATCAAATAGCAAAACTATGAATTCTAAGATCTCATCACAAGACAATTAAGACATACATGAACAAAACCGATTAAAAGAAATCAATGTGAGAAGAGAAGACATGATTACTCTTGGCCCAATTTGAAATTACCACAATAAAACGAATTCCTGCAATTACAATTCCGGACCCATAACTCGATAAGGAAATGGATTTTCCTTTCTATTTTGAGCAATTCAAATAGAAAACCTCAATGCCATGTGAAAATCTCAAAAGTATAATTAAGGGAGAAAACTTACCATCCTTCCATCTATGTTGTGCTTCTCCTTTATGACTCTATCCGCAACAGTCGGGTCGGCAAAAACAACAAAGCCAAAACCTCGAGCACGACCTGTGGTCCGATCCTTCATAATAACAGCTTCTACCACCTCACCATATGAACTAAAATACTCCTTGAGACGCTCTTCATTTGTGTCCCAAGATATCCCACCAATAAATAACTTGCCACTATCAGATTGCATTTTTCTACATGCCAAAGATACTTCCATCAGTTATAAGTTCAAAAACTCACAAATGCCAATGGCACTATTAGGAATTCAAACGTAAATCCTTATTCACAAACACTAAATTCAACTCTAAAAACATATTATACATTGGATCCAATCCATTAAACACAATTCTACAATAAAAAATAAAAATAAATAAATAAATAAAAACAGCATAGCCATCAAAATTATCTAGAACAATCCACGCTAGCGGATTAAATGAAAGGCAGATTAAAATTCCATGCTAGTGGATTGAATGAAAGTCAGATTAAAATTCCAATCACAATCCATAATTCAAAGCATTGCCAGGAATATAAATTATGGTTTACATCGACTATAAGAATCCAAGCAAATGAATTGAAATGCAGATGAATAACCAATCCAGATTCCAGGCAATAAAACCAATACCTTATTTGTATATTTATTACAAGCCACCAACTCTCACTCCAACAAAATAATCAATACTATTGGATTCAATTCAAAAACATCGGATCGTTCATCGATCAATTAACGCACCCAGAATTAACCAAACCTGGAAACAAAAAACAAAAAAGGCAAAAAAACCCAGATACAATTTCAATCAGTAAACTCATCAAGATCCAAAAAAAAAAAAAAAAAAAAAAAAAACCCACAAAAAATTTAGAAAAGATCCAAACTTGGATCGAAATTTCCACAAAACCCACCGGTTGAAGCAAAACCCAGATGCCAAATCTTACAGAAAACTAAGATCTGAGTGAGAGGGGAGGCACAATAATGAATAAGAACAGAAAGCAGATTATGCCTCCCCACAACCTTTTTTCTTTGTTCTTTCAATTGTTGTGGTTCTTATTGGATTAGCAAATGCAAATTCAGTTACAAACCGATTGGAACAAATATGTTTCTAACATATGTTTTAGAGAGAGAGGTTTTAGAGAGAGAAAGAGAAGGGGTGAGATGTCTTGTTTGTGAGGATTATATAGCGGGCTCTCTCTCTCTGAGAATAGAAGTTGAAGATTTTCCTTTTTTTTAATGTTTTGTTTTTCTTTTCTTAATTTTTGTAAATATCAATTTCATTTATGAAAATGGTTTTGTAACAATAAACAGGGATTTGGAAGAAAATTATGCTTTAAAATTTTCAAAACATAATTATTTGGGTTTATATATATTTGAAATGTTTGCTCGTCCTCCATTTTTTATTCATTCCTTTTCTAATTATTGGAAGAAGTATTATATATGTTTTTTTTTTTTTTTGTTTCTGCAAGCATATGGATATTTGATCAAAATCAGACAAATTGATCTGAAACCGTTTATTAGCTTGACTTTTATTTGATTTTATTGCTAAGATTGTTATCAACGATTTTGATTGATCCATGAGTGTAAAATATAAATGTTACTCGGTGAATTATTTATAGAAAATATATGGGTATGAATATTCTTTTACCTTTTGTAAACACATTATGGGAAACAAAAATAGTCAGAGTTGATTCTCTCATCAGTCGACAAAAATGATGTCAAAACTTAAAAACCTTTCTCAAATTCTCTGCAAAAATTTTACTGTTAATGGGAGACAATGATTTGAGAAAAAAAAAATTAATTAAATTTTCTTTCACTGAAAGCTCAGAATACTTTTGTTTTCATAGTTACAATATGGAGTTTTTATATGTGGGTGTGGCTTTCCTAACATATCTTGACCATGCATAACACATTCGGTCGGTGAAAAAATATTATATCTCAGTTTCTTACTCAAATTAAAATTTTTTTTAAAAAAAAAAATCAAGTCAAACCACCCAAAAAACTCTATTATTCTCTATTCCCATAACAAGATATTTGAACAAGATATTTGAAGTTTTATCTCATTCTATATTAAAAACCAACTATTGGGAAAATACCAGAACAAATGCCATGTAAAAATATATATATATTTTTTTACCATTCATCTCATAATTTTCTTTTTGGAATAAAAAAACCGTAGCATTAACTCTTATGAAGGCCTAAACTCTAATGATCCAATTGTGCTCTAGTCTTCAGCAAAAAAAAAAAAAATTGTACTCTAGTCTTCTCTACCTCTGTTTCCTTCTTCTCCATCCAATCAAAGATAGAGAGACTAGGGGAGAGTGTAGAACTTAAAGCTTAGACCTTAGACTTCACTATAGACCTTTTTTTTTTTTTTTTTTAGTTCATACTTTGCAAAGTGGACAAATACTTTGGTTAATTCTTAACCATTAAGCTTGTGTAGCACGTGTCCAAATGGGTCTTCTCTTCTTTTTTTCTTCTTTTTTTTTGGTTCCCCCCGAGGGCATTGTAAGCGATAAATGAATTATATTCCTGTAATTCTCAATTTTTTTTAGATACAATTATTAATTATGGTTCAATTCTAGTTTCTATCCTCTTCCAGACTTTCTTCTATAGATGTGACGTTAGAAGTTACAGAAATTTTACAAATGAAAAAAAAAAAGAACATTTGTTGATGCGGCAGATTATTAGTGATAAGTAAAAACGTGATATCAAAAGTAGATTCAAATAATAATTAATAAAAACTTGTCAACTCAATAGATGTGAAAAAAATTGTCAAAATTATATATATATATATATATATATATCATTACTCTAAGTTATAATAAGAATATTAATGTGAATCAATACTAAGTACTTTCGTGAAGGATTTCTTAAGCTTTGTACATGCCCCACTTAAATATTTTGATATATGATATTCTTTTTCTCTAGGCATCTTCCTTGTTTTCCATGTGTCTAGCTAACCCATCCCCACAACAATGTTGAGCTAATCTTCTCTATTTTCATTTAGCGATATAATTATAACAATAATATTCCATTTTCCATTGAATAAGTGAAATAATGGGGATGTACAATTGATCATTTTGGAGGCAAAATACTGCACATCTTTTTCTTCGTGGGACCAATAATCTAATTCATCACTTGTGTACGTTTTCTCTCGTCAAAACGTTTTTTTTTTTTTTTTTTTTTAGAAACAAACACACACAAATGAGAGGGAAAGTAGTTTTAACACAAAAACACACAACTTTTTTTTTTTTATGGGAAATACGTCAAAACTTTATTAACAGCAAGGATAACAACTACATCCTGGTTGAGAGCTTGTTCAAGGAAACAAGGAATCTCTTTAACCCAAACAGACAGGTCTGCAATTCCTAAAAAAATGATTTTAAAAATCAGCATAAAAAAACATAAATTGGCTTGCATACAAGTGTTTTAGGGATTTGAAAGAAAATTCAAAACTAAAATAAAATGCCAATATATGTTGAATTTTTTTAATTACAATTTAATGGTACATGTAGGAGTCGGCTAATCAATAAATTATTAAAGTCGTGTAAATTGAGCCTGGGGCCCATCCGAGGATGTAAAACTGTCCGAGGAGGCCCAAATCAGGTTGTAATGGTAACCAAACGAAAGGAATAGTAGATATCACGTAAGTGAGTTCAGTATTCGTTCAAGGACAAAATCCTTCTCGGCAATATGAGTCCGAGGACAACCTGAATGCCACCTTATTATAAACATACTTCGGAGCTACATTACCACTAAAAGTGGGATATAGGGCCAAGGGTAAGAAAGAAAAGGGAAACAAATATCTATGACAGCAGTTGCCTCCGTATTAATTGCCTCTCAACCAACTCTCTGGCCACATTAATGTGGAGGTGATGCCTGAACAGTGATGAAGCAGCCTTACAGCTACTGGTTGGAGGATCCAGAAGGTGTTAGATGGGACAGAAAGAAATCCCCCGAACCCAACCTACACGTGTGTGGTGAAGATGATATTAAGAGAGCAGTATATAACATGAAAGAAGGCATTGAGAAAAAAGGGATCGGAACATAAAAAAAAAAAAACAGAGAATACTCAGAAGAAAACCTTATGAACAAAGGAACTGAACTTGTTTCAAGGAAAAATCAATCGTTATGTCTGTGCTAATCTATCTATAAATGTGTGGTTTAATCGTTTTTCTTTTAGAGTTAACCTAGTTTTTGGACACCCACACTCTACAAATTTTATTGTTTGGGCCTTCAACGTACAAACCCAACACCAGTTTGGGATCGTTACAAATCGAGTCCTTACAGAAGGCATTGAGAAAAAGGGGATCGAAACATAAAAAAAAAAAAAAAAAAAAAAAAAAAAAAAAAAAAAACAGAGAATACTCAGAAGAAAACCTTATGAACAAAAGAACTGAACTTGTTTCAAGGAAAAATCGATCGTTATGTCTGTGCTAATCTATCTATAAACGTGTGGTTTAATCGTTTTTCTTTGAGAGTTAACCTAGTTCTTGGACACTCACGCTCTACAAATTTTATTGTTTGGGCCTTCAACGTACGAACCCAACACTAGTTTAAGATCGTTACAAATCGAGTCCTTACAGTACACTTATGTAATCTTAGTATAATTTCATAATCTTCTCCCAAAAAAAAAGTATAATTTCATAAGGTATTATATATATATATATATATATATATATTATCTATGTAAGTATTTAATATATTTAGAATATTTTTAAAATTTTGGCTTTATTTTTCGAACAACCTAACAAAAAAGTAAATGAAGAGGATACTGTTCAATATATTCCTTCATTTGTTTACTTAGTTGAAAATAAATCAAAATAAGAAAATTATTTATCATCTCACATTATTATTATTATTTAAATTTATTTTTTTCATTTATGTAAATTTATCACACATACTTTTTATATAAGGCAAATTACAACTTACCCACTTGTGGTTTGATTAAAATTTAAGTTGCCTACTTGTGATTTAAAAGTTGGCTCTTTGCTCACCTGAGGTTTATTCCATTAAGCTTCCGTAAGCCCCCTCTTTACTTTCACCGTTAAAAACACAAAAAACATAACAAAAATATAAAAATCAAGATCTAAAAGAATATTTTTTTAAAAAAAATTGTGAAGCTCTCAGATCCACTAGGTTTATTGAAATTTTGTGGTAGTTCGGTCACTTTAGCTCCTTGCAAATCCAACAGCTTGAATCTAGCATGAAATAATTTTGAAACGAACAACTTAGATGGCAGGTCTTCGACTCCAAATACAAGCAAAGAGCAAACATGAGATACAATTATGTTGGTATTATGTTTGTTAAACTTTGTTGGATTGTCCGCCTCTTGGATTTTCTAGACATGCTTTTGTTGCAAAATTTTCATGTCTCAACTTGGAAACAATCACAAATGCGGCATTTCATGACCCTTGCATCAACAATTGTTATAGCTATTTGTATCAAGGTTCTATTAAGAAGTTAGAAACTAAATGCTAAACCCACAAAATTAATCAAAACTAAAAGCTAAACTCAGATTTTTTTAACATAAACCCAGAAATCTTGAACATAAACCAAAAATTAAACTCATTAATTTTGAACATAAACCCACAACTACTGCAAATTAAAATTAAAACCAAATCAAACACAACTCAAATTTCTTTCTCAATCTTTTCTATCCCCTAAACATTTTTGTTTGGATTGATAGGCTTGAGAATGTTCTTAAGAAAAGGAAGAATGTTCTTAAGCCAAAACTTCACAATTTTAAGAAATATACTTTTAGATCTTGATTTTTGTGTTTTTATTATGTTTTTGTATTTTTAACGGTGAAAGTAAAGATGTGGGTTGCGGAAGTTTAACGGAGTAAAACTCAGGTGGGCAAAGTGCTAACTTTTAAACTACAAGTAGACAACTTAAATTTCAGCCAAACCACAAGTGGATAAATTGTAATTAGCCCTATTATATATGACAATTAAATCTAATAATCCAAATTATAGAAAATTATTAATAGTTCAAAGAAAAAAATATGAATTATGACAAAAATATGAAAATGTTCATGTTTAAAATAAATAGTAAACATGGAACTAAAAATATTAATTTTGATCATTTTATTGTCATATATAATGACAATAAAAATACATATGGCCAACCATAATTAGTATGTAAAAAATTCATAGTCGATCCCAAAATTTTAAAAACCATGGAAAATAAACAATTATACCGTCAATAAGAATATTAGTGTTTGGTTTAGGTGAAATATTTTTGCACAAATATAATAATACATAAAGTGTTTAATATGTAAAGACTTTTGTGGTTGAATAAGAGATCTGAGTTAGAATTCTATTTACATAAAGAACCAATTGAATTCTTGGCTTAATGATAAAGAGAGGTTATCATAGAATGATTGCAAGTTGAAATTTTATCCTATATATCCCATAAAAGAAAATTAAAAAAAAAAAAAAAAATCTTTAGATAAATTGGTACGAAATCATTTTGATTTTGGCCACAATCAGTCCAGACATTCTTAGCGACAAATCCGCTTATTGCCTGTAGTGTTTATCTTGGTAGAGGTACTTGGTCTATGTTGATGCCACAGGCAAATGATACATGATAATTAACATGCATCACAATGTCAAAGTGATGGTTCTACCATTGTCTCCCCCTCCCCCCTCTTTAATGGTATTTATGGTGCACAAAGTAATAGATTTTGTCAAGTGATGTCTATTCAATATTCATACAAGATTGATTATGTTCAACCCAGATTTACAATTAACAATATTATTGGTATCAAACAGAAGAAGAACAAACCCAATAGACAAGGTTTTTTTTTACTAGAATAAATAAGGTCAATTAAGAACTTTGTCACGGGCTTCAAATCCAAATTCACCTTCATGGGAAGAGTCTGATATGCCATTGAACCAAGTCCAAAAGGTTTTTGACAAGTTACAAAAACTAAACTTAATTATATATAGTTAGATGATAATATATATACAGGATACACAGCAATTCAAGGTTATTTGATTTGGAGAATAATTAATAGTAGGCAATAAAGTATGTTGTTTAATTACTATTGATATTGTTATCTTTTGTTATAATAACTAACTATTTACCTTTTGGCTAGTGTCCACAAAGATCATTCCATCTGCATGGCCTAAAGGCTAAAAGTCCAAAGGACTGAGTCGCACACACAATGGAATTTCTCTTGGAGATGGAGGGTAAAACTGGTGACATATATTTGATTTGAATATGATGGAAATGTCGCACACACAATGGAATTTCTCTTGGAGATGGAGGGTAAAACTGGTGACATATATTTGATTTGAATATGATGGAAATATGAATATGATTAGCAATCAGCATCTACAATCGTGCTCCCCACGAAAGGTAGTTTGGTCTTTCCATAGCTGGCCTAGGAGCTCCAGCTATTAAATTTATTAATATTTTCCTTTTTTTTTTTCCTTAAAATTAAATTATGACTTCTAATTGAGAATGGTAAATAAAAGCTTGTTTGGTAAGAGATTTTTAGTAATGTTGTTGTTATTTTATGAAAATACATATGGATAAAAAAAAAAAGTGTGAATATGTGTGTAATATTGTTTAAACACTGAAAATTATTGTTTAAACAAAAGTAACAAACACCCCCTAAGTCTCTTGTTATCAAATAAAATAATTAAGATTTGAGGTTTGGTCTGATTATACAAAAAACTAATTAGTATCATCATAAAGCAGATGTTATAAGTTACAATTATATCGTAACTAAAATAAAATAAATAAATAAAAGGAAAATTGCAATTGACCATATGGCACCATTGGTCCATGTGGCTATAGTTATAACGACATTTACATCACCTCCATCACAAGCTTGGCTATCTTTGAAACATTAAAAGGTATAGGTTATTTTGGTCACCCACTGGTTTTGGCTGGTGGTGGGTTATATATATCATAAATGGTTGGTAATAGGTATCCAGTCTGCACAGGTTGGGGTGGCAACTAGTGATAATGGCAAAGGTTCATCACATGCTATATATATATGTGAGTATAAAGTGTGGAATGCTTTGTGTCTCCTTGATTCTAATCATCCAATCCAATCATCTTCTTTCTTAAGTGATGATGGCGTGAAATCACTAGTGAGCCGCACAGTCCACGCTCGCCGCAACTAACAACCTGCAAAGAAAAAGAAAGTGATCTCGTCGTGGGCACCGGTGTGGTGTCGACCAAATACCCTCCGACGATCAAGTTAGAATTGTTCTCCACTCTAGAGTGCTAGAGAGGGTGTTTTTTGCGTACCTTGATTTGCGAGAGTATTCAAGCTTTTATAGTAGAAGAAAGTCGGTTTTTCCTCCTTGGACTAGAAGTCGTTTCCTTGTAGGACTCTGAAATCCCAAATGTGATGGGCAAATATTTCCTTATAGGGCGAGTTTCTTCATTAAGGCGGATCATCTAGAATTGCCCTAGCGCGGACTTCCTGATTTTCTGGGATCCCTCAGATTTTAAACGTGCGTATCAAGCATTTTAAGCGAGGCTAAGCCTTGGGCCCCTGCTTAATGTCGGCCCATGATTAAGAATCCGTCAGGCCCAAATGTTGCACAAATTTTACCCATCAATTTAATGGACGGAGCATTAGGGTGACGGTTAGAAAAATTTGGGGGTTGACGATTAAGGTTCATAATGATGACGGTTCCAGGTGGATCAACCCATCAGCTGAAGATTCATAAAGTTGACGGTTTCATGAAGGGTACAATCTGTTGACGCGTGCTGACAGGTTGTCAACATTTATTGGGTATGCCACGTGTCAATCTCTGAATGGCCGTTGTATCGGATCGAAGCGTCGCTTCGTCTTCCGTGCATCTCCCATATATATAAAGCGCATCATTCTTCCATTTCTACTATTTTCAACCAGAAATCATTTGTCAGAGCGAAGTTGTCACCCTTGTCAGAGCACTCCGTCAAGGACGAGTATCCGCAGATTACACCAGCCGTCAACTATTCCTCTACCAAGTGTGGTAAGTATTTACTTTAATATCATAGTTAAGTTACATTTCCGTCCTTGCATTTTTGTTAGGCTTACTACACCCGTCAATACTTTCAAACCCGTCAGTCTTAGGTTTCATCGTCAATTGTAGGAAATGTCTAGTGCGTCAACTAACCAGTCGGTGGTTCGTGACGGGACGAAATACAAGGATGTATACCCGTCCGGTCATAAAGACCAAGAGAGTCCCGGCGAAGATAGGAGTCCGTCTGCCTCCTCTTCATCCTCAACAAATGAGGATATGGAGATAGTTGAAATAGAGTGTTCTGATGACGACGGGAATCAAGCACTGGAGTCTGTTGTAGGTGCTGATGGACTAAGGCAGTTCATGATGTTACCAGAGTGGACAGTGCATAGGTTCACATCTGTCATCAGGGAGAGACATTTCAGCACTTTTAGAACCAACTTCCAGATTTCGGACTACATTTCCATCCGTCTACCCTATGTGTCGGAGAAGTGTTACTATGAAGGGGTAGAAGGTGTTGGAGTATACGAGCAGGCGTTGAAGGCAGGACTTCAGTTCCCGCTCTCTACACTTCATAGGGAATTTTTGCACTATCTGGGGTTGTCCGTCACCCAGATATCTCCGAACGCCTGGAGGGTCTTCATAGCAATGGAGATTCTTTATGGTGCAATGTCGAATGGAGAAAGGAGACTGACGGTCCGTGAGTTTCTTCACTATTACCGTCCAGACGAGATTGCTGGATCAAGAGGGATGTACAGTTTTGCTAGTCGAAGCCCCTTGTTGAAGGTGATCTTTGAGACCCCAGACTCAAATAGAGACTGGAAGAGTCGTTACTTCTTCCTGGAGGGTGACAGATGGATGAACCGTCCAGGGGAGACGGAGTACATGCCTGTTGACACAACCTGGGGAGTGATAAATCAATCGTGTATGCACCCGTCTTATTTTCGGAATACTTTTCATACCCGTCCGTTTTTATGTGTATATCTTGATCGTCTTTCTCTGTAGGTAGACAGCGCTCGCAAGTTAGCCTTGAGGAATTTAGTTTCCTTGAAAAGATTTGCAGAAAAACTAAGCCGGAGGAAAGGACCTGGGCTAAGTTGGTGAATCCGAAGACCATACATTGGTACTGTGACGGTCCTGAGCCCACTTAAGAAGCTATTAGATACGACGAGCGAGTTCATAGATGTAAGCCCGTCGATTTTACTTTGCCATTTACTTAACTGTATTTAGTTTAATTTATCCGTCATTATTTGTAGAGATGGAAGACGCAAAAAGGAGAGCTTTGATTAAATCTCAAGCCGTCAAGAAGAAGGAATCCGGCGAGGTGGTACCAAAGGGGTCGGCTCCAGCCTCGAAGAGGAAGCCGACATCAAAATCTAACCGTTCGTTTAAACAACCCAAGATCTCTCTTGAACCAGTTGTTGGCTTGATGGCTGAAGGTGCCAAGACCGTCACCCCAGCTAAGCATGGGACAGGGAAAGGTTTTATGAAGGCCTCGGACTCCAAACAAGAGAGACCTCCTCCTCTTCTCCGTGACGACTCCAAGTTTGCATTGGAGAAGCTGTCGTCTATTATCACGGCGGAGGATTATGAGGACCTTGGAAACCACTCGACGGAGGCTATGGGAGAGACGGGCCTCTTTGCTGTTGCACAAGTAAGTTTTGCCCGTCCATTATGTTTGTTTTTTCTTTTTATTTATTTCGTGACGGGCTCTCTTTTCGTTTTGTAGTCGTTGGTCATGATGAAGGGATTATTGGATCGATGTCTCAATTGTGAGAATACTTTGGACCGGGTGCGTGCAAAGGCAGAACAAACGGAGGAAGAGCTTGGTCAGCTCCATAAATGGAAGTCCACTATGGAGAAGAAGCTGGGGCTCTCTGAGCAAGCAAGGAAAGAGCTGGAGCAGAAGACGGATGAGGCGTCTTCAGTCTTGGAGAAGAAGGAGAAGGAGATCCAAGCACTGAAGGAAGAGATCCGTCTTGCTAAAGAAGTAGCCGTCCAAGAGTACCGTGACTCAGATTCCTTGTTGAGCGAGCTGACGGACTCTTTTCTGCAAGGCTTTGACGACTCGCTTCGTCAGATCAAGAAGGTCTATCCTGAGCTAGATGTGTCAATGATCAAAGTTGACGACCAAGGCCAGACTTCTGCTATTCCCGTCGCTTCTGAAAATACGGAGGACCTCTTCACAGATGAAACAGCTCAGGGTGACAGAGAATCAGCCATGCCGAAGGAGGTTCCGAATGCCGACCCTAAAAAAGTAGATTGATTTCTTTGTAATTTTGTATTTTGAGGACGGTTTGTTCCTTTTTGTACATTTCGAGTGGTTTTATGGTAGACCTACCTGTCAATGCGCACTTTAAACTTTTATTTTTGCTCTATGTCAGCAATGTTTTCTTTAGATAATACGTTTATGCATATTCTTGTTGTTGATTGAGCATTTGCATCCGTAAGGATTTTTCCTATCCGTCTTTCTGTATGGGAATTGTTAATTTGGACAACTTACCTTTTGAAGGGTCCGTCCGATCTATGAACATGCGAATAGGTTGCATTGGTTTCTTGATCCGTCCACTTTGTTGAAAAGCTTTTATCTACCCTGGGCATCCGTTCACTTTGTGGTAGTTATCTCATTTTTAATTGGATCCGTCTATTTAGGTGGACTCATGGATATACTATCCGTCCACTTTGTGGTGGTTTTTACCTTCAGCATGGCCGTCCACTTTGTTGCGGTTATATCACCTTTTAAAGCATCGTCCATTTTATGAACTTGTAAAAATTTTCACCGTTTCGGAGATCCGTCCGTTTTGCGGACAGTTCTTTCATCGTCGTGATGATCCGTCCACTTAGTGGCGGTTACATAACTTTTAAAAATACCGTCCAATTTATGGACTTGTAAAAATTTACACCGATTCGGTGATCCGTCCGCTTTTCGGACAGTTCTTTTATCGTCGTGGTGATCCGTCCACTTTGTGGCGGTTATATCACCTTTTAAAAACACCGTCCAATTTATGGACTTGTAAAAATTCACCGTTTTGGTGATCCGTCCGCTTTTCAGACAGTTTTTTTTTTTTTATCGTCGTGGTGATCCGTCCACTTTGTGGCGGTTACATCACCTTTTAAAAACACCGTCCAATTTATGGACTTGTAAAAATTCACCGTTTTGGTGATCCGTCTGCTTTTCGGACAGTTTTTTTTATCGTCGTGATGATCCGTCCACTTTGTGGCGTTTACATCACCTTTTTTTAAAAAACACCATCCAATTTATGGACTTGTAAAAATTTTCACCGTTTCGGTGATCCGTCCACTTTCCGGACAGTTCTTTGTAGCATATCCACATCCATGAAAAAATTAAATTGTCTGTGAATATTTAAATAAATGAATAAAAAAAAAAAAAAACCAAGTGCCTGCCCCCTTAGGCTTAAAAAGGCACAAAAAAGATTGTATCAAAAGTTGGAGAAAACGTAGTAAAAGTTAACAGAAAAATAAATAATTGAAAATCTTTCTCATATTCTTCTTCTTTCTACGGGTAGTACTTCCGAAGATGCTCTGAGTTCCATGGGTGCTGTAGCTTTCGTCCATCCAATGTCTCAAGGTGGTAGGTGCCTTTCCTTCGCCATGACGTGATTCTGTAGGGTCCTTCCCAGTTGGGGCCGAGTTTTCCTTGTGAGGAATCTCTGGCGGCGCCCATTACCTTCCGCAACACTAGGTCCCCGACCCTGAAGTCCCTATGCCTTACTTTGCTGTTGTAGTGTCTCGCCATGAGATTCTGATAGCGCGCTAGCCTTTGCTCAGCCGTCGATCTGACTTCGTCCAGTAGATCAAGTTGGAGGCGCATAGCTTCTTTGTTTACATCTTCGTCGTAGCTCTCCACCCGGTAGCTGGTGACCCCCACTTCTGCAGGGATGACAGCTTCTGTCCCATACGCAAGTCGGAAAGGTGTTTCTCCAGTGGGTGTTCTTGCTGTGGTCCGGTATGCCCATAGGACACTAGGTAGTTCGTCTGGCCATATGCCTTTTGCTCCTTCAAGACGGGTCTTGATTATCTTGAGTAGGGACCGGTTTGTGACCTCTACCTGCCCGTTTGCCTGTGGGTGTGCGGGTGACAAGTAATGATTCCTGATCCCTAGTTCTGCGCAGAAGTCTCGGAAAGCATTGTTGTCGAACTGTTTGCCGTTGTCAGAGACCAATACCCTGGGTATCCCGTACCTGCATATGATGTTTCTCCAGACAAAACTTCGAATGTTTTTCTCCGTGATGGTGGCTAAGGCTTCCGTCTCGACCCACTTGGTGAAGTAGTCTATGCCGACGACCAAGAATTTTAACTGCCTGACTGCTGTAGGAAAGGGGCCCATAATGTTAAGTCCCCATTGCGTAAACGGCCAGGGTGCCGTCATAGGTGTCAGCTCTTCGGACGGCTGCCTGATGAAATTGCTGAACCTCTGGCATTTGTCGCAAGATTGGACACAGGCTTGCGCATCCTTCATCATTGTAGGCCAGTAGTACCCTGCACGGATCAGTTTATGTACCAATGATCGCGCCCCCGAGTGGTTTCCGCAGATACCCTCGTGCACCTCTCTCATTACATAATTCGCCTCTTCTTTGCACAAACACCTTAGGTATGGTCGAGAAAAACCTCTTTTATATAAGATGTCTTTTATCAGCACGAACCATTATGCCTAGACCTTCAATTTTCTGGCGGCACCTTTCTCATCCGGTAACATCCCGGCCTTTAGGTAGGCGATTAATGGCGTAGTCCAGTCACACTCAGAGTCCTCAACCTGCATGCTTGTTTCGTTATCGATTAATGAGGATGTTTGCACGAACGACAATACCTGTTCGGGGACTACTACGAACTCGGCTGATGCAGACTTTACTAGTTGGTCAGCCCACCCATTCTCTTCCCTCGGGATTTGAACGAATTCGACTTCAATGCTATTGATCTGGTACTTCACTTCTTCTAAATATTTCTTCATTCTATCGTTTTTGCACTCGTAGTCGCCATTGATCTGACTTGTTACTACTTGCGAATCGCAATGGACAATTACGTTCTCCGCTCCCGCAGCCTTTGCAAGGTCTAGTCCTGCTATCAAGGCCTCATACTCTGCCTCGTTGTTGGTTATTGGAAAATCCAGGCGGATCATGCATCGTATCGTGTCTCCCCGCGGAGTTTGTATTACGACCCCAGCTCCTCCGGCTCGCCTGTTTGACGACCCGTCAGTATAGATTTTCCACTGTTCCTTTACTTCTTCCAATTGGTCCTCCCCGAGTGTAAATTCGGCAATGAAGTCAGCTACTGCCTGTCCTTTCATGGCCGTCCGTGGGCGGTACTGAATGTCGAACTCGCTTAGCTCTATTGCCCACAAGGCCATTCTTCCTGCTACTTCCGGGCTGTTCATAGCTTTCCTTAGTGGCTTGTCTATTAAGACAATGATTGTGTGTGCCTGGAAGTACGGCTTAAGTCTTCGCGCAGCTATTACTAATGCAAAAGCCCACTTCTCCATCTGGGGGTACCTCTCCTCTGCACCACGGAGTGCACGGCTGGTAAAATAGATAGGTTTTTGTATCCCTTCCTCCTCCCTTACTAAAGCTGCACTTACTGCGGCATGCGAGACTGCTAAGTAAAGGTAGAGTTCTTCACCTTGCACGGAAGGACTGAGTAATGGAGGAGATGAGAGATACGTCTTTAAGTCGTTGAAGGCCGCTTGGCATTCATCTGTCCACTCAAATGACTTTCTTAAGGTTCGGAAGAATGGTAAGCACCTGTCTGTCGCCCTTGAGACGAATCTGTTTAGGGCCGCAATCTTTCCATTTAAACTCTGGACTTCTTTGACCGTCCTCGGGGGTTCTAACTCCATTATGGCTCTTACCTTCTCCGGGTTGACTTCTATTCCTCTCTGGGACACCATAAAACCCAGGAACTTTCCTGCCGTGACCCCGAACGCACACTTGCTCGGGTTTAGCTTCATGTTGAACTACCGAAGTGTGTCGAACGTTTCTCGGAGGTCGTCTAGATGATCTTTTTCGCGCAGGCTTTTGACTAACATGTCGTCAACGTAAACCTGAACGTTCCTGCCTATCTGACGTGCAAACATCTTGTTCATTAGCCTCTGGTACGTTGCTCCGGCGTTCTTGAGTCCGAAAGGCATTACCTTGTAGCAGAATAATCCCTGGCTGGTGATGAAGGAGGTTTTTTCTTGATCAGATACATCCATCCGGATCTGGTTGTAGCCCGAGAAAGCGTCCATGAAGCTTAGGAGCTGATGTCTTGCAGTTGAATCCACCAGGGTATCTATCCGTGGGAGCGGGTAGCTGTCTTTGGGGCAAGCTCTGTTGAGGTCCGTGAAGTCTACACACATCCGCCAATTCCCGTTTGCCTTCTTCACCATAACGACGTTCGCCAGCCAGTCAGGATAGTATACTTCTCTGATGAAACCTGCCCCTAGTAACTTCTGAACTTCCTCGACTATGGCCTTATCCCGCTCCTGGGCGAAGGCTCGTTTCTTTTGCCGGACTGGAGGAAAAGAGGGTGACACATTCAACCTGTGGACCATGATTGACGGGTCAATACCCGGCATGTCTTCATGGTTCCATGCGAAGACGTCTTGGTTACTTCTTAGGAAAGTGGTGATCGTCTGTCGCACCGGCCAACTGGCTAGCGTGCCGATTTTGGTCATCCGTTCAGGCCGTGCGTCATCCAGTCTTACTTCTTCTAGCTCTTCAACTGGGTCTGCCGTTACTTTCTGTTTCCCGATACACATCGTCTGCTGTTGATCCTCCATTTCTATCATGGCAATATAGCACTCTCGGGCAGCGACTTGATTTCCCCGTAGCTCTCCTACCCCGTACTCCGTCGGGAATTTAATCATTAGGTGGTACGTCGAAGTTACCGCCTTCCAGGAATTGAGAGTTGGTCGACCGAGGATAGCGTTGTAGGCGGACGAGCAGTCGACCACGAGAAATGTTACTTCCTTGGTGATTTGCTGAGGATAGTCACCTGCTGTCACTGTTACAGTTATTGCGCCCAAAGGGAATATCTTTGCGCCCCCAAATCCTACGAGTGGGGCGTTCGTTGGGGACAATAGTTCCCTGTCAATTCTTATCTGTTGGAACGCTGGATAGTACAGGATGTCCGCTGAGCTGCCGTTGTCGACGAGTACCCGATGCATATTATAATCACCAATCTGTAGGCTGACCACCAGTGCATCGTCATGAGGATGGTGGAGTCTCCGAGCATCATCCTCTGAAAAGTGTACGACGGGGTTACCTATTCGTGGCATCTTCGGTATGGATCCTGTGAGTTGGATGCTATGAACTGTCCTAAGGTAGGTTTTGCGGGCTTTTTTGGAAGACCCGGCTGCAACTGTGCCCCCTATTATCATCGGAATGTCCCCTATTAGTGGTCTGGGGCGCTCGTTCTCCCGTCATGGGGTCTGCTCTTCCGGTTTGTCGGTCTTTTCCCTGCTAACGAACCTTTGTAACTTTCCCTGTCTGATCAGTGCCTCAATCTGCTGCTTCAGGTCGTAGCAGTTGGCAGTGTCATGCCCGTGGTCCCGGTGAAAGCGACAATACTTGTCCCTCGGTCGTTTGTTGGGATCTCCTTTCAACTTCCCTGGGAATGTCAATGCTCCTTTATCTTTGATTTGCATCAGTACTTGGTCGATTGGGGCGGTTAATGGGGTGAAATTGGTGAATCTTCCTATGGGGGGTCTGAAGCGCCTGTCATCACGCTGATCCCCGGTTCTAGCGACCTTTCGCCCCCTATCTTGTCGCATATCCTCCTGCCTCTCCCTCTTCTTAGGTTTCTCTTCGCGGGCCAACAGTGCGTCTTCTGTATTCATATACTTGGTAGCCCTATAGAGTACATCCGCCATGGTCTTCGGGTCGTTCTTGTACAAGGAAAACAAGAACTTCCCCTTCCTCAACCCGCTTGTAAATGCGGCTACCAGTATCTTATCATCCGCTTCGTCGATCGAAAGGGCTTCTTTGTTGAAGCAGGTTATGTAGGCTCGCAACGTCTCGTCTTCTCGTTGCTTGATGCTCATCAAGCACGCGGTGGACCTCTTGTACCGATGTCCGCCAATGAAGTGGGAGGTGAACTGGGCGCTCAACTCCTTGAAAGTATTGATGGAATTCGGTGTCAGTCTACCGAACCAAACCCTCGCAGGTCCCTTCAGTGTGGTTGGGAACACTCTGCACATGATCTCGTCAGGTACCCCCTAAAGGTGCATCAGGGTCTTGAAGGTCTCTAGATGATCAAGGGGGTCTTTGACCCCGTCGTAACTTTCGATCTGAGGCATTCGAAACTTCGGTGGCAGGGGGGATGAGTTGACGGACGTAGTGAATGGTGAGTTGGTCCTGTTCACTAAATCGTCGAGGTCGGAGGATACCCGCCCCTTCAGGGCGTTCATCATGACCTCCATCTGCTCCTTCATCGCCTGCATCTTCACTATGATAGGTGGGGGAGCAAGATCCGTGAGAGACAGAAGGCTCTCGTTTTGCCGCTCCTGTCGGCTTGGGATGTTGTTGTCCTCTGGATTCTCCCACTCCCTTCGCTCGGCACTATCACCTTCCTGGTTTCGTTCTTGAGGGTTAGGTCCTACATCCCTTTGTTGTAGCTGTTCCTCCAAATCATGATTCTGCTTTGTGAGTCGTTCGACCACCGTCATGAGGGTCTGGACCTGCCTTTCCAGTGCGGTAGATCTTGGCAGTTCGTCTCCTTGGGCGTTACTGGTGGTGGCCATTGAACGAGTGAGTACCATGCAACTCTTATGTCCGGGAGGCGATAATCCTTTTCGCGTTCCTCACAGACGGTGCCAACTGATGATGGCGTGAAATCACCAGTGAGCCGCACAGTCCACGCTCGCCGCAACTAACAACCTGCAAAGAAAAAGAAAGTGATCTCGTCATGGGCACCGGTGTGGTGTCGACCAAATACCCTCCGACAATCAAGTTAGAATTGTTCTCCACTCTAGAGTGCTAGAGAGGGTGTTTTTTGCGTACCTTGATTTGCGAGAGTATTCAAGCATTTATAGTAGAAGAAAGTCGGTTTTTCCTCCTTGGACTAGAAGTCGTTTCCTTGTAGGACTCTGAAATCCCAAACGTGATGGGCAAATATTTCCTTATAGGGCGAGTTTCTTCATTAAGGCGGATCATCTAGAATTGCCCTAGCGCGGACTTCCTGATTTTCTGGGATCCCTTGGATTTTAAACGTGCGTATCAAGCATTTTAAGCGAGGCTAAGCCTTGGGCCCCTGCTTAATGTCGGCCCATGATTAAGAATCCGTCAGGCCCAAATGTTGCACAAATTTTTACCCATCATTAAGGTTTACTCTTTGCTCTCAATCAGATGGCAGCCATTATCTGATAAATTTTTAATTAGTTTAAAGTTAGGAACTTTTACATGTTGTAGCTTGTAAGAAGTAAGTAGCAAATGATTCCTCTAAACCTGTGGTGTGCATTATTCCTTTATTGTTTTATATTTTTTATTTGTCTCAATTTACATGTTTTGATTTATTTTATGAGACATTGCAAAATATATGTAAGTTCTTACTTGTATAGTTTAATAAATTACCTCTACTTTTTTTAGAAAGTAAATAAGATTTTTATTAAAGTTGGACCTCATCATGAATGTGAGAGGAAAAAACACTACCATTTTTCGTACTCTAAGAGTACCTAAGAATTACTCTGTCCTTAAAATAATTGTACTATAAAATAATTCTATAGAAGTTTTAGAAATATATATTTTTACTTAAAAAAAATTGTATTATTTCATTTTTTTTTTTTTTTGAGAATTGTATTATTTCAAACTATATTTTTTGGGCGTATATGCCATACAGTAACTATACGTTAATACACAGATTTTACTCTTTTTTTTTTTTTCTCTCTCTCTCTCTCTATAGGACACTGATTTTACCTTTTTTTTTTTTTTTTTAAGAATCGACACTGATTTTACCTTGGTACGTACAAATGGCAAAATATAACATTGCGGTCCTACAAAGTTTCGAATTATTGTATGCATGTTATGAATAATCTTAAGGTTAATTGGCATTGATCTTAAAAAAAAAAGGTTAATTGGCATTTCTTTTTAATTGGAGGAGCATGTTTTAGTGGGTGAATCCCCTCCATAACTTACCTAGTAAAATAAATCATGGTCTTCACGCTATAGTTACAAATCAATCGATACAATTTGTTAATATAAATTTAAACTTTTCTGAAGGCATCTTTGAACTCATTTTGATCATGTAACAAATGTCAAAAGCAAGAAGGAAAAATTATTCAACAGACTATGGTATTATAACACATTCGTCATCTTCTGAAAAAAGAAAAAGAAAAAAAAAAGATGTTTACTTAAGCCCACCATTAACTCTTATACTATAGATCTTATGTGCCTTAAATATCATATAAACGGGTGTGAGAGTGCCTTTTTTGTGACACTCAGGCCCAAGGATCCCAGGTCGAATGGTTTGTGGTTTGATGGACCGGGCTTTGATTCACCACAGCTAATAGGCTGTTTAAGAATCAAGTAGTGTACAGGGCATGTTTCCTACAATACATGTAAACTGACAAGCAGGGATATTTGTATTGAAAGACAAATCAAAAACAACAAGGTAAATGCAGAGATCAAAATAACAAAAGCACAAAACAACGTTATAAAGATCCTTAAATCAGTGAGAAATGTTTCATTGAAATTTTCTTTGTTATGGTTACAGTACGCTCACTAAGACATGATACAAGGTTCAAGTAAGCTCAAAAATTACAATCTTGAATGGCTATTCCAACCTTCAAGACTTGCAAAGTTTGATTTTTTTTTTTAATTCGAGTATGTGCAACAGTAGCTTTTATAGGGTACCGGGAAGTAATGTTACTAACTTTCCCTGAGTTTTCTCTTCTTTACAGAATTTCATCAATAGTTTTTCACTCCTCCAATCTCTGCCTTCTTCGTAACCTTTCCCTCCCTTTTATAGTGATATTTTGGAGTCCCAAGGGAACCATTGGTTCCCCTGTTTTGTCCTCTGGTTAACAGGGCATGTACCGTACCCATCACTCAGCAGGTTCTATCCCCTGTTTTTCATCCTTCCCTTCTTTTCAGCTTCGATTTCTTTGAAAGTCCATGGCTGGTTACCTATTTCGAGATATGCTGAGGTCACGCCTTTCTTGATCCCACCGTTTGGCAGTTCTTCCTTTTTGCATTTTTTCCTAGCCGGGAAGAATCCCATTCTGCCGGTTTGAAAGTCATCCGTTGCCATTCCCTTTTTCGTTCTTCTCCATTCTGGTTCCCCGAGGCGCTTCCCACTTGCACCATGAGAGGTCACTGATTCTTTCTTTTTTTCTTGCTGGGTCGTTTGGCGCTTGTGGCTTCTACTCTGTTTCTTATTTTTCTTTTTGTCCTTTTCTTTCGAACTGTCTTAATCTTTCTTTGACTTTGCTTATGCGCCTAGGAGGATCCGCGCCTCTTGGTGGTCGCTCAGGATCCTGGCTGTTTTTCTTCAATCTCTTGACGTGGGCTTCTCTTCCTTCTTGATGCTTCTTTTAGGCTTCAAGCCTCTTGGGCCTGCCACTCCTTCTCTTTCGTGGTCCCCTTGCACCTGCTTCCTTGGGCTTGGCTTATTTTCTTTTGGGCTTGGCTCACTTCTTTAGGCTTGGGCACTATGATCTTTTTTAGACCTCAACATTTAGCCCCCCGAGCTCATGGGTTGCTTGAAGCCCACGCGTGAGTAATTCAGGGTTCCTTAGATTTTGTAGGATCTTCTTTTAATTACCCCTGGATTCCCTTCTTTCTTACTCAGGATCCTGGCCTTTCTTGCTGCTTTTTTTTTTTTTGGTCATCTTAGTCTTTTGCTGTGTGTCGTGTTCTTTCATTTTACAATTTTCTCTTTGCACAGGACGTGGCAGTTGAGTATTTGGAGTAAAATTTCTTTTACCCACCTTTCTCGTTCCCCGTAACTTCCATTAATAACTGCTAATTAATCTCTTCTTCAAAATTAAATTTTTTGGCAACTGGCGCGTCTTTCCATACACTGTCTTCTTCAACTGCTCTTTGCGCTTTTATTGTGGCCGCTTCACATTATCACTTTGCTTCTCTGAGTCTTTCATTCTTGGGTCTCTTTTCTCTCTTATCAGACAGTTTGTTATTCCTGTCTTCCCTTTTTCGTTCTTTCAATCCCCTTTTCTTCTCATTATTCTCATTGTTCCAATGGCTTCTTCTTCTTCTCAAAAAAGAAGAGAGCGCACCCCAAGCCCTTCTGAGGGCGAAGGTTCTTCTAGTTCTGCTCTGAGTGAGTCTCACGAAGTCATTGAGCATCCGGCCTTTCCTTTACGAGACCCCTGGTACTCTCCCAGTCTATTTTTTCCTCAGGTATCTCATGGCGAGGCTCCTCCGTCTCCTCATGCCTGGATGTTTTCTGACCAGGCGGGTTTTGCTGGTTCCGCCCAGGTTCCAAACCCTAGAGAGATTTTTGACCTTCAGATTAGACAAGGAATTCGAGAGGCGGTACCTATCTTTTTCGATTTTGTTCCTGGGAAAATCCAAGGTTGGCCCATCTGGGTAGATAAGGAACTATCTGATGCGGAGTTTGTGGGTAGCCTAGAGCGCGCTGGTATCCTAAAAATGGTGGCAATTTCCAGAAATCTCGAGGGTTTTAGAGACGCCAAAGGGCTCAGGCATCTGGTACGCCGTTGGTGGCCTTCTCTTCATACTTTTTTCTTTTCTGTTGGTGAGTTGATGATTACCCTGGAGGATGTGGTTAATAACTTCCTTCTCCCAGTATTTGGTGATGAGAGTCCTTTTGATATCAGCCTTTCTGAAGAGGATCTTGCGGTGGAAGATAAACTGTTTAGCCATTTCGGTGGTTGCACTGCCTCTCCCGGTGGTAAGCCGACCAGAATGGGGAGATGGGTAATAACCCGTTCCCATGAGAAAAATAAAGAAGTTAGGTGGGCTGATTTCTTAGCATTCTGGCTTAGCAAATTTTTGTTCAGTGAGTTCCCTGGGTATGGGGTTAAATCTTCCTTCTTTTCGTTAGCGATCAAGTTAGCTCGAGATACTCAATACCCTTTAGCCCCTCTGTTTTTGGGCCATGTTTATTCTCAATTTGATTAGCTTCATGGCGATGAGGCCGAGGGTGATTCTTGTTATGTGATTACTTCGTTTCTTCACTGTGCTATTCTTCAAATTTTCATGTGGGACCGTTCTTCAGCCACTTTGGCTAAGTGTAGGAATTTGAAGTTTGTAAAGAATAAATTCCAAGGATCCCCTGATATAGTGAAGGGTCTTTGTGGTAATTTGACTGATGCTTTCCCTATTATCTTTTGTTGGATCAATTTGAAAGGGGGTGGCCTCAACCTTGTTGAGTTATTTGATCAAGCAGAAAATTTATGTTGGAGATCTCCTCGTGAGTTTGGTCCTGGCTTTGCGTGCGACTTTGTGTTGTCTTCCTTTTTATCTTCTACAGGTAATACTTTTGATCTACGTCGTGGTGATGAGGGCAGTCTGGCTTATCTTGCTTGCATTAGCCCCTCTTGGCTTCCTGTGCCTTCTTTGAGTGGTCCAAGATATACCCATTATTCAGCACACCGGGTGCTCCGGCAGTTTGGTTTTGACCAGGACATTCCACCAATTTTTAAGGATATAGTGTTGTCCCTTCCTTCTTTGGATCCTTTCTTGAGGCTGCAGGCCTTCTCTTATTGGTCACGGAGAAGCCCTCAGTTTGCAATGCCTAACTCTCAAAGATGAGTTTTTGCTTCTAACGGTTATGCTGGTTACTGGAGAAGAATACAAAAGTCTTTTGTTGATTATGTTGGCTCTAGTTCAGTTCGGGAAACCCCTAGTCTTAGTATTGCCTCTGCTCCGACATCCAATAGACGTTTATCCCTACCTACTGCTGGGATTGTTTCTGCTGCCGTAAGTAGCAAGACTAGGTTTGCAGAATGGCATGCCTCCAGGGGAGGTTGGGTGACATATGCACAAGATTTTCCTGGAACTTGGTTGGGTTGCGGTCTTATTATTGGTACTTCCCCCGGAGTACCTATTAAGAAAGGTGCAGTGGAGACAATAGGTGCTGCTACCGCTTCAAGTAAAGGCAAGGATGTTAGGCCGAAAAAGATGAAAACAGTTGATGTTAAGGAAAGTACAGAAGGTGTGAAGACTGGTCCTGGGGCAAAAAGGAGAAAAACTGGGAAATCCCAGACACATTTGGTATCCCAGGAAGACAAGGAAGTCGGGTAACCTTTGGCTTCAAGGACCCGGAAGAAGACCAAGGTAGAGTCTTCTTTTTCCCAAGTTCCTGTGACTTCTTCAGTCCATGGTCCTTTAGGATCCTCTGATTTTGTATCCCAGCCCCCCTTAGGACCCTCTGGGCGTACTCGTAGTAAGCAAAAGACCTCCAAAGAATCTGTAGGGAGAGAGAGAAGGGCAAGACCTCTTTCCTTCTTCTCTCTTTTTCATTTGTTCATATTGTTGCAGTTACTTCCTCTTTTTTAGCTAACGAGTGATTGTTTCCTTTGCAGTCCAAACGCAAGTCGGACTTCAAGAAGGGCAAAAGTCAATCGTCTGGTGACGATGTGGTATGGGTTTCCCTTGTTCATGCTTCTCCGTTTGCTCTGGTACTGTGTTGTCTGTATCACCCCGTTGTCTTCACTTATTACTGTTTGCTTTTTCCTTTCTTTTCTCTTTAGGTGGAGGTGTCCCCTCCTATGACCGGCAAAGTTCTGGAAGAAGAAACTGTTACAACCCTTTCTATTGAATTTCCCATTATGGAGGAGGAGCCCCCTAGTGGTGGTCTGGCTGAGGAGACTGGGCAACCGATGCAGGGTGCCCAAACTTCTCAGGATCCCGAAGCTTCCAAGATCCCTGCATCTCACAGTCCTCAGCTTGAGCGCACTCCCAGTCCCATCAGAATCGTGTTTCCTCAAACATTGTCAGGTAAAGAGACTTTGGGAGGCACACCTTTATTCAAACAAACAAGTGAGCCGTATTTCCCTTTAAAATAGTGTTTCATCTCTATTTCTCTTTGTTCCCCTTTTTTTCTTTTTTTTGAGTTTCTTCTTTCCTTTCTCCTTTTAGGTCAAGCCAGTGTGAGGTCTCTCCCAGTGTTTCCTTCTCCTTGGAATCAGAAAACTTGGAAGGTGAGTGTAGATTATTCCCACTGTATTTCCTTTTTCTTTCTTTCTTTCTTTCCCTATACCCTTTTCTTTTTCTTCTTCCATGGCAAAGCCCCCTACATCTCTTCCTTCTTTAGCCGTTTCGCCACAGGTTCTTCACCCTTTCTTCAACTTGCTTTATGTCCTTTCCCAAAATCTTCGAAGAAATTAGAGGAGAAGGAGGAAGAGGCCCCGCCTCAAGAAGCTGGTATTGGTTTGCTCTTCTTTTCTTTTCTTTTCTTTTTTGTCACTCCTCCCCTTTTCTTTTCTTTTTAAGACTAAATTTGTTCTCCCTTTCTCTTTTCTTTTGTGAATGTTGACACAGGCATTAGAGATTCTGAGCTTGCTATTCTTGAGGGAGTTGTGAGATCTGTTCAAATTGCTAATCTTCAGACAAAACCAAAGGCTGCAAGTTTTCCAGTTTCTGTAGGCGGGGACACAGTAATGAGGGATGCTCCAGGAGTGGCTACTCCAGATCTTGATTCAAGGCTTTCCTCCTTCTTAGCTCATTTTGATCTTATGGAATTCAACAGCCTTCTCGCCAGCCACTTCTACTCTTTTGGGTCTTCTTATGGCAGCTTCCTACATTTCTCCGTGGCTGTTGAAGGCCTGCCGCTGTTAGAAAGTTTGCTCAAGAGTCATGGAGATTTCACCAGCGGTTTTAGGGGAGGCGTTTTTCTAGGTAATATTTTGATGAAGTTGCTATGTGCTGTGCTGGTTTCGTTGAGGGATTCTTCTGTGGACTCTTTATCTGAAGAAAAGCTTTTGGAATGGAGAGGGTCGGTCCAAGACCTTCTAGAGGCCAAGTTCAATTTGTCTTTTTTGCTGGATCATTTGCGCCTATTGGCCCACATGCTGTTTCAGAGGCAAACCTCCAGGAGCATAGATGTTGAGATTGTTGTTGCTGAGGAAATTTTGGCTCGTGCTCACAAAGCTTTGCAGGATTTGAAGGTCAAAAGGCAGAGGATTCTTTCTTCTTCAACTATGCCTGTCATTCCTCCAAATGGCTCCTTGTTGGCCGGCCTCATTTCTTAACTTTTTCTTCTCCCTTTTTAGATCTGTATAAACAATTTGGGGTTGTATAAGTTTCTATTTTTTTTAACACTGCTCTCTTTTTTCTTAGCTCTATGTTTGTGTTTCAAGACTGCTTTTAATTTCTTTCAATTTTCTCTTCGATACATTGCCCCTTTTTTTTATACATGGTTTTTCTATTTTCTTTCCTGAGTCCTAGACCATGGTTCCTACAAGCTTCACTGTAGGTCCTGGACCAGGTACTTGGTGGTTACTTTGCCGTGCAGGTACTGAACTGGGTACACTGGGTATCTTTTTTTTTTTTTTTTTGTATATATATTTTTTAGATACGGTCCAAGTTCGTGAACTTGACAGGTTCCCCTTTTTGCCAAGTGCTAGGCTAGGTATCTTGGGAATTTTACTTTTGCCTGTGATCCTAGACCTATGCACTTGAAACTGTCTATGGGGTATTTGGAATCATCTGTGAGGTGGATCCTGGGCCATGTGTAAAAGGGTATTATATACCTTTTTTTTTTTTTACTCAGATATCCTCTCTTAATTCTGTCCAAACCTGGACTTTGCAGTATTTAAAACTCAAATATTGAAGAAAAAGGAACTTCATTAAAATATGGTCATCATTTAAGAAACATAGAGAAATCATTTAATATAGTGCTGACCACAGAATGTCAATCTACCATAGGTTCCTGAACAAAATCATTTAGACAAGAATTCATGACAAAAGCTAAGAAAACGATAAGAGAAAAACAAAAACACTTAGCAGGTTGTGAAGCTGGCAAAAGGATCTTAACGTGCTGAGATCCCTTCTTCCTTATGCATAGTATTGTTTCAGCCATTTCCCGTTTATGGGTTCTGTCAGGACTGTCCCATCTTCTTTTGTAAGGTAGTAATACCCACTTTCATGAGCTGCCCTGATGATGTAGGGTCCTTCCCATTTTGGGGTGAATTTGGAGGGTCCCGGTAGGTTTCTCCTTATGTGCTTCGCCATCCTTAGTACCAATTGCCCTTCAGTGAAAGTCCTTAGGCGTACTGCTTGTGCATATGCTCTAGTCATTCTTTGCTGGTACCTCTGGCTTCTTTTCTTGGCTAGTTCTCTTTCTTCTTCTACCCCTTCCAGATCTGCCAGTCTTCTTTCATTGTTTGCATCCTCATTTTCTTCTTGGCTTTCTTCAAGGACTACCTTTGGAGTATGAATAACTAGTTCCACAGGGCTGATAGCTTCTATTCCATAGACTAGGGAAAATGGGGAGAATCCTGTGGCTGTCTTTACAGAGCTCCTACATGCCCAAAGTACATCTGCCAAATGATCACTCCATTTCCCCCCATATTCATGCTTCATCTTCTTAAGGATCTTCAACATCACCCTATTGGTGGCCTCAGCTTGGCCGTTTCCTTGTGGGTAGTATGGGGTAGACCTCCCATGTTTGATGTGATATGCCTCAGTTAACCTTTTCATGTCTTTATTTATGAATGGGGTCCCGTTGTCACTGATCAATCTTTTGGGGATCCCGAACCTTGTAATGATGTGGTCTCAAATAAAATTTGCTACGGTTGCTCTAGTGGCTTTTTTCAAAGGGATGACCTCTACCCATTTTGTAAAGTACTCGGTGACTGCCAAGATCCATATGTAACCGTTGGATGGAGGGTTTATAGGCCCTATGAGATCGAGCCCCCAAATGTGAAAAGGCCATGGTGTCGTCATATCCTGTCAAACATTTGGGTGAGTGTGAATTGCATCTCCTAGGACTTGGCAAGCGTGGCATGTTTTGACTAGCTCCTTAAAGTCCCTTTTCATTGTTGGCCAGTAGTATCCCAACAATAATAATTGCTTGTAGAGCCTTCTTTTTCCCGGGTGACTTCCACAATCACCAGAATGAACTTCCCTGACTACTTCTCTAGCTTCTTTTGGCCCTAGGCACCTTAGGGGATCCCCACTGTATCCCTTTTTGAATAAGATACCGTTCTGCAGGAAATACCTGTCTGCAAGTTTCTTAAGCCGGTGGGTTAGTGTCCTGTCAGTTGACAGGATCCCTTGAGCCAGGTATTCTATGAATGGAACTCGCCAGTCTTCTGCAACAAACACATCATAGCTTTCTTCCTTATCTATTGCCAGCCGACACTTCTAACATTTTTCCTGTATAATTGCTGCCTCCTTGTTCATATTTGGCCAGTAATACCCCATGCATCGCATCCTTCTATATAGGCTGATCTTTTTTGCAATTCCACAGGCTTGGGTATGTAATTCTTCTAGCTTCAGCTTTCCTTCCTTCTCGTTGATACACCTGGACAAGATTCCATCTGGCAACCTTCTATACAATTCCCCTTCTATCTGAGTGTAATCTTTTAGCTCTTTGATGTTCCCTCCGAGTCCTGCCTTTTTCATATTTTCTTTGACTTCGCTCCTCCAATCCCACTATTTGGACTCTCTGGGGTACATCTCTTGGAGGATCCTTATAATAGAATGTTCCTGCCTTCCTATTTTTATCAGCGTGTCCCTTCCTTTGAATGGTATTTGGGACCCCAGAGTGGCGAGCGTATCAGCAAACCTGTTTTCACTTCTTTGAGTGTACTCTATGCTAAAGGTCTGGAATTCCAACTCCAGCCTTTGTGCCCAAGTTCTGTAGGCTGCTAAATTTTGTTCCCATAACGCAAAGTCACCTTTCACTTGGGAAATTACAAGATTAGAGTCTCCCAACACTCTCATATGCTTTACTCCTATACTGAGTGCTATGGTCAGCCCGGTTAAGTACGCCTCATATTCAGCTGTGTTATTAGAGCACGAGAAACCAAGCTTGAAAGACAAGGGTATGGTGTTCCCATTCTCACAGCTTAGTACGATTCCTACCCCATTTGAAGTTGTCATAGCTGACCCGTCGAACCTCATGGTCCATTTCTTTCCTGGGATCTCTGTTACTACCACCTCACCAGGGATTTCTTCACTCAGCGGACCTTCCTCCTTTCCCGGGAACTGAGCCAGTTGATCTGCTATAGCTTGGCTTTTGACAGCTTTGGGAGTTCTAATACTTATGTCATATTGAGAAAGCAAGACTAGACATAATGCTATTCTTCCCGTGAGAAGGGGCTGGTGTAGGAGTGCCTTTATGGGGTGGGACTTGGTCACCAAAAGGATTTGGTGAGCTAAGAAGTACATTTTTAGCCTTTGGGACGCGTAGATGATTACTAGGCAGGCTTTCTCTATTCTGGGGTACCTGGTCTCGGTGTTCTTGAATGTCCTGCTTACGTAGTAAACAGGCTGCTTATTCCCCTAATTATCTTCCTGTGCCAGCAAAGCTCCTATTGCCTGGGAATTTGATGCCAAGTATAACAACAGAGGTCGCCCACGTGTTGGTGCCTGAAGGGTGGGCAAATGATTCATGATATACTGAATTCTTTGGAAAGCCTCTTGTTGTTCCGTTCCCCAAGTAAACTCAATTCCCTTTTTCAACAGTTTGGATAAACCTGTCGTAACTGAGGCCAACCCAGGCACAAATCTCCTAATATAGGAGACTCTTCCCAGGAAGCTTTTGAGCTCCCTCACAGTAGTTGGTCTTCTCATCGTGGTGATGGTTGTGGCCTTGGCTGGATCTACACTTATGCCTTTGCTATGTACCAGGAACCCAAGGAACTTTCCAGCAGACACCCCGAAGGCACATTTCATGGGGTTCATGCGTAGTTTGTACTTCCTGCATCTTTCAAAAACTTGCTCAAGTACTTGGAAGTGTCCTGTTCTAGTCTTTGATTTAACCACAATGTCATCTACATAATCTTCCATCTCCTCATGTATCATGTCATGGAAAATGGCTGTCATGGTTCGCTAGTACGTAGCCTCCGTATTTTTGAGGCCAAAGGGCATTACAGTGTAGTAAAAGTTCCCGATTGGAGTTCTGAATGCCGTTTTCTCCGCATCTTTGGCAGCCATGCGGATTTGGTTGTACCCACTATACCCATCCATAAATGAGAACATTGAACTTCCTGCAGCTGAATCTATAAGGAGGTCGATATTGGGCAGGGGGAACTCATCTTTTGGGCACGCCTTGTTCAGGTTGCGGAAGTCCACACAACAACGGATCTGACCATTTTTCTTCTTCACAGGTACAATGTTGGAAAGCCATTTTGGGTGTTGGATAGGTTTGATAAAACCAGCTGTTAGCAGCTTTTTGACTTCTTAAACTATCTGAGCTTCTACCTCGGTGTGAAAGACCCTAGCCAGCTGAACTACTGGCCTCATTCCTAGGTCCACATTAAGAGAATGAACTACTAATCCCAGGTCTAAACCGGGCATTTCATCATAGGTCCATGTGAACACATCTCTATATTTTTGAAGCAAGGCTACCAATTGTTCCCTTTCTTGTGTCATCAGCTGACTGCTAATAAAGACAGGCTTCCGGGATCCCGGCTCGGTTCCTAAATTTATTTCCCTTAATTCTTCCTCAGGCTGAATTTGGGCTTCCTTGACTGGTTCTTCTGGGATTTCCTCTTGGGCCATCATGTAACTTGGTGGTCCGGGACCTTTCTGCATGATGCATTCAAGTCCCGCGCACCTTCACAAGCGATAGATTAACCTCCCTCCGGGCTCTCGTACCACCACACATTCTTAGGATCCTGAAGAGTTGAGCTCCCTTTTTTGCCTTTTTCTTTCTAGAAGGTTTCTTAAGTCACGGGTGCCCCTTCCTCCTTCTTCTTCTTCTAAGATAGGTGCCCCTGGAGTACCTGGGGTCGGGCTCTCATCATTTGGCTCTAACTCATCATAAAACATCGTTTCTGCAAAGTTTACTTCTCCCTGGCTAAAAGGGTTACAGTTGGCAGGGATTCTCACGGGCCTCCCATTCAGTCTCCCTTTAATACATTGATGAAACGTAGATGGAATAAGGCGGTGTTTATGGAGACATGGGCGTCCCAACAACACATGGTAAGATACTTCCGCATTAATCACATGAAACCTTGTTCGGGCTACTATCGGCCCTACCCTTAAGGCTAGCTGTACGTATCCTTCTGTTGATTCTACCGACCCCCAAAATCCTGTTATCTCCATGGGAGCCCCCAGGATCCTTCTGTCAACCAGGCGCACAACTTCCAAGGTACTCAAGGCTATGAGATTGAGCGATGCCCCTGTGTCTACTAGTGCTCTTCTGATTTGGACACCATTTATGGTGGCCATTAAATAAAGGGGCCTACGGTGGTCCGGGTGTTCAATCTCCATGTCTTCGTCGGTGAAGGTTATTGCATTGGTTGTCTCTAGGAAAGCTCGACTAGCATATGACTCTGCTGTGAAGCATTCCATTCCTGAATCTGCTGCTATGCTCATGAGAGACTTTGTGGCCACCCTTCTTACTTCTGGTCCAAACCCCAGTTGGTTGAATAGTGATCTGAACTTGGGATTCTTTTGGAGGGTCTTGACTGTGCTTGGGTGGAAAGATCTTTCGAATTCTCCTGCTTCTGTCGGGTTCCCATGGATTACTACTGCTACCATCCTTTTCCCTTTGTAGTTAGGCAAGGGGTTCCTCTGTACTTCTGGCTCCTTCTGAGTGAGTTCCAAGGTTCCTTCCTTTAGCTTTTTGTAGAAGAGTCTGCGAAGGGTCCAGCAATCCTTAGTGGAATGCTTGACATAATTATGGATCCTGCAAAACAAAGGGTTCTTCCTTTCTCCTTCAGTTGGCGACCTGGACACAGTAAATGGCCTAATAACTCCATCTCCGATTCATTTGTCTAAGACATGGTTTAACTCCTCAGCTGTACATGGGATCACCGGTGGTTCCTCGAACACCTTCCCATCTGGCCTCTTCCTTTTCTCTCCTACTAATGCCATTATAGCTTGGGATACTGGCATCCTTTTTGTCCTCTTAGTTTGTGATGTCCTTCTGGTTCTCTGTAACAAGTCAGCAAACTGCGTGATACACAGATTTTCAAGGTTGAGCTTGTAATCAAAAAGCATGTTGGCTATATAGGTTTCCACGAGCTCCTTCTCTTCGTGGTCCCCATAGCAATCTAGGGACACATCTTCAAATCTTTTAATGAACTGGACGGGATCCTCTCCAGGTCTCTGCCTTACCATCTGAAGGTTCTGGAAAGTGATCTTGTCCTCACCAGGGTAATATTTGGCACAGAATCTTTCCATCATTTCATCCCAGGTTTTGATGGACCCGGGTCTCAGCGTGGTGTACCAAGTGTATGCTCTATCCACTAAGGATTTAGCAAATTCCCTTAGACATAGTTCTCTGTCTCTTGCATAGGGGCCCATAGTGTGAATGAACCTACTCACATGTTCCACAGCACTTCCATTTCTTTCATCGAAAGGATGGAACTTTGGAGGTTCATACCCCTTAGGGTATGGTTTGCCAAGAAGTTCTGAAGGGAACGGAGGATCCCGAGAGAATTGCTTAGGGTTCCCCGAGAGTTTTTCCCTTTCTTGCTCTAGGAGGGCACTGACATCTGCCAGTGTTAAGTATTGGGAGTTGGCTTTCCCTCCCACTGCTGACCCTCCTTCTGGCTGCATTCCACCTTGGTTATGAGCAGGGGGAACATTGTCCCTGATTTCCTATGTCCTGCCTTCTTTGAGAAGGCGAACTTCTTGCTCTAGATCCTTCAACATTGCTATCATCCTAGCCATAAGGTCTGGTTCCTGCCTTGTGTGTCTTTGTCCCGACCCAACCTCTTGTTCTACCAGGGATACCTCGCCTCTTTGTCTGGAAGCTACCTCGTTTTCTCCCACAGGCTCGGAGGCCGTAGGTGGCACATTAGTTCCTTTACTATTTCTTTGTCTTGGAGGCATACTCTGTGAAGGGATTGCTTCTTTCCTCTTCTTTGCCCAGTCCCCAGCGGAGTCGCCAAAATGTGAGAGTGCCTTTTTTGTGACACTCAGACCCAAGGATCTCGGGCCGAATAGTTTGTGGTTTAATGGACCGGGCTTTGATTCACCGCAACTAACAGGCTATTTAAGAATCAAGTAGTGCACAGGGCATGCTTCCTACAATACATGTTGAAAGTTCAAAAACGTGTACAAAAACACTTTTGAACGTTTAGACCCCCAAAAACTAATTTAAGCAACACACGCAATATGTTAAACAACTAGTGTGCGGAAACTTAACATATGCTATAATATGGAATTGATTAAACAACTATCTAAGCCACAACAAAATAAACCACAGCAGATAATGTAAAGGCAGAGATAGAGAGGAAGGAAGATGCAAACACAGAGATAACACCCGGATGTGTTATCGAAGAGGAAACCGAAGACCTCGGCGAAAAACCTCTCCGCCGCCCTCCAAGCGGTAATCAATCCACTAGAAAATACAGTTGGGATACAAGGACAGCAATAGACCCTCCAAGCCTAATCTACCCAATGCACCTAAGCCCTCCAAGCTTCTTGCTCCAACGAGGTTGCGCCGAACCTTTTTCTTTTCTAGCTTTCCGGATTCCGCTACTACACCGTAGCATCAACCAATGAATATTGGCTCCTTCCTAACTGCTTCCCAGAACTCCAAACGTCTGTCTCACAGGGATGATAATGGTGAGAACCAGGTTTGGTATAAAGCCTCTCAAGGATTTGACAATGGAGAGGAAGAGAGTGAGGGAATTTGATGAGACTCTAAGGTAGAGATTGTGGGTGAAACAATCTGGTTTTTCTTTAGGGTTTCTCTCTCAAAATTCTCTCTGGAAGCTCTCTTTCAATCGTGGGTTAAAAGGGTATTTATACTGGAGTGAAGAGGAATGCGAAACGTCAGGTTTTTCCAAAACAGGGGTGGCTCGCGGCTTGACCTCGCGGCTTGACTAAGTCGCGAGATCCAGTCGCGAGTTAACCGTATGGCCAGTTGTCCTGTTTTGTCCTGTAGTGCTCCAGCTAGCATGACTGTTCATCTTCCAGCATGCTTGGCACGTGTGCATCTTCTGGCGGGTTGAAGCCGCGAGTCCACCCGCGAGTCCCAGCCGCGACACTCTGTTTTCTTGCACACTCTTGAGCAATCTTCACACTATCTCACTCACTACCCTTACAACAATCCCACCTAAATACAGGGTTACTAAATGCTGAATTACAAGCAAATTTGGCACGGAATAAAGCCAATTAGATGGTTGAATAAATTCAACCTTACACATGTAAACTAACAAGCAGGGATATTTGTATTGAAAGACAAATAAAAACCAGCAAGGTAAATGCAGAGATCAAAATAACAAAAGCACAAAACAACGTTATAAGGATCCTTAAATTAGTGAGAAATGTTTCATTGAAATTTTCTTTGTTATGATTACAGTACGCTCACTAAGACATGATACAAGGTTCAAGTAAGCTCAAAAATTACAGTCTTGAATGGCTATTCCAACCTTCAAGACTTGCAAAATTTGATTCTTTTTGAATCCGAGTATGTGCAATAGTGGCTTTTATAGGATACCGGGAAGTAATGTTACTAACTTTCCCTGAGTTTTCTTTTCTTTACAGAATTTCATCAATAGTTTTTCACTCCTCCAATCTCTGCCTTCTTCGCAACCTTTCCCTCCCTTTTATAGTGATATTTTGGAGTCCTAGGGGAACCATTGGTTCCCCTGTTTTGTCCTCTAGTTAACATGGCATGTACTGTGCCCATCACTCAGCAGGTTCTATTCCCTGTTTTTCATCCTTCCCTTCTTTTCAGCTTCGATTTCTTTGAAAGTCCATGACTGGTTACCTATTTCGGGATATGCTGAGGTCACGCCTTTCTCGATCCCACTGTTTGGCAGTTCTTCCTTTTTGCATTTTTTCCCAGCCGGGCGGAATCCCATCCTGCCAGTTTGAAAGTCATCCGTTGCCATTCCTTTTTTCGTACTTCTCCATTCTGGTTCCCCGAGGCGCTTCCCACTTGCACCATGAGAGGTCGCTGATTCTTTCTTCTTTTCTTGTTGGGTCGTTTGGTGCTTGTGGCTTCTACTCTGTTTCTTATTTTTCTTTTTGTCCTTTTCTTTCGAACTGTCTTGATTTTCTTTGACTTTGCTTATGCGCCTAGGAGGATCCGCGCCTCTTGGTGGTCGCTGAGGATCCTGGCTATGTCTTCTTCAATCTCTTGACATGGGCTTCTCTTCCTTCTTGATGCTTCTTTTAGGCTTCAAGCCTCTTGGGCCTGCCACTCCTTCTCTTTCGTGGTCCCCTTGCACCTGCTTCCTTGGGCTTGGCTTATTTTCTTTTGGGCTTGGCTCACTTCTTTAGGCTTGGGCACTGTGATCTTTTTTAGATCTCAACAACGGGATTCAAGTTACATCTAATATAACTCTTAATAATATTAATCCACTCTATATTTTTAACTTTTTAACTGAATGTGTATTTTGACAAATCTACCATTTAGTTACATTCTCTCCTTATTCTTTTTGCACTTTCAAATCAGAGATCAATAGTTATCTCATTTATAAAACGTATAAATTTTAATGTTTTTTCCTCCTAAAATTATGCATAAAAGATAACTTTATAGGTCGAGTAGTAAATAATATTTGATTAACATAAAATTTGGCATGTATGTTAAGAACATAAAAAACATATAATCTAATGGTGAGAATTTCAAAATATAAATCTCATAAATTTTTTTTTTAAGGGGGGTAACATGAGCATGACCCTTTGATTGAGTTATGTTCAAATTACAACTGGCATAACTCCTAATAATATTATGCCACTTAATAATTTTTTACTAAAATGTGTATTTTGACAAATTCACTGTTGGATTAAATTTTTTACAAAATAATAATGTTTTTATTGATGTTAATTTTGCAAATCCACTATTGGACTACATTCTCTTGTTTTTTTTTTTTTTTAATACTAGCAAAATTTTAATGCAATCAGATTTCAATCACTATTGAATCTAAAAAAAAAAAAAAAAAATTAATTCTACCATTTTTTTGCATAAAATATGATTTTATTGATTGAGTAATAGATAACATCTTATTGACATGAAATTTCACTTGTCTTAAAAACATAGAAAATATGTAATCTGAAAGTTCAATTAGTGTATAAAACACTAATGAATGTTTAGACTCCTAATTACAAAATTACCAATACAAGCTTATATTCAAAAAATATATGTGCGGAATATGAAATATAAGCAATACCCAATTTGACAAACTACTTTAACACATAATTAATCACAAACACAACAGCAATTAATGGTTAAAGAGTAAGGGAAGAGAAATGCAAGTATAAGGATAACACCGGCACATGTTATCAAAGAAGAAACCAAAAAACTCCGCAAAAAACCTCTTTCCCGCCCTCCAAGCGGTAAAATGATCTACTAAAAAATCAGTTGAAATACATGAATAGCAATAGACCCTCCAAGCCTAATGTACTCGATGCACCTAAGCCCTCCAAGCTTCTTGATCCAACAAGGTTACGTCTAACCTTGTCTTCTCTAGCTTACCGGATCCTACAATAAGCTTCATATTGCATCTGTCATCCTTGGCATCTTCCAATGTTTCCCAAGCTCCAAAAACACTCTCAACACTTTGAATGGGTGTGGGTAGTGTTTGGATACAAATCTCCTCTCATTGGGTATAACAATGGGAGAGGGAAGGAGAAGAGACTACAAAGATTTCTCTCTAAAAACAAGTAGCTCTCTCTCTAATAAGGTGGGTGTGTTGTAGAAACCTCTCTTAGGATTTTTCTCTCAATAGGCTCTTTTTTCAGCACATTACTTTTCGTGGGTATAAGGGTATTTATAGTAGGGTATGAGATAGAATGTGAAAAGTCAGTTTTCAATAAAACAGGGCATTCTAGCGACTGGGCCTCGCGACTGGAACGAGTCGTGAGTTAACTACCAGGCCAAACTGTACTTTTTGTCCTGTAGTACTTCAACTGTCGTAACCCTTCAGCTTCCTGCATGCTTCACACGAGTGCACTTTGGTGACTTGCCAGTCACGATTCAGTCACGAGATTCCTCTTGAATGCACATAACTTGAGTTTCTTAACACTCTCTCACACACAATCCTTTACATTATTCTCACCTAAATACATGGTTTCTACATGCTGAATTACAAGTAAATTTGGCATGGAATAAAGCCAACACATGGTTAATTAAATTCAACCTTACAATCTCTCCCTTTGGCTATTCCATGACAAAACACCCTAAAACAGACTCTAGACTTAAATGTGAGTTTGGGAATAATGACAAAACTCACTCACACCTAAATTTGGAAGCTGTGATGAACTTGGAACATATATACCTGTAATCTGAAACACTTGCACAAAACATATTAGACTTTTAAGATAAAGCAAGTAATAATAGGACAAGTATAATGTAACAAGTAAATTGCGATCAAGTAAACATGATGTAAAACATATGAGCAACTTGATCATACACCAAAACAATCATAAATAAATGAATACAATGATCACATAGTAAAACAAATGATCATCCAAACATGCATTCAATGAAACACCCTTTGGCTATTCCATGACAAAACACCCTAAAACAAACTCTAGACTTAAATGTGAGTTTGGGAATAATGACAAAACTCACACACACCTAAATTTGGAAGCTGTGATGAACTTGGAACATATATACCTGTAATCTGAAACACTTGCACAAAACATATTAGACTTTTAAGATAAAGCAAGTAATAATAGGACAAGTATAATGTAACAAGTAAATTGCGATCAAGTAAACATGATGTAAAACATATGAGCAACTTGATCATACACCAAAACAATCATAAATAAATGAATACAATGATCACATAGTAAAACAAATGATCATCCAAACATGCATTCAATGAAGCACAATAGCATAAAGATGTATGCAAGTCTAACACAAACATGTTGCAATGAGAACAACAAACCATAGATACTAAACATAACTCAAAACACCATAAAGCAAACAAAAAAACAAACAAAACAAAGTTTTCTTATTAACTCAATGTCTTCTCCCCCTTGGTATATGCAACTCCCCTATGGAATATCTCTCCCCCTACAAATGTGCATGAGAAATAAAAGTTCTCCCCTTAAGAATGTGCACAAGAGTCATATAAAAATGACAAAAGTATACTCTTCCCCTTTTTGACATGAATAGACAAAAGGTCAAGGAGAAAAGAAGGCAAGAGCTGAAGATATGAATAAGGAAAATGATGCATGAAGGATGCAAGATGAATAAGAAATGAAGCTCAAACAAAAGACAAAGCAACATGCTACAAAGCATAAGGTAAATATGACATGCTAGGATGAAAAAACAAGGTATAGACCAATGCATGACAAGGGTAGCAAATGTGTGTGCAAGAGGTGGCCACGTGTAATGCATGACCAAAACATGGAAAATGCACATGCAGGGCAAGGTGTGTTAAATACACAACCAATGAACCAGACATGTTCCTAATGAGGAAACATGAGAAACTCCTAAATTTGGTACTCATCGAAGTCCAAACAAGTGAGAAAATGCCTAAGAGGCATTGTATTAAACACCTAGAGTGCATACTATGAACAACAATGTAAAACAATGCATGAACATTATGAAATCCACCTTTAATACATGTTCTTTTTGCCACAAGGGGCCAATATCCAAAGAAACCAATCCCATACAAAAATTTTGACAAAAATTAAGTGTTCCTAACCCCTATAATGAAAATCCCAACCATGTATGCTTCTACCATTTATTTGTTTGTTTTCGCTTCTACTTTCACATGTATGCTTCTTTATAGCCCATTTATCGTATTTTCATGCTTTCAAAGCCTCTGTTTCCCATGTTTTATTTTTTGTTTGCTATCACATGTTACAATTAGGGTTTTATTATTTTCAATGATATGAACATTCATTCACATGCTCATGCATAATGCCATAGGTGCTGAGTTATTGCAAGGTAAGTAAAAGGTAAGTCATGCATTTGTAATGTACATGCATTTGTGGTATGATCTTGCTTTGATGATAGAGATGAATATGCTTGTTTGAATAAGTTATGCTTAATCACATTTTTATGTTTATGTTTTCTGCCTTGGTTTGTTACATGTTGCTGCCTTGAATATGCTTTGATGCCATGCTAGATGAATGTTAGGACCTCTAGTATGTGATGCATGATTAGATGAATGGTAGATCTTTGTTTGTAAGCATGATAGATGTGTGGTTAGGGATGTTTGATGCCATATTGATTGTTAGATGAATGTTAGTGTGTGTGTGTGTGTGTGTGTGTGTGTGTGTGTGTGTGAGTTAGAATAACAATATTGAGTGTGCCTTTAATAGGGTTAAGACATAAGACACAATGATGGGAAACCAACCTTAGGGTTAGGCAGTTTTGGGTGCCTAATACCTTCCCAAGACTGTACCTTAACTCCAAACTCATATCTCTGATAGTAAGATCAAAAGGTCCTTCCTCGAGAGGACGCTATATATATGGTTCCTAGGCCATTGCAAAAACGAGGTGGTGACTCCTTTGACTCCTCCTTTATGTCAACACCCTGTTGTTATGGATCATGGACAATCGTTGATTATACCTCCTCTTTTTTATGGTACTTACTATGCATACTAGAAAGTAAGCATGAGAGCTTTTTAACAGTCTTTAGATGAAAAGATCTGGCTGGCTGTCGAGGTTGGATGGACCAAACCTATTGATCCACTCACGTCTTAGGATGATGACAAGATCAAAGTTGCAAATTTCAACAGTAGAGCATTGAATGCCTTGTTTAGTGCTGTGACTAACAAGGAGTTTAAGAAGATCTCATCCACTAATAGTGCCAATGAAGCATGAACAGTCCTTCAAAACACTTATGAAGGTACCAAAGTTGTGAAAGATTCCAAGTTTCAAAGGTTTACCACAAGCTTTGAAGAAATAAGGATGGATGACGATGAGGCATTCGATGAATTCTATGCTAAGATCAAGGACATAGTGAATTCTGCCTTCAACCTAGGTGAAAAGATTCTAGAGCCTAAAATTGTGAGGAAAATCCTCAGATCTCTTCCAGAGTGGTTTCATGCTAAGATCACTGCTATTGAAGAGTCAAAGGACATTAACACTATTCCTTTGACGGAGTTCATTGTGAATTTGCAAACCTACGAATTAGATTTAGTAAGGATTGGCAAGGGAAGCAAGAGTAAGAATATGGCTCTAAAAGCCAAGAATGATGAAGAAGATGAGAACACAAAGTTCAAATCTTACATTACCAAACCAAAAAGTTCATCAAGAATGCAAATGTCAAGGCAAATGACAAGGATTGCAAACAGTCTGGATTTTCTTAATTTAAGTCTCAAGATAAATTCAAGAGAGAATCCAAAGAAGTTGGACAAAGCAGCAACACTCCGGCCGGTCCAAATTGCTATGGGTGTCAAGGGTATAGACACATGAAGCAAGAATGTCCTACTTATCTCAAGTCAATTGGCAAGAGCAAAGCCTTAGCTGCCACCTTGAGTGATATCGAACTAGAAGCAGATTCAAAGGATAGTGATCAAGAAGGAATAGTTAGCACCTTCACAGCTACTATTGATTCTTCCAAGGAATCCGAAGAACTGGTTGATGAGGAAGAGGATCTAATGGAGTCCAAGTTTGAAAAGATGGATGAAAAAGGTGATATCCATACTACTTACTCAAAGCTTTACAAGAATTTTGAGAAGCATGAAAAGTTGTATAGGGGAGCCAGGTGTCTCAGAGCTAGGTAAACCTCCTTTGTCGTGAACTCCCGTGAAAGTTCCCTGTTCATGTTGTTAGTAATGATTTTGTGTACTCCTCTAAGAGACTGTTCACCTAGTTGTGGTCTCGTTGATCACTTAGTTCAATTTCCACTCTCTTTTGTACGCTTTCGTTACTTTTCATAGATCTTTTTTATTTTAATGCTTTGTTGTATTCATTTAGACAAAATTTTTAATTACTTTGCTTCTAGAATTTTGTTTTCCCTTTATTCTGATACTTTGGATTAGATTGATTACTGAAAATCATTTCAATTTCTTAATTCAATGTTTGAGAAGTTGCTATCCTTTTAAGATGATAAAAATTGGGGAATCAGTTTTGTCATTTTTTAATGCATCTTCTGAATTTTTGATTTGGGGATCACTACGTTTTTAACAATATCCTAATTTTCTATTTTGAAATACAAGAGAACGATTTCGAAGAAAATTTGTTCGGTCATGCTAAGAGTTTCACACATGAATTTCTAAAATTTGAAGTGTTTTAAGTTTTAACTCAACGGCTCACTTTCGGTTTTTGTATTAACTTGGTTATCCTAAATATGAGAATGTTTCAAAGGTTTCCAATTATGAATTTAAATGATTATCTAAAACCCTGCAGTTTAAAGAAATGTGCAAATGTTGGTATGACCCAAAATAATTTCTATTGTTACTAATATTTCATTGTAGGTGATATTTTTAGTACTATGCCTTAGTTCTATGATACACATTTTAGAATATTTTTTTAGGATTAGTGATAATTTTTCATTTATTCTAATTTGAGATTTATACATTTGTCTAATAATATTATGCATTTTGAACTACTAATAAATCTAAGAATGTCATGAGGGATTTAGATAACCATTTAAATTCATACTAGCCTCTGAGTACATGTTCACACTTGTGCTCAAAGGTTCTTTTATTTTTTTTAAAAATTAATAATTTGCATTTTATAATTAAGAATTGCTACATTTTTTAATTACAAAAATACCTAAAGATATGATAAGATTTATACCGAAAAAAATTCTTAATTCCCAATATGGTGTTTACAATTACAATCCAACCACGTCCACAATTGAATTCTCCCTCCAAAATCACATTCCCATTCCCTCCAAAAACATTTTCAAAACAAGCTCTCATTCACAATTCCTAATTCACAACCCTCTAAAACCGAAATTCAAACAAAAGCTTGAACCGCTATTTATGTCAACTCCTCAAACGCAAGACACTCAATCTCACCAATCATTCCTTCACTGCCTTCAAATTCAAATTCCCATATTTCTCTTTTTCAAATCAAGAAACCTATCTCTCTCTCTCTCTCTCACCATTTCCATGGCCTCCTTCAAGCCCTCAATTCCCATTACCAGTGACCGTTCTGCCCGGCCTTCTGGCGAGGTCCACGTCATTGTGGGCCCCATGTTTGCTGGCAAAACCACTGCCCTTCTCCGCCGGATCAAGTCTGAGGGCAACAATGGCAGGTATGTATATTTGGCAATTGGGGTTTTGTGATTTTGCTCGAATTTTTACTTTTTCTGATGTTTGAGTATAGTTTTTAGCCTTGGCATAATAATGGGTTTTTGTCAAAATTTTATATTGGCATCATGATTAGAATGAAGTTTTGTAATTTTGGTCTAAGTCAGGGCTTGATTCACTTGTTTTGACCCTCCTTGGAGCAGAGTCAGAGTATTTAAGCTTGGACTAATAATTGGTTTTTGTCAAAATTTGAGATTTGCATGGCTAAAATGTGATTTTAGCTGAATTGTTTTGGTTCATGGTCTTTTTTTATTTATTTATTTATTCAAGTTATATATAAAATGTAAAAATTGAGGCTTTCGAGAAGTGAATTGGCCTAATTTATTTATATAGTTTTAATTTAATTAATTAATTAATTTTTGGGGATTATGAATTGTTTGTAGGAATATAGCAATGATAAAATCAAGTAAGGATGCAAGATATGCGAAAGATTCGGTTGTGACACATGATGGGATGAAATTTCCATGTTGGGCATTGCCAGATCTATCATCGTTTAGACAGAAATTTGGGGATGAAGATTATGAAAAGGTAATCTTAGAGTTGAAAAGTGTGAATGTTTACTGGGTTTTGCTGTTTTTTTTTTTTTTTTCTTTTTGTTAGAATAGGGTGTTGACGTGTTGTTTGTTTGCTTGTTTTGTTTTAAAAATCCATTTTATTAGGTGATTTGAATGAAATTAAATTGCCATCAGATATTGGTGGTTAGGTTGGTATTAACATACGAAGTTTACAAGGCCAATTCACACCAGTTTCGTTTCCCTCTTAGTTTGATGCTCAGCCTAAATTGAGTACGTTGGATGAATAATGTATTCCATTGCTTTTAAGTAAGATTGGTGACATTAGATATAATGATAAAAAAAAATAATGATGGGGTGTGATAAATGGTTAAAGTTTTAGATGTTCAGACTATGTGGTAGCTCACGGAAATGATCACAACTTTGTCTTTGAGATAATTTCTCTATAATCCTTAAATACTATTATGTAAATCCAGAAATTATGAATATTTTTCCACTCCTATAACTTCATTTTAGTCCCTACCAAACCATGTCATCTCTTTGATGCTGAGGGGGAAGAGAAAAATAGGGATGAAGGTTTAATGGAGTAAGTAGTATCATGTATCCTGTGGATGATATCTGGTTTATTCACATATAGGAGGATTGAGGCAGTGTATGGTGAGGATGGTTGATGGGATTCAAGATTGATGATGTATTATGTTTGTGATTTGTAGGTTTTTGAGTGTTAACTACTGCTTTAAGTGTTAATAATCTGACAAGTATAGTTTCATTCAACTATCTTCACCTTATGTTGACAGCTAGATGTAATTGGTATTGATGAAGCTCAATTTTTTGAGGATCTGTATGAGTTTTGCTGCAAAGCTGCTGACCAAGATGGGAAAACTGTAATTGTTGCAGGCCTGGATGGTGATTACTTAAGGTGCTTGTCGAAACTAATTTTCAGTTTTTCCTATGTGATTATGTATTGTGTAGAAATTTGTTGTAGAGCTTATGGCCCAGTACTGATTTTATTGTTTCCTTTGGTTGATCATTGTTGCATCCCATTTGATGTTCACATTATTCTATTGGCAGAAAGAGCTTTGGCTCAGTACTTGACATAATACCCCTCGCTGATTCTGTAACCAAGTTGACAGCTCGTTGTGAACTTTGTGGCAAGCGGGCTTTCTTTACTTTGAGGAAGACAGAAGATACACAGACGGAACTGATTGGTGGGGCTGATGTTTATATGCCTGTCTGCCGCCAGCACTATATCAATGGACAAGTTGTCATTGTAGCGGCAAGGAGTGTTCTAGAATCCCGTAAAGTTAAAAGTGAATCCTATCTTGAGGCTACTGTTGTTTAGTAACATATATGGCTTGTTTATAGCCAATAGTTTTTGCTTGGGCTTGTATTGTTTTTCAATCAGTTCTGAAGTCTATACAATATGGTGAACTTGGACATGTCCTTGGAATGTTTCTTTAATGTATTTTCAATCATTATGTATATAGAATGAAGTTTCTTCCAAGAATTCCATTATTGGTGGATGTATGTTATTAAGTTCTGGTAAGAAATCATATTCTTCCCTTTGTTGAAATTGTTCATGATTTGCATGTTGGTGTAAAGAGTTCATGGAGAGGTTCAATGTCTTGCTTCACATCTATTTTTGAATCTTGTTTGCAAGTATGTGCTGCTATGTGGATGTATGTATACAGAAATTATTGATTGTTATTGTTTACTTCTAGTCATATATATTAAGCTCTAGTTGTATGTAAATAACATCTTTTCTTTTTCTCAAATAAATCCCAGAAAGGAGCAACTTTGGCCTTTGTTCATTTTCTGGTTTTGATTTTCATACATATTGGGCTGATAGTTATTTCGCTACATTGACTTTGACCATAAGCCAACAGCACCTGACTTTCTCTTTGGTTTCCTACTTCCAAAGAAACTTATGTGGCGAAAGACCTTCAGTAGTCGACTAGCATACTTTCTCTGTGAAGCAAAATTCACAGAACCAATGCAACTTGTCACTTGTCCTAGAGGGTTCCTCTTTTTGCTTAGAGATCTACTTTCCATACCATATGGTTTTGTGCCCTGTGCTTTGGTTGAAATTGGTTCTGTTCTTTTTGAAATATTCTGCCATTGAAGAGTCCTCTTCATGGACATGAGCTCTTGTTCAAGAGTTTGAATTCTGAAGCTTGTGGACTCATATTCCTGTCTTGAGAAGTCAGGTCTCTGCATTGCGAGGTCTTTTTGTAACAAGAAGCTCAAGGGTCTACTGCCTGGCTCTGCTCCATCTGTGTATGGGCTCTCGCCTAGATTCTGGCTTTTGGAGTTTGGACACCTAGAGCTTGAGAGGCTTCCAGAGAACTCCCCGCGGTGTGCATGCCTAAATGAGTCTGAGCATTCTTTGAAAGCTTGGTGTGTATTAAGTTGCTGAACAAAAAGTGCCTGGACAATCAGTCGCAGTGGCATCAATTCATTTTGAACAGCCTCAATGCATGCCTCTTGTGATAGCTTTTGGCAGTTGAGATATCTGCAGACTGTCCCCTTCTCTTCTTGTGATATGCCTGGGTGTGACTGAGGAGTAGAAATAGACCACATATGTAAGAGTAGTTTAGAGTAATGTTGAAACTTAGATTGGATGAAAATGAGAACAGACTAGAAAAGACTCGTGCAGAGTCAGAAGTGAGATTGAGACTAGGTTGGCTGAGTTGAAAAACTAAGAATCAAGCTTATGTATCTCTGTATGCAAAGATGAGTTCTACAAACTTTATAATTGTGATCTACATGGTACCTAAAAGTTAAAAATTTGGCTTCAATTGCTTGGTTAAATATTGAAATCTATTGGTCTATGGTTCCAGGGTCATCATCTAAGTGAAAATCATCAAACATCCTTTGATATGTGTTTTATTTCAAATTCAGCCAACTTGATTAAGTTGAATCTTTCAGGAATGCTGAAGTTCATGAAAGCTTACCTGTAGGAAGGTGTCCATTGCTCTGTACAGTTGATCGTGGTTGTATCTCCAAGAGATTGGTACTCTTTCAATAAGTTCCATGTATCTTTTAGGCCCCATGTCTGGATCAGGAGCTATATGAGAGAGATATGCATCCCATAATTCTGCAACGATTGAGTTTCTTGTTGAAGGAGTGTGAATCATGTCTGAGTTAGATGATACATATAATGAAATTATGCTCTCCATTGTAGCCAACTCTATGCTAGAAATTGACTCCATTCCCATTTTTGGGTGGAAAAAATCTTCCACTTGAGCAAAGTGCAACATAGATGCAATCTGATCTTGCAACTTATCACTTCTCAAACCAACTTCAAGGGATCTAGAAAGCAATGCAAAGTAAAACCCAACAGGAATCACTCTACTAGCTTTCTCCCCCATGGGCAGCAGATCAATTAAACCTTGCAGGATTGCTGCAACTTTCTTATTTGTGTCATCATCCCCAATTCTCTCAGCGGAGTTCTCCCAAAATTGGTGTGTCTTCTTGGAGAGTACCCATTTGTTTGTGTAGAAAACAATGATGGGACTGACATATTTTTCTTTCATACCTTGTCTTCTCAAGGATCCTATTATTCTTTTGAAGAATACAAACGGTAAAGCAATCAGATCCTTGATCCAGAGGTCCTGGCTCACCATCTCCTTCACTGTTTCACAGCTCCAAGCTTGGCTAGCCAATGCCTCCAATGTGACTACGGGTTGGTCCCGTCTCCTCTCTGGGTCAAGAATCTCCATACAAGCCATGAAGGCAAGTGATTCAATGCAGCGGCTCACGAGTAGCAACTCCTCAGACCAGGGAAGCAATGTTTGGCACTTTTGGAGTACAATTAGGGTGTCATCCCAACTTTGCAGAACCACTTGGTTCAAATAGAGGTCAAACCGCTCACAGAGATTACCGGAGCAGTAATCTTCTGTCATCTCAAGAAACTCTGCTGCACATCGCAATGCTGCTACATTGAAAGGGTCAATAAATGTGGATGAACCATAGATGAATAACGCAATCATCTCAAAGGTATCTGATCCTCCAGGGAAATCTTGTGGTAGCTCAAGATCGGTTGAGTCATTTAATCTTTTCTGGAAGTATCCACTCTTCGAAGATAGTGGGTTCTGCAGCACAGCAAAGAAGAAAACTACAAGGTAAAGCTTACTAAAAGATTTTACATTGCAAATTTCAGTCGTTTTCACGTTTCATGCATATATATAATCTTTGAAACAAGCAGGAAGCCCTGATGTCTCCAGTTAGATATGGGGCATAGCAAAAATTAGTAAAGAAATGCTTTATACTTTCACAAACAAAATTTTACCATTTTAAATGACCTTTAAAGAGATTTCTTTTGGTATATGAGATAATAGACACAAACCTAGATTGACTTTTAGATTCAAGATTTGTCATACCTTGTGCAGGTTGAATATTCTATCACCAACTCGAACACGAACACAAACAGGGAAGCCAGTCTCTTGGCTCCTGAGACAAAGATCCACCCAACATCAGTAATTCAGAACTTTACCAAAGCATGTTATGAAACACAAACAACACCAATGAACCAATAATCTTACCATGAAATAACCTTAATCTTGAGCAAGGCTCCTATGTTAGGTGAAGAGAAAGGACTTGAAGCCACTGAACTATCTTTGGGGCTTAAAACTTCCATCAATAGCTCTCATATAAGTGCTCTCTCAAACTGCTATTTACTGAAAGTGAAAAATAGAAAGCAACCACAGTTGATTTCACTATAAGCATAAACACACATATGCTTCTGAATCTTTCTCTCTTTCAATAGCCATAAATGCTAGAAACCTGTCACAAGAATCGAGGAAAAGAGTACTGGGGCTTCAAGAATTCAGAAAACCAGTGGGAATAAAATAGAATAAAAGAGAAAAAGGAGGTGGTTTTAATATACTTGTCTACACACATTCGTGCAGTGTATTTTCTGGTCAAAGTCAAATGCACACGAGTGAAACTCGATATCCAAATTTTAAGCCTTCAAAAACGTTATCGAGTGGGGTGAAGTTGAATTCTTGTACTAATTCTTGGCCTCGGCCAGCAAAATATGGTGCAATCTCCACACTTTCATGTGTTCCTTGCACAACAAGCTTTGTATACAGAAAAGTTAGTAATATATAACAGCAAATGTTAGGGACTCTCTCTCTCTCTATATATATATATATATATATATATATATAGAAAATGTTAATGAATACCCTTAGGGTATTGGTTAATAATCCATTTAAAGAAAGTTTTTATAAGAAATTTTTTTTTTAATGTTTTGACAACTTTTTTTATTTCCCATAAAAATGATGTCAAAACTTTCCTAAAATAAATTATTAACCAATACTCTAAGGACACTCGTTAGCATGACCTTTTATATATATATATATATATTGTAATTAAAGTAACACCACTTTTAAATTGGTTCACTCCTAATATTACTTTTATTATGCTCTAATTATAACATATCATTTTCTGGTAATTATGAAAAAATTTGTATAATTAGAGATAACATGAATATTTTGAACATGATATATACCCAAAAACATCATATAACATATTCAATCAAAAACAAGTTCAGTGGCATTTTTTTTTTTTTTACAATGTGCGGCATTATTTTTTTGGAATGTGTTTTTATATTTTGAAAACATGACTTTAAATCACATTTCTAGTTATGAATCACAGTAGTGTGTAAAACACATTTTTGCATTTTTACAATTTGTAAAGGTGATAAGTTATGATAAAAACAACATCATATTTACATGAATTTAGTATAAATCATATATATATATATATATATCATGCACTAACTAATCACATGAATTCAGTATAAATAATATATATATATATATATATATATATCATGAACTAATCACATGTTATATCAACAATTATGTGTCTAATGATGCTTTTTATAGAATTAGAAAAGTTAGCAATAATATAGGGTTTGGTGGCGATCTCAAGGAAAAATGAAACGGTGTATTGGGAAAAAGGAAAGAAAGAAGAATGAAAGATGGAAATATGAATAAAGTATGATAAAGGTGAAGATGAAGTGCGGATGAAGTTTTGGAGCATATGGTAACTGCCAAGACGGCACGTCTTCTTAAAATTCGGGTTCTTTGGAAAGAGGAGTTTTGCTTGCTTTCTCCCAACAACAATTCTCAATCCCAATGATCACTTTTCTTTGTTTTGGAAAAACATAAATATTACTATTACACTAATTTTTACTTTTTTTTAAAAATTTTTTATTTATTTTATGTAGTAGTATTTACATATGGGTTATGTATGCACACTTGCAGGCATATAGTTGAAAACTGTTTTGGCCTTTGGGTTTCATTGATTAAGTACATTAAGTACGTATCTGCATTTATTCATGGTGGTTTATATTCTATACAAGATTATAATAAACCAAGTGGACCTTGGCAAATCTCTCACGTATTAGAATAACACACCTTAGATCTTTAGAACTCAAGCATTACACAATACATTCCTTCAAAGCTGCATTTATATATCTATATATATATATATATATATATATTAAAACAGTAAAGGGATCCATTCTTTGATCTCAATCAATTATTATTTAATATTGCATCAATTCTAGGGGATCCTAAAGTAGGAAGCAATTTGGCACCCATTGATTTTAGAACTCCAAAAGCTGTTTAGGTAGCTTCCCCAGTGAATTAGGTTGCAATGAACTGCACAAACTAGCCTTGATACCAATTGTGCTTTCGGTGTTAGATGCTCAAGTCTTTCTGAGAAATTACACTGCCTCTCTTAGGTTTTTAACCTTGGTGTAATTTTTTTTTTTTTTTTTTTATAAATAATTACGATAGGATTTTTTTATTTTAACTTATGACATTAGTTTCATGATTATAACCCTTATCATTAGGTCAAGATATCAATTAATTTTTTGTATAGGCAGGATTTGAATTCAAGTTCCTTGTCTAAGAGCATCCACATTGGTGGTGCTAAATAACTATATTGCTATTTTTAACACCACTAAATACCAAAATGTGCCCTACAATGGTGGAACTAAATCTATATTTTTTGGCTTTAATAGCTGTGCACTGTAAAAAAAAAAAAAAAAAAAAAAAAAAAAAAAAAAAAAAAAAAAAAAAAAAAAAAAAAAAAAAAACTATTTTATTCACATGTTCACACTGGTTTACAGTTCCACCTTGCTCTGACCCAAGCCCCAAGCCGCTGCTGCTATCCATCTCTCTTTTCTCTTTGCTGTGATTGGGTTTTTTTGTGTGTTTTCATATGGGTTTGGTGGCTGTGGTGGTTGATTTTGGCTAATATAGTGGTGGTGAATGATTTTGGCAATGGGTTTGTGGATTTTGGTTATGGTGGTGGTGGATAATTTTGGCTTTGGCAGTGCGTTTTGTGGATTTTGACTATTGGTTTCGTGATTTATGGTTGTGGTTGTGGTTGTGGCAGTGGGTTGTTGTTATGGTTGTGATGGTTGGTTGTCATGGCTGGTGGTTGTGGTGGCCGATGGCGATGGGGTTGTGGCTTTGTTTTTTGTCTTGTTTTTGTTTTTTTTTGCATTGTAATGTTTGGTTTTTATTATTTTATTATATTGTTTATGTTATTTTATTGTGTTAAAAGCTAAAATAAAACCACTGATGTTGGATGTTTTGTAAAGTGAGAAGGTAAAATAGATAAAGTAAATTTTGGTGGAGCCAAATAGCTAAAATTATGGCTCCACCAATGTGGATACTCTAAGGACTAAAAAATTATGAGTTGAATTAATGAGAGCCTACAGATCTGTTTAGATACCGATTATTTACTGAAAATTGAAAACTTATTAATTTTTAAATGTGTGAATAGTGTTGTGGGACTCAAAAATGCATGGGTATTCACATTTTGCTGAGTTTGGTGGTCCCATAAACAGTGCCGTGAGACCCCAAAAAAATTGCCAAACGCAACTGAAAATAGAATTTCAGCTATCCAAAGCACTACAACTTTGATCTAAAAGTTATTTCAAGTTTTCATTGTACCCTTAAATTTACTTGCCAAAAAAAAAAAAAAAAAATCCATGCAAGAGGGCTGTTCTACATAATGACTAGTGCCAAATAAGATTGCTCATACATTTTGTTCATTATAGCCCACTGGAATGTTTTGGGCCTTTTGGCTCAAACATAAGATACAATGTAGCTTAAGTTGCAGTTTTTTTAAAAATCATTATTTTTTCGGTGTATTTTGGGTTTATCCAAAGCAAAAGGCTGGGAACAGAAGTTTATGTAGCCCATTACTTTTTTCCCTCATAAATAAGTAAATATGTGAATTAATAGTCATAATATTACATATGGATGATGAGGAAAGTATATATAGTTATTCAACCCATTACATGACCATGACTATATGTAAGGTTATCAAAATTAGGATTTTACGTAAGATCGTGGAAGGTAAGTGGGATCGTGGATTTTAGGTGAGATTGTGGATTGTAGGATCAGATCGTGAATTATAAGATCTTATATTATTTGAGGAAAAAAAAATTAGTATATTAAATAATCAAATAAATTATATATTCATAAAATACCAAAAATTTGCATCCATTTGATGTAATTACCATACATTATTACATTCATTTGTATGCATCATTTAAAGAGGTCAAAAATCTCAAAACGTCCCACTCTATTGGGATATTATTTTTCGTTTGGTTCAACTAACACTCTATCTCCCTACATTAGAATAGGAAAACTTGGTCCATTAGGATGTTATTTTTCATTTGGGTCCAACTAAACCTTCTATCAAGTAAAAGAAGATTATAAAAAAGTAGGATCGTTTGGAATCGTCAGAATCGTATGATCCTGAACGATCGCTAAAATCCTTAAAAGATCCAAATCGTTTTGAGTAAGTGGGATCGTAAAATCGTAGGATCGTAAGATCCAAATTAGGATCTTGACAACCATGACTATATGTGCCATATATAATATATTCAACTTACTAGTATTTTAATCATACGACCCACCAAGTCATTTAAATAAAATAATTCACATATGTATTAAATAGATTATGAATTAAAACACATATGGATTGGATGGTCATTGGAATTAATATAGGTATAAAGAGATTTGGAAAAAGATTTGAATCCAAAGCTGGGACTTGACATGTTAGTGTTTTTCGAGACATATGCATCAATTCATGCGCAGGCACAAGGTTGGTTTTAGGGTCCAAAGTTCAAATTGGATGTATACATGTTCAATTCAATTTAGAAATAGCTAGGGATTTTACGTGTAAGAGTGTAATTGTCTTTGACCGGATTGATATCAGGTGCACTACGCCAGCAATAATATATTATTGGGCAGATTCCACGCAAGAATTACTACCTCAACCTCAACAAAGGGATTTGATATTACTTTAGCATAAAAAGATCCTTCCAAAAGGAAATGCAGATGCAGTGCAAAGCATGTTTCAATTTGCAACTCATGTTTGCCTCCTCATTCAGCACCTGAGAATAAGCTTTACTAACCTAATTCGGCCTTCTATGAAAAACATTATGCAGCAAGCACTAACAATTACTGGCTCTAGAGTTGCCTAGGCCTTAAGTCTCAAAACAAGGCAAGACTGCGGATACGATACCCTTAAGAAAAACCAATTAGAGACATTATCTAGTATTGATTGATTACAAAAGAATCTAATTATTCTGATCAACAAACAAACTAGACTAGACAGGTCTAATATTATTGCTTCAGTTTATTACTTATGTACACAATAGGTTTTAGTGACAACAAATCTAGAAGAGAAACAGTTATGGATAGTTCTATGTTAATGGTTACCTCTAAGCATATTGTTCGCTCAAGAAGTCATCAACCAGTTGGCTCAGTCTCTTCATCACTGACTTCAGAAAAGAAGGGGTCTTTGAGAAGATCAGAGGCTGAAGGTCTTGCCCTTGGCTGGGCTAGGCACTTCTCAATGAACGCCTTCACTTCCGGATCCATCTCCTTGTTCAAAGCTTGGGGCTTCACTCCAGTCGTCACCTTCTTGTATATCTTGGCGACACTATCACATTCGCTGTATGGGATCTCCATTGTCACCATCTCAAGCAAGCACATGCCAAAGGAGTATATGTCAACCATCTCAGTGTAGTCTTCCTCATACAGCTCTGGTGCCATGTACTCTGGTGTCCCTAAAATTGAATGTGCTGCATGGCTCTTTCCGACAATTGCCGCAAATCCCAGATCACCGATTTTCACCTATATGGATAAATAATACTGCTTCAAGGTCACAAATTCATAAAATGTCCAAAGGAAACTAGATTCAACTATGAGTATGTTACCCGATTAAATGATTTTTTTTGAGGGGACACAATTTCAGAGATTTGTTGCTTCTGAGTAATGTTTAACACCTGAACCAAGGTACACAAGGCTCTGTATGGATACAGGAAAACCTGATCCTGGATTGGTCATTGAAAAACCAGTAATTCTTATTTTTAGCATGATATGACATTTATTTTTTTCCTCTCTCTCTCTCTCTCTCATGTGTGTGGACCTCCTTTGTCACTCTCCAGAAAAAGGATCACAGAAGGTTAATTTATAACAATCACTAGTCTTACCCAATATCCTTTTTCATCTAATCAAAGCCTAAACAACACCCTATTGGTAGCCATATCCAACCATTCATCTGGTATTCATAGCCAATCATCTAGTATTTATTAATAAGATATGGTGATAAAACAAACAATTGAGATGTAAAAATTATCATTTAAAGTGTAAATATCTTGCCTCCATGTGCTACATATATATTTACCATTTATGGTATCTAAATTAATTAAACAGGACCAAAACACAAGAATCCAGATAGCCAATTTAGGCTCATTAATTTTTTTTTTCTTCTATAAAAGGAAACCAATTTCTTAAGATTGAAAATGACTTAGTACCTGGCCAATGTTTCCATTGATAAAGATGTTACTGCAATTAAGATCTCGGTGAATAATACATGGCTCATGGGTATGCAGATACTCCAATCCCACAAGCACCTGCTTTGACCACTTCTTCAAGGCCTTCATGGAAACATGGCGATGCCTCTTCCTGTAATCCCTCAAATTTCCCGATGTGCACACCTCAGTAATGAAATTCAACGTGTTACGTTCATCATCCTTCCATACACTGTAACAAACAATGATGTATTTGTTTTTCAATGTCCTCAACAGCTTAACCTCAGAGAGAAGCCGATTGATAAGCACTGGATCGTCACTGAATTTCCTCAACCTGACCTGATTCCAGGCCACCTCTATACCTTCCTCCTGATCAAAAGCCCTGTAAACCTTCTTCACAGCGCCAGAGCCTAGAAGATCATTGTACCTCCCAAACCGTCCAGTGGGATCAACCTCAGCAAACGCTTCAGTTTCACGATCAGTAGTGTTTGCATTTTCCTCAGGCATCTTCAAAGATCAACAATTAGAAATGTTAAAAACTAGGAAAACAATGGGTTTTCCTATATCTAATAAGTTCTATATTATATTTCTTTTAATTGGTAAAGTTACAAACGCACTTCTAATTTTCTAAACCCACAATCTCACCATCCATCGACTTTTCCCTTCAAGGGGAAGAGGTGTTATTTGAGCTAGAAGCGATGTCTAACAAGTTTCACACAAACAATGTACAATACAACAACATAATAAATATGACTCATAAAAATTGTACTAAATATTTGCCATGTTGGGCGTATAATTTTTCAGTAACAAAGTATTCAAATTTTGGATACAGAAGTACAAAATCCACTATATATGCATTCTAAAATTTTGAGACATGCAAAATTCACATTAATGATTCAAACTTAATTAATACTTAGAAAAAGGCAGTACTTCAAATGAATTAATTAGCAACCATTTGCACCTAATACTCAAAATTTAGAAAGAAATGATTTAGCCATTAATTGATCAAGTAATCACAAACCTACCTAGGGTTTCAGCTTTCAAATACAAAATTCCCAATCCCATTCATGAAAGTTATAATTTTTAACAACAGAAAATTTTCAAAAAAAAAAATCAAAAATCAAAAATCGAAAAAAAGCAATGAAGAGAGTAGTGTTTACTGTTTAGTAATTTCATTATTTTATTCGTGAAAATTCGTAAAAAAGAAAAGAGAAAAAAGGAGAGATTAAAATTAGAAGCAAATTATGCGATAAAGAAGCCGAATTAAAACGATAATGTGAGTTATGAATCCGATTAAAAAAGAAAAAGAAAAAATACAATCCAGTAACAAACTGAGCAAGCTAGGGTTTTAACAATCAGAGATACAATACTAGTATTATTATACGTAGAGAGAGAGAGAGAGAGAGAACCTTGAGAAAGGAAGAGAGAGAGAGAGAGAGAAGAGAAGGGTGTTAGCTTAGCGTGAAGAAACGAAACACGAAAATGAAGTGAGTGAGCTAGCTAGCTTAGAGTGAAGGGGCGGCGCTATTTATAGGTGTCGTGCCCTCGGGATCTGTCTTCTTTTACACGACGTCGTTAAAATAATGCCTACTGCCCTAATCCACTCTCTTATCATACCTTTTTCTCACCCAAAAAAAAATAAAAAATCCTACCCCTCCCTCCCCGACTACTGGAGCCAACACAATGCGAATACGTGTTTGATTTTTGCTATATGTTAAAATTATGTCTGCTCTACTGTTTCAGTGCATACTGGAGTATTGAAGTCTATCCTTATCCTTGACCATTAACACTTATCCACACTCAATTTAGAATTTTATTTTATTTTACTAAATTACGTTTTAACCCTAAGTCTGGGGTGTTTTTATTTTGATAATTTATATTTGATTTTGTTTTTATATTAATTTTGTCATTCATTTCTATTTTATCTCACTATTCATTATAAAATTTTCTTCCTACAATAATGAAATTTATACATTCCATAGTATTTTAGAATTAGTATTTCATAAAATAATTAAATATGAAAGACTCTTTTTGGGGGAGGGGGAGAAATATGAAGCAAATGGGTGATTAGATATGAATGTTTTTTTGAGACCATCACATTAAATTTCATTTATAAATGTGAAGTTTATTTACATAAAAACTGGCATATAAAACCCATCATATTAAATTTCATTTATATCTTTGTAGTTTTTCCCATCTTCTAAAAACTATTTTTAAATGAAATCCTCTACTTAAATATATCATAGTGGTTTTTTTTTTTAACAGTACCTAGGCCCAACTAGAAATAGGGATCTTGGGCCTTATGCTTGTGGTTTGGTGGACTGGGCTTGGTTTACCGCAGTTGTTTTGAGCTGATTACAAACCAAGTTGCGCACAAAACATGATTTTCACAACACATACACATTTATACATATAATATATATGTATTGTACAGTAAGGAACAGTAAGGGATGAATAAAAGGATAAAGAAGACGTCAGGGATCCTCAAAATGATAAATAATATTTCATTATTTTTGGGGTTTTAGTACATTGGGTCCTTTCTCCATTGGGATATGTCATAAGGTCCAAATAAGTTCAAAAGTTACAGACTTAGATAGCGCTTTGTAGATTTCTAAGATTTGTGAGGTTTGAATCCAAGTGTCTCCTCTAGTGCCTTTCCCAGGATCCCTCACAGTGTTTTCCCTATTTTCTCCTTTTTTGAAATTCAAAGAAGTTTTTCAAATGATCTTTTTGCTCTGATTCCTTATTGCTGATTGGTTTTTGCTGATGGCTTCACCCTCTTTTATAGTACATTCCTAGGGTTTTTGGTATACCACTGATTCCCTCCATTTGTTATCTTGGGTACCCAAACCAATGTTGTGTCAGCAACATTAGTGGCTGGTCTCTTTCTTATTTTCTCACTATTTTCTCCTTTTGAGGTTTCCCCCCAAAAAGTTCCCAGCTAACCTTCCTCTTTTGGGAGGACCTAAGAGCTAACTTTCAATCTTCTCTTTCCAAAGCTTCTGCATGCTCCTTTTCAGACCCACCTTTTTGGCTACTTCACCTTTTGTCATTTTTTCTAAATGGGCAGATTCCTCCCTGTTAGGCTGAAAGATCCCCAGCCACCTTCCTTCATGGTCCACTTTCCTGCGTTCCCTGAGGTACTAGGCTCCTTTTCATGAAGTGTTGATTTCTAAGTCATCAGCCTTTTTTTGAACCATGGGCGGCTGATGGGACATGCCTATCTTCATTCCTTGTGTCCATGAGCATGCTCCCTTGAGCTGTCTCAATCCCAACTAATCCCTTTTTGCATTTCCCGATGATCCCTGTTGGGGACGTTTTTGCGACAAGGGCCGAAAATGCGAAAACGGTCCAAATCTCCCCTTGGGTTCTTTAGAAGTGTTTGTTTATGGAGAATCAAGTCCAAAATTCACAATGTATAAAAAACAAAGGCTAATGGTGCTTTGACAAGAGAGAATCAAAATGCTAACAATAGAAATGCAGAAAAAGCATAGAAACATAACAGGTCTGAAACTTCGACCCACAGTCACACAGAAGAAGAAATTGAGGAAGGTCGTGAGGAAGAGAGGGAAGGTTCCCCTGTACCCATATTTCCACCCCTAAGGTTCAGAATTGTGAGAATATCTCTTGGCTCAGTGGGTTTTTGCTCTCAAGTTTCAGCTTTATAGGGAAAACGTGGTTTAACAGGTCTGAAACTTCGACCCGCAGTCACACAGAAGAGGAAATTAAGGGAGGTCGTGAGGAAGAAAGGGAAGATTCCCCTGTACCCATATTTCCACCCCCAAGCTTCGGAATTGTGAGATTGTTGACTGGCTAAATGAGTTTTTGCTCTGAAGTTTCAGCTCCTTCGCTAGAAAAAGGCTTATGGTTTTTTTAGTTGAAGAAAGACTCTTGTATTGAGCTTGGGGTGTTGCTCTCAGAGTAAAACCTCCTCCCTTGTTTTGAATCTGATTGTGGAATTTATATTGAGTTTGGGGTGCTCTAAGTGACTGGTTTTTGGTTAATAGAAAAGGCTTTGGACCCCAAGGTGTTAAGCAAGTAGTAATTTTCAGGTTTGCTTTTGTTTGGATAAAAGGAAGGATTACTTTTATCATCATTAATGGAAATGCTTGACTAAACCCTCATTGGCTCCTCATTTTCAGTTGTTTCAGACCATTGGGAGGCTTAACTAGATGAGAGCTAGCAGCTGAAGTTAGCCAATGAGAGTCAACCATTTTTAAAGGAAAAAAAAGGTTCGGACAGAAACTTTGGGCCACAGTCACACAGAGCATAAAAGCTGTTTTGGGGTGGAAATTTTGGATACAAGACCTCCTCCATGAGCCTAAGGTGCTACCAGTGTCCCTTGCCCACTTGGTAGCACGCATGGACTAGGCTCATGCAAAAGGTCCGAAAGGAACCGAACCATACCCTCCAAACCACACTTCCTCAATTTCCCCAAAAAGTCGCATGGGCTTGGGCCATGCTTAAAAGAATAAAATAAAACATAATACATGAATTGGGCTTGTAAAAATGTGTCGCGAAAATGGGTATTAACAATCCCAAGTTTTTGGGAGTCCTAGGGTATCTTGGTTCAGTCCCTTTTTGGGCTCCACAGAAAATTCTCCTCACAAAGGTTGGGCTAAGCTTCCCTTTTCATTTTCCTTTCTTTTCTAAGACCTAAAGCTTGCCTATTCATGGGTAGGGGCCTCCTCTTGCTCATTTTATGTGGGCCTTGGTTGGTGGATTGGGCCTTGCCTTTCTTTGGGGGCCCCTTTGGGTTTTAAATTTCAATATTTACGATGTTTTGGGCCTTAACAAAATACTTGTGATATTTTGGACCTCAACAATCATAAAGAAGAAGAATCTTTTAATTGATGTTAAGTAATTAGGATTCAACCCTGATATATTTTTGTATTTAGATTTATTTACATTATCGGCAAAACACTCACAAGTCATAACAACTTTTTTTGATGAAATAGTTTAAAATTCCAATTGACATAATAGTTTAGGCGCTTTTTTGGAGATGGAAAAAATAATGCAAATTATATATATATATATATATATATATTCCATTTATAAAAAATCAATTGTCATTCTATAATTTTGGGACTTTTTGTTTATGCAATGTGAATCTTGAGACACTTTATAAATTTCTGGGATAGGTGGTAGAGCCTCAAGCCTAAGCCTAAAGCCAAAATTCTCCTATTCTCCTTTTAACTTGATTTTTTTTATATATAAAAAAAAATAAAAATTCATCTTTGATGGTGTATCTTTTTGGTTACTCCAGAAAGTAGAAACACATGAAAGAAGTCATGGACCGAAATATGAATGTGTATGTGGGGTCCTGGGACGCACGTTGCCATCCCATTCAATGTGAAGGTGAAACATGTGAAATAATGAATGGGGGTCATTACTTTCACTAATAAGGGTTCTGGAAAATCTCACAACAAAGTGGTTAGTGCAAATAGCTAGATCCTAGATGGTTGAGTGGAGTGCTGATTCAACAATCAACATGTAGACAATAGATGAACTATACTCTTTTTTCTCAAAAAAAGAAAAAAAAGAAAGATGTACTCTTATATATATATATATATATATATATATATATATATAGTACAAAAGAAAAAAAGGTTCATGTAATAGCCGTGCGAGAATCACTAACACTGAATCTGATCAGCATGGCTTTTCTAAGATCATCTTATTCATGACAGGAAGGTAGCATTGATAAGATACCTGTCATTAATTGCTGTGTGATGGATGATGGATCCTTCTTTAACGACAACGAGTCTCGCACACGCTAAATTTTATCATCAACACACAAAAAATATCCACTCCATTAAAGATTTCAAATGCAAAATTTTTTGACACACCGCTACAGTGAGCTTGTATCTAACAAGCTCACTGTAGCATAAATCTTAAACGAAAAATTATATTTTATTTCCGGTCACTTTTTCCTTTCTTTTTTATTTTATTTTATTTTTCTCTTCTTTCTTCTCTCTCCTTTCTCGCTTTCCTCTTCTCTCTTTCCCCATAGCTTCTATTTCTCTCGATTTCACGGTTTGAGCTCCTCCCTTACAAGGTTTGTCGGTTAGAACTTCAAAGCCCAAACACCACTGGATAATAGATGCTTTTTGCCTTCAGAGTGTTACTGCCGATATGGAGGTAGAGCTTGACGGCAGAGTGATTTGATTTTGTAGGTCTAGGTTTATGGGTCTAGGTTAATGGGTCTCTGACCAGCGTGAGCATCGGCGTTGAGGGTAGATCGGCGTGGGTCATCGGCTAAGAGTTCGGCGTGGGTCTTTGATCGCGTGGATCTCTCTCGGTGGTTGTTTTTCTTTTTCCTTTTCCAATTGTTGGTGGTGATGAGGTTGTGGATTTGTGATTTGGTTGTGATTTTGAAGGGTTGTTTTTCTTTATCTTTTTCCAGTTGTTGGTGGTGAATGGTGATGAGGTTGTGGGTTTGGGTTTGTGATTTGGTTATAATTTTGGTAGTTGGTGGTCATGGTTGTGGGTGGTGGTGATAGTGGCAGTTGTTGTAGCTGTGGTGGTGCCGGCAGGTGGTTTTATTTATTTTTTGTTTTCGATGGTGGTGGCCGGCAGCGGCTAGCCGTGGGTGTGGTTTTGCAAAGAAAGTGATGGGTTTTCAGAGAAAGAGAGAGACAGAGAGAAAGAAACAAAGCATAAAAAAAAATATTTAAATGAAGTGGTAAAAAAAATAGAATCTTTAATGTATTATAAAGTGAGATGCTAAAAGCTAAAAAGTTGTGTTTTGAGATGGTATATGCTAAAAATTTTACTTCCCTTGATGGGAATGCTCTTACACGAATTCATTTCGCATTCTACACAACAATTCAAATTTGATTACCACCGACGACGACAACAAAATTTGTTTACATCTTTTACGTTAATATATTGTTATTATTAATTTTAGGAAAGTTTTGACTTCATGATATAAATTCAATCAAAAAAATTACTCTGTAATTATTTTTTTTTCTCATAAAAATATTTTAAAAATATTTTCTAAACCAATATTTTAGAGCATCCGTTAACTTTTCTCTTTTACTAATCTAATATGAGAAAAGTTAACGGATGTCCTAAAGACATTTTAGTGAACCATTTTAGAAAATATTTTATGGAAAAAAAGTAATTAATATTTTGATAATTTTTTCTATTTTTCATAAAAGTTGTATAAAATTTATTTTCAAATAATTTATTAACAATTATTCCAAGGTTGCTGTTAACATGATCCATCTAATAAAAATGAGTACAGACTCTCAATAGTCAATCCCCCATGTGGACCAAATTAAAAGCCCAAAAAAAGTAATTAATATTTAGATAATTTTTTCTATTTTTTATAAAAGTTGAATAAAATTTATTTTCAAATAATTTATTAACAATTATTCCAAGGTTACAGTTAACATGATCCATCTAATAAAAATGAGTACAGACTCTCAATAGTCAATCCCCCATGTGGACCAAATTAAAAGCCCAAAAAAAGTAATTAATATTTAGATAATTTTTTCTATTTTTTATAAAAGTTGAATAAAATTTATTTTCAAATAATTTATTAACAATTATTCCAAGGTTACTGTTAACATGATCCATCTAATAAAAATGAGTACAGACTCTCAATGGTCAATCCCCCATGCGGACCAAATTAAAAGCCCAATCCATATTTTAATCGTTTATGGCGTCACCTAGGCCTCCTCATCCAAAAAATGGCATCACCTAGGCAATTGGCAATAGTCTATCCTTCCCAATGACCAAATTAGCCCTTTTTATTTTATTTTATTTTTTTGCTGAATAGAAATCTTATTGATCAGCAACAGAAACAGAAGCTTGGGATGCCTCAACCAAGATAACATTAACAAAACTTGGAGGGCCAAAACCCAGATCAAAAGAACCAAACAAAGACTGGGTAAGGGACCAATTGGCAAGCACATGGGCAGCCTGATTAGCCTCCCTATGAACTCAGTTAAAAGATACATGACTGTAGTCACTGATTACATTCTTAACAGCTTCAACAAAATTCAAAAGTCTTCAAGGAGTTAGGTTCCCACCAGATTTGATGGCATCTATACAAACTTTACAGTCACTCTCTATAACACAACTACAAAAAGAGAAGTTGATAGCAATATGGACAGCCAAAAGGATGGCACAGGCCTCTGCTTGAATAGGGATGTTGGTGTTAACTTTCTTGGAAATTGCAAACACCAATTTCCCTCTCCAATCTCTGGCTTAGCCCTTTTTATTTATTTATTTAATCTCTAGTGCTAGGTATATCATATCTGCAATATGCCTCTACATTCCACAACTGTGAAGCAACAACAAAACTAAGCGGTATCTCGTCCCCTCTTCAGGGCAGGAGTGGGATAAGTTGGGGATAAAGCAAGTTAAAGACATTTTTCCATTTGTAAGAGGTAAAGATGAAAGAGAAAGGGTAAGAATGTTTGAGAGAGAGAGAGAGAGAGAGAGAGAGAGAGAGAGATAAGTGTTTTAAGAATGATAGTAGAGTAATATGTATAAAAATAAATAAATTGCAAATAACATTCGCAGAAAAAAAATTACATATAAATATTTTGAATATATATTAAATAAAAATATATATATACACATTTAGAACAGGACAAGACAAAACAAGCAAAACTTGCCCCCCACCCAATCATATTTTTGGGGCGGGAAAAATCTACATAAGACAGAGCAGGCGGGATGGAGAGTTTCGCCATCCCTTTATTCAAGAAACATATTATATATGTCCAATGTATAAAACAATTATATAGGCTGTGCCTATGACAACAGCTCACAGGTTCACTGAATGCATTTAAAGAACTAAAGAAGTGAGCTAGGGAAACAAGTCATGTTTATAAAGGGTCTGTTTGGATACAATTTATTTTTGCTGAAACTGAAAACACTATAGTGAAATAATTTTTAAATGTGTAAATAGTGCTGTGAAACCCATTTTTTATAAAAAAGTTGCTGAAAAGTGTAATTTTTTGGGATCTGTGAACAGTACACAGATATACTGTTCACAATTGACTCGTAAACAATTACGGGCTAAACAACAACAACAACAACAACTAAAAAAAAAAAAAAAAAAAAACAAAAACGTGAATCACAAAACGCAGCTGTGGACGTGGAATCCAAACACATACAAAGAGCTTAACTTCAAGGAGTGCCAGATACATGAGCTGACAATGAATCCAAAAAAGAGGGTTAAAGTGGACGCATCTTCCTGTGGTTATGATATTCAAATGTCATTGTAACTCTAGCCATGACGATCTGATTGCATTGGCAAAATAAAATGAACATAGACTACTGTAATGCTTCTTCTGTTCTTCATTCTCCGCAACACAACTATCAGATTATAAGGTAATAGATTCTCAAAAAGAGATTATAAGATAAATATTACATGGTCATAATTCATACTTTTTGCTGACAGGAAGATGTCATTACTTAAAATGGCCTCATTTAATTGTAGCTCATTGCTGTTTGAAAACCATATGGTGATGATTTTAAAGCTTTCTAAATTGCAGTGTAACCAAACTTAGTTTTAATGAAGATACTCCCAAAGGTAACTTCAGTCACTCAAGTAAAAGTTGGATCAAAAGTCTAATAAAGATCTCCATTTGATTAAACATTTATTCAAATCAAAGGAAATATCTCACAAACTCATTTAACCAATGACAATTTATTAGAACGTCCTAGAGACATGAGTGGCAAAGAGGCAGATCGCAAGTTGAACTTCATGATCAGACAGCAGGGATTAAATTACATAGATCAATGTGTGAATTACAATTTGCCAAAAGAGCTATGCCAATTTCAAATTCAGTATAACTCTGACAAATGAAAGTAGAATTCTACATTCCATTAAACAACAAACCCTATTTGAAGGTAATAGGAAATTGAACTTCCACTGCACCTTTAAGAAAAGCAAAAAACAAGCTAAAATGAAAGAGACAACATTCACAAGCAAGCACCAAGTCACACGCTCAATATATATATATATATATACACACACACCCAACTTCCTAGTAAATTACCCAAGCATTATGTAATTTCTAGCCAAGGGCCTTCTAGCTCAATTGGTTGGCACCTCCCCCTCCCCTGTTGTAACTATTAAATTATCAACAACAAAAAATAAAGAAAAAGCATTACCTAATTTCTATGCATTGAAGTAAATGAAGGGAGGGGGGAAAAACAGACATTCATGGTCAATCTAGCAAAATGATGCCAATGAATATTGGTTCCATTCGTTATATTCAGCAACCTTATGAACATGTCAAATACATTCAAGCTGGTACACAGCATCAGCCATTTCATTGTGTCAAAGTAGTAAAACATTATCCATGACAAAGAAAATTTCAGATCATTACCAAGGAGGATTAGAACCTTCTCTTACAGAAGGTGACCTAGAGACCACACTCCCATCTGCACCAAACCTTGAAACGCTCCTTACGCTTTTAGGAGTAGCCAAACCAGGGCTTGCACCTCGGTAGCTGGCACGGAGAGTCTCATCAACAGTAGAGGAAGACTTTGCAATTGCATTCCTTACAAACTTCTGGGCAGCAGGAGAAAGTGTACGCACACTTGGGCTAGCACTACCCCCTCTAACAGGGGATGGCAGCGGAGGCTTCTGAAACATCTTCGACCTCTCCCTAAGCTTGCGTGCAGCATCCCTAGACAGTGAGTGAGCCTTCTCGTCCCTTACAGGCACTCTTGGAATCTTATAATGAGGACCCTCACCACTTCCCCCAATATCAAGTGGTGTGTCCTCAGGCTCCAACCTTAATGGTGTACCTTCAATTTCACCCCATGTAATAAACGGTGACTCATCAACCCCCGGTGCAGGCGATGGAGTTCTAACAAAACTATACCCATTTTCTGCTTTCTTCCCTGACTCAACATAAAACAGATTCGGGGTCTTCCTCAAATCCTCCAAATCATACTTCTTCAACTTATCCCCATCTCTATCAAACACTGGAACTGGGGTTCCCCCTGCCACTGGTGTATAAAGCACCTCAACAGTCCCATCATCTTTCGGCCTAGAATCCAACATTTTCCCATGAAACCTAGTATTAGGACGACTGATTTCCTTGGTTAATGCCTTTAACCTAACTGCCCGTTCCTCCTCTGTCAACGGGGCTTCCCCCCTATCGGCCGGATGATACATCAACAAATTCTTTGCCCTATACTTCCAGCCTTCCAAAGTACTCACGGGTTGATCCGAAGTACCATAGCCATCAGTAATTCTCTCCCTCTTGACATCCTCAATTGCTTTAACATCTTCATTTTCACCTTCTAACAGATACCCATGTCTCTCTTTCCTCTTCCTATTCACTTTCTCTATAATCTTCGTAAAACTATAATTATCCTCACTTGTATACCGCCTAAAGAACTCATCCAACGACAAAGACACGTCGACCTCACTATTATTATCGCTACTGACACCCAATAATTCTCTATCCGAAACACTAAAATTCATGGTGTTTATTGGGGTTTTAGCACCAAATTCATCGAGAGGTGTAAAATTTCTAACAAATGTGGAACCGGGTGTTTGAGTTTTCCGATCAGTATTGGAATTATTTACCTTTGCAGCACGGCGCTCCATGATCTTCAACTGGGCGTCTCGGATTTGAACCGGGTCACCCGTCCTGATCGCCTCTAGCCAATCGAGCCGGTCCCGGAGCTTCGAGATGTCAGGGAAGAAGTCACGCTCGATGATCTTCTCAATTGCAGCGACATAGGAGTCCTCGTCGAGGACCTTGGAGTGGTTCCTAGGGTTTCTGGGAGTGATTTGATTGGAGTTCTTAGGGGTTTGGAGGGCATTATCGGAAATTGGTGTCGAAGGCGATGGAGAAGAGAGGTGGCGAGGAGAGTTACCTGGAGAGAGAAGCATGTTGAAAATTGAAGAATTAGGGTTTTGGATTTTGATGATGATGATGATGAGATTTTCTGGATTCTTCTGATAAGAAATCGAAAGGGAATTAGGGTTAGGGTTTCGGTATGGCTGTGGAGGTGGTTGTTCGATTTCGATTCGGATACTCAAATACTCAATACTAATTTAATTTAGATGGTAGAAGTAAAAGCGTGTTTGTGTTTGTGTTTGATTTTGTGGATGTTGCAGTTATGTCCCTGTACTTATAGCATTTTTCAATTTTTGCTCCCGAGTCGAGGCCGCGTGATTTTGCAGCGATGTCGCTACACTTTTCTCCACCTTTCAATGTTTGACTAATCAGTAATCAACCTCGGAAAAGTTTATCACAGCATATTTTATTATTTATTTAATCAAATAATCTTAAAATATTTTAGATCATACTAACCAATCTATAAAAAAAAAAAAAAAAAAATTATCTATATATCTATATATATATATATATAAAACCGAAACATTTGCTGACACCACAATTTTCCACGTCAGTACAATATTTAAAAAATAAAAAATAAATAAAAATTATAACTCTTCAAAACCCTGACAACCTTACTCTTCTCTCAAGTTAAGAAATATAATTTTCCACGTCAGAACAATATTTAAAAAATAAAAAATAAATAAAAATTATAACTCCTCAAAACCCTAGCAACTTTACCCCTCTCTCAAGTTAAGAAATATAAAGTTACGGTTTCTGCAAACTCTCTCTCTCTCCAGACGTAGGAAGCCCTAAAGCATTCAAGATCTACAATGCACGGTATAGATTTTAGCTTATAAAGTTCAGCTTTTGTAAGGTTAGTTTGTTTATATATTTAGTCCTTACGTTTAGGTTTAGGTTTAGGTTTAGGTTTTAAGAGATTTATATATTACTACTATGTGACTAAATTTCCGGTGACATCAGTTTTATGTTTTTAACCAAATACATCAAGAAAGCAAGAGAAGGCGCATAAATATTTAGTCCTTACATTTAGGTTTAGGTTTAGGTTTTAAGATATTTATATATTACTACTATGTGGCTGAATTTCCCGTGATATCAGTTTTATGTTTTTTTTTTTTAATTTGTTTTATGTAAGGTTAGTTTGTTTACATCAGTTCTTTATCTCAAAGATAAGGCTTTTATTTCTACCGCAAGAACTATTTAGGTATGTATCCCTTGCAAGCACACATGAACTTAAATTGTCTTTTAATATATGCATGCTTTATTATTTTCTAATAATTTTCTCGTGCATCGCACGGGTTAGCGACTAGTTATTTATAGATATGTTCAATAAATTTAAGAGGATAGGTTTTTCTTTTTTTTAAAAATTGTCTTAATTAATTAATTAAAGTTATCCATGTATTTACTTACATATTTATATGGAGAATGATATTGAATACATGAATAGAAACAATCTTTATTTTCTATAATAAAAATAAAAATAAAAATAAAATTTTTACTACAAATTTTTGTTATATCATTGAAAAATATATATATTAATGAATTTTTACTATAAAATTTCAAATTAATATAAAATATGCTAAAATGTCCAATTATTAATATATATATATATATATATATATATTATAATAATGATTGGTAATTTTAAAAAAATTTCACTATATATACATATCACATATGTGTAAGGTGTAAGGACTGGATTTATACCCTCAGGCCAATGGAAATGGATGATGGCTCAACAAGCCCAAAACATTATATTTGTTAGAAGATGGATTTCATAGGTAAAAAACTCTGTAAATTATGTCTAGGTCACAATGGATTGGATTCATGCTAAAAAGGTAAGAAAATACAATTTGAAAGGAGTAACTCTCCTCGGTCAAGTCCGAGGATGAGAAGTTCTTATATTTATTCAAGTTTATCCAAAGTACAAGGAGTTCTTTCTTTTTCTCTCACATTCCATCTCCCATTTTTCATGGAGGTCATCCCCTTATATAGTCTTCTTCTTTTCGATCCCAACCTTCTACTTGTTGATTATGCAGATGATCTTCTAGATGCTTGTCCCATCAGAACCCTTCTGTGAACTTTGTGTGTAGCACTAAGACTAAATATCACTGTTCAAACGTCATTTCCACATAAATGCGGCTAGTTAGTTAGGTACAGAACATTTAATGTGGTGGCAGCAGCCCTCTTCTCAGATATTTCTTAGTTTACTGTTGACTCATTTGTCTGAAACTTATCCTCAAAAGTATAGTTGCCTCTTACGGTACTCTCTAGGTGGCCGGGTGCCAACCTTCAACAATGCTCCCCGAGGAGGTTTGGCTCCTAGGGAGACACCACTTGTTTGTTGTTATTTGTCCTTGTCCTCGGCCCATTAACCCACATACTTATCTTACTGTTTGATCATCCTCGGTCTCCTTTATATCCTGGGGCATGGCCCATGGTCCAATACTCCTACTTAGTTCTTTTATCCTCACATAAGGTGTGGTCTCATGTCATCAACTTTGATGAGATACCATCCTATCGTAATTTATCTTATAGTTTAATGTGATATAAGTTGAATTTTTTTTTTTAAGTATTTTTTTAGTGCAAAAATTATTAGTAAATATAATAATTTTAATAAGCTCAACAAGCCAAGTATTAGTTATATTGCTCTTAATTTACTTAATTTATATCATTTATGATACAAGAAATAAATGGTATTTATGATATCTTTTTAGGGTAGTGTTCACAGGTGTCTGTTAAAAAACTACTTTATGTTAATGAAGTCAACTTTTTGTCAAATTTTTAACCAATTTTATAGGGTGTAGAGCCAATAAAGTCAACCCTTTGAGTTTTAATTGTCACTTCAATATTATTTTCATTCATTTCATCAATTTATAAAAAAATTTATTAGGTGGGCCCCATGATAAATTATTCTTAACGGACACCTTATAGTGCCCGTTAACATTTCCCATCTTTTTATAGCTATGATAAAATTTCAACTTATGATGTTTGCTCTATAATGATTACTCTTTATCATCAAACTAAAGGTACTGATTGATTTTTTTTTTTTTAAATGACGGATTTGAATCCCAAATATCTTATTTGACGATAACAAATTTTACTAATTCAGTTAACTGGAACCTATGAATTTTTCTCAAGTTATAATTGGCACTTGGCAGGTGTATATGAAAATTCTTTACAATGAGATTACCCAATTTATAGTATAATACACCTTTTATGGACTTGAGTTGAATGATTGGTTTGAATTTTATTATTATTATTATATTTTTTTTCTGTTTTGGGGGGGTGGGGGATTGGATCCAAATAAAAACATTTCAACTAGCACACAATAAAATCTAATTTATTAGTTTATATATATATATATAGAGAGAGAGAGAGCTTATTACAATTTTTTATTTATTAAAAAGGATAAGACTAGCTTCCATGACTTCGGAATGATTGTGCGTATGCCAACAGAGGGGCAGACTGCCTTGCCAAGAAAGCTTGTTCCTTGGTTAATGATGCTATTAATGATTTTGTTATTCTGAATGCTCCCCCTTCCCCTGATCTTGATGTAATTTTGAACTCTAATGTTCACGGTCTATACTCTCTAAGGCTCACAGCCAATACGTTGCCTTTTGTGACTAGTTAATCTAATATAATGCAGCCCATTGACCACCAAAAAAAAAAAAGAAAAAAAAGAAAAAGAAAAGAAGAATGATTGTGCGTATCATTAAGGGTGTTGGCATTATTAAAAGATTTTTTAGGATGAATTGCATTAAGTGCTTGTCATGTTTCACGAAATGACACTCTCTTAGTGGTTAAACCAAAAAATATTTGTTGGGATCATGATCAATTTTAATCTTATGGAGTGATATAAAAAATAAAAAATCACTATATATACTTATTCTTTATAAGTTGAATCTAATCACTATATATCTATCATGACTTCTGAGTAGATTTTTTTGTGTCTTTGTGTTAGAACTTTTTCCCTTGTGGTGTGTGTGTGCTTGTTTCTCAAAAAAAAAAAAAAACAATTACTATATATCCAAAAAGCACAAAAAACTACAAGCTTTATATATATATATATATATATATATATTTGTGTATAATAATTTTGTTTTATTTTCAAAGTTTTTTAGATATAAATATCATATAAAGTGTATAATTTTTTTTCCCAGAAATCACATATAATGTGCTTAATGATGTATAAGCGACGTTAATATAATATGAAACACTTTCTTTAACAATTTGTTAATAGCAAATCATTGGAAGTGTTATGGTTTGTATAAAACTATAAATGAGGCATATAAGTCCATGCTTGACTTTCCTGATAGAATATTTCATTTTTCAAAACACTCATCCTTAAGGTTTGTATAAATGACACTCCCTCCATTAGGACAAACTAATTTTTTTTTTTTAAATGTATATATATATATATATATATACATATATTTGCTAAGTAAATGTATATCTTGTTGGAAAATAACAATATAAGGGTGCATAAATTAATATGTTCCATTAATAAAAAGCTTTTTTGGGATGTTCCAAAATATTGTCCTGTTTCTAAAAATAAAAGTTCTTAGTTTACTAATGTTCCTATTATACCCCTGTAATGTAATAGATATTTCTATGGCATAACTATTCGGTTGTTTAGTTATGTTTTTATTACAATGAATAGTTATTCCTTATGAATAACTATTCTTCAAAATGAGAAATAACTAGTCGCTAACCCGCGCTATGCGCGGAAAGTTTTTACATAAATGTGAAATGTATATAACATATGCAAAATCATCTTGATTTATTTTTCTTCTTTTGTTGAATGCATTTTTCATTTGTAGTTTAAGATGTTACTTTAAGTCTAAAAATATTCCAATCAAATAATGGTGTCTTGTGCTAATCCATAATAAAATTAATTTTGCCAAATTCAACATTAGCTTCTATTTGGCAAATCCCAATCGTTGAGCAAAAGAAAATTGCCAAAATCCCATTTCTTAATTCCTTAACCTTCTTGAACTTCCACACTAACCAAGCAAAGAGGACAAAAATAGAAATCTGAAATTTAGGAGTATGGACCATCTAGCCAAATTAAGTGCAATTTTAAAAAATAATTGACTTAAATTTTGAATAACATCCCATCAACCAAACAAAGAAAAAAGAGTAGAGAAATAATATTATTATTTAAAAGAGTTGAAAGAAAGGCATGTGAAATTTGAGATCTCATTTTTTTTATATTAAAAAAAAAAAAAAGAAGAAGGAATGCATGAGACTCCAATCTAAATGGGGAAAAAATCAGGAATATAAAAATACATTCACTCCGCTAATTCAAAAACTTTCATCCAACCAAATCAAGACATCTATTCCTCAATTTTCATACACTGCCAAGTCTACCTTAGGCTTGAACTCAAAATGATTTAATTTGATTGAGTGTTTCATAGAATTAAATTTGTTTGTCTCAATATGCAGTAGCACTTAATTGATGCAACCTTAATGCAGCAGTAGCTCTTGAACAATGTAGTCCAGTATGAAATACTTGTTACCAAGTAATATTCCCTCTTGGCCTCCCCTGCTTGACGTTCTGTTCAACCTCTTCTGCAATCTTCTCCCTAATGAGCTTTTTGTGTGCCAACAACACCAAACCCTACAAAGAAAGCAAACATTTTTATACAAATCCAAGATATCAATACCTTAAAAAAATAAAAAAAATAAAAAATAAAACATATGGAGACCTTTTTTTGGATCTTAAATAACAAAATTTTAAAACACAACCCTAGGTCCATTCATTTACAATAAAAGTAGCAAAAGCTACAATGAACAATATGTCAAGCACAAATTATTCTCATACAGACACAAATCTTACGCTAACACGTCACTCTGCACATCCCCATCATATTTTTTGCAAGCCCCATACACAACCTCCTTCACTCTTCAGAGCATAAGGAAGCACCTCATCAAAGTACATAAACTAAGAAGGATGATATTGGTTGAAATGAAGTTGTTTAAAGAAATCTATTTTAAATTAAATCATTAAAATAATAACAAATGATTGAAAAAGATAATGACTTTGTAAAAAAAATTCAAACTCAAACTTTTTCACTCACCAGGGGCCATCAAATCATTACGTTTTGGCTTAGCGTGTAACGCTTTTACTGAGCACTATCTTTGTGAAAAACTCAAACCATGAGTTGGAGGTTGAGGCCGATCCGATAATAGCCTAAATAAACCGCTTTGGGAACCTGAAAACACCAAACAAATAAACAAAATCAATCATTATCAAAACAAATAAACAATCAAAAAGAGGTATCAATTTCATTCAAATGAATAAACAACCTTTTGAAATTACAGTAGATGAAGAAGAATAAGTCTAAATCAAAACCTTAATTAAAACAAAATCAAACCCAATCACATAATTCAAAACCAACTTATCAAAATACCAAAAACTAAATCCTTTTAAATCCCCAAATTTAAAATGGAATTTTACTTTTTAAGCCTTTGTATATTTGGATAAAGATTCAGTTTTTCAAACACGGAAAACTCATAGCTTGTCTAAAATTATCTTATGGGTAACATCTAATATAACAAAATCATTGTTATTAATTCCGTTCCGGTCGGAACGGACGGAATTTTTTGTGCCGGCATGAAGACCGGTACTGGAAACCCCCCCGTTCCACCTCGGGCCAGATTTCAGGGTGTTTCGGCCGTTCCGGCCAATTCCGGCCGGTACGAAAATTTCGGCCGGTACAGGATTCTGAGTTAAAAAAAAAAAAAGAAAAAAAAAAAGAAAAGGAAAACAGTAACGTCCAAACGACGCCGTTTTGGACTTTACTAAAAACCTAACTCAGACCCTTTTCTTTCATTCGTTCACTTTCACTTTCACTCTCAAATCCTCACTGCCGTCGTTCTCGTCCCACTGCCGTCGTGCTCACTGCCGTTGCTCTGCTCTCTCAATCACTCGACTCTCTTATACTCAGCTGTCTCTTACTCTCTCACAATCTCACTCTCTCGGATTGAACAGCCAAGGTATTCTTTCTCTACTCTCACTCTCTCGGATTCAAGCTTCAGTTTAGCTTCAGCCAAATCATTTTTTTTTTCTTATGATTTGCTTTGTGGTTAAGACTTAAGATTTAAGAAGTTACTAAAATATTAGATATGTGATTTGTTGGTTAAGATATGTGATTGAACAAATTGGGGATGAGAAATATTACTCTCACTCTCTCGGATTCAAGCTTCAATTCAGCCAAATCATTTTTTTTTTCTTATGATTTGTTTTGTGGTTAAGATTTAAGAACTTACTAAGATATTAGATATGTGATTTGTTTGTTAAGTTATGTGATTGAACAAATTGGGTAAACTGCATAAATTTTACTGTCACTCTCTCGGATTCAAGCTTTAGTCAAACCGTGTTTAGTTTTTTTCTTAACTTGATTTGTTTGTTCATTAACTACATATGTCTGTTCATGCATTTGATTGAATTTCATTTCATTTCATTGAACAGTAAATTATGGCTCATCATAGTTTAGGGGATCCCGCATGGGCTCATGCCCGTGCAGGTGCTTCCTCTGCTTCTGTGGCCTCTGCCCCTGCAAGATCAGATGATCCCGCTTGGGCTCATGCTCGTGCAGTGCCTAATGCAAAAAATAACACTATATGTTTACATTGTAATAAGTTGATTAAAGGGGGTGGTATTACTAGACTTAAGTATCATCTTGCTGGGATTAGGAGTCAAGTTGAACCATGTAAAAAGGCTTCATCTGATATTAGGTTTCAAATGAAACAAATGATTGAAGACTTGAAAAAATCTAAACAAACTAAAAAGAGGATTCAATTAGAAATTGGGAACCCATATGATATTGATGAGGAGGAGGAGGAGGAGGAGGAGGATGATGAGGTTAGGGTTGTTGAAAAGAGTCCCCCTCAAACATTAGGTAAACGAAAATCTAGGAGAAAGGATGTTGACAATGATGTGAGTCAAATAAGAGGAAAGAAGAAAATTAAGAGTTATTTTGCTCCTAGAACAACCCCCGGTGCTCAACCCTCTATAAGAAGTGTTTTGGCTACAAAAGCAATGATTGATAATGCAAAAATGAATGTGGCAAGATGGTGGTATCATTCTAATGTACCCTTTTATGCATCTCAGTCACCTTATTATCAACCTATGATTGATTCCATTGCTGCTATTGGGCCGGGATTTAAGGGGCCTTCTTTTTATGAGTTGAGGGGACCCCTTTTGAAAAATGCTGTCCATGAAGTTAATGATTTTTTGTTAGATATAAAAAATGATTGGAAAGTATATGGCTATTCACTGATGTTTGATGGGTGGACAAATAAAAAGCAACAACCAATAATGAATTTTTTGGTGTGTTGTCCAAGGGGAGCCATGTTCTTAAAATCTATTGACACTTCAGGCCTTACAAAGGATGCTGAAACTTTGTTTAATATATTTGATTCTGTTGTTCAAGAAATTGGTGTGGAATATATTGTGCAATTGATTACAGATAATGCTTCTGCCTATAAAAAAGCTGGAAAAAATTTACAGCAGAAGTATGGTACTTTGTTTTGGTCTCCTTGTGCAGCTCATTGCATAGACTTGATGTTGGAGAATATTGCTAATCCTAGGTGGTTCCCTCTTATTGATGAAGCAATTAAAAAGGCAAAAAAGATAACAAAGTTCATTTACAACCATGGAGTTGTTTTAGACTTGATGAGGCAAGACTTTACAAATGGAAGAGAGTTATGTCATCCTGCAATTACAAGGTTTGCCACTAATTTCTTAAGTCTACAAAGCTTGCTAAGGTTCAAAAAAGAGCTTAGACAAATGTTCACTTGTGATAAATGGCTTTCATGCCCCCATGCTAAGACTGCTGTTGGGAAGGAGATAAGTAAAATTGTTTTGGAAGATTATGCGTTTTGGTCTCAATGCAAGCACATAGTGAAAGTTAGTGAGCCTTTAGTTAGAGTACTTCATCTTGTTGATGGGGATGAGAAACCTGCTATGGGGTACTTGTATGAAGCAATGGACAAAGCAAAAGAGGAAATAAAAAGAAGGTTGAAGAACAAAGTTTCTTTGTATGGACATTATGTTAGAGTTATTGATACTAGATGGGACAAACAACTTCATAGTCCTCTGCATGCAGCAGGTTGCTTTCTTAACCCTGCAATATACTTTAGGCCTTCATTTAAAAGGCAAAATGAAGTTCAAAGAGGGTTGCTAAGCACTCTAATGAGGTTGGTTCCCGATCCTGACATTTAAGACAAAATAAGTTCACAACTTGATGAGTACAAAAAATCAATTGGTGACTTTGGCACATCACTAGCAATCCGCCAACGAGAGAGACTAAATCCAGGTAAACATTAATAATTTAATAGTATTTCCTTTCAATATGTCTATTTATCCTTTATAGTTATTATTGTAAGATTACATGAGCAATGCTTATTTTACATTTTTATTTGTTATTGTAGTTTCATGGTGGGAGCAATTTGGACTTGGAGCTCCAGACTTACAATCATTTGCCATTCGTGTGCTAAGTCAATGTTGTAGTGCAACTGGTTGTGAGAGAAATTGGAGCACATTTGAATATGTTCACTCAAAGAAGAGAAATAGATTGGAACATAAACAAGTAAATGATTTGGTCTTTGTCCATTATAATTTGAGGCTTCGAGAAAGGTAAATTTATAATCGTTACTCATATGTAAATGAAATGTACTTTCATATAATTATAATTTATAAAATGTTACTAATGTTTAATATTTTCATTGGTAGGAACATTCAAAGGAATAAGTATGCAATGGATCCTATAAGCTTGGATAACATTGACTTGATGGGAGATTGGGTGGCTGAAGAACCTACACTTCTTAATCCAGATGACATAAATTGGGATTGCCTTAATGAACCAGCAACTCTAGTGAATGTGGAAGAGGATGCTGAACTTGAAACTATTGATGTTGATGACGATGATGATGATGACAACAACAATGAACATGTCTCGACAAATCTTCCAATGGGTGCTAGTAGTTCTTGTGGGAGTTCTTTTGATGATGAATTTGATCCATTTTTCATGGATGATGAGGAGGAGTAGGAATATTATGTTAAATTAATCTTAAATGTTTTTATTGTGTGATGTTATATTGATGTTTAAGACTTAAGACTTAAGACTAAGTGTATGTTGAATTGATGTTATGTTGAATTGATGTTATGTTGATGTTTAAGACTTAAGAGTTAAGATTAAATGATTTGTATTATTTGATATTTAGTTATTTATTTATTAGAATTGACAATTTTATATTCTACAAGAATATATATAAATTATTTTTTAGGAACCCCGAAACACCCTGAAACGGTATGCCGAAATCGACCGGTACCGAAATATTCCGTTCCACTGGGCAAATCGAAACGGGCTCTGAAACGGTATTAATAACTTTGAACAAAATAGTAACTAATTGACATTGACACCCAAAAATTTATAATACATCATTTAGAACCTTATTCAAAAGTTTTGAATTAAAATAACACAATTTAAAGAGATTAGTAAACCAAAGTGCTCCACAGTTTCACTCCCACTAACAAATATAGATAACAGCACACATAAATATCTACATAGTTTCCAAAGGGTGGACTTGAAACAACACACATAAAAATAATCCAGCATACTAACAGAAATAACCTAGCCTTCAAAAAAGGTCAAGTCAGTGCACCCCATTTTGCATATAACTACACCGCGGTCAGGTAACAATGTCTAAGATATTAACCATCATTGTCATAAATATAAGTTATAAAACAGATTCTGCATCAACTATCTAACATATCATGATGGCAGACTCAAAACACATTCAAGATACGGGTGTTTTGTACAGACCAAAATTGGGTTCTTGGAGTACCAAATACATTTTTACGGATAAATTGATAAACTAAACATGGATCATCAAAACATTTCCCCCAAGAATCAATAACACAATTAAAAGACAAAAAATTTACAACTATTTAATAAATACAACCATTAGTAAGTCAAAACCTACCAAAGGCATTTACCTTTGAGATCTTACTTTATCATCTTTTTCTGCAATAAGAAGTGCATCTTAATATATCTCACCCTAATGGAAGTATATTGGGTACCGTAGTTGTGCTTATGTACAACATTATATAAGGCAAACAAAACTGCACAAATAGACACGGAAGGAGGTGCCATGTAGATGTTGCCAAACACTGACCTGTTACGCAAAAGCTAAATTTGTGAGATACATATTGGCAAAAATGATTTGGTAAAAGTAACCTTGTGAAAGTGATACATTCTAAAACTTTCCTCTACATATAAATTTTGAGTTTCCATTTTAAAGAAATTCATTCAACTGTTTTCTTATTTCAATTGACAACCCAGGTACATAGTTACTCTTGTAGGCCTTTTGTCGAACACCTAACAAATATGGCCAAGAAATAGAACTTAGTTAATGTATAGGTGCTGAAACAAAAGAACTCGAAAAAAAAATTAGAATAATCTAATCTAGAAATTAAAAACTTATTGACAGAAAATTGACATACCACTAATTTCAGGCTTCAACCAGAAAATCCAATTTATATTCAATACATAAAACAAAAGAATTGGGCATGAGGATAATCTTATTGCAACCCATGAACACCACTGTTAGTCTGTTACCCCGCCCAGCAAATCCGTCTCAATTAAAAAAAAAAAAAAAAAAAAAAAAAAAAAACATTTTTTAATGCCGGCAAACCAAAGGCCAACCATTCAGCCATAGCAACCCAAAACACCAAAGTAGATCACCCACAACCACAAACAAAATTCCATGAACAATTGAAGTGGAGAAAGAACAGTATATTGGAAGAATAACTGGGCAGGTAGGTTTTCAATTGAAGAGCAAATCAGAATTCTTACCTCGGGTTTGGACTTCCTTTACAGAGGAGACTAGCTTCAGTTGTAGTTGACAGCCAAAACCCAACACACCCAAGGGTTAGGAAGTGAAATCCCTAAAATGATAGAAAAATCTAATTAAAGACAAAATCCCTAAATTGACAGAAAAAGATTAATTGAGAAATACAGAGAGAATGGTCTGATACGGAGAAGGGGTTTGGCTGACCTGTATCTACGATTGGAGTGAATCACTTCAGAGGCGTTTTGGACGATGGAGAAGGGGAATGGGATCGGGTTTTGTTTGGAGCTAATATGGGTTTGGGTTTTGAATGATGGAGAAGGGCTTTGGCCGTAAGGTCTGTTTTGGACGACGGAGAATGTTTTGGATGACGGCGAAGGTTTGACCGTGAGGCGTGTATTGGATGACAGAGAAGTGGAATGGGGAAGAAGAAGGGGGAGAAGAAGAAGTATTATCGGGTTTTTCTTTTAAGTGGCAGAGAATTTTTTTTTCCGGTTTTATAGTAAAATTATAATTTTTGTTTTAGATTTTTCTGGTTTTATAGTAAAATTATAATTTTTGTTTTTTTTTAATTTAAATAATGTTGACATGGAAAATTGTGGGAGCTTCAAAAGCTTCAGTTATATATATATATATATATATATATATTATTCCTTATCAAAAGTACTGAATATCTATTCATTCACCTTATGTATTAACTTTTTTTTAAAAATTCCTAAAAAGCCATTAGTTACCACATCTTTAAAAGGAAACAAAATAAATTTTCCTTGTTGTTAATTATTAACTTTATATTGAACACCCTAAATTAAGTGTATTTTAGGAAATTTGACTTAAAAATGATTTAATTACACATTCTTTTTATACTCTACTAAATTGTGGATGCATATTCAGGATTCTATTACTAAATGGTCACCAAACTAATGAATAGTAATACTTATTACATTCCAACTTAATGATTTCCTTGTAATACTTATTCCTATTCTCATGTAATAATCATTACAGTGTACCAAACGTGCCCTTACTATAGCAAGCTGCTACTTTTTCTTTTTGCTTTTTTATTCTCTCTCTCTCTCTCTCTCTCTCTCTCTCTCTCTCTCTCTCTCTCGTCACCAATGCCTCTCACCTATCATTCATCTTTGTGGCGGTGGCATGATGGTGGATTCTCAGTGTTTGTGGGTTTTGTTGGAGGTTCAGTAAGTTTTTGGTTGGGCTTTTTGTTGTTCTATGCAGTGTTTGGGTAAGGATTTAAGGGTATTTTGGTGTTGGCATTGTGGGTTTTGGGTATGATTTACAGAGGGTATTTTGAAGGTTTTTTTAATGATGTCTCATGGGTTAATTTGTTGGGTTTTTTGTGATGTTTGTTAAGTTTTTTGTGTTAAAGGTAGAAGAAGAAAGTGATGTAACAAATGAGGGAGGCAAAGAGATAGAGGGACATGAGAGAAGGGATTTTGAGAGGTGAAAATCAAGCAAATTAAAATTTCTATTTGGAGACTAGAAATGAGAGTGAGAAAAGTGGGAGAGAGAGAGAGATGAATAAATAAATGAATAGTGTTGGTTATGATGTGAAAAATAAGAGATGTGATGTAAGGTGAATTATGAAATGATGTGTTAAAATAGATAAAATAGCTTTTTGGATTGTTAAATGCTAATAGCATCTTAAGAAGCCTGCTCTATGGAGTATAGATAGACTCACAAGACTTTGGGTCCCACAGTTTCTGGTCCACCCTATAGAGCATGCTCATAAGGTAATTAGTCCATGAAAGGGGAAAATCCTCCAATATTTTAGGTCCAATTAACGAGTGTCTCACGAAATTTGTTAATATTTAACTTTTTATGGTAATCGATGAACTTATTTTTGGGTAGAAATGGCAACGGGTCGAATTTGGGGCGAGTTTCTTTATGCCCGAAACCACCCCAAGGGCCCACCCCCATTACCCGAACCTGCCCTATTTAATAAATGGATTTTTTTAACCCCCAAACCCACCCCATTGAGCTCCATCCAACCATGCCACTTTAGGGCCCAATCCATGGCCCAAATTGTGGCATAATAAAAAAAAAAAAAAAAATTATGTTGGACTGAAGCCTATACCATGCCCTAATCAAAAAAGATTTATTTGCCCATATTTAAGCCCTATACTGTGGCCCAAATGCCAAATCAATCCAAAAATCAATCTCATAGCAGCAAAAAAATAAAATAAAATAAAAAACCTACGAAGGACATGGCTAGATTATAAAAATTCTTTTTACAAAAAAAGCCCTACACCAAATTGGACCATGTGTCAAAAAAGAAAAAGAAAAAAAGGAAGGGGCGTTCTGATAACAGAGAACATAAGGACAAAGGGGCAACTGATGGGGATGAGACAAGTATAGCTCGTGCTTAAGTTGTAGTCCAGAGAACATAAGAAACCACAAAGATTGGGCCTATTCCAACTCGTCCATAGTGTCATTCATGTCTAGTAAGGTTGTCCTAATATAAAAATGTTGTCCATCATAAGGAGGCCGTCCAAATTAAAGGAGGTCATCCAAGCATGGAAGCAGATGGACGACCCTTCAACACTTGGAATATCTTTAGAATGAATTTATACACAAAAACTTATATTTTGAACCACGTTCAACTATTTTGAAGTATAAGCAAAATCCTTGCTCATCGCTTTAACTTCTCACTAAACTCCTAACTTCTAATGGCAGTTATAGAAGATAAGATTAAATCTTCTAACTTCTATAGCAGTTGTAGAAGTTAGAAGTTAGGTTTGAACCTTGTAACTTCCATACGGTTTAAGGAAGTTACCAATCAAGTAACCACTCCAGGCTCACTATATAAGGACTCATCCACATCAAACGAAAGTAAGTTTTTCACCTTTCCTCAAAAGTTGGAATTCTTAAGTTCTAAGAAAAAACTAACTTAAGCATCAGAGGGTTCTTGGCCAGTTCACCTTGGTCACCTTTGATCATGTTTTTCTTTCTTTTCAGGCCTTCAAACAACCTCTAATTCATTGAAGCCCGGAGAATTCAACTTACTAATTTTCTGTGCATTATCAGCTGGCACCGTTTGTGGGAAGATTAAATTTGTGTTTTTACAATTTATCTTTCTTTTGACAAAAAGGCTATATGGTTCGGACATGGTTAATGGCCATTAGTCCAGGCCACTAGGAAAGTGGAAACGCTTCTAACCACCTTAATTGTGCTCACCAGTCAGTGCCTATTGTGCAACTGCCTTTCGTCCCACAAATGCAGTCTATGGTAGCTGCCATGGCAGAGTTAACCTGTCAAAATCAAGAGTTGACTCGAGAAATAAACCAAAGAAAGCAACGTTATGAAAGGTATGTGGAAGGACAGGCTTAGAGTCAAGAAGTTAGAGGAGAAAATGTGGAGCATGAGAACCACTCAAGGGGGATAGCATCACGTAGGGTGCCACATTTAGAAAGAGAAATGGATCAGATGAGGAGGGTTATGGACGAGATGGGGGAGAATATGAGAAGGACGAATCATGTAGATGATTTAGTTCAACGAATCGATTCCCCTTTCGTAGCCTCCATTAATAGTCATTCCCTACCTTCCAAGTTCAAGATGCCCTGGTTGGATTCCTATGATGGAACGTGCAACCCATGTGACCACATGGCAACCTTCAAGACCACAATGTACCTTTAAGGAGTTCCAGGTGAGATAATATGTAAGGCCTTCCGAACCACCCTCAAGGGGCGAGCATGGGTATGGTTCAATAAAATACCTCTGAATATTGTTGGTTCTTTCGAGGAGTTAAGTAAGTTGTTCGTCAACAACTTTATTGGAGGGCAAAGGCACAAACACTCCTTATCCAGCCTGCTGACTATAGAACAAGGAGAAAATGAGAGCTTGTGGTCCTTCATTACTTGCTTCAACAAAAAAGCCTTGACAATAGACGAAATGGATGATAAATTGATGTTGGCAGCCTTCCACAATGGAGTTAGTTTAGATTTGTTCATCCACAAGTTTATGAATAAGAGCCATAAACCATGGTTGAACTCGTCCATTCAGCCCAAAGATTTATGAATGCAAAGGATATGATCATTGCGAAGAAGAGGAAGAGAATGGAACTAATGGAAGCGGACTTCTCACATCATCCTGAACAAGGCCCTCGTCCAAAGAAGGCCCGGATAGGAGAGAAGAAGGGTAGAGACAACATGAAGGCAGTTTCATCTTCAAGAAGAGGTTAGCATTACATGCCCTTGAATATTCCACTTGATCAAGTACTTTTGCAAATCAAGGATGATCCATCCTTGAAGTGGCCAGAGAAGATGAAGGGAGATCCTAACAAGCACAATAAGAATAAGTATTGCCGCTTCTACAAAGACCACGAGCATGACACGGACGAGTGCTATGACTTGAAGTAGCAAATAGAGAATCTTATTAGGTAGGAAAAATTGAGGAATTTTCTAGGACGAGATCATAAAGGCGAAAAGTTGAAAGGAAAGGTGGAAGAGCCATCACGTCCCCCACTTGGAGAAATAAGAGTCATTATAGGAGAAATTTCAGCAGGGCAATCCTTTAAGTCAAAGAAGACTTACCTGAAGGTGGTACAGAACGTCCAACTTTCTGGACGACCACCAAGGACCCGGGGGGGGGGGGGGGGGAGGGAGGGGCAGACGAGCAGGCCAATACCTTTACAGACGAAGACGCTGGAGGGTTCATCACCCACATGACGATGCAATCGTCATAACTTTGCTCATTGCAAATTACACAACTAGAAGGGTGTTGATAGATAATAGAAGTTCAGTAGACATCCTGTATTATCCCGCTTTCCAGCAGATAAGGCTAGGACGAGACCAACTTCATCCAGTGAACTCTCCCTTAGTAGGATTCGAAGGAATGAAGGTACAATCAGTGGGAACTATTACTCTACCTATAGTGGTAAGAGCGTATCCATAGCAGATAGCCAAAGAAGTAAACTTCCTTGTCCTGGATTGCTCGTCTTCCTACAATGCCATCATTGGACGACCAACTCTGAATAGTTGGAAAGAAATGACATCCACCTACCACCTGTCTATCAAGTTCCCAACAGATTATGGAATAGGGCAAGTACAAGGAGATCAACTAGTAGCTAGGGAATGCTACTTAGCCATGTTGGCTATGGATGAGCATGTGCAGACGATGAATATAGAGGAAAGAAGGGTTGTTGCAAAGCCCACTGAAGTACTAGAACATATCCCTCTCGAAGAGGGTAATCCCGAGAAGTTTACCAGAATAAGAGCAAGTATGGACAATAAGACAAAGCAAGACCTCATCTAGTTCTTAAGAAATAGCATTGATGTTTTTGCGTGGAGTCATGAAGACATGCCAAGAATTGACCCAAGTGTCATTACTCATCAATTGAATGTGTATCCATCTTTCAAGTCTGTTCGTCAGAAAAAAAGAGTTTTTGCTCTTAAGCAAGATAATGCTATCAAGGAAGAGGTCCAGAAGTTAGTCACAACAGACTTTATTCGAGAAGTCTATTATCCAGATTGGTTATCCAACGTGGAGATGATCAATAATGCAAATGGCAAGTGAAGAATGTGTGTAGACTTCATTGATTTAAATAAGGCTTATCCCAAGGATAGTTATCCTTTGCCACGCATTGATCAATTAGTAGATTCAATGGCGGGTCATCAGTTGCTGAGCTTTGTGAATGCCTTCTCAAGGTATTATCAGATAAAGATGGATGAGGGAGATCAAGAGAAGACATCCTTCATTACCAGTCAAGGCCTGTTTTGCTAAAAGTTTATGCCCTTCGATTTGAAGAATGTAGGGGCAACCTATCAAAGGCTAGTTAACCATATGTTTAGTCCACAAATTGGACGGAATGTAGAAGTATATGTAGATGATATGTTGATGAAAAGCTGGGACGAGGACAAGCATCTGGATGGCTTTCAGGAGACCTTTGATACTTTGAGACGATATAACATGAAGTTGAATTCGAGCAAGTGTGCCTTCGGAGTTTCGTCAGGAAAATTTCTTGGGTTCATGGTTTCACATAGGGGAATTGAAGCAAATCTTGATAAAATCCAAGCGATACTAAATATGGAACCACCGAGGAATATCAAGGACATCTAATCTCTCACCGGACGAGTTGCAGCCCTTAACAGAGTTGTTTCAAAAGCAACTAACAAGTGTTTGCCATTTTTCAAGGTTCTCAAAAAGGCATTTGAATGGATGGACGAGTGTCAGAAGGCCTTCTAAGACCTTAAAGTCTATCCTACCACAACCCCCTTACTAAGTCCATCCATACCAGGTGAGGAGTTGTATTTGTACCTAGCAGTGTCCCCACATGTAGTAAGTTTAGCGCTAGTTAGAGAAGAAGGAAAGATACAGAAGCCTATTTATTATACAAGTCGAGCATTAAGAGGGGCTGGAGGATGGTATCCCATGATGGAAAAGCTGGCCTTTGCACTGGTAACAGCTTCCAGGAAATTAAGGCATTACTTCCAAGCTCATGTTATCAATGTCATGACAGATCATCCACTCAGGAAGGCAATGAACAAGTTGGAAGCCACATGACTATTGATACAGTGGGCCATTGAACTTAGTGAGTTCGATATCAAGTATCAACCTAGGAATGCAATAAAAGCCCAAGCCCTAGCAGATTTCATTGTAGAGTTTACTCCAAGCCATGGTGATTTAGATGAAGAAAATAAAACTAAGGCATGGATCATCCAAGTAGATGGGTCGTCCACACTATATGCAAGAGGAACAGTAGTTGTATTGAAATACCCAAAATGGGATAAGTTGAAGTATACAACTTGTCTGCAGTACCAAACAACCAACAATGAAGTCAAGTATGAAACCCTTCTTAAAAGGCTAGAATTGGCTAAGTCCTTAGGGGTAGAATCAATAGTCGTCCAAGGAGACTTTCAGTTAATCATAGGCAAAGTAAATGGAACACGTGAAGCAAAAGAAGAACGAATGAAAAAGTACCTCAGTAGGGTGAAATGCCTTATTAAGAAATTTAAAGAAGCCACTTTCATTCAAGTCCCAAGGGAAGAAAACATGGAAGCAAATGCTTTAGCAAAGGCAGCCTCCACAAATGGATCGGTGGACGAGCTTGATGAAGTCCAATACATGCCTAGCGTAGATCTTCCAGAGGTGTAGCAGATAGAAGGCCAAGGGAATTGGATGACCCCAATAATAGTTTTCTTAGGGGATGGAAGGCTTCTAGAAGAAAGAGATGAAGCCAGAAAGCTAAGGATTAGATCAACTAAATATGTCCTTATAGACGAGGTGTTGTACAAAGGAGGTTTTTCTTAACCTTACCTAAGGTGTTTGGCTCCAAATGAGGCAAACTACGTCTTAAGAGAAATTCACAAAGGAGCATATGGAAACCATTCAAGAGCAAGAGCCCTCGTTCACAAGGTCGTCCACGCAGGTTACTACTGGCCAACCATTCAAACAGATGCTAAGGCCTATGTAAAGGTGTGTGATCAGTGTCAATGCTTCAGTAACGTCCCTAGACAACCGTCAGAGTATCCCACCCTAATGATGGCTTTATGGCCCTTTGCATAAAGGGGATTGGATATTTTGGGTCCCTTTCCAATGGGAACTAGACAAATGAAGTTTCTAGTAGTAGGGATTGATTACTTCACTAAGTGGGTGGAAGCTGAACCTTTAGCAAAAATCACACAACAAAATGTAAAAAACTTTGTTTGGAAGAGCATTGTGTGCCAATTTAGGGTACCTAGGGTACTGGTGTCAGATAATGGACAACAATTCGATAACACACCCTTCAGAGATTTCTGCGAGCAACTTGGAATCAAAAATCATTATTCCTCACCTTCCCACCCGCAAGCAAATGGACAAGCAGAAGTAGCAAATCGATCCTTGTTGAAGATCATCAAGGCTCGACTTGAGGGGGCAAAGGAAGTATGGCCAGACGAGCTACCAGATGTTCTATGAGCTTACAACTATGAGGACCCCCACAGGGGAAACTCCTTTTAAATTAGCCTATAGAAGTGAAGCAATCATAACTATAGAAGTACACGTGGCTAGTCACAAGGTGATGAAGTACTAGGATAAGGAGAATGAAGAACAACTTCATCTTAACCTCGATTTAATAGACGAGGTAAGGATGGAGGTAGAGCAGAGAACAGCAAAGTATAAAAACCTCATGGCTAGAAAGTAAGATGCAGTGGTGAAACCCAGGTGCTTTAACATTGGGGACTTTGTCCTAAAAAGGGTCTCTTTAGCAACCAGGAACCCAACTCATGGGAAACTGGGGCCTAACTAGGAAGGACCTTACAGGGTTATTAATTGCAAGAGGCAAGTATCATAGTACTTGGAAGCCCTAGATGGAAGAAAGCTGGAACACCCTTGGAACGTTGAGCATTTAAGGAAATATTACCAGTGAGGTATCATCCTAGATGAGCATCATATTAGACGATCATTCTGGACGAGTCAAAGTTTGTCGTTTTCCGTTACTTATGTTTACTTGTATTTGTTTTTAGTAATATATGTTGCTTAGTATTTTAATTCCCTAAAAAAGTGTTAGTTTCTAACTTAAGCACTGTCTAAGGACAAGTTTATGATAGACGAAGTCATGTACTTAAGGCACTAGCTTCTAAGCATGTGCCATGCTTGTGGACAATGTTTATGTTATGTTTGAATTCCCAATATATATATTGTTGTGTGAAATTCTAACTTTCATGTTATTTTCATTTAAACTAATCCACAACAAGGCTATAGGCACAAGACGAGTAAAATCTCTAGACACTGGGATGTAACATCTATAAGCTTTTTATAAGGATAAAGCAAAGAAAAATAAACCTAAGGTACACTCGTCTAATAAATGGACGAGGTAAACCCTAAGGTATATTTGTCTATTCAATTAACAAAATAAAGCCTAAGGTATATTCCTCCAAATAATGGACGAGAAAAAAAAACGTGCACAAAAATATTCAAAATCCATGGATAAACCTGACCAATTAAACAATCCATTTTCTGGACGAGTAAATGCTGGAAAACGTCTTGCCCAAAGACGAAGATTAAGCGAGCTATAAGTTAAACTTATAGACAAAAAGTTGGCAAAAGAAATTCCATTCATAGACGAGTTACACGTGCAAAATATAGTGAATGGAATGTTGAGCATAAAAAGTTGTCCGAATATGGACGAACTGAATGCCTTCACAAAGTGGACATACCACACAAGCCATTAGACATTACACGGACGATATAAACAAAAGAAAACTCATCGATGAACAAAGTATAACATGTCCAATAAATAATAAAGAATGAAGATGGAAACAAACATTCATTCATAAATATCTAAAAGGGTAGACAACCATAGTCCAAAAACCCTTATAAAGTTAGCCTAAAAGGCAATTGTATCAAGAAAAACATGGACGAGTCAAATGTACTTAAATAAATTCAAATGGTCCAAAACAATGGACCTTATATTTAAATATATAAAAAGAAAGGGAAATAAATTATGACAAGATAAAATTTCAAACATCTTCTATTGAGGTGGGTTCTCTCTAGAATTAGGCTCGTCCTGAGCAGACTAAGTAGTGGCATCATTCTCAATCTTGGCATCCTCAGAACTCGTCTGAAGGAGAGAGCTTGCAACACCAGTATTGAGCTTGATGGAGCTAAAGTCAACTTCAAGGAAGTGTTCTTCAGTGTCTATACGGAAATCCTTAAAGCCAACAGCGTAGTTCCTGTCTAAAAGGACGATAAACTGACTGGAAGCTTTGAACTCCTCAATAGCATCTTCTTTGGCCTTTTTAAGAAGGGCGCGCAGCTCATCATTCCCTTTCTAAAGATGGTCAAGACGAGTATCCTTTTTGACGATGTCAGCCATGATTGTATGTTATATGCATACTAGTGTGTGTGTGAGTTAGGATACAAAGTGTTGAACATGTTTTTAATAAGATTAAGACGTAAGACACAATGATAGGAGGCCAATCTTAAGATTGGGCGATCTTGGGTGCCTAACATCTTCCTAAGAACGTACCTAAACTCTGAACTCATACTTTGGTAGTAAGATCAAAGGTCCTTCCTCGAGAGGACGCTATATATATGGTTCCTAGACCATTGCAAAAACTAGGAGAAAATGGGCAAATGCCCCTTTCAAAAAAAAAAATCTAGCATTTTGCCCTCTTTCCCAAACTAATTAGGGAAATGCCACTCTTTTGAAACTCAATTTTCTCAAAATCGAGTTATAAAAAAAAAAAAAAAAAAAAAATCTGGAGTCCTATAGTGACGTTTTAAGGAACCTATAGTGACATTTTAAGGACCTATAGTGGCGTTTTGTAATCCGATCTCCATGAAGTCGAGTTACATGCAATTTTTTTTCTTTTTTTTACTTACAACTCGACTTCATGAATATCGGATTACAAAACGCCACTATAAGTCCTTAAAACGTCACTATAGGCTCCTTAAAAACGTTACTATAGGGCTTAACTCGATTTTGAGAAAATCGAGTTTCAAAAGAGGGGCATTTCCCTAATTAATTTGGGAAAGATGGCAAAATGCTGGATTGTTTTTTTGAAAGGGGCAAAAGCCTATTTTTTCCCAAAAACTAAGTAGCAACTTCAAAAACCCCTTGTGTCCATAACGGGTACAAAATAAAGTGTGTATGATACTGATGGACCAATCAAGGAGCATATTAGGCAAGGATAGAGGACCAAAATAGGCCTTCGCATCGCCTTCAAAGATGCCTTGTTGCCAATGCTCCTAGACTACAATTTCAACTGCCTATTGGAGAGCAACTGTTTCAACTTGGAGGGAAGAGCAAAAGAGACTACCTTTGTCGCATACTCTAATTACCTCGCCTCTATGGCATCTAGCAATAGTAGCCAATGTTGATCTTGACCCTGACAAAGCAGCATTGGCGTTGATTTTGATCTAACCCAAAGGATGAGGAGTCCACATGGGGAGGTTTAGAGATGCAGGGATGGCTGTAGCTGACACCATCTTCGAGTATTCAAGGAACTTGGTTTGAATATTGTGGATTGACTAGGGAATATCTATGTGCCCCTATTGGAAGTGACGTGATTCCTCAAACACTAAATCTCGTCCACAGTGTGAGCCATATTAAGGGAGATAAGCCATTGATCGTGACTAGGAAGGGGTGAGTTGGGAGGTTCCATGATCAGCTTGACAAAGCTTCCAATGAAGGGAAGGAGGCTTGTATCAAATCTGAACCCCCAGCATGCGGATAGCCATATAGCTCTAGCTAGGACGGACATTGAAGGAAAATGTGCACGCTTGGTTTTGATTCATTTTTGCAGAGCACACATCTAGGATCGATATGATCCAACTTTGCATCAAATTTTCTTTGCAATTTTGAGTGACCCTAAACTAATGCCGCTCATCCCCTTACTACTAGCTTTTATTTAACTAAAATATACTTTTTGACTCTTAATGTTTAGGAAGATATATATATATATATTTTGTCCCTTAGGTTTCAAAATTTTTTATTTTAGCTCTTCATATTTGATTTTATTTTCATATTTATATATTCTCTCCGTCCCAGTTTATTTGTCCTCTATTCCATTTTGGGATGTCTCAAAATATTATCCTGATCCTTAAAATAAAAATCATTAATTTACTAATGTTCTCATTATATCTCTACTTTATTTTCAAGACTATTTGAAAAGAAAACTAACAAATATTTTTTTTAAATTAATCTAATTGGGACACCTTTTTAGTTATCTCATTAATAATAACTCTTTAAAAAAAAAGCTGATAAATTTATTTAAGGATAATTTTGTAAATTTATACATTTTTATAAGATAGATAAGATAATAAATGATGTTCCCTTAAAAAGTTTGACTTTTCAAACAGGACAAATAAATTGGGACCGGAGAATATATTAGAATTACCATTGCCCATTTCCATTAGTATTATGATGGTCCATAATTGATTTGTTGCTTACAATAATAAAATTACAATATTTTAAAATTAGTATTTTAGGAAATAGTCAAATATGAAGACACTTAAATTAATGGAAATAACGACAGGCCAATATAAAAACAAGATTAAACATTTTTTTTTTTTAAATGTTAAAAATGAAAATTCAGAAACATTGAAGGACCAAAAATATGTTTTAAGTAGTGTATTTAATTATTAACATCTCCATCGAAGCGCAAAGACGTAAAAAGAGAGCACAGACAATAATAATTCCTACTCCGCTCGCTCGCTCATCGTCTCCTCCTCCCAATCCCAATCCCAATCCAAACTCGATATTTTTGGGATTCGACTTGGAAACCTCTTCTCTCTCCATCTCAATCTGGAACTGGACCCCACACAATCGACGGTTGGAATCCCGAGAGACTTGATGATCGACGGCAGTGATTAAATTAAAACGAAAAACAAAAAAACAATAGTCAAAGAGAAGAAACGGTTGCACGTGGAATTGGAGCAGCTGATCAGGAATTGCAGCAGTTGGTTTAGAACTCCGAGGACGAGGAGACGAAGGTACCGTAATAGTAGTATAGAAAATAAAGTTTGATTGCAAAGTTAGTTGATTTTTAGTAATTACTACTACGTCTTTAATTCTTCATTTCTAAAATTAATACACTCACCCCTCTTGTAATCGGAATTGGAGGGAGCTCTTTAATTTGTTTGGCTGCTCAGGCTCAGAAAGATAATTGAATTTCGACTTCAAGCACCTGATTTGACTTTTAGAGTTCACTAGTTGGACTAAAATTTATCTAAACACCGTTTCAATTATCTTTCTTTGTCTTTAAATTTTAACTTTCGTTTCGGTTTCTCACCAGCCAAACTCTGGGTTATCTTGTTTGTTGTATGAACTTTGTTTGGCTGCAGAGAAAATTCTCAGCAGCCAAACGGGGGGTAGGTTTGTTTGTTCGTTCGTTCGTTCTGCGTTTATTAATTGTACCAACTCTTGTTTGGCTGCTGAGAAAAATGATAGAATTGACCGAGGCTATTAGGACTTTTGTCTAAGCAGCGGTGAATTACCATTTTTTTTTTTTTTTTACCCTTTGTTTTCTCAGTTGCTAAACGCAGGGTTAGTTTATTTTCAGTTCTAGGTAATTGTTAGTTATTATTTGATATATATATATATATATCTATTGATAGGCTTGGATACAAGTTACACCTTGTGTAATTCTAAGCAATATTACACTAACCAATAATTTGTTATTAAATTAATATTTTGAAAATCCAACCGTTGAATTACATGTTCTATATGTTCTTAACATGCATGCCAATTTTCATATCAATCGAATGTTATCTACCATTTTATTTATAAACTTATTTTTTATGTATTATTTGAAACTACAAAAATTTGAATTTTAACAATTGATTAATGACATGACTATTAATTTTTTATCACCTCAAAATTTTGCAAGCATGAAGAATATACGAAGATAATGTAATCTAACGGTGGATTTGTCAACATTCGTATCCAATTAAAAAATATTGAGTGGTATAATATTACTTAAAGTTACACAAGGTATAACTTGGACCCAATCCATATATAGAAGATTCTGAATCCTTGTTGTTCAAGTAATTGTTACTAAATTGGTTAACATATGTGGGAATTATGGTTTTTAGTAGTTGTTTTATGTATGTGTGGGCAAGAGACTGGTGAATAATTGTACAATTTTCGTTACTTTGCCTTTGCCTTTGCCTTTGTCAGTGCGTAAACGTTGCAAACAGTAAAGGAGGAGGGTTGCGTTTGGACAATGGTCTCTATAAATTTTAGTTATTTTATTATAAATGGATGATGATGGATCCTTGGTAGTGGAAGACTTAAAACAATCTAATCTAGGTAGAAAAAGTTTAAAAAGACATGTTAATTACGGAGGTGACAAATAAAATAATACGATTATTGATAGGATGAATTAGTGGAGAAGAATACATGTGATGTGGCTGAATTCAATTAGTCTGTTGAGGATCCATAAGTAACTTGAAGTTGAAAGTTCTGGGACTAAGGCTTTTTTGTTGGTTGTTTGCTGTTTGACATGGTAAATTTGAAGAATATGATTTGTTCAATGTTATTGCATTCCTACTATATGAAACTTATTATTGATCATAGTTACTCGTATGGTATTTAAAATCTTGTGTGGTTTATTCTCAAATTACTTAGTCCTTTACAAAGATAAATCATATGAATCGGAATGGTATAATTGGAAGATTTTACTGTCTTAAGAATGAAATTCTAAAAGGATGACATGAGTTATGAGTACAAGCCATCTTCCATTATTTGTGTGGTTAGTATAATTTCCAATTGGGCCTCATTGCAAGTTATTAATATGTTCTTGTTTATGTAAGTTTCTTTTTTATGGAATCTTTTCAGGTCTGAACAACTGGTAGCATGTGGGATTTCAATCACAGTAAGGACATCCTGAGTTAAATTGAACTCTTCTGTTTCCACTACCAATTATCAGATTCACATGATTTCTTCGGGGGAATGTGCACCAGATGAAGGTGCTTCAGATAAAATGCAGCATAGACAGAGCTCTGATGGTGGAATTGCATTGGATCAGATACCTGATGATGGACTTCAAGCAAAACAATCAGATCAAGAAGCAGGCACTCCCTCGTCAATACCTGAGAAAGCTTCACAGGCACCTCATGCTGCAGTTCAGACAAGTCAATCAGATCAAGAGCAAAGTCCTTCCTCTATAATTTCTGAGAAAGGATCACAGGCCCGTGATCCTAGTAACCTTACATCACAATCGGGTCAGGAAGGAAGCACACCATCTGTAATTCGTGAGAAAGTGGTGACAGAAGATGGATATAATTGGCGGAAATATGGACAGAAACTTGTTAAAGGAAATGAATTTATACGGAGTTATTACAAATGTACACATTCAAGGTGTCTGGTGAAAAAGCAACTGGAACGGACACATGGGGGGCAGATTATTGATGCTACCTACTTTGGTCAGCATGTTCATCCCAAACCTGAACTTATTGTCCCTGGATCTGTTGGTTTAGCCTTGTCCGTTGTAGATGAAAAACCAAATGAGCCTTCTTCAATTGGTGCGACAGGTGAGAAAGACATATCTTCAATATCTAGTTTTGTTCCATTAATGAAAAAGTGCTTGATTTATTTTGTGACCTCGTATTTTGAAGACAAATCATTGGTTGAGTATGGCCAAACACCTCATCAAATGAAGCCAGTAGATGCCTCTCCATCTCGGTGTTCAATAGTTGCAGTAAGTGATGACATGAAAGGGGCACTTTCACAAACAAGTAGGATAAGGAATGAGGTTGTTGATGATGATCTAGACTCAAAAAGACGGTATGTTAATGAACTAGGTACTTCAAATTTCTTGTCTACTAGTAGATATTTGAACTAACTCTTTTGAACTGCCAAAAATTGAAATTATTAAACAGGAAAAAGGAAGAGTGTAATGTTGCCGTTTCAGCGGAGAAGCCTAGTGGTGAACCACGTTCTGTTGTTCAGACTTTGAGTGAGGTTGATATTGTAAATGATGGCTACCGCTGGCGCAAATATGGGCAGAAAATGGTGAAAGGCAATCCAAACCCGAGGTATTTAACAATTTCAATGTTTATATACAGTTTCAGACTCTTTATATAATTCCTGCTCGTAGATTTTGGATTACTGGAAATTGAAGATCTTGTCAGTGTGGTTTGCCTTTCTGCTCATGGGTTTTGGATTATCGGAAATTTAAAACTCTTGTCACTGTGATTGTTACAGCTACTTGATATCGTCACAACTAATGTATATCGTGCAAATATCTAGGCAGGAGCAGAGATATAGTTGGTGATCCTTTTTTGTTGGATTGATATAACACCCCATTAATTTCCTCTATTGTAATTTTCATTTCTTAAGGAGTAATTTATCATGCCTTGGTTGAAAGATTAGAAGGATAAGATTATGGACATTTTAGAATGCTAGTCTCTTTTAGAATGGGGCAGCCACAAATTCAGGCCACTATAGTATCTGCAAGCTCTCTCCAATTTAATATCTTGCTTGTGGTTTTGATTGGTTGTCTTCTTTGGCGTGTCTTTCAGAGAGGGCTGTGAACCTAATGGCTTCTTTATAGTTGTTTGCTATTAGAGCTTCTTTGGTATTTTGGGTTTGTAATCCTCTTTGACTTACTGGAAAGTGCTTTTTTTGTTTAACTTTTTTGTTCCCAAAGATTATGTCATTCCTGGATGGCTTCAAAATTAGCACCGTTAGTTCCAATGCTATTAGTCATAGAAAGTTTCCCTTTCATTTGAATATAAGGGTAGATTAGTGATAAATCAAATGTGAAAATATAGGTAAATTAGTGATAATACTTTGCAATCAAGTTTTATACTGACTCTAGTTTTGCAATCGGTTTATGCAGGAGTTACTACAGATGCTCAAATTCTGGATGCCCGGTTAAAAAACACGTAGAGAGGGCATCTCATGATCCAAAAGTGGTTATAACTACATATGAGGGACAACATGACCACGACATGCCTGCTGCAAGGATTGTTACCCATAATACAGCTGGATCACATGTTCACACAACAGCCCATAACGGTGAGGCAGGCACTAAATCAGAGGAAGTAGATGCTGTTTGCACTGAAGATGAGGAACTGAAGGACAAGCGTAGTAGAACTAAATCAGAAATGAATGGCAAGCCAGGGATTGAGACAAATATAAACGAGCGACAAACGCCAAATCCAGAACCTGTCCAAAGCTGATTCATGATGCTGTTTCTGGTTGCGGCAAGTCAAAGCCTGTATGGACGATGTTTATTCACATGGATTGGGATGGACATGTAGCTTATAGGAATGCTAGAAGAGCACCAACAGGTGTTTTAAAATATGTGTCAAATAACAACAGTACAACACAGAATTTTTCTGAATTTATAATATATATGATAGATGTTTTAGTATTTTCTTGTTAATAACATTGATGCATATTTTTTATTTTTCTGTTTTTTCTTCTCCTGCTTTTATTGTGTGTTGCTATGTATCTTGACAGGGAAGATAGTTCCAATATATCACTGATCTGACAAAAACTATACATAATGCCTTTGAAGGATTATAAGCACAAGCCATAAGCAATGCCTGTGAATTATTCCATAACTAAGTGCGGCCAGTGATTTGATTGTTTCCACAACTACGTACGGTCTACCAAAAACATGCTCAGGATTGGTTTGCTTATGATGCGGTGACTTTGACTAACGCGTATTTCCCCATGCTAGTTTGAGGGAAACATTCAGTCATGGCTCAATTTAATCAGCACAAGTAAAGCCGTTTCAAGCACGTTGAGGGGCTGACTTATTGAAGCCCGCCTCTTGCTCATGCTCAAGTACCTTAAATCTTAATCATGTGGCTTCTTCCAAAATCAATATTTTATTTTCTTGAAAAAGACATAAATTTATGTCAAAGCACATCGATGATTAAATTCTGCAATTGCACCAGAATGCCATTCTCTCTGAGCCAGCAAACAATAACATTCAGGGCATTAAATTGGTCTAAATGAAAATGGCCATTTTGGATTTATAAAAGAGTACACACGTTGACAGCACCTTCTTTAGAGCTGTCGATAAGGTAAAAACACAACAAAAGCACTAGTTCTACCGCAGCTTTCGATGCTGATTCCTAAAAAATGTCTCAATTGTGCTCTGTAGGTTCACTTCCACGCACAAGAAGCAACCAAGTCTCTGTCCATCCAGCCAAGATACAGAGCTCCGTCTCGTTCTTGAAGCCTATATTTGTTACAGTAGTTCTCCAGCAGTGTTTTAATGGTAGCATTCACCAAGGAGCTTAAAGGGTAAGGAGTAAATCCCGCCATTTTGAACCGTGACCTCCACTTACCAAGAAGCTCATGGCGTTCCACCCTCTCAGGCCCCTCACATGCTAATATGTTAACCACCTCCCTTGCCAAGCAGTGCTGCTCAACATTGATTCGCTCCTTGTGCTCCCTTGGAAGGGTCACATCAATCGACTCAAACATAGCAGTGTAGTAGCTCAGCGTTTCAAGGAACCGCGGATAGAATGCAGCAGTATTCGTGTTAGATTCTTGCTCAACAAGGGTAACCACCTTTGGAGACAGGCTCTTGACCAGCCTCAGCAGCCTGTCCCGATGATTCTGGGTGCTGACACTTTCATCTGGCATGTGATGGAGCATAAAAGCGAAGTTCACAGCCAGAGCTTCCCCTGGTCGAACTCCAAGATTTTCTAGCTGAACCTCACAACCAGACACAGCCACAGCATGGAACTCAAATGGCACCTTAAAAGACTCCGCAAGCTTAGATAGCCTCTTTCCCACAATATTTAGACCTCCTCCACGAGCATAAGCTGACATGGAATCATCAATACCTGTTATGCGGATGTGGGGTGGCCCACCAGGCCTAGATGCAAAAGCCTGGATTAAAGTAAGCCATTGACTCCCCTGAGCAATTTGGAAATCAATTATGTGAACTCTCTTTTCATCCTTCATGGCTTCTGCAATAGCTCCATTGGCAGACATATACCCAAATTTGAAGTAAGGGCAAACCTCATAAAGAATGTGCATATAAGAGAGGAGATCCTTGCTTTCTGGTTCTTTACATTTCAATGCCTTGCAAATCGTACTCCCTGAAGAGGCCAACCGCGCAACAAGCCCTTCCAACATGTATGCTCCCAACCTTTGAATTGGTTCACCAGCAACTGACACCATTTGACGTAATTCATCCATCAACCAATGTGCCATTAACAGATCATTATCTGATACTGCTTTTGCACAGAAGATAAGGATCTGCTTTAAGTTCCTATTAGAAATTGCTTCCATTACTTGTCTACAGCTGTCCATTTCCAGTGAAGTATTGTTTATACCATTCTGGAAGGAATTATCATAGCTATCAAGAAAATTGCAATCAGGACCCAGCATTACATTGCAATCAGGACCCAGCATTACATTTTCCAGTTCTTTCAGTTTGTGCTTGAAATCATGTACTTCATCAGTTATGCAGGACCCACTTATTGGAGAGCCATAGGTATTATCAGGGGAATAGTGTGGGTCGGCAGTGTATGAATGAGAATCTTGCTGAGACATCGGGCTACCATTGGGCGAGAAACTGACAGTTGATGGGGAATTATGAACAGCATAGCTACCATTTGCCGAGGATGACTCCAAAGTGCAATACCGCTCATAGAAATTCTGAGCCAGGTAGTTGTTGGATGCTTGGCTGCTATCATTGTAGTATGGCTGACAGTCAAATGTTTGAAATTGAGGCAAGCAGTTGGCCTCAACTTCTCGAATTGGTTGATAGTACAATCCGTTGGACATGCCTGAAATTCTGAGCCGTTGTGATGCTTGCATTGAAGAATAACTTGCTCACAGAGTCTGCCAGGTCCCTCAACAGAGTCTGTACAGGGAGTCTTTTCAGGGTAGGGCTGTTTTGGAACTCAACTGAAATCAACTGGCCATAAGTTGGCCTCTTCTTCACTGTTATTTGGTGCTCATGGCAGCAACATAGAAAGCCTTGAATTTTCTTTCATAATGCAGCACTTGTCTAAATTTTTGAATGAGTTCTTCTCTGTTGACAAGATACATACAGATTTGAGTAATTTGCATAAATAAGTAACAAGATCATATGGTAACTTTCAGAGAATGACCAAAAACACACACACACACACATGGATGGAATCCTGTGGCAGCATTTGTAAGTGAGTATATCCTAATTTACTTCAGAGAGGAAGTGGCTGTTATATTGTTCATCTCAATAATCCACAAATATCCAGTACTTCTAGGGCATATAAATAACAATTATTCCCCTAAAATATTTCTCCTTCTTCCTTAAATTTCTTCAATCATATCAATTGTAGACAAACTACAGAAACTGTAATCTCTGCATTTTATTAATCTCAGTTAGATAGACTCGAATAATTAAGTGGTCAAATTTTGTAAAACATAGAATTCCAAATGCAAGTCAATATTTCGTGCTCTTTAATTTTATAACACAAATATCACAATCGTTCACATTCATATAGTGTCACACCAATTAGTCAGTGATTTACCTTCCTTTCTCCCTTCAAGGTTATCTTAACCCTGATACCAAAAATCAAGGAGTAACCACTTCACAGATTTATTCAATTCCAAGATAAGTAGATACAAAGTTGAAGAACTAGATAAGATGTCATTCTCTAGAACTAACTCACAATGAAAAACAATTAAGGTTAGACAGTCTTATATTCTCTTTAAACCCCACCCCCCAACACCCCCCCCCCCCCCCCCCTCGGCGCTATTACCACAGAATGCATCCTCCATTCCCTCTCTGCATTAAAAGTTACCAAATCTTCCTTCAGCTCATAAAATTCATCCAATTTGATCACGATCTTAGCAAGCAAATAAATTATAAGGAACTGTCCAACTAAATGCGTACAATCCTTAAGAAAGAAATGGCAATTTGAAAGATCATACGATGTAAAAAAGGATCTGAAGTTCAGTATACAATTCAACATATAGATTAACACCCACAAGAGGAAATAAACCATGAACCACATTTCACCCACAAAGTCATCAGCAATCCTCCTCTGACATAAAACAAGGTATTCATCCCTAGCCACAGCACCACAACATTGGAATTGGTTTAAAATCAATGAAACAAAAAAGAAAAAGACAAATGAAAAACTTGTATGCCTCAAGCCAATGACATCCCTCATAAACATGCGAATCCTACTTCACAAAAGGAAAACCATACAATCAAAAAATAAGTTCAGTTCCAATTATCTCATTACCATAATTGGTCATCAAATCTCTCTCACACACACACTACCACACTGGCATTCCAAGTAAGAGCCATTTAGAGAGGAAAAAAAAGGTTCAAGCTTCAATCTTTGAAATCATGAAACAAATATAGATAATAATAAAAACAGAGCAAACACCAAAAGAGAAAAAAAAAATGCATGATAGCTTTTAAAGATCCAACACCAAACCATTTTGAGAAATACTGAAACATGTTTGAGAAAAAGAGTTGGGCCTCAATATTTTGCCTCAAAGAAGTGATTTTTACATACCCAGTAGTAGTAAAATCAGAGACAAAGCAGAGAAGAACTGAAGGAAAAGAAATAAGAGCAAGTGAATTATTAATAATAAGGGTTGAATAGTTTCAGTTTCAGTCTCAGTTTCAAAATCATATCAATATGAGTTTGCTGACAAAAACCCACCTTGCTTCAGAGGAAATTTCAAGGTTGGAATTCCACCTTCCACCACAGACCAAAGTCTCTGAGTCAGATAGAGAGAATGGTCTCCTCAGGCCAAAACCATCTGTCTATGGACTCTCTATTAAAATAAGTCAATTAGCAAAAGACCTGTAATTAATTAGAAAATACTAATCTGCCACTTGTACGTGTTGATCTTTTAAGGACTTATTTGTTTTAGCTTAAAATCTTAATTCAATTATTGTCATCATTTTTTTATAGAAATTATTGTGCACTTTAGCATTTTACGCTCCTTTTTAAAGTATAATTATGTTTTTTTTTTTTTTAATTTATTTCTTTTAAAATATAAGTCAATAAAAATAAGATCATGATGGCATCTATTATGATTTAATTAATTCAGTTTATTTTTTTGGATATATATATATATATATATATATTTTTTTTTTTTAAAGAAAAAAAATATTTTATATATTTATAAGTATATATACCTTAAACTCAACTTATTTCTATCTCACTAAAATAAATTATATCAAACACACACTTACCTCTGTTTTTTTTTTTTTTTTCTTTTTTGTTGAAAAGGACACACTTACCTCTTAATCATATAAATAATACAAATTACATAAGTGCTATATTTACAGTTCATTGAGTTTTGTTAAATGATAATTTTTTTTCTTTTTTTTTTCTGAGAAAGAAGCAAGAATATCATGACAAAAATGTGTATAGGTATTAAAAAATGAGTTGATCTTTCATAAAATTATATAGTTCATAGAAACTTGTGAAATAGTATGTTTTATATCATTAAGATATGGGGTTTTTGTATAGTTATAAATTTATTGTATGTTCTCGAATAAACGAAATAATTATTAATTTATTATTATTATTATTATAGAATGAAACTTGGGAATTTTTTTTAGAAAATCAACCAGTATAGGCTAACAATACAGAATAAAGATGCAAAGGAACATCCTCCATCCACATCGTGTAACCACTAACATGTCTAGCATGTTTAGCTAGATTATGAGCAACAGAATTACCAAGTTGACGTACATGAGAAAAAGAAATACAGTTGGCTTCTGTCATGACTTTGACTGACTCAAGAATATGACCAAAAGCCGAAAGGGAAATCTCTTCACTGCTAAGGGTCTTTATCACAAGTTTTGAATCACCTTCAAGTATAAAGGAGGAACATTCTATTTCCAGAGCAAAAGAAATAGCCTTTGTTGCTGCTAAGGCTTCAACCACGTCTGAAGAAAAGAGGAGAGGAATCTGTTCCTACAGAGAAGCAATGGCCTAACCTTGGCTGTCCCGTATCACCACACCCAGTCCTGCTTTGCTGATATCCTTGAATCTCCATCAAAGTTTACCTTCCAAGAGTTTGAGGGAGGGGGAGACCATCTACTTTGTATGGGAACGTGAGTGGAAATTAGTGATGAGGCTATGCTGTTTGCTGTGCTGAAATTTGGAGTGTTTGTTGTGCATTCGAGGCAATGAAATTGGGTAATCTGCATTCTTCACTCTTATCTGATTTCTGCGAAACCAGATAGTCCATAACAACATCACCATTTTTTTTAGGTTTTTTCCTTCTTTCTTGGCATCTAAAATGAGTTCTGTGTTAAGGACATATTTTTATGTAATTGGCACATCATTTGATAAAACACATTTTACTTGTATTTGGGTAATCTGCATTCTTCATTCTTATCTGATTTCTGGGAAACCAGATAGTCCATAACAACATCACCATTTTTTCTAGGTTTTTTCCTTCTTTCTTGGCATCTAAAATGAGTTCTATGTTAAAGATATATTTTTATGTAATTGGCACATCATTTGACAAAACGCACTTTACTTGTATTTTGGTAAATTTAAGAAGGTTCAAGATGATCATTACAAGTGGTTAAATTGAAGACATGAAGATTACTCAAGAACTGCTCAAGAAAAGTGCAATCTGCAGGTCTCAATACCTCCTCGACAAAAGCTCGATCTGTCGAAATTCATTAAAGCTCTATCTGTCGAGATTTATTAAAGCTCGACACATGTCTTGATCTATCGAGCTTACAAGATTCAAACTATAGCCAACAACATTTTTATTCTTAAAGGCTATTTATTTATGGGTTTGTATAATCCTTATAGGACTAGGAAAACTCAAGGTTTGTGGGTTTGTATAATCCTCATTAGACTAGGAAAGCCCAAGGTTTGTGTAAACTTATTTGGAATAGGAGAGCCCATTAAGCTCCTATTTAAAGGAGGTGGAAAAAGAAAAACCTAACCCTAGAGAGCTTCATAAGGTTTTTCTTTTCCGAAACCATAGCCTCCTCCTACAGAAGAAAGAATTCTTGTTGTGTTTCTTGTACGCCTTTGGGTTCTGTAACCAAGCAAAGTCTCTTGCAACAACATTGAAGATCTTATTGGTGTTTCTATGTGAAGCTGCTGCAAATCAACTACAACAATCAAAGGGTTGTTGTGGAGTTAGTCAAGTACTGGGATCTGTACATCATTGGTTAGTCACGTACTGGGAGCCATGCATTGAAAGGAGAAATTGCCACTACATTACAAGTCTAATTGGGTATTGGGGTAAGGATTCAACTATAGATTGGTATTAGGTACTGAGATTCATTTTACTTATAACCGCTTGTTTTGATAATAGTAGATTTTCGAAAGTGGTGACCTTAAATTCACTCGGTGGGATTTTGTCTTAGTAGTTTTCCCCATTCGTAAACAAATCACCTGTGTCAAATTTATTTTCCACTATATTGTAACTTAGTTGGTGATTTGTTTGTGCTACCACACTTATTACATGTAATTGAATCTAATTAATTTCACTTAGCTAATTAATTGATTAATTTACCAAATGGGTCAATACATTCTTGACCTATCATTCTGAGATGGTGAAAAAGCCATGAGAGAGATGAAACCTGAACTCCAAGGTAGAGCTCTATACCTATGAGATTTCTGGACAATCCCACAGAGCATGCAGCACACTTTCTAAGGCCCTGTTGCAGTGATCACAGGTATCAGATAAAAGGATTTTTTGCTTTTTTAAATTCACCTTCACTGGTATTACATCTCCGCTTGACCTCCAGAGGAAATTTTTGACTTTGTTTGGAACTGATAAGGACTGGACCAGCTTCCAAACTCCACCATTAAGGTTCGGACTTACAATGATTGAGTTATTTGTGTTCTCATTTGCAAGAAAACTACCCGACTGCATTGTTTATTAACCCGAAGAAGTATAAGGCAATATTAGCTTGTCGTCAGAGTAAGATCTACACAATGGGATGCTTCTTTTCAAATCAACTTTATGAGGATTAAACAAACCTTGCAGTAGAATTGAATCCCGCTGTCTAGTAACCGAATCAATAAGATCTGCCACCCTTGCTTCCTCAAAACCATCAACCATTGGGGACAAAACTCTTGGATGCTTACAAGATGGTAACCATGAATCAAGCGAAACCCCAACTGACTCTCCATTGCCCACTCTCTACCTAGCACCATTTAAAAGGACATCACAACCTTTTAATATACTATGCCATGCATAAGAGTCAGTACTAGAATCAGTGGCTTCCATGATAGAACAATTAGGAAAAATTTTGGATTTAAAGACTCGGTAAAATAGTGATTCCTTATGATGCAGTAGTCCCCATGCATTCTTTGCTAACAAAGCATCATTAAAGAGAGCTAAGTCCTTGAACCCCATTCCTCCTTCAGATTTAGCTTGACATAGAGTTTCCCATTTAACCCACTAAACTTTTCTTCGATTACCCTTTTGTCCTTACCAAAACTTCCTAATTAGACTTTTAATCTCTATACATAAGCTCTCTAGGAGTTTGAAGCAACTCATTGTGTATGCTGAGATAACTTGGACCACTGCCTTGATTAATATTTCCCTTCTAGCCTGAGACACTAGCTTTTCTCCTTGAGTTTTTTCCAAAAATAAGGCAATATGAGAAGTATTTAGGATTATCATTATTTGTGGGGAGGAATAAAAAGGCAAGCTTCTATTATTATTATTATTATTATTATTAATTGATCTAATGATTTTACTTATCTATATATATATATATATATATATATATTAGGGATGGCAATTTTTCCCCGCCTCGTTTAACCCGCCCCTCCCCGCTTCACCTCATGTGAGTTTTCCCCACCCCGCAAAGGTGGTTGGGTAGGGATGGGGCAAATTTTAACCCTGCACCACAGGGCGGGGTGGGGCGGTTTAAACTTTTTAGCCCCACCCCTCCCCGTCCCCGCCCTGTCTCGCGTTGCTAAGAGTTATAATTGTAAATTTTTCATACCCTAAAACCCTACTATTTAAACAAACATATCAATATTAGTTTATTTTATTATACCCAATGTGGTTTTTTGCCTTTATTTTGTTATGTGATACTATGAGATTTTTTTATTTTTTATTTTATTTTTTATGATTTTCTTGTTAAACACTTAGATATATTATTCAATTTTTTTTCTAAAAAATGATTTGATTTGATGGGATAAATTTAGTTGTAATTTCAAATATATTTTTATTAATGAAATAAGTTTCATTAAAAAAATTGTACTAGTTGTAAGGCAAATTAACAAAAAGTAAAGTTTTACGGGGTAGGGCGGGGTTTCGCGGGGCCCCAAAGGGAGGGGATGGGGTGAGAAAGTTTTTCCTATCATGCGGGACGGGGCAGGAATGGGGCAAGACAAAACCATGCAGGGCGGGGACGAAGATCCCATCCTTCGGCCCCGCCCCATTGTCATCCCTAATATATATATCTAAAAGCTAAAACGTAACGTTTAATATTGTTGCGCTCCTGTTGAGCCACATTAACGCCACATCATTAACCTATTTTCAATATTTTCTCTCTCCTTTTTAGTTATTTTTCTCCTTATTAATTTGCCACTTTACAATTACACATTCTCCAACATTTACTAACTTTTACATTTTTATCTCCCCACTACTCTATAGTCTATACCTTAACCTTACAATTTCTCCATCCCTTCATCTTCTTTTTATTTTGACTCTTCTTCTCCCTTTTTTTTTACTATAAAAATTTGTTATTTTCTCTTCCATTCAATTCATATTTTGCTCACACAAAAAGGTGAATACTCTCTCTCTCTCTCTCTCTCTCTCTCTCTCTATATATATATATATATATATATTTTGCTTTTGGTGGATGTTTAATTCTTTAGATTGATGGATTTCTATGTTTAACTCTATTTTAGGTTGATATGAATGGGTTATATTTTAATTTTTTATCTTTTTAATTTTATTTTCTTTGTTTGTTATGTGTTATCCTATAAAATTACAGAATGATTTAATGTTATTCTATTACATAGCATGACTTAGATAATTTGGTGTTTACAACTATATATTTTCTTTTGAATATTTATCTACTCATTTTCTTTTATATAATTTTTTTATTTGTCTCACATGCTCTTCCAAAAAAGGTGATTATTCTCTCTCTCTCTCTCTCATATAAATTCTTTTTTGCAACTCTATTTTAGATTGATGATTTTTTTTTTTTTTTTTTTTTTTTTTTTGTCTCTACTTTTGGGTGATACACTTTAGTGGTGTGTTTTTTGAGTTATTTATCACATATACTCTCTATCCCTCTTATAGTTTTGGTTGGAGTTAATTTTTAGATATTTTAGAAGTGAGATGATTATGTATTTGAATGTTTCTATAAATTATTTAAGTAATATTCATTGTAAATTTGTGATGAGGTTTGGTTATCATGATAAGTTTTTTAAGAGAATGAGAAATTCAAATAATTAATTTTGGAACTTAAAAATTTTAGTTGTTGAAAAAAAACCATAACACACTATACAAAAGTTTGAATAATACAGATTACTTAAAAAAAAAAAAATAGTATTTCTATGTTTTATCTCAAAAAAAATAAAATAATAATGGAATAATAGTTTAATATTTTCACACATCGCATGGATATGTGACTAGTATTATAATTGAACATGATCAATACATGGCCAAAAGCAACGCCATCCATAGCTAGCAACTAGTTCTACCATAAATGTTTTATTTTTGTATTGTTTTTTGGCCCTAAAAACCTCTGCCATAATTCATAATTGTAGTACACTATTAACTGGTTGGTTTTATTCACATCACTCACCGGTATAGGATGGGAGCAATAAATGAGATTAGCTTGTGACTTACGAGAGAGGTGTATGAAAAAGATCATTAATCATATAGAAATAAATAAGACCCATGGGCTACCAAATTTTTCAATCAGATAAAAGTTTGCTTGCAAATGAGAGAGAGAGAGAGAGAGTCATTAAAATATTTCAACTAGGATTTGTATGGATGCCTGGGCATCTATATTTGAAAAGAAGGTCAGTATATAGTTATTAAAAAATAATATGGTTTTAAGTGTGGCTAACTACTACATCTACATGATGACACATTAGTGATTTGTATACAATAACCTTTTATCATGTGTTTGCATGCGAGTGCCAACTACTAGGACTACCTTTAGCTCCGTTTGGCCCACATGCAGAGGATGAACTCCACTGGGCTGGGACTCCCAAATCCCTATACGGGAAAATTAATAACTAAAAATTTGCTTTCATGCCATTTGAATGGAGAAAAATGCTAATTTTGATTAATTTATCAAATATTGGAATTTAATTAATTTATCTCCCTTGTACACACACAAAATTGAGAATCATGTGGGTCTATTACTGTTACATTGTTATGAACTAATCTAATAGCTATCAAAATTTTTTTTTTTGGGGTAAATAATAATAGCCAATTTTGCAATTGAACTGTGGAATTCACGTATTAACATTAGGGCTGTACATTAATCAAATGGCTTATTAACAGTTTGGGTTTGATTCGTGAAAAAAAATGTTTATATTTGTTTATTTAACAAATAAGTCAAGTTTAGTTTATGTTTAAGTTTAAGTTTAGGCTCAACTATTAAACAAGTCAAATTCAAACAAATAATGTGTTCGTGAACAAATTCATGAACAAGAGGCTCAATTAATATATATAATATTATATCTTTATATATATATATATATATATAAATTTTTAATATATATAGACTAAGGTTGGACTATGTAAAATTGTAAAGAAGTTCATGCATCAAATTATTACTATGTAAGTTTGATGATATGAATAGTTCATTTTGTAGTAAAATTATAGGACAAATTACAACTTACCCACCTATGGTTTGGTTGAAATTTAAGTTGCCTACCTATGATTTGAAATTTGACACTTTACCTATCTAAGGTTGGACTAAAATTTAAGTTGTCTACCTATAGTTTAAAATCCCATGATGCAAGTGTTCCGTTGGATTCTTTTTTATCTTATTTGATATTGTATTTTCATGTTTTTTGTGTTTTTGGAAGAGGTGGACATAAAAGTGGAGTAAAATTACATATTTAACCATGTTTTTAACAGAGATGAGTAATGGAAATCTAATTGAGCTTACCTCAAGTGGGTAAAGTGTCAAATTTCAAACCACATATAAACAACTTAAATTTCGACCAAACTACAGGTAGGTAAGTTGTAATTTGCCCAAAATTATATACAACTTTTAACAATAAGTTAGTGAATGAAATTTTTATAAATTCATGAAAAAAATTTCAATCTAAATTATTTAAACAATATAGTTTCAATTATAATTTAGTTATTAATTATTATTATGATAAAATTTGTGAAGATAAAGAAAAAAATTTTAGTTGTAATGTTTAATATATATATATATATATATATAATATGAAGTAGTTTATAAAACTTGTTCGACAAGAAAATAAATCAAACATAAACATGTAATCTAGTTTGATAAAAAGCTTAAATTGAAATTATATGAACCAAAGAAGCTCGTTCAATTCCATTCAAAATAGGCCAACTAAAACCCACCAAGCCACCAAATGTCTTGTAGTTAAATTGGTATCTCCCATGTACAAAGTACTTAGGGGTTTAAGAGGGAAAAGATTCGAACTACAGAATATTGTAATTATCCTATAGCATATTATAATTATCTCAAAAAAAAAAAAAAATACTCATTTATTAGATTGTTGCGCATGGATAAGATACTCATTTATTTAAGTTATCTGCAAAATATCTTGAAAAATTGGTGATGAATATGGAAGTCTTTTTGGTTGATGCCTTGCCTGGGGTCTACTACTCTACACTACAGTACATGGTTAAGCGGACAGAACTGAAGCTTACGTTTAAGGCATACATGACGTTGAAAGTAGTGCCTTACACTTCAACTAAAAGCTAACATTGCTCCGTTTTTTTTTTCTCTCCTAGTAACTTGTCCTTTCACTTTCAGGTATCTTCAATATTATAATTCCCCCTTTTTTTTGATAGGTATAATTCCCCATTTTACTGTCTCTTCAATATCTAATATTATCCCAATATCCACTAAGACCTTACTGCCCTCCTATTGAATCCTTTTAATTTGACATATCAATGAGTTTTTCCTTTTTCCTTTTTTTGGTACTTCTTTGGTCAATTAATAATAATTTGTTATAGTGAAAATTTGTTTTGATATGATTTACATTGATTTTTAAGGTTAGATTTTATTGAAACTGTAAATGATCTTATCATCAAAATGATTGTCTGATCATCATGAGTGATATTTACTTTTGCTATTACACATATTTAACTAGGAAAAGTATTTTATCTTCCTATAGCTATTATCTTGTTTTTAAACTTTTTTGATATGCATGCCTTAAGCTAGAAAGATCATGTCTTTGACTCCACATTGATTCAAAATTGAACAACCCACCCACCTCAGTCTAAAGATGGGAATAAATATATATAAAAATAAATAAATAAATAAATAAAGAAGAAAATTGTGTTGAGAAAAACCCCTTTATAAATTAAAAATAAAAAAGAAAAAGATTTAAACAATGTTAGGGAATAGTGGACATCCTCAATGTTGGACTTGGTATCTCATTTACTTATTTTGTCCCATTACTTTATGCGCATGCTAATATAAGATAGAATATATAATATAGTACTGAATTTTGTGAGATCCTATCCTAAGCTCAAATAACAAATCCGTTTATCTAGAAGAACCATAAAATTAATAATGAATAAGAAGAATTGAAGGGGTTATCTGTAACTCAAAGATTTGAAAACCTTAAACATATCCACTCTTTGATGCTAATTAATGAGCATCCGTGTTTTAGGAATAAGAATAATAATAGTACTACTTTATGATCATGCAAGTAATCCAACCCTTAAAAATAAAATGCTTATGGGAATCAATTGTGCAAAAGAACTGAGAAAAAGGTAATCTTGTTGCTATCTTGTCCCCTCGAAAGTTAGTGTACCTTATGGCCCACATAATTCTTATCTTCAATCTCCCTCTTTAATTCTTGATTGCACATTTGGAAATTTGTCTGTCCTTGTACCTGTTGTATGTATTTGCGGGAGACATTATAGTGCTTTTAGCTTTGCCTCAATTCTATAAAAAAAAATAAAAAAAATGCTTTGCTTCAGATTAATACAGCTTGCAAGGGAAAATGACCCACCGAAATGGTTTAATTTTTCTTGATTGTTTGCTTCTGCATATATGACGTTGATTGTATTGGTTGTGGCTGACTGCTTTCTTATTAGAATCTTTCCCACAACCTTATGCCAAGGTCCTTATTATGCCTAAAAAACAAAAGGTTCTGTATGGTTCATACAAACACAACAATGAGAATTTCGAAAAGTCTATCAGACTGCTGTTGCCCATCGTACGCTGTATTGTATTTTATATGGCAATGTTTTTATGATTGATGTACAGGGTTTTATCTGTAGGTTTCTCATGGAAAATTTTAGTAGCAAATAATAATGACAAAGACTCAAAGAGAAATGAAATTGTTCATTTTCTTTATCACTGACCAAAAGTTTTCCTTTGACATTGACACATTGTGATCTATTAGACATATTTAGGTACGTGCCTTGAAACTGTCTGCAGGATGCACGGAGAAAAGGAACATCTAGACATATTTTTGATGAATTGAATTCATGCTAAACAATTAAAATTCTTCACCCATTTTATTTGAAAATTAAAATATTCTTTTTTCTTTCATCAGAGGCCTATTAAGCTTATAGATTGCATAACAGAAGGATATAATTTCTTTCCCTTAAACCTCCTTTCTTTAGGTGTAGGTCAAATTTGGTTTCAAATTCCTTAGGTGTAGGTCAAATTTGGTTTCAAATTCCTTATTTTAACAATAAATTTTATCAATTGAATTTGTTGATAGCCTCAAAAAGTTGATAGCCTCAAAAACAAGGCTTAAAAAGAAAGCATTGGTAAAGTCTGCCATGTCCCCCTCACCCTCTCACCAATAATTATTTTCTGTCCAATCTATATATTTTTTCTCCTATAATATGTGAACTCTATACTTGAAGAAAATGGACAAATGCCCCTTTCAAAAAAAAAATCAACATTTTGCCCCATTTTTCAAACTAATTAAGGAAATGTCCCTCTTTTAAAATTTGATTTTCTCAAAATCGAGTTTTAAAAAAAAAAAAAATCTAGAGCCCTATAGTGGCGTTTTAAGAAGTCTATAGTGACATTTTAAGGACCTATAGTAGTGTTTTGTAACTCAAGCTCCATGAAGTCGAGTTACATGCAATTTTTTTTTCTTTTTTTTACCTATAACTCGAGTTCAAGGAGCTCGGGTTTGAAAACACCACTATATGTCCTTAAAATGTCACTATAGGCTCCTTAAAAACATCACTATAGAACTTAACTCAATTTTGAGAAAATTGAGTTTCAAAAAAGAGACATTTCCCTAATTAGTTTGAGAAATGAGACAAAATACTAGATTGTTTTTTTAAAAAGGACAAAGGCCAATTTTTTTTCCTCTATACTCTATAGTTGAATGGGATTGACACAACTTAAAAGAGATAATGCATATAAGAGATATCTTTTCCACATTAAAAAGTTGATATTGATTATAATATGACACGTGTTATTAAAAGTATATTAATTAATAAGATAATAAATAAAATTTTTAATTAATTTTTATTTTAGATTTGAAAATTATTACATGAATTAAAAAAAATTTGTATAATAACATTCACAACATCCCTATCAAACACTTCACAACATTGGGATGATAATATAAACATGTGCATGTACCTGCTCTGTGACTGTGAGACTAAAGGTAACTGGCAGTCCAAATTCATGTCTGAACTTTACAAAGTTCTATGAAGCAATTGGGAGAACCAAAGTCATTATGAGACCTTGACTTTGTATGCATATTTCCCTGTCATCACGCCGACCATGATAGAGCTTTTGGGAGATTGGCTCCATTAATATTATTTTTGCTTTGTTATTTGCAGGTTTTGTCCTCATCTTCCCAAAGTAGAAGCCCCGGCAGAATGTAATGGGTCCAATAACCCATTTTGTTATACATTTTAGGTCACACGTGGACCCTTGTTGGCACTTAGCGTATCTATCTTGGACCTCATTGTTGAATTCTTTGCTTCAAGTTTTAGGCTCTTTATTTTATTTATCAATAGCGTGGCAAAAAGCAATATGAGAGATGTCCACGTTTTGTTTCTTGGGCACAAAGATGTCTAGGAGAGAAAAAGACTTATTTTTTATTTTTTTGAAAGTAGACTTCTATTCATTCACCAAGAGAAATTGGAGTACAACATAGTGGAGCAAATGAAAAAACAAAGACTATTTCATAGCTTATGGGGGGCATGGTAGAGCAGGGAATGAGACAGAGGGAGCTCAGTTCCTTTCTAGACCTGGGTGATACTTGCAAATAGGGGTGTTCGCAGTGCCGTGCGGTTTTGGGTCATTTTTAGCACCACACTTTACGGTGTAGTTTAGTCAAAATCATAACTGCACTGCACCTCATTTTTGCAATCACATGTGCGGTGCGGTTTAGAATTTAGCCAAAATCATTACCACACTACACCTCATTTTTGTGATCACATATGCGATGCGGAGTATAAGATGCAGTTTGAAACTAGTATATTTTTCAAATTTTGGGCTTTTCCTACCCAACCCAAAACTGATTTTTCCCTTTGTTTTGGGCCAAGTTTTAAATTATTGAGCTAATTTTCTTTATTTTAGGTTGGCTTTCCTAATCAACACTTGCTAGGGTTATTAATTTTTTTTTAATGAAAACTAGGGTTATTAAACTATTAATAATATATTTAATATTAAAAAAATAAAATATTAATATATAGTAAGGGTGTAGTATGGTGCAGTTTGTGCAATTTTCTTATTATAAAACTGCAAACTGCACTGCAGCATGTAGTGCGGTGCACTGTTACTTGTAGTATGGTACAGTTATGCCATTTTGCGGGTGGTCTTAGTGCGGTTTGGTGAACACCCCTACCGCTGCATACTTTGCAAGCTAAGCAAGATCATGGACTACTCTGTTGTGTTCCCTTTTTAGGTGATGAAGAGTCCAGCTACTAAAGGAGGGTAAAGTGTTGAGGATTCCGCTGAAGATGTGGCCAAGTGACCCATCAGTCTAGGAGAGAAAAAGACTTATTTTTTATTTTTTTGAAAGTAGACTTCTATTCATTCACCAAGAGAAATTGGAGTACAACATAGTGGAGCAAATGAAAAAACAAAGACTATTTCATAGCTTATGGGGGGCATGGTAGAGCAGGGAATGAGACAGAGGGAGCTCAGTTCCTTTCTAGACCTGGGTGATACTTGCAAATAGGGGTGTTCGCAGTGCAGTGCGGTTTTGGGTCATTTTTAGCACCACACTTTACGGTGTAGTTTAGTCAAAATCATAACTGCACTGCACCTCATTTTTGCAATCACATGTGCGGTGCGGTTTAGAATTTAGCCAAAATCATTACCACACTACACCTCATTTTTGTGATCACATATGCGATGCGAAGTATAAGATGCAGTTTGAAACTAGTATATTTTTCAAATTTTGGGCTTTTCCTACCCAACCCAAAACTGATTTTTCCCTTTGTTTTGGGCCAAGTTTTAAATTATTGAGCTAATTTTCTTTATTTTAGGTTGGCTTTCCTAATCAACACTTGCTAGGGTTATTAATTTTTTTTTAATGAAAACTAGGGTTATTAAACTATTAATAATATATTTAATATTAAAAAAATAAAATATTAATATATAGTAAGGGTGTAGTATGGTGCAGTTTGTGCAATTTTCTTATTATAAAACTGCAAACTGCACTGCAGCATGTAGTGCGGTGCACTGTTACTTGTAGTATGGTACAGTTATGCCATTTTGCGGGTGGTCTTAGTGCGGTTTGGTGAACACCCCTACCGCTGCATACTTTGCAAGCTAAGCAAGATCATGGACTACTCTGTTGTGTTCCCTTTTTAGGTGATGAAGAGTCCAGCTACTAAAGGAGGGTAAAGTGTTGAGGATTCCGCTGAAGATGTGGCCAAGTGACCCATCAGTCTTCCTGGCATTGACAGATTGCATAGTGGCTAGAGAATCTAATTCAAAGATAAGGTGGGAGATGTTCATTTCTTGGGAAAGAACGATACCACTTTCCAAGGCAATGGCTTCAGCTGCATCAAAAGGGTAGTGCGCTAGGAGGATTTTGCTCATTGCAGTAATGACATGCCTAGTGGAATCACGGTTGATCACCCCAATGCGGGAAGGCTTGTTATCAGGGCTTGTTGCTTCATCCACATTAATTTTGTGGAATCCAAGTTTGGGGGGGGGGGGGGGGGCTTTCTAGTGGGTGGTTTAGCTCCTTGGCAGCTGAATTATGGATGACATTACACCTTGTAGTCCTTGGCTAGTCTCATAGTAGAATTCCAGATTTGACTAGGGAGGAGGAAGGTGGAGTCATGCACTATTTGGTTTCAATTGTACCAGATAGACCAGGTTGTGACAAAAAGAGTCTTGAGGTCATGGGAAGAGCCTTGGCTAATGATTTACAAGGCCAAGTCTGATATGTCAATTGATTTTGCGTTAAGATGACTGGGCAGTCTTCCCAATAGCACTAGACACATTTGGGGATATCACAGGCAAAAAGGGCTTAAGCAGTATTTTCAGGGCAGTGGTCACATATGGGGCAACAACCATCTGTGTTGACACCTCATGTCCTCAGATTCTGCATAATGAGGAGGGCGTTCATGCATGCTCGCCAAGCAAAGATTCTAATTTTTGCAGGAATGTTGAGGTGCCACATTCTCTTCCGTAGAAGGGTTCGAGGGTCACCAAAGGAGCTTTCTCCCTCATGAGTTGTTTCAACAATTATGAGAGCGACGTAGTAAGCACTCTTGACAGAAAATTCCCCCCTTTTGTTCCCGGTCCAAGTGAGCTTGTCCTCTAGGAGGGAGTAGCTCAGTGGGATGTTTAAGATGGTGTTAGCTTCGAAAGGAAGAAAATTTCTTCAAACTAGGCCTGCATTCCATCACTTAGTGTCTTGATTAATGAGAGCTGATACCATAGGAAAGTAATCAAAGATTCGGCTAGGACTGATAACCTTGAATGTTGTAGGGGTTGGAAGCCATTTGTCTTCCCAAATATGAATCAGTCTGACATTGCCTACTCGCCATCTTGTGCCTTTACGGATTACTTCAAGGCTATTATGGATGTTGTGCCAAGCGTAGGATGGGTTGCTTCCTAAATTGGCACTAAGAATGTTTGATGATGGAAATATTTGGCCTTGTAGATTCTTGAGATCAAGGAGTCAAGACTAGTGAGCATTCTCCATGCCTGCTTAGCTAGCATGGCCAAGTTAAAAGCTTGGAGATTTCAGAATCCCACTCCCCCATAAAGTTTGGACTTGCACATCATTTTCCAAGTGACCCAAGGTATTTTTTGTTCCTGTTGGCATTGTCCCACCAAAGTTGCACATCATGCCTTCAAGTTCATCACAAAGCCCATTTGGTAGGAGGAAATAGCTCATGGGAGGAAATAGACCAATATGGTGTAATCTGCTATATAAATCATATATTATGTTTGTGTTCAGTGTTTGTTGTTATTGACATTTTGCTTTTGTTTAATCAATTTTGAGCATCACTATTTTGGCTTTTATTATTAAATAAAATTTCAAGCTTATGCTGTTTGTATTTGGCCTTTTTTGTGTTTTTATTTTTTGCATAAGTAGGATATTGTTTCTCCTTTTTGGTTTGTGTGGTTATTATTATCATTATTAGTATTAAAGCATTAATTTTATTTGTTATTCTAGTTTGCTAATATGTATTTTTTTTATTTTTTTATGTCATGGAAACCTCCACTAATGAACCCTTTTATCCAAACACCAGTTGCTACACAAGCTAATGGTGCTATTCCCACCAAAGTCGAAGCTTCTACTGCTACCCAAGCTGAAGTAGTTGCTGCTAATAAGTTGCCCCCAGTTCCACCATGCAAAGTGAGTATGACAGTTCCTGTTAGTGGTACTTGTAGTGGTAGGAAAAAGTCAACTGTTTAGGGCCATTTTGAAAAAATAAAGATAGGAGAGGGTGATACTAGTAAAACTAAGGCTATTTGTAATTATTGCCAAAAAATTGTATAATGCTGATAGTAAGAGTTGTGGTACTAGTAATTTGTTAGCTCATGTGCCAAATTGTCCCAAGAACCCTAATAGAGAAGATCTAGTTAAAGGGTAGCAAACATTAGCTTTTGAACCCAAAAAGGATGAAGAAGATGGGTTCCAGCTTGTGTCAACAACCTTTTCTATCGAGGCTTCTAGAAAGGCATTGGCCGAAATGATTATAATTGATGAGTTTCCTTTTAAGTGTGTCAAGGGGTATGGGTTTAAGAAATATGTAACTACCTTACAACCTAAGGTTCGTTTAAAGGATATCCCATCTCATCAAACTATGGCTAGAGATGTGATTGGCATTTATAATAGTGAGAGAGAGAAGCTAAGGAAATCCTTAAAGGGTTGTAGGGTGTGTCTCACTATGGACACATGGACTTCTATTCAAAATTTAAATTATATGTGTCTCACATTTCACTTTATTGATGATGCTTGGAAATTGCATAAGAGAATTTTAAATTTTTTTTCAAGTTGAAGACCACAAGGGGGAGACAATAGGTAGAAAGATTGAGAATGTCTTTGCGTGAGTGGGGTATTGATGGGATATTCACTTTGACAATGGATAATGCTAGCTCAAATTTAACAACAATTAAATTTTTGCAAATGGTGACTAAAGATTGGAATGGGACAGTTTTAGGAAATGAGTTCATGCACATGAGGTGTTGTGCCCATATCCTAAATCTCATGGGGAGGGTTTGAAAGAGATTGATGCATCTGTTGCTAAGGTGTGTGAAGCTGTGAGGTATGTGAAGTCCTCACCCAATAGAAATTAAACTTTTAGAAGTTTTATGGAGAGGTTAGGTATGGAGTCCAAGAGTCTTCTTTGTCTAGATGTACCTACTAGGTGCAACTCGACCTACCTCATGTTAGAAACTGCTGAAAAATTTGAAAAAGTGTTCCTTCGAATGGATTTTGAAGATGATGGTTATTCGTCGTACTTTAGGACCAAGGAAGATAGTGGTGGTTTGGGATCTTCTTGTATGTGTGATTTCCAAAATTGAAGGGCATTTGTGACTTTCTTAAGACTTTTTTATAATACAAAAAAGAAGTTCTCTGGTTCTTTGTATTTTACTTCAAATGCCTTCTATGATGAGATCTTTGTTATTCAGGAGAGTATTTCTAATTTAGTTAAATCCCAAAACACTCTCTTGAAAAACACAGCCACAAACATGCAAACAAATTTGAGAAGTATTGGGGGGAAAGGGAAGAAAATTAATCCTCTTTTGTATGTGGCTATGTTTCTTGATCCATGAAAAAAATTAAGGTTTTTGAAGTTTTCTTTTTCTGAAATTTATGGGAATGCAATGGTAGAAGTGATGGTTGATAAGGTGAAAGATATTTTGTATAAGTTGTATAATTTTTACTCTTCTATTCATTCACCAAATGTGCAAGAACAAAGTGGGAGTGAGAGGACAGAACTGGAAAGTGATGCCGGTGATCCATATGTGATGGTTCACTCGCGATATGAACGTTTCTTGCAAGTTAAGCAATCTGTAAGTTGTAGTAATGAGCTTGAAAAGTATTTGGCTGAAAACTGTGATGGTAGAAAGGATGCAAATTTTTAGATATTGGGGTGGTGGAGGGACAATTGTAGTAGGTACTAAGTGTTGTCTAAAGTGGCTAAGGATGTGCTGGTTGTACTAGTTTCCGTTGTTGCATCTAAGTCAGCATTTAGTACCGGAGGTCGCATTGTTGATCCATTTCAAAGTTCACTCTCTCCTCTCATGGTTCAAAACCTTGTATGTTCACAAAATTGGCTTCAAGCCACAATTCCATTTCTCATCGCCAGTCAAGGGATGATGTAGAGGCATTGGAGGAGGTGTTACTTGACTTAGGTAATATGTTTAAATTTTGAAACTTATTGTCTATTAATTGTATTGAATTTCTCATGTATTCAAGCAAAATTTAATCTATTGTGTTTATTTCCTATTCTTTTCTAGTTTTAAATCAACAATCAATAGCAAGTGCAACAGTAAATACCAACTCAAGCAAGGGTTCCACCTCAGGGAAACAACCCTTAATTAGTATTAATGATTAATCATTGACTTGGTATGATTTTTCCTTTAGCCCCTTGCTAGTTGGTCTTGAATTTGGTACTAATGTATTGTTTGTTGAATATTTTTTTGGCTATTGTAGGAGGATGGTCATTTATTTTGTAAAGAAGGCAGCTTTTTGGGAACATTTTGGAAGCTTTTTATGGAAATATTTCTTTTCTAACAGTACTTAACTCTCAATGCTTATAGAAAAGAAATCTTAGTTCATAGGTTTTCCTTTCTATAAGTTATAGACTTATTAACTATAGAGCAGTCATTTAATGCTTTGGAAAAGCTATTTTTTGGAAATATCTATGGTATTTCATTATTGTAACTAATTATATTGCTAGGAACATTGTATAACTAGCAAGCTTTCTACCTTATGGTTTATTACCCGAAAAACTTGCAATAACTCCTCTATGGTACTAGGTATATATATCCATTAATTGGAATATTGTAGTATACTATTATCTGGTGTGATTTATTTGTTGCTGACTTGCTAGAAATATTATTTGTTGTGGTTGGCAGGTTTAATAGGTGTTGAGCTACTAGCTTACTGCCGAGATGCTTATTATATTATTTAACAGATCACAGGTGGTAAAATCAAGTTTTTTTATAGGTTGTGTTGTGCTATCTTTAGTCTATTTTGTTGTGTTTATTTTTTGTAGTTAATGTGGGAAATATTATATATTTGGATTGATATGTACTGCTTAGGTGCTTCTATTGTTTCAGAGATTAAAAAAAAAAAAAAAAGGCTTTTGGTGTATTGTGTTGTGTTATTCTGTCCAGGTTTAAATTTGTGAAAATTTGTGAGAAACTAAAAGATTATATTGGGTTTGATATGTCCTGAAGGCCCAACAAATCTAGTGTAGTTCTTAATATAAACTAAGCTTGAAGGCCTATTTTAAAATAAATTAAGTAAAAAGAGGCCTAATTTAAAATATATAGGAAATTCAAAAAATCTGAAATCAATATGGTTTATTAAACTGCTAAACTGAGTAATTTGAGCTAAAAAGGCCCAAAAAAAAAAAAAAAAAAGAAATTACGATAATTTTAACTATGTCCAAAATTTTAGGCCAATCTAAAGCCCAGACTCGACAAATCGACAACTCTAACCCGGCCAACCGATTACCCGAAACGTCGGATCCGACTCGAATAATCGATCAAATACGGATCCGAAACTCAACAACCCGATCCAACTAGGTCAAGTTCAGTTTAGGCCTTAAACCGACCTGGCCCGACCCGTGGACAATCCTAATTAAGAGCATCTTCAATCCTAATAGGCGATGACAAAAGCCTGCTATATAAACCGAAAGCAAGTTCTTGATGATCATGTTGATTTGGACTTTCTCATTTGGCCTATTGACCATTCTAGACACCTTGGTCTTCCATCTAGTCATGCACTCAGAAAATGTCTCCCCCGCACCTTGCTTGGTAGTCTCTAAATCCCTTAGAGTCCCATCAATCATGGTGTTGAAGATGAATTGGTCCACAAACAACACTACTAGCTCATTCCACACCTTAGTTTTGCTTAGGTCAAGGCTATAGTACCACCTTGATACATCTCCCATGAGTGAGAGGGGAAATGCATGCAAAGTTTGCTTCTCATCTAGCCCTTTTTATTTCAGCAATGCTTAGGTATGTTCTTATGTGTTGCATTGGATCCCCAGTCCCATCAAAGTTTTCCACATCGGAGATCTTGAACTTGGGAGGCAATGCAAAAGGAGCCTTTGAGCTTACTCCCCCCATGTTATAGAGGTAATCATCCATTCCTTGTGCCTTACAGAAGGCAAGTTACATCTTTTCCATCTTTTCCCTCGTAGCCATGGTTTCTGTAGTGAGCTTCTTAAACTGCTTGTTCCTTTCATATTCCACTTTGTCCTTTTCATCCCATTCTTCATCTTCTTCCTCATCATCATGGATCCACATGTGGGGGTTTTTTGAGCTTAGATTCTTCCAACCTAGTGATACGCCCTCTCATTTTCTTAAGGGCCTCTCCATGTTCTTCCAAAGCCTTAAGGATCTTTTGTGCCGTTGGGTCTTCCATGGAGGTAGCCATTGTTTCTTGGGGATTTTCTTCTTCTTGGTGTGTGTCTTCTATCTTGATCAAGTGCCTGCCTTTCTCTCGAATCCAATGGGAGTAGGGACGTGTTTTCTTGACTTTGATGGTGCAATGATGCTTGAAAAGAAGCCCCATTTTCATTAAGTTCATGTCTCAATTAAAGGTTCCTTTTAAACTTTAGATGTCCTTAGAAAATTCTTAAGTTCATTTTAATGAAGGCCCAATTACAATGTCAGTCTCTTTCCTCTCATGGATCCTTCCCCCTTTACTCTCATGGGCTTTCATTAGAATGTACTTAGGAATTTTTCAACCCTTTGTCTCAAACTTTGGGCTCTCAATGTATTCATCACTTTTGGGCTTTTCATTCTTTATTCTTTATTTCATCATTTTTTCTTGAAATAGCCCTCTAGCTAGAATACATTGTAGCCTTTCTCTCAAAGTCTATGAATTTCTCATCATTTTGGGCCTAGGCATGCAACAAGGAGGCTCAAGATTAAGGAAGTTCATATTGGCTTTGTATGATTTTGAATGCTAAGTCCATAGCGTATTTGTTACCTTAGGCCCAAAGTCCTCTTTTTCAAAAAGGTTTTTTTCACTTGGGCTTATGATAGCAATTATGCTATGGTCTTATGAACCTTTCAAGTTAAAATATACCTTTGGATTTAGGTACAAAACTCTTATATGTGAGAAATTTTTTTCTTTTATCTCATAACATCTTAGGGTATACCATAACTTTAGGGCTATCCCTTCCACTTTTAACATTTTTTATTTGTCCTTAGAATTAGGTGAACACATGGTATATGGTTGAACAAATAAGAGATATATAAAGGGTATCATTTGTGATAGGGTCTACAATCTCTCTAGTGTGGGTAAGCTCCCTAAGGCTAAAGGGATAGATAAGTAGGTCACTCATAACTAGGTGGGCTATGATTCCAACAGAGGGCCTAAGTGAACCCCATAGTGAATTGGTAGCAAACCTTTAACGTACTCAAAGCCCATTATAGGCAATGGCACTGATTGTGAGTTGGTGGGATGAACTTAGGAAAATTTGGGCCCGAATGGAGCATTTCATCTTCCCACTCATCACTAACCATGGTTAAGGGACAAAAGAGAACAAGTGATGTGTGTGTAAACAAGTATCGAAATAATTTCTATTAAGGTTAAGAAACATGACACATAAGAATTAAACTCACTATCCCCAGTGGAGTCGCCACTGTGGACACAAGGGAGGAGTCGCCACCTAATTTTGCAATGGTCTAGGAACCATATATATAGCGTCCTTTTCGAGGTAGGGCCTTTTGATCTTACTATCAGAGTATGGGTTCGGAGTTTAGATACGCTCTTAGGAAGGTGTTTGGCACCCAAGATCGCCCAACCCTAAGGTTGGCCTCCCATCATTGTGTTTTATGTCTTAACCCTATTAAAAACTATTTAAATACTTGCGTTCTAAACTCACAAACATACTAACATACATCTAACAAACAACATGGCATTTTTAACCCTAAACAAGCATACTTATCTATCCACAAAGCAAAGAGAGCCAAAAACACAATAGAAACCCTAGCATTCATCTAACATATGAAAACCCTATCATACATCTAAACATGTTTCATCATATCATCAAAACACAGATGCATGGACATTTCTAATGTATGACTTACCCTTTACTTACCTTGCAGCAACATAACACATATGGCATTATGCATGAGCATGTGAATGGATGGCATAGCATCAAAGCAAGGAAACAAAACAAACCTTAATCTAAACATATGATAACAAACAAGCACATGAAAGAGGTAAACAGGAACTTATAGAGCCTAAAACATGTGAAATTTTAGAGGATAAAAGAACAAACATGCGAAGGCATAAACAAAACAAACAAACAAAAAATTTTAGGGTTTCTGGGCAATGGCATCACGCATGCTAGAACAGGCTTGCATATGCATAATCAAGCCTGCGTGTGCAGGCAAGATTATGTATATGCAAGTCCTTGCCCAGAAAACCTAAAAGCACAAAAAACGAAGCACAAGCAAGAAAAACCTAATTCTAACACCCTAGCATGCTCAGAACCTAAACAGAACTATATACTACCCTAGGCAAACATGCATAAACATAAACAAAACTAAAAAAAAGATTAAAACAAGAAAAGAAAGGCAAAAAAGAAAAAGAAAAGCTAAAAAGAATACCTTAAAGCAAAAGCTCCTAGGCTTGATTTTTGACCATTCCTCTTAGTCAAATCTATTCACAAACCAATAAGAAAGTGATTAGCAACGTTAAACTAAAAGGATTAGGGCCAAAAAAGGTCCCAATCAAATAAAACTGACTTAAGGTTATTTTGTGAAAAATTCCCTTTTGATTCACTATTTTCTAGTGAATCTTAGGTTTTTCCCGTTAGATTTTTGTGTATTTTGAAACTGTATCATGTAAGACTTTTTATAGTTGAAAAAATGGGGTTTGGAATGGCTCCCACACGAGATAGGATTCATTCCAAACCTCAACCATTATTGCAGAAAACTTATCTTTCTTATGTTTCTGAAACCCTGGCTGCGTACGCAGAAACGTGCCTGCATACGCATGATTTGGCCTGCATACGCAAGCTGCAACCCACGTACGTTGGTCAAAGGCCATTTTGGTCATTTTATTTCCAAAAATAGATTTTTTGCTCATTTAAAAGGTTATATTTTCCATTTTAACACTCCTCAAGTCAATTTGATATCTGATTGGGCTCTAAACTGGCCTTAGGCCTTAGAGTTCGATCATCATTGGGGATTGGGGGCCCGAGTCGTAAAGGTTACAAAATACGGTGTCTACAACAGAGACTTCAGAGAAGAGGCTCGTTGGATTGGGTTATCTGTCGAGAGATATCGAGAAAACCCAGAAATTCTCAATAGATTGAGGAGGTGTCGAGCAGCTATCGAGCTTTTATTAAAAGTTCAGAAAAGATGTGTTTCAAGAAGGAAAATAACAAGAGATGAATGTAACCAAGATAGACACCAAAACAATCAAATAAGAGCATGTTAAGCAATCAAACACATCATTAACTCTAGATGCAAAGCATTCCTAGATAAAAAAACATACTAAACAAGTCTAACCAATTTTATTTCAAAAACAAGTTTAGACAGTTTAGTGAGCATATAATACCATATGTATTCCTTGTGATGGCCAAATTACATTGTACATGTACAATGGTATCAAGAGTAGCAAAAAGTATGCGTGTTGTGTGTGAAACTTTTGCAAGAGAGTATAAGTAAATCATTATATGAAGAGTAATGATATAGGAGGATCATATATATTCACACACAATTATAACTGTTTGATGGGGACTATCACCTTTGAGGTACATCATACAATTCTCACATCTCCTAAAAACACGCTTGCAACCATATTTGAAAGCATTTTGATTCTTTTTGCTTTACATGTGCTTGGCATATTTTTTATTTTTAAGCATAAAATGACATAACATGCATAGGTATATAAAAGAGAAAAGAATTACCCAATTATGTAAGCCAAACATCTTGTTTTTGTTGTGCAAGTGCTAAACCTTACCGAGCACGCCTTTTATGAATTACACACAGATGTTTTATGATTGACGAGTTTTAGTGGTGAGATGATTATTTATACCTTTCTCTTAGGATTTTTTAGTCCTTCCCGTCAAAAAGAGTGATTTAATATATGAAAGATAAAAGATCAACCAAATCATACAAATCACATGAAAGAGCCACAAAGTTCACATTGCTTAGTTGTGCATGAAGATTCTCATCTAAGCTACAAGAGATACAAAGTTAAGAACTTTGTTTCAAAGGCCATCCAAGGTACACAAGTACCAGTACACACATACACACATTGTTTTTGTATTTTTCAAAATTTTCCCATTTTTTTTTGTTAAAAACAACTTAAAACAAAGCATAAAGAAAACAAGCAAATAAATAAACAAAGCATAAAAAATTAGACTGACTCAAACCACAACTCACACCATGCATGAGATCAGGAAAGTAAAGGAATCACTTGGAACCTTTTTCCTTCCAGATGGAAGACTTGGAGGGAAAGCCTTTCTTTTGTATGAACCTTTGTTTAGAAGAATAAGGGGGAGAGTTGAAACCATTAAAATTAGAGATTAACATAACCACCTTAAGAAGTTCTCCAAGAAGGGCTAAAGAAAGTTGGAGTTGATTTTGGTTCCCAAAAGATGACACATTATTACTTTGTTGAGTGGCTAACCACTTATAGCAATTTGGATGAGTGTGCCTAGATGCTCCATAGTAATGGCAGAAATGAGGTTTCTTTAGTTGAGACTTCTTGTTGGTGGAGCGATAATTATTCTGCTTAATCTCTTTCTTACCAACCTTAGGCGGTGCTCCTAGAATAGATTTTCCCTTATCACTTTTATCCTCACTCACATTTTCAGTCTTAGTATTAGTTACCTCAGAGTTATAATTATTAGCAAGTAGAACAAAAATAACTCTATTTAAAGTATTAGAGGAGGTACTGCAAGAAGAGAGAGAATGATCATACTCGAGACCTGTTTTGTTAGATGCAGACTTCTGGAAATTGAGCATTTTATCTAGCTTCGCACTTGAAGTTCTTTCCAATTGTGCTCTTACCTGAAACAGTTCAGTATCCAATTTCTTGGTCTTTTCATCAAGAAAGTTGTTCTTAAACCTCAGTGCTCCAATGGTTTGATTAGCTTCATCAACCTTGGTGGAGAGTTCCTCTCGTTCCAAATCCACTTCACTAAGCTTTCTCATAGCTAACCTGTAAAGTTTCTCATACTTCTCAGAGACCTTGTACAACTTAGAGTTGGAAGCGTGGATGTCATCTTATTCATCTATCTTCTCAAACTTTGATTCTTTCAGCTCTTCTTCCTCATCAATTAGTTCTACTGTTTCCTTAGGGGACTTAATAGTAGCTGTGAAAGCACTCACTAGCCCATCTTGATCATTTTCATCTGAATCTACTTCTAGTTCCGTATCACTCAAGGTGGCAGCTAGGGCTTTGCTTTTGACAAATGGATTTGAGATATTTGGAACATTCTTGCTTCATGTGTCCAAATCCTTGACACCCATAGCAAGGGCTATCCAACAGGCCAAAGACCCGATCAAACCAACCAAATCCAAACCAAACCCGACCAAACTGAAGCCTAATGGGTGGAACCAAATGGCCTGGTCGATCAGATACGGGTCTACTTTCTTTGAAAACCGAAATTTTGGTTCGAGTGGCGGGTTGAAGAATCAGAGACCCGCATAAATTAACCCGATCGAAGTGCATTTGAAATGTGTTTTAAATTTCTCTCCCCCCATGTGTCTTCCTCTCGTTGGTAGAAAATCTACCACCTTATCTTCCAAAAATTATATATTTTTTTAGCCCTCATCGGTTTTAAGGCAAAGTGATAAGGTTTAAAAAAATTTCCAGCACATGTCTTTCTCTCATTGGTAGAAAATCTACTGCCTATCTTCAAAAAAAAAAAAATTTCATCTCGTTAGTTTCTAGGCAGGTTGTATATAGCTGGCTTACACCTTATTATGAGACTTGCACGCAAAATAAATACATCAACTCAAACTAAAAAAAAAAAATCCGGATCTCTCTCTTCCTCTCTTTACTTTCCACTTTTCACTTCTCATTTTTCAAGCTCTCTCCGGTCTTGAGACTCTTCTCCAACTACCCCTATCATCACCATGTCTCTACCTTACTCTCTTTCCACCATGTCTCTACCTCTGTTGGCTTACTGATAGAGTACCAACACCTTATGGCAACACAACAAAGCTCCTGAGAAGAGACTAGTGGTGGTCTTCCTTATAGTTGATTGCTGGCACGGCTTTGGCAGTTTCTTTTTTCATTTTGCTGCAATGGGGATTTTTTTAGGTGGGTTATGTTGTTTCTGAAAATGGTCCTCTCCTTGTAAACTTTTTCTTTGTAAACTCTTTTTCTCTTTTAATAATATTCCTATCTTTTATCTAAAAAAAAATTATAGTTAATGATTTGATTTGTTTAGTCATTAATTTGAGTTATCACTTAGCAAACTCAAAACATTAACTTAAAAAATTAAAACCCAAACTTAAAATAAATCATTTGTTTGACATATTTTATTGATAATTTGTTTGATTTATTTTGTTACCTAATCTGTAGTTTAGACCAGCTAAACCGACAGTTCCAACCCGCCCAATCGACGACCCTAAACGTCGGGTCTAACCCGCATGTTCAGTCGAGTACAGGTTTAATTCTTAGTCACCCAACTCCATCGGGTCGAGTACGGGTTAGCTCCAAACCCGATCCGACTCGACCCGTGGACAGCCCTACTCGTAGCACCTTGGCCTAGCAAGAACACTATTGCCTTGACCAACATCCTTGAATTCTCTCTTGCCTTTGTCTTGGGACTTGAATTAAGAGAATGCTGATTGTTTGCGATCCTTATCACTTGCTTTGGCATTCGCATTCTTAATGAACTTCTTGAATTGTCTGGTGATATAATATTTTAACTTAGTATCCTCATCTTTAGACGACTCATAATTATCATCATTCTTAACCTTCAAAGTCATGTTCTTGCCTTGGCTACCCTTGCCAACCCTTGCTAACCCTAGTTCATAGGTTTGCAAGTTCCCAATCAGTTCTGTCAAAGGAATAGAGTCAAGATCTTTTGATTCTTCTATAGCAATGATCTTGACATGAAATCTTTCCGGAAGAGATCTGAGGATCTTCCTGACATTCTTGGGCTCTGGAATCTGTTCTCCAAGATTGAAGGCTGAATTCACTATGTCCTTGAGGTTAGCATAGAATTCATTAAATTACTCGTCCTCATCCATCATTATTTCCTCAAAATTGGTAGTTAACCTTTGGAGCTTGGAGTTTTTAACAGCTTTTATGCCCTCATAGGTATTCTGAAGAATAGTCCATGCTTCCTTTGCATTGTCAGTGGAAGAGATCTTCTTAAATTCTTCTAACCTACTTCAACTGCAAGCCATACTTTCTCATCTAAAGACTGCAAAAAGGCTCTCATGCGTACCTTTCAATATGCATAGTTAGTACCATCAAATAAAAGAGGAATAATCAGGGATTGCCCACAATCCATAACTACAAGGGTCAATGGATCACACAGTAATGATTAAAACCTAATCAGAGTGTGTCTGTTTTGACACCACTTGTTGGGTTAAGATAACTTGACCCTGGCTAATTAATTCAATTACCCAAGTTGATTAATTAGGTTCGATTGTATTCAAATCGTGAAGGCACCAACAAATCACCAATTAAACTAAATGTAGCGAAAATTAAATTGATACGGTGATTTGTTGACAAATGGGGAAAACCTCTCACAGGGCAAAAACCCACCAGGTGATTTTAAAGTCATCACTCCCAAGAGTCCACTAATCAACAATCAAGTAGTTACAAGTATAAGAAATCTCACCAACTAACCTGGCCTATCCTGAAATACCAACCTATAGTTGAACATTCGCTACAATATCTAATTGGACTTGATCTTGTATTAGCCTTCTTTCCCTTGATGCATAAATCTCCAATTTGTGACTAACCCTTTGCATGGATCCCAGTACGTGACTAACTCTACCAACTTGAACAGATGTTGTTGGTTGCAAAGTTCTTCACTTCATCAACAATGAAGATTAGGAAGCACTTGGTTACAAAACCCTATGGCGTACAAATGTAGCTTCTCACAGAGAAAATAAGTCTCTTGGTCTCTGTCTCCATGTTGACTGCTTTTAAAATAAGTCTTATATATGTCTAGTGTTGTGAGAAAAGAAATCCTAAACAAATACAAAACTCTGGGCTGAATTTCAGATTTGGAAAATTGAAAATCGTAAGTCTTGATAGATCAAGTTGCTATTGAGCTATCTATCGAGCTTAACATTAAGTCTCGATAGTAGGCATCTATTGAGTTATTTGTCGCGACTTAAAGAATGGTTTTTCTTCACTTGTTTCTTAAACCAATCTTCATGACTTTTAATATGAACACTTGATATGCTTTGAACAACATTTTTCTTGATGTATTAAACTCATCTTAGATCTACCCAATTACATGTAAAGTGCATTTTATTAAAGGATTAGCCAATTACATAAAATATGACCCTAACAAATATGAATGCAAATGTTTATGAAAAATCTTAGCGACAACAAATCCGTAAGTCCAAACTTTGTATGATCCAGTCAAAAATCTTCCAATGCCAATTTATTAGTGATTAAACCAAATGATGCAACAAAAAGAAAGGTGATGAAAGATCAAAAATTGAACAAATAGGGATGAACTAAACTTCAAATGTTGAAGATGAAGAAACAGAAGATGATAACCTACACCTCAACAAGCTTTACAAAGTCGTCATACCCCAATAAAAAAGCATTGAAGAAACAAAATAAATAAATAAATAAATAAAAATAAAAATTTCGTAATAAAGCTCTTTATTACATCAAATAATAAAAATCAATAATATGAAATGAATTAATATACTTTTATCAACTTTCATTATACAATATTACTCCAAAGGTTTTTTTTTTTTATTGCTTATTACTTGAACAAAATAATTATAATAGGTATGCGTGAGCAATTTATAATTATTACTTCTTATGATGAATTCATTACTAAGTAAGTTTTATAACAAATATGCAATAATAATGTACAACATTCTCCAAAAAAAAATTACATTGAACATTACAACATTATTCATGCATCGCACAGACAACTTACTAGTTTAAGATAATTGAAACATCTATACATAAAACATCATTACCCACTCCTTATTTAAATTAAGACTTTCGTGATACTGAGCAAGGATACAGGGAACTTGAAGTTAAAGGCCTTTCTCAACCTAAAGTCATTGTTGTTTATTAGTTTTCAATTTTCATATCGAACTAATGCAAGCTGCATTGCAATACAAGAACATGTAACATGATTTCGTAAGAAAAATTCAAACTTGTCATCATGTTACCATACTTGCTTTTGATCCTTCTTAGGCTAGACCTCTCATACTTTTAATATCAAAAGGAAAATCGTTGAATTCAAATGCACAAAAGTAAACGATTCAATTCTCTTAAAATAGAAATAAAAACTCCGGAGATGTCAGTTTCACTGGTCTTTAACAAAGAACAAATGTCTGATTCCATTCAAACTCAATATAATATATTGACTTCACTTCAATAGTAGACCTTAATGGTTTATAAATAATTCTTTCGGTGAACATAGAGTAAAAAAATAAAAATAAAAAAATTTAAGTTGACTTGTGCTGCAGAGCTGTGTAAAGTATTTTCAACCAACTAAAAAGGTTTGAATGAATTAAGAAATTCCGTTCCTTCGAATGTGTATCTCTACTCTTTCTAAGAAAGATGAAAGCTAATATTAATATACCCTTTGGGAGAATTGAAAAAGAAGTACCCGTAAGAAAGCGTGGGTTATATTACGTAAGACAGACGAAGGGAATGAATACGAATCTGTTCTTCATCTCTACATCTTATGACTTTGTCAAAAAGAAAAGAATAAGGTTTGGAGACCTTCTGGTGGTCTTTCTCCAACTCCAACTCACATGGCCCCGGCCAGAATCTATTCCCTCTTTTTTACGTGTCAATGTTTTAATAGGGCTTTATGACCAAATTGTCTTGCTTAATGTTTATGTAGTCTTTGCCTAATTTTTTATTCTTTTTTAAGTTTTTGCTTGTTTATGCCCCCAAAAAAAAAAAAAAAAAAAGAATCTTTCTGAAGTAATTCCATTGGTTTGTGAAAGCTGGTTATACAATTAAAAAGACTTGACCAAATTAACATAGTTGAGCTTGCCATGGACAATGTTTCACTTCAATCCATTATATGGTCACTCACAAAACATTTCATGTGTATCAAACTATATAACTTATTAAATGATTTAAACAAGTTATATGACTCATTAAATATATTATGTGACAACAATTATATATGGACATTCATTTGAATCATTATGTAGAAAGTTGAAATTTTTTTTCCTTTAAACTAATTTGGAGAAAAACTTTGTTCTTAATACATTGTTTAACACACGCAAGTTGCAACACAAAATGAGTTTACATTGGAGATAAAAAATTTTGTAGAATGGAACAATCCATACATTAACAAAAGCAACAAATGATAGTCATTCTTTGTTAAAAAAAAAATAAAAATAAAAAGAAGATTATTTCAGTTGCTCATAATCATGACTCTACTTAAGTGGTAAGTGCAAAATGGGCTCTTTCTCAATCACCACCTTCATGGAGCGGCCCGGCCTGGGGATCCACTCCTAATAATACCCAGAACGTGCAATAAGGGAGTTAGGACCACACATTTTTAATCATATTGAATGGTCTTTGGAATTGTGGACAAGTGAAGCCGAAGGATGGAAACCTGACAACTTTGCTATAGACAACATCAGTGTCATGATCATGGGTATGGGTATGGGGGGTATGTTATCCCAGGTATTTACAGACAGTGATGGAACTAAGTATGCATGGAACTACAAAGCTAACTCAAGTTCACCTACTTTGCCAACTAGAACACTAATAAGGACCATCTACCTTTGTCCATGTCCAACAAACGCTTCTCTTCTATTTTTTATAGTAAAAAGCAAAGGAAGCCCACCCCTAGTCCAACCACATGTACTCAAGTGAGAGTTCATGCCCAAGTCAACTTGGCTTATCCAGCCCAATATATATGCAGCCCATTCTAAGTTTTCAATCCAAGCATGGTATTCTTGCCTGTTTCACAATGAAATCATATCATAGCTCTATTTTATATCTTTTGGGATGATATGGTTGCTATAAAGTTTCTTACCGTCTTCTCAAAACAAAAACAAAAAAATAGAGCCACTAACAGGCTTTACGGAATTTACATAAAATACTCTCACAGAAATATCTTGCAGTTATTGACTTTGATGCCGGTCTACATTTGTTGGTTACTGCAACTATTTTTAAGAACATACGTGTTAAATGGATTCCATAAATCTCAAAGAAAGTTTAAAGGTTAGTAACTCTTAAGGTTTTATAACACAATAGTACTTATAAATACATTTATAACTTTTAATAATAGGCACTAGTAACTTTCATATTCAATAAATGAAAAATAATTTGTAAGTTATATTTATCATTAGAACCGTAATATATAAACACTTACTGTTGTTACCCCGTCCAAAACAGAGCCTCCTCCTCCTTTGTTATTACACAATATAGACTTTTGTCGTAGGCTTGTAACACAAAAAAAAGTACTCCAATAGTGATGGCTTCTTTCAAGTACTTCATCTTAACTTTATTCATTGCAATGCTCATCTCGAACATTAATTTTAGCCTTGCAGCTGGCCATCTTTTACAATCATCTCAACTCGTTATACCAACCTTGTCAATCATACCTACGTTACCTAAGCTAACACTGCCACCTCTGCTTCCATTTCCAAAACTAGCATTACCACCTTTGGCTCCATTGCCAGTATCACCAAAGCCAACATTACCACTTTTGCCTCCATTGCCACCGTTGCCAAAACTAGCATTGCCATCTTTGCCTCCATTTCCAATGGTTCCAAAGTCAGCACTACAACCTTTGCCTTTGTTGCCACCTTCATTGCTAGTGTTGACAAAGTCAACACTTCCGCCTTTGCCTTGGTTGACAATGTTGCCAAAGTCAACATTGCCACATTTGCCTCCATTGCCAACATTGCCAAGACCAATGGTGCCACCTTTGCCTTCATAGCCAATATTACCAAAGCCTTATTTCCGTGCATCCCTACTATTCCAACTTTACCAAAACCAACACTTCCAACCATTCCCTCAATCCCTAATTACAAATGCTTAGTCTATTTCCCAAGGTATTTTAGTTCAATTATAGGGTTTGCTTGTAATACTAAAAAAAAAAAATTAAAGGCTATTGTACTCACTACCAAAAAAAGTTCTATAGCCACATTTTTAAAATGCGGCTATAGGTTCAAAAAACGTGGCTATAGGACGATTTGGCCTATAGCTGCGTTTTTTTAAGCCGCGTTTTCAAATGTGACCTAAACCCCATGACTATAGGCCTGAGGGGATCTATGGCCGCACTTTTTCAAACGTGACATAAGACTTGGTCTTAGGCCGCGTTTAAAACGTGGCCTAAGGTGAAGGCTATAGCCGCATTTAAAACAGGCCCTCAATTTTACAACCATCACCTAGTACTGGGAGATGGTAGTAAAATTGAGGGCCTGTTGCTTTTTTAGTATCTCTAATGTTATGTGAGAATTCAATTTGTTTTTTGAGTGTTTATTCTATATCATTTTGGAGTTTAATTTCACATTATCATCCTTAATAATTTATCTCTGTAATAATCTTTAATAATTTATCTCTGTAATAATCCTTCAAAACTTACAATTGCCATTTCTTCTTATTTGTTGTTGCTGTTGTTAAGAAATGAGAATGATGCCTATCCATTAACATTGGCTATTAGCTTATCTTCCATCAAAATTAAAGTTTAAAGGCTTGAATAAGAGATGATTAAGAAATTGTATACAAAGTAACAAATTTAATCAATAGCATTAACAACCATCGCCAAGAACTTTATAGTTTAATTGGTAACTCATTGTAGATAAATTATATATATATATATATATATATATAAGCTGAGAGAAAGTTAAATCATACAATGTCTCATATTTTGTCATGTAAAAAAAACAGCCACATATGTACAGATTTTAGTTACAAGGTATATTGTTTCAGGATTATTTAACTTTTATAATTGTTTACTATTTCAAACGTCGTTATAATCCCGGTCTGTTGCTTAAAAGTTAAAACCCATAGAGCTCTGCATCTTCAACACCCCCAAACCATAAAATTTTAGGCTTTGGTATTTCAATTGAATTGCTTTTGATTTAGGCTTACGTTTGGGTAAGTTATTCTGTAGGATGATTACTAGATAACAGTTATTAACGATAATTGTTAAGGTTTAGGTCAATTTTCTTTTTCTTTTCTTTTTCTTTTTCTTTTTTGTCTTGACAACGTTATTGGGTTGATCATTAAATAATTTATGTCTTCTTCTAAATCTGCTATAGTGGCTATTGATTATTTTAATACGTTATGCATAGTCTTGTATGATAGGTGATTAGAAATTGAATTCATAGATTGATGGGGTTGGAGGAGCCGTAGTGAGTTTTGATAATTCTAACCAATTATTGGCTTCTGTTGGTATTATTGACAAGGGTGTCTAATATTACATTATTATGCAATTTCATAATCCCTGTTTTGACACCGTTTAGCCATTGATTTGCTGCAATAAGAACTACCCAAACAAGTTGAAAGGTCCGCATAGCCTAATTGTTTTACACCTTGGTTTTATTTCTAATGCAATTCTCTTTTTCCTTTTTTTTTTTTTTTTCTTAGTACTCTATGCAGTTTGGGGTTTATACTATTTAGGCAGTGATAAAGTTAAGCCAACATATTCACAACAAAAGATAAAAAGATACCCAGAAAAACAAACAGACTATCCAAAAAAGAAAATATCTCATCTGTTTAAGCAAAGAAATTAAAACTGATTTAAAAATAACTTACTTTGAAATTTTGAATATGAAAATTAATTAATTAAGTTTATATGTTTGCAATCAGATTGAGAAAATATTATCAATTGCAAAAACATTTAAGAATTAATCAAAGACTTTAAAAACTCAAATTGTGTGGAAAAGTCAATGAGAAGGTTTCTAGTGATTTTTTTTAATATTTCTTTGTCTTTTTTAATTCTCTTAAAATATAGATGTAAAGAGAGTACTAATTTGGAGGCTACATAAGTGAAGGAAGAGAGTGTTGAGTGATCTAAGAAAGATAATATGTGGAAACTTCATGCAAGATTTTGTACTTTACATTGTGTAGATGGGAAGTAGTAGCTAACTTATATTTTATTACAAGCAAAACTCTTATAAAAAAAGTAAAGAGGTTCAATAAATCTCTTATAAAAAAATATTCTAAGGAATACAAGCATGTGTGCACTTTTGTGTACACACATACATCACTTAATGACACCCTTATGGAAAATCACTGCTAAATTCATGCCCTCAATTCAATTTTTTGAGATAAACAGAATACAAATTGATTTCAATCTCGCTTTTTTTTTTTTCTTTTCTTTTTTTTTTTCTTTTTTTGCCTTTTGAGTTTGCTTCCATTAAGGAAAATCAAACGCACTGTAGTGGTACATGGGAAAATCTAGAAACAAGAAAATCCTCTCAAATTGTACTTAAGTATAGGCATTTCGAATATTGATTTTCTTTTGAATCAAGGAAAATACTCGTAGAGGCAAGAGTTATGACCTGCAAGCAAACATTTAAATGAACAAATATGATTTAGGGAAAAAATAGAAATATTAAAGCAATAATCTTTAATGTATGACAAACTAGGCAAATTGATTAAGATCACTTTTATAAGTGATTCCTTCCTTTAAATTGAAGAAATGAGCATTCATTCCATAATTTCCATTACTTATATCTTTCTTTTACAGCTTATTGAAAAATGAAACGTACAGCAACATAATTTAGTAGATTCCATGTGGGTTTTGTTCCTGATTTGTCTTCTTCAAGATCAAATGAAGGTTAATTCCTCTAGCATCACATAGTTGAAAGTATTCATTAAAATTGAGAAAGAAAAAAAAAAATTAATCCATTGTAACCTCACGTGACTAGATTTTCTAGGCACATGGTATATGCACTGTCCTAGACTCAACTCCATGTGATTATGCATAGGCTATGCCAAAAATCCAATCCAACATAAAGAAAGTAAGAGAATAGTTATTAAGGGATGTTTAATGTTTATTACTTGGGTCAAGTTCTGTGATCATGGCAGCACCCTTGAAGTAGCAAGATCCACCTTTGTGCTTGAAATTCTGAAAGTAGTTATTGAAGGCATAGGAAGCATGGTCTTTTACAGTGTTAGGGAAATAGCAAGGTTGGTTCACCTGAATCTTACTACAATTTGCACCTCCTTTCCCACAAGCCCAATCCAAGGCCACCTGCAACTCCTTATCTGGGGTCTGTACATCGGCTACACACCATTGCTCAAGCTCCCCATCTAATTTATGAACACACATTGGTTGAACAACAATATGAGTATAGCTGCATTTTGCTAATATGGTAAGGGACGACAAGAGCTCCTAAAGTTAGAAATGTGTCTATTGCTCTTTATGTGATTCACTGGATAGGATTTTTCTTAACTCTGAATTAAGCAGAAATGCATAGAAGACTAATAGATAGAACAAGCATGGGAATTCACAAATTTGAATTTCAATATAAAGTTGAAACTTAAGTTTGGCATGCTGCATTGGCCATATATATTTTGGAGTTGCATGAGACTGATAATTGATAAAAGATTTTGAAGTATTGATCAATTGGAAACTCTTGTGAGCGTCAGTTAATTTACCTGAATTCTGTGGCATTATAGACAGAAAGAGCAGAGCCAGAAATATGATCAGCAAAACATTTGACATTGTATGTGTGGGTGTGAGATACTGAGAAAAAGAGGGCGCAGAGTGAATGAGTGATCTATCCTTAGAAGTTTCAGAGGCCACAAAAGAAAATAAATTCTGGTTTTTTGTTTATTAATTAATATTCAACAAAAGTAGAGAATTATTCTCAAAAAAAAAAGAAAAAAAGTAGGGAATCCTGTAAAGGTGGCACATGTTATGTAGGATTTGATGGTTAATGGGTTCCAGGTAAGCTATTACGTCCTAACAAAAAAAGGTTATGGGTTTTCAAACTAAACAATTATATCTTATTGAAAAAGAGCAGGGCTGCAGGAATTGATTTTTACCCCCTGCATGGACAAAACTGTGTGTTGATAACAAGATCTAATAGTAATTTTCTTGTGGTGTTTCTATCATTAGCGATTCTTGCAACTCACTATTAGTGGCTGCCAGTTTTTTGCCTACTTTTTACAATGACATAAAGGGAAGTCTCCAGCCTTGCTCCTCAATCACAATCTTGAATATCCATCTCTTTTTTATTTTCTAGTAAGTGCTGAGTTGGTGACCTCCATAGTTGGAAGGGGATTTGGGGTTTGGGTTTATTGAAAAAGAGAGAGATGAAGGAATGAGAGAAATCAAAGTTATTCATTTCTTATCTTTCTTTTCTTTTTCTTTTTCTTTTTTTTTCTTTTTTGATGTTGGGGGGGGGGGGGGGGGGGGGTGTTTAGAATTTGAAAAGGAGAGATAAAGTTAAACTTGAAACTTTATCCACATCTGGTTTGGGTCAAATTTTGCTTTTGCCAGCTGGAGATGTAATTGTATTTGTTCAATTGTTCTTGAATGTAATACGTTCATATTGCACATTGAAATCGGATTACTGTTTTTTTGTCACCAAAGGCATACCATTGGAAGTATAATTGATTCTCTACTATGCACCCCCCCTTGAGCAGTAAGTCCAACAAATCAATCAAACCAAAGAAAACGTATAGAGAGGGAAGAAATCGGAGTTGCGACAGTCACAATTAAGCTACTTATTATTTCACTATACCAATATATATATATATATATATATATATATTACAATTCAATTACACATTTTAATACAAATACTGTGAAGATGAGGGTAATAGATCATTCATCTCACAGATAGAAAATTGGGTGATTTCATCATACTTTATCCTTAACCTACCTACTTCAATAGACATGCATAATAAATAAAAAATAGGGGCACTAACTTACTTACAAACAAATAAAAATCCTCTCCTGAGTGCTTTATGTTCCACCAATCACGGTATGCCATGCCTACTAGTAGCAACAGTGGATATATACAGAAAAAGCCTCTCTCAAATTGTCCTTGGAGGGTGATCAGGCAATGTGGAATGGTTTAGGACAAACTGCTAACATTTGATTGCTCTCCTCCAATATGCATATAGTTGTTAAACCTGTTACTTTGGTCACACGCCAAGATTTCTGAAAGCAAATAACTAGTCAGTGAGCACCCATGATAAACATTTTTTAGCAGGATAAAGTTAAAGATTGTGTGCAAACGTAGACACTAGAATATTACTCTGACATGTACTGGTTTAAAGTAAATCTTATACGAAATTCTACATCATTGAGTCTTCATTATTACTAACGAAATAACAAATATAAAAAATGCAAAGTTAATATGCCTCATGCAGTAGATAACATATATGATGCTGACATGCATGTCCAAATTCAAAACATCAGCTAGAGTAATGCTGAAATTACCATGTTCATGAAGATGGCAAATGCAGTTGGGATTAGCCTAACTGCCAGCTCATAGCAGTGAAGCTTGTCATTAGCCAGATAGCTCTAATTTATGAGGGTCAATCCCGAATGTAACACAGATCAACCGCTTGGCTAAACCAGTAATGAAGAACCAATCATGTTAGTTCAGTTCATCAACCAGACTCAAAGAAATGTGCCACTGCTGAATAAAGTTGTTCCTCTTCAAATGGTTTTGACACATAATCATCCATCCCACACTTCATGCACTCTTCATTTGTAGCCTGAATCACATCTGCTGTCATAGCTAATATTGGTGTGTGCCAATGAGCCTTATTCCCAAACATCTCTATTGATGCATCCCCTGACACAATTTCCTTATTAACCTTACTCTCCATGCAGCGGATTTGCCTTGTCGCTTCAAACCTGCATAATTGTAGACGGTACAAGAATGTAATCCATTCACTGGATGGGATTTATTAAATGGGCAACCTCCCATAAGATGCTAGAACTAAAAGTATTCTTAATCTATATCATTTTTCTAAACTTATTAAACTTGAAGATCAATTGGCATAAAATCCAGTTAACAACAAATAAGTGAACAATAATTTAATAACTAATTAATAAAAAAACTAAAGTTTTCCAATCTGGACTAAACAAAAAATTACAGAATTGACTAGGTCAATGATCCACTCAATGCCCCACTAAACTGAAACATTACTATTTAAGTATTAACCATATTCAAGGAGTACTTATATACAGGAATTAAATAACTCTATCACAATCAATGTAACAAAGACAGCAATAAAAAATAAATCCTGGTGTGAAAGTTCTAAGTGAGATAGGATGACTTTTGGCCTCAAGAACCTCAAGTGAGGCCCCCCATCACATTCTTTACATGCTGTCAAACAAACTTGGTAAGGTCCTCAGTTTTGTCAGATAAGTCACTAAATCCCTTTGCATTTAAAAATTAAAAAGGAAATTAGGGACTAAAGAGCAAAAAAGATTGATTACCCATCCATTTCAGGCATCTGGAGATCCATAAAGCAAGCATCGAAACTGTGGGGTGGCTTAAGCATTGCTAAAGCAGCCTTGCCACTCTCTACACAGGTCACAATTGCTCCATACTTTGATAGAGCACCTTCTGCAACTCTTCTATTAACTACATTGTCATCCACCACCAAAATTCGCTTTTGTCTTAGTAAAATTCCAAGTATAGATGGTTTTTTTCTGCTTACTTGCCCCTTCTTACCACTTGCAAAGGCTTCTTGGAGGCAGGCAATTAAGACACCTAACCGAAGAGGCTTAATCAGTACATTATCCACAAAACCAGCAGATTTAATCTCAAAGCGTTCTCTAGGGCTAATGGAGGTAGTCAAGAGAAATATCTTTGGAAGGTTTATAGAAATTTCAGTGCTGCTGTTTTGCCTGTGATCTTTGAGAAACTGATGGAATGAGAGACAGGTTTCTTTATCCCAAACATCTTTGTCAATAAGGACCATGGACAAATTTGTTGATAAACTGTAGACCAAACAATTAATATGTGTTAGCAAATCAAGCATGAGTTGTACGGTAAAATTGTAAGAAATCTTTATAATTCATTTACCAATAATATGCTCTATTTCCCTTAATTCTATGATAGGCAGAGTAACTCTTTCTTTAAACGTCCAACATATGGGCTTTGAGAAGAAAAAATATTTGATGCAACTCTTAAACCTTAACAAATAAGCTTTTAGTTGAGAATGATACTCAAGATGAGTTCAGCTCACCAGACGAATTTTTTTATTTTTTTTTGTCTTTTAAAAAAAAAAAAAAAAGGTATCCGATGCTCCAAAGAGCAAGCAAAGTAAAATCTACCTTGTTTTGCAAGCACTTGATAGATAAGAGCAAGCTAATTTCAAACTGAAAGCTATATCCGCGGTTATCCCCAACCTCTGCAGATGATATCTTGTAACCTCAGCTCTGATGCTGCTTTTATCAATTACCAATGCTCTCAATCCTTGGAACTCTGAAACAGAAGGATCACACTGTTGCCACTTTGTATCCAGAGAACTTGTTTCTCCTTTCCTGAAAACTCCAGTAAATGAAAAAGTACTCCCAATGCCAGGTTCACTCACAAACCCTATCTCCCCACCCATGAGATGCACCAGACGTTCGCTAATGCTCAATCCTATTCCCGTCCCACCATATGTTCGAGAAGTGGAACTGTCAGCCTGCATGAAAGGTGTGAAAATACGGCTTTGTGCCTCCAGAGGAATTCCAACTCCTGTATCCTCAACTGTTACTAGTAACTTGATCATTTCGGATTCCTCCATTGAAATTGTACTGCCCAACTTTTTAAAAGACTTCCAGCTTTTCCATCTGTCAACCACAGGAATCCCACTCAATGTCTTATAAGTTCCATCAGACATGTCATGAGCTAAACTCAAGCCTTGTCCCAGAACTTGGTCCATAATAACTGGTGTGCCCCTCACTTCATCTGCCAGATGCACTGAGATAAATATATGTCCTTCATCATTAGTGAACTGCAGTTTAAACAAGTAAAAAGTCAGGGAACCACAATTATGAAACCAGAAGCTTTATTTAAGAATGCATGACCATATAGAACAGACTGTTCTAAAAATGATCATCTGATTGGATGTGTAGCACAAGTTAAACATGTGGATTTGCATGGAGAGTATAATCCAATAGATATATAGAACAGAATGTCAATGAGATTTTTTTAATAATAATAATCTTAAATAAGAGGAATCTTTGCAAGGACTAGCAAGAAGCAATACTAACCTTAATTGAATTTCCAACAAGATTTGTAATTATCTGCCTGAACCGTCCAGGGTCACCAATGACTACTTCCGGTACTTGATTGGAAACATAAACAGCCAACTTCTCTCACCCAAAGGAACACCCACATTCAAGTTTGTATAAGAACTGATATCAGCAACAACAGCAAAAGAATAAAGTAAAGGAGTAGAAAGAAAATAACTTAGTTTTACCTCAATCCCTTTTTTGTTAGATTTGCCTGAGAGAAGTGATAAAACATTATCAAGAACAGCGCGCAGATCAAAAGGTACAGCTTCAAGCTCAAGCCTGCCTGATTCTATTTTAGCCTGATCAAGAACCTCATTTATCAGTGCTATGAGATCTTTTCCACTAGCATGAGCAGTTTGAGCATAATCCAGTTGGTTTGGATTAAGATCAGTGTCCATCAGCATTTGCAGCATACCTGTAACATGATTGGAAATAGTATCTTGTTAATTAATCTTGACAGGATTCACACAATATACTTTGTAATTGACAGACTTATTATACCTAAAACACCATTCATTGGAGTCCTGATCTCATGGGAAACAGTTGCAAGAAACTGCAAGAAGAGAAAAACTCAGTTACAGGATAATTTGAAGAAAATTTACATCAGAAATAAATTTACAAGGAGATGGGAAAAAAAATGAGAAATGTGAAACTCATGATGTTATGATCTAAAGCTGTGAATGTAAAACCCATTACTATGAGAAATATAGAGAATCATCCTGCAGTTATGAGTCACCTAAATCTTTTATTGCTAATGCCAAAGGATCTACACAAAAAGAAGACCGGAACTAAAGTGCACCTGAGTTTTTGCCACATCTGCAGCTTCAGCACGAACTTTGAGCTTTGTCATTATACGACAAGCCTCCTCCACTTTTGCAATTCGATTTATGGCTGCATAAAAGATATGTCCAACAAGCAAAGTAATAACTAGGAGTCCAACTGATGCATTTATCGCCGTCCATGGTAAAGGAGGTTTCTGCTTAAACCTGCAATCAAAGGAACACAATTAGAACCATCGAAAAATATGTGACTCGTTATCTTAGGCTGACATGTAGACATGATAACATGTGGGAGCTAACCTGCAATGCATCTCATGCTTCCGTTGTGGATCCCCAAAATCAAGGTTGCTTGTTTGTAAGAGGCCAGTATCAGTAACTTCATCACCATACATGTTGATGGGAGCAGATGCATTAGTTGTATCATAAACATTCACAACAATCATTTGCTTGCTGGCAAGTTGATGCAGAAGCTTCTCCACTAGTGATGGGACATCATAAGAAGCACCCAGATACCTTTTTAATAAGAGACCCCCAGTATATGAATCAATTCCACCTCATTGATATTAACACAGTCTAATTCACAACAGTGAATAGATGAGTTTAAGGCCACAAGAAATAAAGAAAATAACTGGAAGATAAAATTACCCCACAGTAGCTTCAATACGTTGCTCTGCCGTAGCATCCAGAGGGAGGTCAGTGTTGTAGACAGCAAATGTGAGTACCACACCAAGGTGATTTGATTTCAATAGCTTAAAAGGAGATGTAAGCACTCCTTTCCCAGTTGCTCTTGCTCGCAGGATGTTCTCACGATCTTCCTATATTAAAATTAAAAACAGAAATTCTTTTATATTGATGCAATCAAATTGATGGGTGGAAAATTATAAGTGCACTTAAAGAGTTGTGCCCAAACATAAATCTTTTCAAAAGACTTGTAATCTTGATTTATAATGATACAATGAGATGAAGATCTCAAATAGATGTGCTTCAAATGCAAGAGGCTGAGTACAGTTCTGCAATATTGGACCTGTAGAATTAGCTCTATATGACCCAAAACTCCTCATGCATACATACATGAACACCTAATTTTGACTGACTAAACACATCACCAAACAGCACAGCACAAATCCAAAGCTTAGAATCAAACCCCAGGGACATCAATAAGTTAAATTCCTTTGACTTACGTTTTTTTCTTATATTGAAAGTTTTTAATCATCTAACTAGGTCAATGTCCTAGTCAATAAAATCAACTAGGATAGCGCCATTACACAGAAGATAAGTCACCATGTGAGGTCCAGAGACAGTTCTATAGTGCATCAGTTACATGGAGTCTTGGAATTTTTTTGAGCTAAAATTGTGATCATAAGGCTTAGTGTACTGCACGATTAAAATCAAAGTAGTAAACTGAATGAAAAAACAACATTAGATAAATCAAGTTCACCTTTCCAGACATCATGTCTATAGAGACAATATGGGAGACAGTTTCCTGAGAAAATATCACGGGTGCATATTCATCATGAATAGGTGCAGGATCCAACTTTTCTGGAATACAATCTTGGACTAAAGTTTGGTCCTCTGTTTCCATTTTCTTGATTGTCCATCCATGCTGCTTCTCAAACAGCTCCCTCTCTGAGTGAGGAACTTTCAGAGCATAAGCAACACCACTAGTAAGCGGTCTCTCAAAAGCTGTTCTCTCAGTATATGCACCAAATGTTTTCTGTAATCATTGAAAAAACTGAATAAACATCACTGAAATATCAAACTAGTATTGCACAAGGTTACAATTATGACTTGTTCCTTACATCAAAGCTATTTGAATTGTTAAACAAATGAATTATACATTAAAGCTATTTGAAATATTAAGCAAATATATTTCAAACCTATAACAACATTTTCATCCTTTCAGGATGGTTTTGCCTGACTATCTACCCATTATTATATGAGGAAACAAATAGGCATTATCATGATTTGCCTATTACGTATTAAAAACTATACCTTTTATATATGTCATTTATCTGCATGGCAGGAGAGTTTAAGAGTGATATGAGGTCACCTTTCTTCCTCATTTAAAGTTCAAATAACCATTAGTTTCCCATTAGTTTTGAACAAGCCAATTCCAACAACTGATTCTAAGGTAATACTCGAGTAAACTTTGTAAAGAAAGCTCCGAAATGTTTACATATAAGTGAAAAAGCAATAGACAAATAATTAAAAATTAAGGCAGATAGGAAACCTGATCAATGGCAGAAGGATGTTTCCCATGGTGAAAGGTGGAGACTAGAATAGCCAAGGCATGAACATGGTTCATGCTCACATTAAACTGGTCCTGCAACATTCGGGCTCGTTCATCACACATGTTGGCTAGTGTTTCCTCCCTCCTCAAAATGATTCGTTTGTTCAAGTACCAAAATAACCAAATTGACGTAATAACTCCAAACAAGACAAAAATTAGTAGAAGCATCTTCCTCCACTTCCCAGCACCTTTAGGAGTATGGGCTTGCTGTTGCCACTTCTGCTGCTGTTGCTGTTGTTGCTGCTGAGCCACCAGCTGTTGATGACCAACCTTATTCTTTTGGTTCCTCCACAACTGTAAATGCAAACCAGACATCTTGCAGCTCACTATAGCTACAACAAGGAGCAACCAACTTACTTTTATAATTGTACAGAAACTCTCGCAATGCTCTTTTACACAATCCACCAGTGCCCCTGATTGCAATATGTTCTGAGTGAAAAATACAAAAACATTAATTCTTTAGATCATCACTCAAGTATATAAACTTTAACATTTTCCAAACATTAGCTCTTTCAATAAGAATTCTAATTCAGAAAAGTGTTAGGTATTATGATATGAGAGTACTCATTAGCTCATGTAAACCCCTTGTTCAAAATTTCATATTTAATGCACTATGCTCATAACTCTGATTAGAGATTGAAACATCTCATGGTGTATGAATGGAGTTCTAAACCAAACCTATCCCAAAACTATCTCCCCCACCCCCAAAAAAAAATGAAAACATTTTATGAAATTGCTTTTAGAAAGGTCCCATTTTTAAACCTATCAAAGTCCCTTGGTTCATGCATGAGAAAATCATATTCCTCTTACAACATGGTTATACCTTTTCACAAATCTGATTATTAGCTGAAATTGAATAAACTTTAGATTGTGAGATAAATGGTACAGGGCTGTCATCTAGCATTGACAGGCTATCCTTCCTGGAGATGTTCTCATCTTGAACTGGGCATTGGTCCCTTGGTTCATCATTGTCTGCAACCCATCTATGCTGCTTGTGAAGCTGCTGCATCTCTGAACATGTTACACTCAGAGCACAGGTAATGCCATCACTTAACTGCACTTTGGATCCTAATTCTTTGGTACATTGGAGGGATGTCATCTGTGATACATTAACTAGTGAGAGGAACTTAAAATAATAATAATAATAAAGCAAACAATAAAAATGAAACTATTCATCCTTTTCATCTAATATGTAACTTGATAGATGGTCTCAGGCACTTTTTGCACATAGATTCTTTAAATTGTATATCAAATTAGAAGGAAGAAATTACATGTAAAAGCCAATTCAATGGAGAGATCTATCACACATTGTGATCAATAGTTTAAAAACAAAAGCCTTGTAATGTATCTGCCGTATAGTGTAATCATAGAAATATGTGCTTATCTAACATAGAAATCTAAAAGCCAATTCAATGGAGAGATCTATCACACATTGTGATCAATAGTTTAAAAACAAAAGCCTTGTAATGTATCTGCCGTATAGTGTAATCATAGAAATATGTGCTTATCTAACATAGAAATCTTTGTCTCTCTTCTGTCTAATTACAAATCTTTATCACTCCTAATATATTCTACTTATATAAAGATATTATCCTTAAAACAAATATAATATTTTTTAATGACAAAGCAGCTAAGAATATTTCCATAACATACTTACCCTTATTTGAATTTCAAGAGGAGTGTGATCTTTTTGCCACTCAATTATTCAACTATATAAAAAACGATAATCATAATAGCAAAACTGGTCACTGTATTAAAATCCTATTTTCAGCTTCAAACCACCTTGCATCCCTAGTCCATCTCTCATTTCTGACCAATTTTTTCACCATAGTCCAATTCAAAATGTTTTTCTTCTTCTATTCTTTTAAATTTATAAGAACTCCAATTTTCACTAGAGTCCAATTAAACTGTAATTAACTCAGAGATCATACGTTGACTACAAAACTGGTTCTACAAGTACAAAATTTGTATTTAAAGCAACGCAAAAGACAATTCAAGTTATAATGAAACAGTCAAGACTAACGCAGTAAGAGTCCAGAGCTATTAAAGACGCAATTTAAAAGCTATAAACACAGTACCTGATCTGATTCAGATAATAAGGAAGTTAAAGCATGAAGCTGGTTCTTGCTAAGATTGAAATGCTGTAGCAAGATTTGAGCTTTTTCTTCACAAGAGTTTGGAGACTTCTCCTTCCCCCATAAAGTTCCATGATTAAAACTTAAGAGAAACCCAATGCTTCCTAGAACAACAGAAACTAAAAGACAGAAGAAAAACAGAAGCTTTCTTCTCCATTTTCTGACAGAATTAGGCCCATGTAAAGGTTCCTTTGCCTTCTTCAGCTTGGAACAGTTTGGTAATCTACCATTAAGGCCGGAGAGCTTGCAATTTAGAGACATCCTAACCAAAACCCACCTATGCATCCTTACAAAGAGCCTTGAAAGCTTGAGAAAAACCCCAGCTCCAGCAGAACAAGTCATCAAAATCAAACCTTGTAGAGAAAATTCCAAATGAGAGTAAAAGTTTGCTGAAAACTAACCAAATTATTAACCAAGCCCAAGTCAAGACCAATGCTTTGGCTAAGCAGATACAAGTAAGAAGTGAAATTGCAAGAAACCCAGTTCCTATTTCAACAAACACAGCTCCAATTATCCAGCATGCCAAGAAAACAAAGTGGCTCGACCTCTTTAAATCCCTCCTGCACTTTTCCACTTAATGATCCAGTTCCAGGAACAAGTTTATTTTCTCCACAACATGTCAAGCATTAAAGCCCTTCAAAAGCACACCTCTTTTGAAGCCAAACCAAAGAGTAAATAATCATGCCAAACTACAAACTGAACCAAACCCAGTTGTCATTTTGGCAAAGCTGTGATGTGAGTGTGAGGGAATCATGAATGAGATAAGAAAGAAATTGGACTTTTTCTAAAACTGGTTCTTTCTGCCTCCCACAGCCGAAAAGAAGCATCAAGAGTGTAACATTTTCAAAGCAAAACCCATCATCAACAAAGTTTGGATTAAACCCAACCCCAAGTGGAATCAATGATCAGAGTGGGATAAAAAAGTGGTCCCTCTTTCTTTTTCCTCTTTAACCCAAAACAGAGAAACACACATACACAGTTACACACACTCTCTTTTTCTTTTCTTTTTCTCTCTCTCTCTCACTGTTCAGTTTGGTGTCCAGCATTTGATATTCGAGGTTGGCTACATGATTATCTCATCATCTGTTGGGGGAAGTTAAACAAAACAAAAGCAAACGAAACCCAAGTAAAAAATAACACCAAAAACAAACAAACAAAAAAAAAAAAAAAACTTTAGTTTTGTTTCATTATTTTATTTTTGCTTAAGTTGTAATTACTTAGCTTTTGTTTTTTTCTTTTACTTTTATGTTGAGAGTTGAAAGAGACTGCACCATTCAGCGATTAAAGTTGAGTGGCATTTGTTTTGTTTTCTGCCTCTCTGCATTTGCTCTGCACAGCTGATATACGGATTTGGAAGTGAGAGAGAAGTAGAATTTATTTATGTGGAGTATTGTAAAATAGCAATTCACGCGATGTTTGTAATTCTAGGATCGAAGGTTCTAACCTCTAACGTCTAACTAATTTTTGGATTTCTTTAATTTTTCTCCATTATTATTAATGATTAAAAGTATTTTAGTTTTTTGCTCCAAAAAAAAAAGTATTTTAGTTTTGGCATGAATAACGTGGATTTAGATTTTAATTTGCCTCTTGTTTCTCAAAAAAAAAAAAAAAAAAGATTTTAGTTTGCCTCTTGAATTATTCTATTAAAAAAAAAAAGTAAGCATAATGCAAAAAGTCCTTAAAATACAAAATACAGTACTTATTCTCTGGTGCTTTCATACCTCTCGAACCGCAAACTAAACGGAAAAAACAAGCAATAGATAAAGAAAACATTCACTCAGCTATTCCCATCACTGGGGTTGGTACTCAATCGCCCTCCAAACCATGAAAATTCTTAGCCTCAACTGCCTTGGGCTTGAGATCCTAGAGGTTGTTCTAGAATTTTCGCTGTTTATCAATTGAAGAAAGTCCCCAAGTTTTTGTTTCTATGTGGAAACTAGACTTGTTCATAAAAATAAAAAATAAAATAAAAAAGTGAAAACTAGACTTGACAACCATTGATGATGCTTCCAAACACAACATGGCTTCAAACTCTAATCCAACTGAATTATGTATGCACCTGCTATGAGATTGTTCCTTTGCACATGTCATTTGGCTTCATGCTCCTTATTGGAACTCATTAGGCCAGCCATGCATGTTTAGCTTATAGAATTTAAATGAATTAATGTTTGAAGTCTATGGTCTCGTACTACTATTTACACTATGGAGTTCATGGAGGTCAATTCAATCAAAATTAGGTTGTGTTCTTTGGAAGTGGCTGGCTAGATCTTGAAGGATATTAAGTTGATTTGTAAACAATTTGTTAGTATTTTTTTTTTTTTTCAAGATGTAATTGTATTGCTCTAGCTTTTGTTAGTGTTGTAAAAGAGAATGAGGAGGTCATTGTTTTGACCCTCTTTTCTCTTTTTCATTGTATAGCATGATATTAAATGAATAAAGTTTACTATCATTTCCTCTCAACAACCAAAAAAAAAAAAAAAAAATTGTTTAAATTTTTACAAAATGCGTAAAACATGCAAATCTTTCTTTTCTTTTTCCTTTTAGTTGCCTCTCTCTCTCTCCTCTTTCTTTCTCGTTCTTCCAATTACACCAAAATAGGAGAAGATGGGACTCTACGTCATACATAATTGAGGGTTTTGAACGGTGAGACTAGGATTATGGAGGCATTGTGGTGGGTGTCGATTTACAAATTGATTTGGGTGTTAGGTGTGGGTTTGCAAATCGGTTTGGTGATGGTTATTGGGTTTAGTAGCGATTATTGCTAGGCTATGAGGTTGATGGGTCATGGGTGGTGGCACCAATGATTTGATTGTGTTACTAGGTTTTTGTGGGGGCATTGCTGATTTTTTTTTTTTTTTTGGTTGACGGAGTTGCTATTGGGTTAGGAATTGAGAAAGAAAATTATTTTTAATAGGGTTGTATTTACAGGCACCATAAGGTGCCCATTCACAATAGTTTTTTTGGCAGCTTTTGGCAATTTTTTTGACAATTTTTTTCTTTTTTTTTAAGTCAGACCCATATAGGAAAATTTTAACAGGCACCGCACAATATTTATTAACATTTCCTTTTTTTATATACCATATTGCAAATAAAAATTGGAATGTGGAATGTATTTCAAGAATGGGTTGGTAAAATAAATAATTTTTTTTTGGTAATGTAAAATAGATATAAATATTTTGTTTGACATTCCCATATGAATGGACAAAACTTTGATAAATAACTTTCATTGCCATATTATATATTTACTTTTAAATAGGATAAAAGCCTTTGTGACTTGAAAAAAAAAAAAAAAAAAAATTATTCAATTTTTCTTGAGTAAAACTAAAGCTTTACCCAAAACCATGAATCATTAAGGCCTTTCTATTTTAAATAAGTTTCATGCACAATCACAAAGAGCATTATATCATCATGGGTGTAATAACATAATAACATCTCTGAAAAGTCTCTTGATTGAAATATAAAGTTTTATCCATACTTACTTTAAAAAATTTTTAAAAAAACACTAAATTATTAAATTAATAAAGTGGATAAAAAATTAATTAATTAACTAAATATCAAAATAAATACAATTGTATTTATATTTTTTTTTAATAAAAAAGCAGAGATTTCCCTCAAATAATTGGATAGATATATAGTTTTCTTCACTAACAACATCATAATAGTATGAAATTTGACTGAAAACACGATGACACAAAAGACAAATAAGGTACTTCTTCTTTTATTTATTATTTTGTATTTTATATTATTGTTTTTAATTTACCAAATGTAAAATGCAGATTGATACAGAAACAAATCGGCAATTACTCGTGACTTGGGGTAATGGTTAACTCGCTAGCATGCACTTGTTGTTTAAGGTTCTTAACCTACTCAATGTGCTTGGATTATTGGAAGATGTATTGGTGATGTAGGCATCAATGAAAATATATGTCGGCTTTATACCTTACCCACCAATTTAAAATAATGAAGAAACGAGAATTCACAAGCGATGGCCATGGGATGGGACCAAATAAAGCAACATTTAAACTAATCACTTAAAATCATAACCATGATTAGGCTGACCATTATTGTTAGTCTTTTTTTCACTATAAGAAAAGCTTCTTTTTTTCTTTTCTTTTTGCTAATTTATAAGAAATGCTTAGGTATTCATCAAATATGTGACAATCATATTGAGGTTCACCCAATGGCGGCTCCAAGATTTTTCTTAAGAGGGTCAGTAAGAAGATATTTCTTGAGTAAAAGATGAATTTTACGGTCTACATGGTTTCCTTATTACAAATTTGTCTATAGTACATACTAGTAAATAGTAATAGAATATAAAATAAACTATAGGTTCATTTGACATATTTTTTTTCTTAATACAATGAACATATTAATTATTGTTGTTAAGTGAATTTTAATTATTACTGTTTAAAATACTTCTATCTATTAGTTTAGGATGATTATATGTTTACATTGTAATATCAATTATCTAGAATCAACATAAGATTTACATTATAGATAATTATACTATACACATTTGCAAAAAATATACAAAATTGTACACATTTGTTTAGAAACAATATAAATATTATATTGATAGTACAATGTAAACTATGAATTTTCCATTAGTTTATTTCAAATTTGTTAAGATCTAAATGTGCTTCTTCTTTTTTTCTTTTTCTTTTTTATAGATTTAAGATGATTTTTATTTTATTTTTTTATTTTTTTACTTTTGTTGTTGGGCTTACTATTTCTCCCAGATTTTCGATAAAATTGGTTTGTTGTTAGACTTTTTTTGTGTTTAAAAAGATCAAAATATTTTTAAGAAGATCATAATTAAGCTTATTTCAAGTGGATTTAAAAAATTTTATTTTAGAAGGGTCAAATTAAAAAAAAAAAAATTATATATATATATATATATATATATATATACCCCTTGAACTGTACATGGCGCCACCCATTGGTTCACCTAGTTCAACTAAAATCAATCATCTTAAGACTAATAAGTTCCAATGACAAATCCTATCCTTATATAAAATAAGGTGATAAGGTGGAGGGTGAGGTTTTTGGTTCATCAATTATTAGGTGCATGCCAAATTTATCAATAAAAATAAAAAATAAAATAAAATAAAACATCAAGCATCTTAGAATTGAAATAACTTAGTAAAAGAGAATTTATGACTTATACCGAAGAGTAATTACTCATTACTTTAAGAATATAGCGAAATGGTATTTTTTCCTCCCACATAATAATAGGTTCCATTAATTAAATTTATGGTGAAATATACTATTCATTCATTAGATAAAAGGGAGTACTATATCACTATATTCTAAAAGTACATAGTAATTTTCTTATATTGAAGCATTTATATAAAATGCTGTAAACATTTTTCCCTTTATAATTTTTTGAGTTACTTTGCATATCACATGGACCAACATTTGATTCAAGTTTTTCAATGAAGTTTGATCCAACTAGTAAAATTTTTTGTCATTAAATAAAAGATATGGTTCAAACTTTACTTATCCCAAAAACTAATTGGTCTCTTAGGCTTGATAATAAAAAACAATTATCATAAAACAGAAGCCATAAAGTTGAATCTTATCCTATATATAAAAAGTATAAATTTTAAAAATTAAAAAGTTTGATTCAATTTGATTTAGCCACCATAACGAATTTGGCATCTAGTGATGGGGGTTCTAAAACCATAAACAAATTTGGATTTATAAAGCTAAACAACATTATGACTATTTAAGTATAATTGTAGTGCCTATGTGCAAGTACATATTATCTACTATTATGTATTTCATATAAAGTTGTCATGAGAAAGTTTCACACACATATATACTTAGAATATTCTAACTTTATCTAAGTGTATACATATGTGAAGTTCCCTTCTGGAGACTTGGGTGCAGTTTGGATTGGACTTATCTCACGTTCGCGTCTTGCATTTATGTTTTGACGGCCTTTTTTTTTTTTTTTTTTTTTTTGGCTGCTACGCACGCTTTTTGGGAGACCATGGCTACTGTTCATGAACAGTAGCCGCCGTTTATTGACTTTTCAACCCTCTTTTATCAGTTTTGTGGGTCCCATAAACAGTGTACGGGACCCACAAACTTCACTTTTCAGCAACTTTTTCATTAAAAATGGGTCCCACGGCACTATTCACACATTTAAAATTTATTTTACTACAGTGTTTTCAGTTTCAACAAAATAAGTTCTATCCAAACAGACCCTTGAACCCCGACTCTTGCCCCCCAAATCCCATAAGCACTTATACTTGTGGAGTGATCATCGCAACAAAGGTATGCAATAATTAGGCTAGAGTATTAATAGTTTAGTATTTCGAAAACTATAGATTTTACTACATTAACCTTACAAATTGATATTTCACCAATTATAAAAAGACAATTCAAATATTTATTTATGAATCTTAGAAATCATTTTTATTACTACATAAGTTTATAAATTTTATATAGTAAAATTAATAATACTTTTTAGCGTTTTCTATAACTAAATTAATCAAGCATTAATGCATTTTTAGGTGATATTTGATCATGTTACTTAGTGCCCGTTTGTTTGGGCGTTTTGAGCCCAAAAGTTGGCTTTTTAAAAAAGCTAGCCCAAGTTTAGTGTTTGGTGAGTATAAAACGCAACTTTTTGCTTAAAGTTGCGTTTTATATTTGTGAAGAAACGCACGTTTGAAAAATGGACGTGTTTTAGTCCATAATTGTAAAAGCTGGTGTGGGCGTTTGATATATATCCATTGGGTGACTTCAATTACCAAAATTGCCCTTCAATAAAGGGCAAGGTGTCTTCTTCAGATCACGCACGGCCTCAGCAAATTCATCTCACCTGAAGCTCACTCACGCAATAAAATTAATCAAACCACAACAATAAAAGCAAAAAAAAATTCTTGCTCTCATAAAACTGATATAATTTAAACAACAAATCTAAAATCAAAACAAATAGAAAGAGTGAGGAGTTTCTGGAAAAATAAAAATAAAAATAGAAGCCGATAGAAGAAAAGAGAGTTGGAGAAAGAAAGAGTGAGGAGCTTCTGGAAATAAAAAAAAAAAAAAAAAAAAAAAAAAAAAAAAAAAAAAAAAGGAAGCCGATAGAAGAAAAAAAAAAAAGAGAGTAGAAAGACCTTAGAGAGCTGGAGAAAGAAAGAGTGAGGAGGTTTTGGAATCAAGTGAAAGTAAAGGAAAAAAAAAAAAAAAAAAAAAAGGAGAGGATGTACTAATATGGGTATACGTGTGTGGTTGACAAATGCAAGAGAAAAAGAAAAAGAAAAAAAAAAAAAAAGGAAACGTATGGATGAAATAAAAGGCAAAGAAGAAGAAATCACAATTTAAAAATAATACCATAATATTTTTACAATAAATTTTAAGTAATTAATTAATATTGGTGAGGAGCTTCTAGAATAAAATTAATCAAACCACAACAATAAAAGCAAAAAAAAATTCTTGCTCTCATAAAACTGATATAATTTAAACAACAAATCTAAAATCAAAACAAATAGAAAGAGTGAGGAGCTTCTGGAAAAAAAAAAAAAAAAAATAGAAGCCGATAGAAGAAAAGAGAGTTGGAGAAAGAAAGATTGAAAAATATAGAAAGAGTGAGGAGCTTCTGGAAATAAAAAAAAAAAAAAAAAATAGAAGCCGATAGAAGAAAAAAAAAAAGAGAGTAGAAAGACCTTAGAGAGCTGGAGAAAGAAAGAGTGAGGAGCTTCTGGAATCAAGTGAAAGTAAAGGAAAAAAAAAAGAAAAAAAAAGGAGAGGATGTACTAATATAGGTATACGTGTGTGGTTGACAAAATGCAAGAGAAAAAAAAAAAAAGAAAAAAAAAAAAGGAAACGTATGGATGAAATAAAAGGCAAAGAATAAGAAATCACAATTTAAAAATAATACCATAATATTTTTACAATAAATTTTAAGTAATTAATTAATATTGGTGAGGAGCTTCTGGAATAAAATTAATCAAACCACAACAATAAAAGCAAAAAGAAATTATTGCTCTCATAAAATTGATATAATTTAAACAACAAATCTAAAATCAAAACAAATAGAAAGAGTGAGGAGCTTCTAGAAAAAAAATAAATAAATAAAATAGAAGCCGATAGAAGAAAAAAAAAAAAGAGAGTAGAAAGACCTTAGAGAGTTGGAGAAAGAAAGAGTGAGGAGCTTCTGGAATCAAGTGAAAGTAAAGGAAAAAAAAAAAAGGAGAGGATGTACTAATATGGGTATATGTGTGTGGTTGACAAAATGCAAGAGAAAAAGAAAAAGAAAAAAAAAAAAAAAGGAAACGTATGGATGAAATAAAAGGCAAAGAAGAAGAAATCACAATTTAAAAATAATACCATAATATTTTTACAATATTTTTACAATAAATTTTAAGTAATTAATTAATATTGGTGAGTAAAAATATAATTTCAGTAATGAGTTTAAATTAAAACTATAAACAACTTTCTATATAAGATTTTGTTATGATTCTTGTGAAAGTATTGCAAAAAATATTGTAGATATAACATTTTTTGTTGAAAAATATAATTGTTGAGAATGAATAGAAAAAGAATAAATAAAGATTAAAAAAGAATAAATTTAATTAAAAAATAAAGATTAAAAAAGTGAGTAGGCAAAAGATAAATGTCACTGTTGATTGTCCAAACAGTATAAAAATTTGTCTAACCTGCTGGAGATGCTCTTATATATACTTGTCTTTTTTGGTAATTTATTCCTCAAACTGCCACTTTTATAAGTGCTAGCCAAACACTCAGTTTTTTCAAAAAGCACTTTTTAACAATTTTTACTAAACACTCAGCTTTTTGAAAATACACTTTTTCATTATGCACTTTTTGAAAACTTCACTTTTTCATTATACACTTTTACAAAAAAAACTGAACCAAACTGCCCCTTAGTTGAGCTATAAATGTGCTTCGTTTACCAAATGATGTACCGCTGACTTATGGGAGCACCTTTAAGTTTAAATTGCCAGCTTATGGATGAGACATTGCGAAAAGACAATTTACCAAACATGGTTAAAAGAATAAGGTCCTTTTACCCAAAAAAGAAAAAAGAATAAGAATAAGGTCCTTTTTAACGTGCCTAAAATTTAAATTTTACTCCATTAAAATTATATTTCGTTTGCATCATCAATCTTTTCTTTCATATTTTTTTTTTGGTTATGTTTCATATAAGTTTGTCACGCTTATATAATTCGTCCAATAAAATAATGCCACATTATTTTTAATTAAATTTTTTTAAAAAATTTAAGTTAAAAAAAATGAAGTGACATCCTTTTATTGAATAAATTAAATATGCATGACAAGTTTATGTGACAATTAACAAAAAATATAGACGAATAGACTACTGATGCAAATGAAACATAACTTCAAGTGGTAAAATCTAAATTTTGAAATTTTATAGTGTAAAATTCAAACAATCACAAACTTTAAAGGTATAGTTTACAATTTACCCTAAAAAAAATATAAAATGGAATCTAGTTTCCTTTTGAGAAAAGTATATCTTTAAACTGATTTCAAGAAAATTTTCTCAAAAACATATCACATGATAATTTTTTTTCAGAAGGATATCACGTGATAATTGATAAAACTAATAATAAAAATTTAGCCATCTCTTTATATCCTTCCTAATTTTTGAGAATTGCCGTGTTTCGTAAGCTAATTGTATCTCTCTTACTTGTTCTATCCTAACCATTCATTTTTCTAAGGTAAAAAAGAAGGTGACTATCCGAAAAAATTTATAAAATTACAACTTATTATATTACGTAATAATTGACTGCGGTTAACTTTTTTTATATGAATTTACTATTGCTTCTCTACTACACAGTCTGTTACTAAGATAAATGTGACAAAAGATGTACACGTTTTTTTGGTTGTGATACTGGATTTTTGGACCATTTATTTATTTCTTGCATGGTTGAACTGAACTCTTAGTCTAAAGTGGGGCCAAGCTTTAATTGTATCCCACTTTATGATGATGGCATTGGAAGGAAGGGGTCTGTTGCTTCATATCATATATATGCCCCATCTTTTCGTTACACTTGTAGCGATGGGGAAGGGGAAACTAACCCAACCATTAAAAGAATGCCCTCCTTCCATCGCATCGCATGGTACCATATCATATATATTTTCAGCTGATCGAGCAATAACACCGACTCAATCATTAAAATTACCCCCCCGTTGGAATTAGACCCACCACAGACTATTATCAAAAGAAGATTGTTTTGAGCCGAATAAGCAATAATTATTTTTATTTTTATAATTTTTACCACTTGTTTTTGTTACTACTTCTTATTTTTTTTAATACTATAAATTTTTTGAATTTACATACAATAACATATGTTTCATGATAATGATTTATTATTATTACTAGTATGTTGAAATATTAATGAATTCCTTTTTTATAAGTGAGATTTAAACCAAATTTTTATTGGAACACAAAAAATTTACCAATTGAATCGATTTTAGTAGGACAAATTAATGTGCAAAACATCTTGTATCTCGTCGGATTTTAGGACCCAAAAAGAAAAAGAAAAACAAATTTAGCACATTCTTAAAATTTAAAAACCGAAAGAATCGGCACGATTTTTATATACCTTAAGTCCTTAACCTTATTATCGGGAGTCGTGAGGACAGGAGAATGGGATTGGGACCCAATGACAGCTTCATCTGACAAATCACGTTTCACTGACTTTTGCCCAACACAACACAACAGAACAATGTCATTACTCATTATTATTATTATTATTATATATAAAAATTTTACGCGCGAATGCACCACAAATCGACACGTAAGCTACGTCAGGTAGGTCCCAACCTACCGTTAGGTTATAACCGTATATATAATAATAAAGAATAATAGAGCCTCAAACACACTAAACCCTTTTACTACACGACAAAATACATAACGCCACTTTTTTGGTGACTGTGTTGGCAATTTGGTGATTCAGTGACAAAATTAAGGGAGTGACCAAATCCATGTAAAAAAAAGTGGATGAAGTGGTGAAATTGAATGATGAATATTTTGATGGATGCACATGGGAACAAAAACAAATAAGCTTTGAGATTGATTTTTCCATTTAATTTAATTTAGGTCCTACCAAAATTCAATTTTTTCTTGCCGTACCTTATCAAGCTTACCTATGCCCATGGTACCATTTTTTACAAAGTACGAACATAATTTTGTTTCATCCCCCGCCCCTTCAAATACAAACTATCCACTTTAATTAATATCTGGTTTTTACCATACTGTCCTAAAGGAAACATACGTTTTTAGATTAGTATTAGTAATTGTGATGCCCCAATTTGATTGATTGTGTGATATATGTGGGTGTGTGATGAGTCTCACATCGGGTATTTATTGGGTTGAACTGGACTTTATTAACAACTGCAAAAAACTTTAATTGTGACTAGTTCTTTTGAGGTATAGCGCAGATGTAGATAGCGCTTTTCTTTGGATCGTTACATATGGTATCAGAGCCAACCTGGTAACTCCATGTGGGCTTGGAGACACTACCCCACAAAGTGGGCTCTAACAAGGACGTTAGGGAGTCATTACAGTAATAATGGCTAACAGCTAAGAGTATTAACATTAGGGTGTAAACACCCCTAATTGCTATTTTAGTCATTAAAACCTCAAATTCATGCTCCATTCGGGTATGCAAACCCAAAATTTTTTGCATCTCAGCTACAATGAGGTTGCATAGATGCAACCTCACTGTTCATGAGATTGTAAAGAAAAAATTCATTTTTTAATCACACTCTCTCTCTTCCTCCCAATTCAGATTTCTTTTTTCTCTTCACCTCTCTTTCTCCCAAGCTCTCTCCACTCTTCCTTTCACGGTGAATGCTTCTCCTCTCTCTCAAGATCGGCTTGTAGGCTTCAAATCAACGTGGCATAGATCGGCATGGAGGCTTTCGGTGGGTGGGATTTAGATTGTCGTGGGCTAGTGGGTGCTCATGGTGGTCATGGCTTGCCATGGGAGGGTTCAGATCGCGTGTGTGGTTGTGGGTTGGTTCAAATCATGTGAGTGGTCGTGGGGTCGTTCCTTGCAGTGGGCTGCCGCGGTTTTGCTCACCTTGGGCCGCCACAATGATGGTCAATGGCTGGATTGAAGTTTGGTAGTGGGTTTCGATGGCTGAGATTGGAGTTTGGTGGTGGGTTTCTTTCCCAACAATCTTCCTTTAAGGGATAATGGTGGTTGAGATTTGAGAGGAATGGTGGTTGGCTAGGTTTTGTTTTTTTAATCAGATTTGGCTAGGGGTGGTTTGATTCGATGTTGTGTGGGTCACTGGGTTTATTGTTTTAGATTTGTGGTGGGTAGTGATGGTTTTGTGGCGGATTCCAGTAGGTTTGTGGTTGTGATTTGGGGGTAGTCATGGATCAAATATGGGTTTGTGATTTGGGCAATGGGTTTGTGATTTGGGTTGGTAGGTTGGGATTTGGGTGGGGGTGGTTGGTTGGATAAACTTTTGGTAATTGGGTGGTGGTGGTGGGGGTTGAACTTCGTTGCTGGGTTGCTCTTGGGTGGTTAAGCTTTGTGAGAGACCGCACCCTCAACCCGTTTTATAAGATATTGGGCCAAACCCACGTAAATGGGTGGAGTCGTGTTATTGCCTCTCAAAATGAAGGTTCGACTAGTTATATTTTCCCCTCTAGATTAAGGGGTTTTACAATGGAGTCGTCACTTATTTAATTATTGGGATAAATAAGAAAACCAAAATTGAAAAATTCCTCATTTTATTAATTTTCAATTGAATTTACATTGATCATAGGAAAATTACATGGTTTTGGTACTAAATACAATCTAAAATAAAGTACATAACTTTGTTTCCTAGTTACAATCTAGAAATTGAAAATTACAATGAAAAGCATTGGTCTATCAACCCTTGATCTAAGTTCGGAAGCTATGTTACAAGGTGGGAAGGTATTAGACACCCACCTTACCCGGTGAAACCGGTCTTCTAGACTATGGTGGCCAACATTCATATCACATCATATAATATGTTATCCATCAATTTGCATGTTGAATTCATCGCGTGTGCATGTGATAAAACCTAATTCCATTTATTAAACATGTCATTTGGATTGAAAAATAAATTCTAGTGAATGTGTGTGGATGGTAATATCTTAAATTTAAGGATTTGAAAGAATCATTAAACAAACATGTTTTTCATATTTTTTTATGTGGATTTAAGATATAAATTAGTGTTATACATGAACATGTGATGAACAACCAAGAACATGTGAAGAACATATAAGAACAATTAAGAACATTCAAACATATTCAAGAGAATTTAAATGATTACTATCATGCTTTAATCTTAAACTCTCATCATGACAATGCAAAAAACAATTAGGGAAAGAGATTATACTTTCATGCAAGATCCATATGATGGAGGATGAGACTCTTGAGGGAGGTCCTAAGGGTAGAGGAAAAGAAGAGCTAGGAGAGGGAGAGTGAGTCTCACTCAATACCTTGAGTCTCAAGAAGATCAAAATATAACAAGATTACTCAATTCCACTAGAACTCAAGAGAGGAGAAGAGAGAGGGGGTTTTTTGTGTCTAAGAATGAAGGAGAAGGATGTTTATATAGTAGTTGTGGAGGAAATATAAATGGAAGGTCATTTAATGAGGGTTGACAAAGAATCATGAATCTAGACCTCATTTTAGCCTTTGGGGAAATCTGGTGCATTAAATGTGGAGATTAGTGAGAGTGAGGAGCAAGCCAAAATTCGGTTTTCCCGTAGCTGCTGTAACAGCCTGTAAAGCCAATTTCGAAAAATCATATCTGACTCAATTCTGATCGGAATTGTCTTGTTTTTGTGCTCAAATTGAAGCCCTAGATGTCTAGTTTCTGAAAAAATTAACCTCATTCACAGATTCAAAATATGATATCGATGAAATGGTGAGTAGAGGTCATTTGTTAGAAAATTATTTTAGCACAATTAACATTAATAGGTCCCAAATTAGCTCATAATTAACATTAAATGGCTCCAATCACTCTCATTTCAGACTTAATTGGTTCCTAATTTACCCTAATTAAAAGATAATTACACAAATTACTCATTGAATAATTAATGTTTATCTATCTAATTAATTAGGTGCATACAATTTCACCATAAAATGTAGTCCTAACCAATCAAATCATAACACATCATTAATTTCAAATTGATTATAATTATAACCAATTGGAATCAATTGTTCATAATCACATATAGTCGGACTAAATTTGTGATGGTGCATCTCGACTATTAAAACTTGATTAGATGATAATTTTCAATCTGATGGTTCGATTAGGGCTTATGACCAGTCGATTTGATCGTTACAACATCAAGATCATTTTGATGAAGTGAGATTAAGAACTAGTGACCAGAATCAAGATGCATATTTTCAAGGCTAAATTACCCTTTTACCCTCCATGTGAGGTTAAATGGGGGTTGCAAAATGGGGTGTCAACAAGCTCATACATGATCGTTGCTGAAGAGACTGAGACAAAGGATAAGAGGAAAGAGAGAGATGGGAGAGGAGAGAGAAAGAGTTGTTTTTTAATATTATTTAATGTTGTAGTTTATATTATTTTAATAAGTTGTATCTAAAAATAGAAATTAAGATGTTAGAAAATGAGATGGTAAAATAGATAAAGTAGGTTTTTAGGGTGTAAAATAGAACTTTTTTGGCATCCCGGATGCAAGTGCTCTTAAACTTTTTTAGGGTACATCTATTTTCTTATTGATTATTGATTGATATGACTTATGGGAAATGTAACTACCTAAAATCTAATCCTCTTTTACTAATTAAGCTAAACAATTTTCCCTATACATACATTGTTGAAACTATATATTCTAGAAAACTTGCACATAATTTTGATTTTTACATTACAAAGTACAAATTCATTTATGATCATCTACCTTGATTGACTAAAATGGTCAAGCTTATCTTGTTCATCTTTGAGTTTTATTATATATATTATGTCATTACCTATATTTTATATATTTTTTGCCAAGGTAAACCTATATTTTATGTCTTGTTTCTTCATGAATCAATAATTTTTAATTTCCTAAAATTACCTAAGTTATTTTTTAATAAATTTTAAATTGGCAAATTTTTTGTGTTTTGCAACATTTTTTTTTTGTGTTGCTAAAATGCAAAATACATCCTCTATGTTTCACTAGAATTTATTTTAATTCTCTAATTTTTCTTTCGTTCATTAATTTCAATCCTCTAAACTTCAAGTTTATTCAATTAAGGTCTCTCCATCAACTTATGTTAAATGCTACAGTTAATTGTCCAAATATTTAATTTTTTTATTCAAAAATTTTAAATTAAAAAATCCAATTAATGATTGAAAAATATTTTCTATAATCTTATTTTTAAAAAATTTAATGGAAGTTGTGGGAGAGTCTTTAATTGAATAAACTTAAAATTAAGAGGACTAAAATGAACAAAAATAAAGTTAGACTGAAATGAATTATTGTAAAATTTAGATGATGAATTTTGCATTTTAGTTTTTATTTATTTATTTATGAAGATTATGATTTCAATGATTGATTTACATAAGTAAAAGTTTGTAGATATGAATTCAAACAGTGGGAATATAAAAAGATGTAAAGAAATTTTACGAAGAGTTAATGACAAAAATAAAGATATAGCCATATAGGCCACCAGTCATCTTCAAAAGATGGGAATATAAGGGGTTTTAGCTATGTATTCGCACCAATGTCTTGTGGTTGTGATGTCGAACGATATGTTTCAAAAACTGCTTACTTTAGGGTCCATATTATTACAACAACGATACAATATGGAGATGATAAAACTTAAGAAAAGTACTAAATATTAGATATTATTTAAAATTCTCCAATTAAATTTAATCATAATTGTATTAACAAATGTAATATCAATAGTATTACTATTTTTTTTCACGGCAATAAAATTCAACATTTGTTTCATCAATCAATACAATTATATAGTTTTTATTTTTTATTTTTTATTTTAAATCTAAGAGTATGCACTGACTGTTGAATTAATTAATGTTGATAGCAATGGCAATGGCAATGGCACCTGGAAAGGACCATTCATTGTCTTTGCCTTAAAGGAAGTCAACAGAAGATCATATGGTGGCATGAATCTTCCACAGTTCCACTTCGCCTTTTGGTGACAACTGACAAAGAAAAGGAAATTTTTTTAATAAATAAATATGAACAAGAACAAAGTAATTAATTAATGTGTCTAGCTTTTTTTTTTTTTTTGAGAAATAATTAATGTGTCTAGCTAGTACAAAATTACAATGCTAACATAAAATTGGCTTCATATACAATATTTGTTTAATAATATATATGATCCAAACAATGATACCTCTTTGAATGAAATGAAGCTCTTGCTTCTTCTTTTTGTGTGTGTGTAATTAAAACAAAAGAAAATAGTAGGTTTTTGTGTGGCATATGACAACTGGGTGGGGGTGGGGGGAAGATTCTCCACTTCGCCAAATATAAATATAAATATAAATATAAATGTTAATGATGATTAATAATAGTAGGGTATGTACATAATTGAGTTAGGCTTTTAAAGTTTTTCAATCTCTAATAAGTTAATTAGAAAGATGTAGTCCTAGAGAGCACTGCAGTGCAAACAGTATCTACTTTAACATTAGATTATTGAGGTAAATCCTATGCCTTAGCTTTCGAGAATTATATGTTACTTTATAAATAGTTGAGTCAGAGCATATTTTGTAAAGATCTCTTTTCTCCAACTCCAAGTTTGCTCTGGTAGTTATTATATTATTATTATTATGGGACTTTGCGTTACCCACAGCTAGCGAATATTTAATTCTAGGTAGGATTTTTGTTCCTTCTTTAAAGTACCTCACCCAAATTAAAATCCCTTCTAAAATATATATTCCACACACACTAGATAGATTTCATTTTATCATATCAACTTCAACTCTATATTTTCTCAAAAAAAAAAAAAAAAAAAAAAAAATTCAACCCTATATATCAAAATGAAAGACCGAGATGAGTATTATTAACTAATAATATTTTCCCATGCATAATAATAGTATTATTATTTTTATTAAATTATAGATTAATCAATCTTCTGCATTGTCTGTCTGAATTCCTAATTTCTCAATATGAAAAGTTTTCAAGGTCACTTGAAAATTGAAATGGAACTTAATTAACCTTACGCATAATTTGTGGCTTTTTCCCCTTTCCTTTTTTAAAAAAAAAAATATATATATATTTAAAATTTTCTTTTGGGGGTACGTAGGGATTAAAGGTTGCTAAAAGGCTATATATGAATAAATTTTTGATTGCACTCTAGTCTAGTGCACTATATATACGAGTGCAACATGATTTTTTTGCTGCATGAGGATTTGATGGTGAGGCTACACGCATCTAGGAGAGGCCACTAATTATGTGATCATAGATATATCATTGCATTCTATTCTCTTGAATTATTGATTGCTTTGTGAAAAGTAAACTTGTTATATAATATTGAGATGGCATGGGAAGATTTTCATGTGATTGACCCTCCTCTCTTGAACTTGAAGACAAAAGAAAAAAAAAAAAAATTAGAACTTCAATTAGATCAATAGCCACAATTCAAACATTTCTTAATTTAAACAACATATTGGTTGCTCCAAACATATTAATCTATCTCAGCGTTGGTTTACCCAAAAAAAAAAAAAAATATATATATATATATATATATATATATTCTCTATGTTTCTGTGGCCACCTTTTCTTGTCAACTTCTTGTTGCTCCAATTAATTGTTTTATGGGGATTCGATCAGTAGTTGTTACTTTGCTGTCTTTGACAGTTGACTAGGTAAAGAATGTTGAGAATAAAGCCAAAGTAGAACATAATTTAACTAATATTTGAACTTATTTAATTTCTGAAATCATATGCTAATTGGTTTATTTGAATTATGATGATGATGCACGTCTAATAATTTAGTTACCTACATGCATAATGAATATTATTACTGAGAATTGAAACCAACCAAATCCTTGCCTCATAACTTAATGATCAATTACCCAAGTCTTTTTCAGTGAACAAATAATTAACATATATACATATATAAAGTTGCTTAATGAAATTTAAAAATATATATATATTCCAGCTGGCCGGGTAATTAACCAAGTCTGCGCGCGTAATTGATGATTTCCCAACAATACATATATATTAACGAATGGTCCTCAACTCTCGAATTATTCTTAAAATAATGATACTCCCATTATTACCGGCCAATCCTACACATCCTGACAAATATTCCGAGCATAATCAGCAATCATTCATTATGAAATCCTGATTCTTACTACAAGTCCTTTTCTATGCATCAATACTCACATTCATCTTATACATCTTAACATGCAATGCTTTTCTTCCCCTAAATCTCCCTCTCACTCTCTCAAATATTTTTGTTGATTTTCCAAGGTTAACACCCAGATCTTACTTTAGTTCAGAAATAGGGTCTTCAAGATCGAATTGTAAAATTTTATGGAATATGAAAAATAGTTTTAAGTTGTGTGTGTGTATATATATATATATTTAAGCAATCCTATCCAAAACTTAAGAATTACATTTCAGTACAAATTATTGCCATATAATAATAAATGGGGATGTAACTCAAAAGTGAGAGCCTTCATTTTGGACCTAGAAGCTAGGATAATTAAAACTAAAAGCATGAATCAATATTAAATTATTCTACAAATTAAAAGTAGAAAAAAAATTGATATTTTAAATTCTTCTTATTATTATTATTTTTTTTTTTGGTAAAGAAAAAACTTATCAATCTCAACAAATCGCAAATAAAAATTTCAGATTCTTGTTCAATTGAAATCTAATTAGATTTTAATTGGATTCTCAATTTTGCGCCATGTGCTCAATTCAATTTTAATTCTGTGCCAAGTAGGTTATATATATATATATATATATATAGGGGTGTCAATGTTCGACCCAACCCCCAAACACGACACGAACCCAACACGGGTTTTTTCGGGTTAAGGTTGGGCCTTGATGGGTTTGGGTCATAAACGGGTTGACTCGAAAGCGACACGATAAGAAAAGTGTCATAAGCAAGTCAACCCGCGTAACTCACAATAGACATGTTTGACACGCCAATTTATTTGTGTCAACCTAAAATGACCCATTTAACACAACTCGTTTAACTCGTATAGCAAATAAATATTTATTTTATTTTAGATTTGTCAAATACCTTTTATATCCAACATATATTTTAAATTTAAAAAGAAAAGTGAGTAATTATAAAAATTTACAAGGGATATAATTGGAAATTGAAACTTTACAGACCCTAGAACTACTAATACTTTTTTTTTTTTTTGGTATAAAACTTGCACAAATGAAATTGGATGAGCTTGTGGAAGATGTTATGAATTTGGACATTAACAAAGAATCTATGGATGGTAATTGTGGTCATAGTCAGGATTAGTCTACTGTTTGCTCAAATTCTTTCAATATTGATACTTAGCATTTGGCGAGTTCCAAGGATATTATATTTTGTTGAGCTATGTTATTTTATTTTTGTTAAACTTTGTTATTTTGAATTTGGGTTGAAGTGTATGTACTTCTTTTGGAGTGTAAAAAACTTATTTCTAGATGAATGTTATATTTTTGTTGAATTATATTATTTTGAATGTGGGTTGAAGACTTGAAGTGTATGCACTGCTTTTTGGGATGTATAACAAATTATTTCTAGATGGATGTTATATTTAATATTATGCAGGTTGAAATAAGTTGTGTTACATTCGTGTCAACCCAACACGACTTGTTTATTAAGCGTGTCAAATGGGTTGGGTCAGGTCAACCCGCTTTATTAATAGGTCGGGTTAGGGTTGAAGGATCATGACACGATTATTAAATGGGTCGGGTTAGGGTTGAACCATTTAGTCGAATACCCCTACCTCGACACGACATGAACCCAACACGCTAACCCAAATTGACACCCCTATATATATATAAGTAAAGCTGAGAGAAATTCTAATTAGAATTCAATTAGAGTCTAATTTTATACTATGTGTCCCATCTAATAATCTAAGTTGTACCAAGTGAATTAATTCAGTATAAAAAATTGTATTTCAATTAGAGTTTAATTTTGTGCCACGTGTCCTATGTAATCTAAGTTTTTTTTTTTTTTTTTTTTTTTTAATTTTTGTGCCCAATGAGTTAATTTAGTGTAGAAAACGAGGAATCTATATATATATATATATATATATATATAAAGGGATAATTACAGTAAACCCACCTTTAGTATGACTCGTTTTCACTTTGCCTACTCGTGGTTCAAAACTTTACACTTTGCCCACCTGAACTTTAGTCCGTTACCCATCTATTACCCACCTCACCCTCAGAAAGACATATTTTTAGGGAAAAACAAACATAACCAAAAAAAAAAAAAAAAGTTTAAGGTTTTTGATTGCTTAAGAACTTCTATGAGAACATATGCCTAGAAAAATCAAACCTGACCACAGGTGAAGTGTTAAGTTTAAACAAATATTTAGTTAATGGCAAAGGGGTTGAATGATACAAGTCAAGTGTTAACTAATATGCCCAAAAAAATCAAACCTAACCACAGGTAAAGTGTTAACTAATATTTACCTGTGGTTCAAAACAAACATATGCCCATAATTTCCATATTAGTCTCTCTCTCTTTGATGATGGAGTTAAGGAGGACATCAGCCACCACAACGATGGGTTTCACTTTCCTTCGTTCTTGCTTCATGGGTTTCATTTTTTCGTGGTTTTGGTTGTGGGTTCATTTGATTTTTGTGGTTTTGGTTGTGAGTTCATCTGATTTCCTTCATTCTCACATTCGTCTCGGTCTCAACCTCCATCTCGGCGATTTGGAGTAGATCTAGGAAGAGGGCCGGCAATGGTTTAGAGAGAATGGAGCTCGATCTCGGTCTCCATCTCGGCCAAAATGGAGCTCGATCTCGGATTGACCACTATCTTTGCTTCATGGGTTTTCTTTTTTTCTTTTCTTTTTTTGCTTTTGGGTTGTGGGTTTGATAATGATCTAATTATGGTGGGGTTATGGGTTGTGGCTTGTGGTGGTTGTGGATTTTGGGTAAGGTGGTGGTGGTGCTGAGTTGTGGATTCTAATAGTGGTGGTGGTGGAGTGGGTGGCAACGCTTCGTGGGTTTCAATTTTTATTTTTTTATTTTTTGCTTTTTGGTTGTGGGTTTTATTTGATTTTGGCTTGGTGGATTGAAAATGAGAGGGATTTTTGGTTTGGATTTAGAGGATTTAATTGGTTTTGGATGTGTAACTGAAAATTTTGAACTATATTTACAAATGTTGTGTTATTGTGTTCGTGAGGAAAAGATTCAATGGTTCGTGTTTTTGATCCGTGTTATGTCTGATTTTTAATAAAAGGGTGTTTTTCTAACATCTGAGGGTGAGGTGGGATGGATAATGGATTGAAGTTCAGGTAGGCAAAGTATAAAATTTTGAACCACGGGTAGGCAAAGTGAAAACAAGCCATACCACAGGTGGATTTACTATAATTATCCCAAAAAAAAAAAAAAAAAAACATAATCACATATCTAACTCTATATATAAAATTAAAGGAAGAGAGGGATCGAATAATTTTATATTTATGAGCCTTTTTTTCTATATAACTAAAAACAATTCAAATTTAAAAGTATTTTATGTAATATATATACCATAACTATGTACGGTCCATTACTAACTAGGTTATATATATATATGCTTTTTAAAACCAAATTTTAGAAAAAATTCAATTAGAATAGAAATTGGATTTTGTTTTTTTGTAGCTTTCCATACAAATTAAATTGTTTAGATTTTTTCTATTATGTTTTCTCTAAATTAATGAGCATATTTTTTATATTGTTTTTATTCAAATATTTTGTATGCGAAGATATTAAACATAACAAACTGTAATTGAGCTGAACAATCTTATGCACCTATCTCTATTCAATTTAGGAGATACTATTTGACCATTTTGTGTGTGTGTGTGTGTGTGTGTGTGTGTGTGTGTGTGTGTTATATTTAGTAGAATTTTACAGACAATAATTGTGAATTGATATTGTATATATAGTATCTAATAGTAATTTTCAAAATTATATATGTAATAGCAATGTAATGAGAAACTTGCGTAACCAATATCATGAAAATTGCAAGGAAAAATTATTTTAGTACTTTCAAATGTCATGGTCAAACTATATCCTATATGTTTAATAGCCAATAACACCACTACAATTCATCAGTCTCGTGCGTATGCACGAGTTACATACTAGTTGAGTGTAAAAATCGAAGAGTCTAAATCTAATTAAATTCTAACTTGGATTTCAATTGGAGTCCAATTTTCTGCCACATGTCCATTTGAGTTTTTAATTTTTGTTGAAAGTGAATTATTAGGTGTGAAAACTATAGAGTCTAAAACCAATTAAATCCTAATATTTTAGAAACCATTATATATTTTAGAAATGTATAGTTTAAAAAAAGTGTAAGTTAATATCATGTATAATTTGAATCTCTTCTAGAAAAAAGTAAATTTCAACCATATAATTGTAATTGTTTTTAATTGTACCCGTGCATATGCATGGGCTACACATTAGTAATAATAATAGGTTTATTGGGAATTCTAATCCTATGACCTTTTTACTTGAATCCAAATAGATAAATACTAATATAACATTATAATATTATGAAGGTAGGAGGGTATTTTGTACCAATGTTATCAATCCTGTTTCAGTATCCACTTATGTTTGTTTATTGAAACCAAATATTTTTGTATCAATGAATTCTCCCCTACTGTTTTTAGATTATCGCACACACCCATATATATATATATATATATATATATATATATATAACACAAATACATATTTAACACTCATCATTAATAAAATAATCAAAATCAAATCAAAACAACATAGTTTTTTTTTTTTTTTTGTTTAACTTTTTTTTAAGATGAGCAAACTTGAATTTGATTGGAATGACAAATTGTAATTGACTGGAATGATATAAAATGGATTAGAATTTAGCCCAAGGTAGAATGAGAGGATTTCTTGTTTTGGTTTGCTTACTAGTACGATATTTTTTGGCCGTTTTGGTTGGAAGAGAATAGAATCCACTACAATGTTTCATACAATTTAAAATGTTAGTCAATTACCTACGTGTTGAAAACCAAAACTGTTGGGGATATTACGCAAAGTAATAATAGAAGAATAAGGTTAACACAAAAGAGAAAAAGAAAATAGATAACTTGGAGGCACTATATCGTTTTCCTTAAACAATATTTTCCCCCCACACTTTTGTTGCTAAAGGGTTATTGCAAATTTGTTCCCAGAATACAACCAAGATGTTGTTGGGGATATTACACAAAGTAATAATAGAAGAATAAGGTTAACACAAAAGAGAAAAAGAAAATAGATAACTTGGAGGTTCCTTAGACAATATTTGCCCCCCACACTTTTGTTACTAAAGGGTTATTGCAAATTTGTCCCAAAGATACAACCAAGATGTTGGATTCTACAGATAGCAATTTTGGAGAATAATCACAAGATTTTTTGTGTTTTTTATGTTTCTTTCCAACTTTTGATTTTGTGAAATTAGTTTTTCAAGAGAACATAAACCTCTATTTATACTCATAGGATTATGTTTCATGAAAAGGCACATATGGAAATTTAATTATTTATTTAAGTGAACATAAGCCTATTTTATGAAAAAGCACATATGGAGAGTTAGTTATTTTTTCATAATACGGTTATCAAATATTAAAACCTCTTTAACCTTTCTGAATAGTCACCAGAAAATTCTAGAAAATTCCAGAAAATTCAGATTTCAAATTTTCACTTAGAAAATTCCAGAACTTGAATTTTCACTTTATGAAACCATATTTTCCAAACTCAACCATCATTATTACAATCTATCCTTGTATATACCTATATATACAACAATCCCCCACTAGGTTGTAATAATATATGTCTTACTTGATTGATATCCTATCATGCATAATGGAAGGTGTCTTTCAACTTAAACCTCCATTTAGGGTAATTGCTCAAGAAATCAACAGAGTTAATGGTGGCTTGGTGCTTAAACCAAAACTCTGATGTGTTAAAATCAAAAACAACACACACATGAGAACATCTACAACACATTTAGAAATCCATTGTTGTTAGCACTATTATGGCCTTGTGCTCTTCCCGGTTTAGTAAACATGTACAAGAGAAAACCCTTTTACTCTTGCTAGAAGCGACACCACTCCTATGTTCACAAAGGTGAAGTTCCTTCTTATGTCCCTATTACACAGACATTTGTGATTTACGAATTTCATTAAGAATTTAAAACTCATCCTCAATTTCATCGTAACAGTCTGCACCAATCCATCCTGAATGAGACACAAATTTAGTGCTTTTACTAACCACATATCGATAGCTTGTTGTTACCCTTTAAACCTCTTAGATATAATTAGTTTGAGGTTGGGTTCCCACTATTGGTGATTCTCTTAAAAGAAAGGTTTTAGTCTCATTCCAATGGATGTTATCCTTACCAAGTCTCGAGATACACTTCGGTAAAGGACCTATTTTATATATAGAGACAATAGACTAGTCTAACCACACTTGACTTGCCTTACATATTCTTGTCTTAGACTTTTAAATCTAAGTTCATATTGTATACAACTCATGTATACTATACGCATTATGGTTTCACAATTACAGTACAAGGAATGACTTATTGTGGTTGTGGCCACGACACTTTATTAAAACTTTAGCCATTTGTTTCCTTGTCCGTTACCATTGTAATCAATGCTCTTAATTTAATTCTATAGTAGAGTCAGAAATACACCTTATTTCTTTAATGCTTACACACAGCACCCTCACATGTTGTGATTATATAACTAGACATAGATATTATCACTCACATCAATAATATAATAAAACTTGAATATTCTATATAATAGATATTCATCACAATTAAGTACTTTCTAGTGATCAACCTTAAGTTTTAGAAACTTTGAAAATCTACATACTGTGAAGGCAATGTCTAGTTTAGTTCCATACATGATACGCAATATGTACTTAATACACTTGCAAACTTGAGTTATGAATTCGGCCTTCCAGTAATCTCTTTATTTAATATTGGAATCAAAGTGTCTTTGCCTCTTTAAAGATGTTAAAATCTAAGAAGCAAGTTCTCAACACAATGAGATAACACAATTCCTAAAAGAATGAAAAATCACTAATCTCAACACAATGAGATTACTCAAATCTCAACAAAATAATATAACATAAATCTCAAAATGAGATTAATATAGTGCACATCTCCACTATATTTCTTTACTCGATTCTCATTCATAAAAAACTTTCATTTAATTAAGTAAGGAAATAGAAACCCACAAGTCTTTCAAGCAAACTTCCTTACCAAGATCACTTTTTAAGAAAACTCCACATTTATATGATACATACTCAAATTATATGTGAAGACACAATCCAATATTTCATTATTGACCCTTGAATGTTCAATTAATAAACTCACTTGTATTCTCTTTATTTCACAAAGAGGTACTTTCAAGACAGGATCACAAAATGTATTTGTTTAAACTCGAGACATCTACCACACATGGTAGAATTTAATCACAATGAATTTAGCATCCCTCGATATTAATTCTCAATATCTTTATCAAGCACATCTTTGATGCATATTAGCATTCTTATGAGTCCATGACTCGTTTAAGGGTTATACCCCCACACTTTCTTGGATATCATAATTCCACAATTTGAGTTTCTAAACCCCACAATTTGGGTTCTCAACCATTCCAAAATTCACATATATACACACACACACTATAATTACATATATCAAAATGTAATAATAGAATATAGAGAATTTATTTAAAATTATATGAATGATTTTAAAGATATCAAACTAATAACACAAATAGTTGCTAGTGTATAGATATCAAAATTCTAACTTTTCCCATTTGTTTCAAACCTTTTACTATTAACCTTAGACCAAAAGATTTTATATCTTATTTTAATACCCACTCACAACCAATTGGTTTTAAAGCTAGATGTAGATCCATTAAGACCCAATTATTATTAAATAATATCGAGTCTATCTCATTATTAATAGCTTTTACAATAGAAAGCTACATCTTTTTAAAAGCACAAAACTTTATCAAACTTTAGGATCAGTTCCCTCAAAGAATAGCATGGGTATTTAATTAGGACTACACTTTTATTACCTTTAACAAAGTAAACAAGGGCTTCGCATGAAATAAAATTTGGATTAAAATCCTTTTTATTTCTTACACTTTGACTCCATCTTTGTTCACTTGGTGAACCACGTTTGAATATTTAATATCACTTAATGTGATATTTAAGATTGGAGTCATTTACTCATGTTTAAGTAGGTATCAGGGTATCCTTGAAATTGTCTTTGAATTTAAACTCAATAAATTCAATATCCTTTGATTTCACTCTTATATTAGACATTGAGTCTAATAAACTACATACTCTTGAATTTACTCAAAACTTACATATACACTTTATATAGCTCTTTGACTAATTAGTCCTTTTTGGTCTATCATTTACAAAAGGTTAAACACCTCACAGTTTAAAATGATAAGCATATAGTCACTTTCTCATTTCATAACACATATGAAATATTTTTGAGATGAAACTCTATTATGCACATAGCATACACTAAGCAAAACTTCTTCCCATTGATCAAATAGGAACTTAGCTGATTGTACTCAAGTTTATGGTATTCACCATATCAAATAGAGTTCTCTCTTTTGACCAGACAATTTTATTAGGGTGTATAAGGAACTGCACTTTGGTGTATTATGACATGTTCCTCATAGAAAATAATATACATTTAGAAATATTCATAATTTCTTGTTAATACACAATTCAATTCAAATCATCATGCTTATATAAATTATATCATGCTTTGACATAAATTTCAAGAATTTGAAATTTAAGAGTCTCAATTTAGCATGCCACAAATAAAGAATCAACAATATAAGCATAACCCAAACATATTGATAAATAACACTCAGATAGTAGCATATCCATTGGTTACTAATATCTCATTCTTGGACAAGACCATTCTTAAATAACAAATTGGCTTTTCCTGATATTAGATACATGAAAATATAGCATTGGTCAAGAGAATTTCTTGTCTAAACTCAATTTCATTTCAACAATGCACTTTCCATGAACTTTTGCCTTACTGTGGACGTCCACAAGCTATTCTAGTTCTATGGAAGACTCCTCATAAGTCTTGAATTGTGCCTTGTAGTTGCACATATGCAACATTGCACCTGAATTAAAACACCAATCAGAAGAATTTGTAATTATAGTCATATGAAATATAGTGATCTTTATTACATACATCACTCATCATAGCAATAATGTCCTTAATGATAATTGCTTCATTGGTATTTCCATCTCCATCCTTCTTATTCTTTAAAAACTTACATTCTCAAATGTAATGGTCTTTCTTTCTTTCCACAAAGGAAACATGACATTCTACTTGTCATTGTTGGGATCCTTATAGTTGTTATTCTAAAACAATTCACACTCTTATTCACATTCAAGTGTTTATTGTTCTTACTAGAACTTCCAATTTTAACATTGTTTACATTCACTTTAGAATTGGTGTTAAATACACCTCTAACCGGACTTTCCTCTTCAATTCAGTGATGTGGTCTGAATTGATCTAAAATGAGATCTTCTAACATGTTTCTTAATGTCTTCACATAGTTTAGAAAATCACTTAGGAAAATATTCATATACTTTACCACTTTAAGAGTTTAAATTCCCATCCTTTAGATTTTCTACTTCACCTAATAACATTTAAACATGTTAAAATTCCATTCTTATATCTCAATTCAATAAATTCGCAACACATGCAAATATTCTAACAAAGAAACTCATCAATCAATTTGAAATTCAAATTGCCCATGAACAATAAATTCGTACCTTCAATGTTCAAACTATGAACATGGCTCTTAATGCATTCACAATGTGAAAAAATTATCACCTTATCTTGCTAACAAAGAAACTTGTTTCTTTAAGACTTATTCCATTGAATCTTCTTTATGATCAATTCATCATTTGAAGAACTCTTCAAATCCAAGCCAATTGCTCTTTCTACTGTGTAAAATTGGTTCCATCAAAGCAATCCAATTTCACCAAACCATGGTTCAACATCTTCAAAGTTGTACCATCATTTACTCATTGTCTTGTAGTCAAATATTGTCTAAGATTGTTGGGGATATTGCACAAAATAATAATAGAAGAATAAGGTTAACACAAAAGAGAAAAAGAAAATAGATAACTTGGAGGCACTATATCGTTTTTTTTAGATAATATTTGCCCCCCACACTTTTGTTGCTAAAGGATTATTGCAAATTTGTCCCCAGGATACAACTAAGATGTTAGGTTCTACAGATAGCAATTCTGGAGAATAACCACAAGATTTTTTGTGTTTCTCTCAAACTTTTGATTTTGTGAAGTTAGTTTTCCAAGAGAACAAGAGCCTCTATTTATACCCATAAGGTTATGTTTCATGAAAGGCACATATAGAGAGTTATTTATTTAAGTGAACATAAGCCTATTTCATGAAAAGGCACATATGAAGAGTTAGTTATTTTTTCATAATACGGTTATCAAAGATTGAAACCTCTTCAACCTTTCTAAATGGTCACCAGAAAATTCTAGAAAATTCCAGAAAATTCAAATTTTCACTTAGAAAATTCCAGAACTTGAATTTTCACTCAATGAAACCATATTCTCCAAACTCAATCATCATTATTACAACCTATCCTTGTATATACTTATATATACAACAAAAACTTTGTAATTGATGAAGTTATTTTCCTGAATTCCTAACCCAAATTTTATGTTAATTAGTTATTAGATAGAACATACTTTTGTTTTTGGCTTATATTTTATTGTTTTTGGGTTTACTTAAGTTCTTCTGAGAATTAAGGGTTTACTTAAGTTCATTTGGCATTTTGGCATACATTTTTGGAAAACTTAAAGTTTATGTGGCTTGTGGGTTTTTGTTATTTGGTCCAATTTTTTAATCCATAAAATCATTAATTACTCCTAATTTTTATCCATTTTATAATCCAAATTACAATCGCATTTCAATCCTATAAACCTACTATTATTTATGTGATTTGAATTTAAGTTAGGATTATTTATTTATTTTTTAAAATGGGGATACAAACTAGATCCAAATTTTAAGAAACTTGGAAATTTCTTGATTTCCAGTTCTTGGGGTTGGCTCTAGCAATAAGTTATTTAAGCAATTGACTAAGGTCCCAAAGTGAAAGAAGGCCTTATAATTTTGCCCAGATCGTCTCTACAGATAGGGAAGTGGTCCCCTAAAGCCTCCCAAATTTTAACCACTGTTTTTCTTCTGTTGTAATAGCATTAAGTCCATTTGGATATAATTTATTTTGCTGAAACTGAAAACTGAAAACACTGTAGCAAAATAATTTTTAAATGTGTGAATAGTGCCATGAGACCCATTTTTAATGAAAAAGTTACTAAAAAGTGAAGTTTGTGGGTCTCGTGAACAGTGCACAGGACCACTGATGTGTTGAAAAGTAAAAAATTTCGGCTACTGTTCATGCACAGTGCATGAACAATAGCCGTTTCAGCTAAATTTTGTCCCTGAAATGCGTGGGAACAAAAAAAAAAGAAAAAGGAGCAAAAAGCAAACGCCATATAAGTCCTATCCAAACAAATACTAACTAAGCCAAAATATTAGTCAATAAATAAAATAATCAAATGAAAAAAATATATTATGTCCAAAATATTTTTCACAATACTCTCATAACAAATCTGAAGTGACAAGTTGTTACTGATTGTTATTATTGGGCAAAAAAGTAATTTTAGTGGTGTGTTTAAATTAGAAGGGTAAATTACAAAGTTAGTTTCTATCATTTACACCATATTTCAATTTAGTTTCTAACATTTTAATTGTATCAATTTGGTCCTTAATCTTTTAGTATTGTGTTCATTTAGTTCCCGTTGTTATCTCTTAAATGGAAATTGATAACACGACAAATACTCAAATAAAAAATTATTTTTTGACAATGACACTTGTATTGCCACGTCAATTTAAAAAAAAAAAAAAAATTAAATATGAATTATTTCCCTAAAATCCAAAATTTCTGACTTTCTCCATCTCTTCTCCCCCCCTCTTTCTTGTTAGTCTCCACTCATCTCTATCTCAGACTGCTACTGAGATTTATCTTTTTCCATTTTTCATTTGCTACGGCAAAGAAGACGAATTAGAGCCCCAACAAACCCTGCATCTATACATAGTTGGTTCTTTATATAGCGCTGGTAAATCTCGAGAAAAAGTTTCGCATCATTAACAAAGAAAACGAATGTGAATGATCTTATGTCAGCCTCCAAAAAGAGATCAAGTAATATACACTATACAATACATTCAAAAAATACACTATTTGCATTAAAGGAGAAAAAATTCATAAAACAACTCTACTTTCCCCACCCTGGCATATGTTAGCGTATCTTGATCCTGAGGAATTGAGATTGGCTACATAAATCCTTTTTCGTCTTCCAACCATACCAACAATCATATAATCATGCTTTTTGGGTGGTGACTAATGAGAGAGGGGAAGAACGAAGAAGAGACGAAGATGAGTTATTAGGGATTTTGGATTTTAGAAAAATATGTGTTCCAGATTTAATTTGGGCTTTTTATATAAAAAACTGATGTGGTGGTATAGTATTTGTTGATGTGGAAAAAAAAAATTATTTGGGCAATTGAACATATTAACAATTTACATCCAAAAGATAACGGTAGAGACTAAATTGACATAACACTGAAAGGTTATAGACTAAATTAAAATATTGTGTAAAGGATAGGGACCAACTTTGTAATTTGCCCAAATTAAAATTAATAACAATTTTAACACCTAGAATTTGTTCTAGAAATTTTGTGAATGTAATATGTAAGGACTCAATTTGTAACGATCCCAAACTGGTATTGGGTTCGTACGTTAAAAGTTCAACCAATAAAATTTGTAGAGAGTGGGCTGAAAGGCTAGGCCTTGATCACCAGACAGTGGTTAGTCATGGTGTTCATGATAATCGCACAAGGATAAACCATGCTTGCCCAAGAAGTCTTTCTCCTCGGCACGGACTGGGAGACTCTGGTTCTTGGCCTTTTTTCCCGGCCCCTTTTTTGGATTGCTTCCTTCTTCTTTTATACTAGCCTTTACCCTTTCCCTAACGTCCACGTGTAGGCTCAGCTTTCTGGGGCTGATAGTTGTCCTATCAGCCCATATCCAAAGTGGTTGGGGGTGGTTGTAAAAGTTGAAAAGTATTGCTCTGTCAGGCGCAGAGTACTTAATTGCAGTAATGGCAGCCTTTCCCTTGTCCTTTGTCGCCACACTGTTCAGGGGTTCTTTCACCATCAATGCAGAGGTGTTTAGCTTTTCCATGAACTGTTCCTATACTGTACTTGCCCTTTCTTCCAGGAGCGCTTTGGAATGCCGAGGACAGAATTGTCCTCGGCTATATCTCTAGGCCATTTGGACTTTCGTTATATGTCCTCAGCAATATCCCTCCTCGGCTCGGGTCTTGGGCCCTAACGTAAAGTGGGCCGGAGTCACAAGTTCTCTGGCCCCACATAATACTTTAAAAAAAATAAAGCAATACACAAAAAATTTCATAATAGTTGAGTACTTGAGTTGACAAACTTTTACTAGTTCTCATTTAGGTCCACCACTAACATAATTTTTTTACTTATTACTATCAATTTGCTACATTAAAATGTGTGAAAATTTTTGCCAATTTTTTTTTTTTTTTTTAAATCTATAGCCTTTCTAAAAAAAAATCCACGTGGTTCATGTTAATTAGTAATTTTGCATTTAAAACAAAATTATAGAGTTTAAGTAATATTAAATTAATTTTTTAATAAAAAATAGTCATATTTAAATAAATATATATATATATATATATATAAAGATCTTAATTCAATTTTCGTCTTAAACCCTCAAATGCATTAAGCCACCCTCGGATTTTGGTCATCCTATAATTTTGGTCATATATTACAAAGTAAGTCTAGTGTCACAAACTTTTTCATAACTTTTCTACGTGGCAACTCATGAGTGGTGAAATCATGGATCCACATGGACCCACTATTTTATTTCCACCACTTACAGCTCACCACATAGCAAAGTTATGGCAAAGTTTGTGGCACTAAACTTACTCTATATTATAGTACCATATTTTTTATAACTACCAAATTCAAAGCATATATCATATTTATTGGTTTTCTTTTATTTGGTTTGAAAAATGAAATTGAGATATGGTGCAATAACTTAGCTATTACACCATGCAATACCACTTTTGATGGCTAAGATTAATAGTTCAAGAAGTTACTTTTAATATCACCGGATCAAAACTTTTAAGGTTTAACATTTTTACTACTTTACTTTCTCGAACTTTTTTTCTCATATATTTCACTTGATCCGAATCTTGAAAGCTGTGGTGCATGTGTAGCTAAAAATAGAATAAAATCAAACTTCCTCCATCTCAAAATATTAGTCATCTATTCTATTTTGGGATGTTCCCAAAATTAAGTCTGTTTTGAAAATGTCAAAAAAAAAAAAATTTCTAACTTACCCTTTATTTTATTTAAAAAATCGATATCATTCTTTGTTGAGAAATATTACATTTATAATATTTTCACAACACCTTCATAACAAATATTAAGTGGTAGGTTGTTATTAGTTGTTATGGTGGGAAAAAAAGCAATTTAATTTGTAAATTCAAAATAAAACCAATAACAACTTACCACCTATGATTTATTGTAAAAATTATTGTGGAGGTAGCACTTCTTTTTTAGAGTACATATTAATGAGTAAAGGAAAAGACCACGTTTGACAAACTAAATTTATAAAAAGACTAGATTTTGTTCCAAAATCCATGTATTGCTTGATTTAAATAATTAAAAGAGAGAGAAAGAGCTCTTCAAAAAAAAAGAGAGAGAAAGAGAAAGAGAGCATGTACATTACTTACAAAAGTTTACTAATAGTACTCGTTAATAGTATTCTACAAAAAGGAGTTTTTTTTAAATTGTAATTGATAAAATCTTACTCATGGCCATGGAGGCTAACAACTTTTCCATAATAAATTTTGGTAAAAATCTCAAAATTCAAAACTCTACTTCCTAGTGCAATCTAAACAAGTATTGAGTTCTGATAAGGTCAGGGTTGACTCTTCCACTAGGTCAGTTAGGCCATTGCCAAGACCCCCAAGTGAAAGGGGACCTCAAAATTTGTTATTAGTAATAGACAAAATATAACACAAATTTAGATGAAAATATCACAAATGAGCAAGAAATACACCAAAAATAGTAAGAAGATAATGATATGATATGATTGCAAGATAACAATGAAAGTAACCATAATGATGTTTGATTTTGCAATACAAAATTTCTTGATTATGAACTTCAAAATAGCTATATTATCATATTTAAGACCAACAATATTCCCCCAAAAAGATTAAGTGGATTAACTATATTATTGAAAAAAAGATATTAGAAGAACTTGAATACAAAAATTTAATCAGTCAATTTACATCTCAAAAAATATATATGAAAAAGAGATTTTAAATAAAATATATTATAATATAAAAATATTAAATAAATATTAATTTAATAAATACATAAATATAAGAAATGCCACAAATTTAATGGTTGTCTTAGAGCATTTGCAACAGAATCAGCAAAATTTTGTACTGTTTGGAAGATGAACAATGAATTTTACTTTTATCTACCCACATTTTCAAATATATTTTCCAACAGATTTTCTATCTCTTTTAAATATTATTTTTTATTCATTATTTATTCTTTTTTTAATAATTACACATCTTCCAATATTTTTTTATTTAACATCTAATTATTATAATAGAAAAAAAAAAGATTTGAAGAATGAACAATAGTTCATCAAACTTGATGAGCTAGTGTTCATTAGAAAAAAAAACGGGTTTTAGAGAGGCTTTTGGAACACAATTTTCATCTTTTTTATAGTTTCATTCTCTATATTTTAGCCATACGTGTTCTGTTGGAGATCTTCTTAGGAATCTAATCAAGATAGAAAACATGGAGGACGACGTGGCTGCACACCTAACCCTCTCCTCCTATTATATTCTCCTTTATGACAACGAAACACCGCCCATAAAAAAGCTACTTTTGTGGCAGTGACTATAGACTTTTTGATAGCAACTAGCAAGCTTGGTTTCTGTATATCACTTCATCATGATGTGACTAGATAATACTATTTCATTATTATGTTTATTCATAGGATTATTTAAAAAAAAAATTAAATACAATTCCGAATTCAAATCTCAAAGATTGCCTTTTCTTCAGTTTGGGTGTGTGTGTGAGAGATTTATTTAAATTTTATTAGTACGCTTTGCTTGTTTTTGGAGAAAGTTTCAACGCATTCATTTTTTATAATAATTCATTATCATTAGATCAAGATACTAATTAGTTTTTGTTATAATTTTATAGGCGGAAATTAAACTTCAAAACTCTCATCCAACCATCAAAGACTTTACTAATTTTTATCTGTTAATATGGTTTCATATGCATTGCTAAATTTTGATGGGTTATTATTTGATAATGTGCACGTCACTTCACATTTTGCAAGTACTCGACTAAAAAATTACTCGCCCGTTCAAATTCCTAAGGTAATATAGATGAAAAAATCATAAGAATGTTACCAATTTTACCATATAAAACAAAGTGATTTGTCAATTTTTATTTACAAAAAAAAAAAAAAAGAATTGAGGTACAGGGTCCTTTTCAAGTGTAGATGCAATACATGAGTCGATCAACTAAGGAGTCAAGCATTGATCCCTTCACGATATGCTTGTGTTGCAGTCAAATGTAATCAAATCATTCAACATTAATAGCAGATATCTCGTAGTCTTCTATATGTGTGTGACTGTCATGGTCCCATTCAATTTTGGATTTATTCTGCAAGACAATCACAGGCTAACAATGAAACAAGCAGTCAAAGATACCCCCCATCGTATTTGACCTTAGTACCACTGCCAGAAATGCGAACAACCAAACACTTAAGTCCAAGATTCTCAAAAGAAAAAGACACTTAAATCCAACTCCACTATCTTAAAGATTTTTCAGGTGTCATTTGATGATAATATTATGACATCTTTTGTTATCTTGTTGTACCACCTTCCACTGAAACCTCATTTCATTCCTATCCATATTTGATCACTCTTGGTCGCCGAGTGCAATAAGAGAGAATGTCTTAAATATGAAAGAACTAAAAGGGCTATTGCTCATGCATAGACTTCCTGCCAACAATCTAAATTGCCAACTGTGAGTTTCACTATAAACTTGGTTGAAGATGGCTTACCCAAAATAGGAATGATAATAATGTTCCTAAAATGTGCATCGCACATGACAGAGACATGTGTTATCTCCAACCAAGTTTGTATTCAAACTTTGTTAATTTATTAACAAATGATGATGAATTATCTGAAGCTTCAGTTAGCCCAGATTATCTCCAAAAAGACATTCAATCTTGAGAGCACTATTACTGAATCATCCATTACATTTCCAAATGGAATTCAGATTCCTTCAAGCCTGCTGGACAGGGTGACCAGCATAATAAAAAGCAGAAGATTAAAACCTGTTTATGAACAATGAAAGAAATGGCACACCATTTGTTTGCTAACCTGTTTAATTAGATGTCCCATTCCATGCTTCGGGGACAAAAAACAGGCAAGATCACCTGCCTGCATCTATCAACCTAGAAAAGAGCCCTCGACACTATGCCTCAAAAGTCAGCTTTTTACCTAGTAATTTCAATTACTTTAAAATAAAAACTCATGGAAGTCATTGTAGTCCAAGTCATGATCTGTAACACGTTATAAAAATGACATAAATTCATCATCAAACAGAGGTCGATAGTTTCAATATCCGACCCTTGAGGCCAAAAAACTATAACTTAAATAAATAAAAATGTCACAAAACACATGAAAAAATTAAGCAGCCCATTATGCATAGTTGCATACATCTAGAGTTCTCCCTCTTTTTCCCAAGTCGGATATCTAAAAACTAATTCAGCCAGCAGATATATACAGCAGCCATCATTTGGTCATCAAAGCATATCTATGTAAATACAACGATGGAAGAATCAACTTTCAGTTTCAAATATCTCTTACTAACACGCTTCACCTTAGACAGACACCGATAAAAATGTTCAAAGATCAAATGAAACCAAACAGCAATTCAACTGCACTTGTTCAGAAAGGTCAACTTGACTACTAATCATATTGTAACATTAACAAGTGATACACTAGGAACCATTCCTCAGGGATTCGTCCTGAAAGGGTGGTGTTCATTTGACTGGGAGTCTGCCTTAGGAGGAACATTGTATAGCAGATCATGGATTTTAGAATACATCAGCATCTGTGAAGGGTCAGACCCACCACTGCTCTGTGATGCACGAGAACTCTCCTGCAACTTAATCTTCTCAAACAGATACTGCTTCTCAGCCTCAGCCTCATTTAACCGTTGTTTCAGGTAACTGCTAGCATATTCTTCTTCTGATTTGTCTGACTTGGCCAGAGCAATCCTTTGAAGCCTATCAGCCTCTCGTTTTGCCTCGTTGGCCTTAAGTTGGAACATATCAGCTTCTGCCTGTTTAAGCCTCACAATTCTCTCCAGCTCGTCTACCTGCAGCTTCTTTTTTTGCATTTCCAGCTTTAGTTCTGTTACTTCCCTTGCCTTGTCCTCAATCTCACGGTCACAAGCATCAAGAGACATGCGGGCCTTTTTGTACATCCTCATCTTCTCATCAGCCACCATTTCCATCTTCCTTATGGCCTCATGCACCACTTCGGCAATTCGATTGCATGCTTCCTGTGGGGCTATCAGCCTTCCACCTTCCCCATTTTCCAAGCTCTTTGGAGAGTCAACCTCTAGCTCTTCATAAAGACATGCATATCAGAACCACCCCCCAAAAGAAAATTTGAATAAAATGAAAACATCCCCCAAAATAAATAAGAAAAGAAATCCAGAACAAAAAAACAAAGGCTTTTAAAACCAGAACAAATGTGCAGAAGAAAACCAAAGACAAGCAGATACGTGCACAGGATTTTTACAAGGCATACTTCCAGTCAGAAATTACACATTGATTCTATTCACATAAGCAGTGGATTTTCCTACAATTTCATATTCTATAGCTTTCAGATCTAGTCTAAACCTATTAAAAAGCTGGCTTTTGACCATCCTGAGACCATTTATACTTTCTATTCGTGCTTTAGTTATGCAGAAATCGGATAGAAATCAGGTCCAATAAAAATCCCAAAATGTGTCTTACTGTCCCTTTAACAATGAATTCATTGCATGGAAAATTCCCATAGTAAAACACAACATAATGGTGTCTAATTTTAACAAAAACCCATTTCAAAATGTCAGCAAAGCCAAAAAACCATTCCATTTGCAGTAATAATTCTAAAGAGTTTGAGATACAAAATAGAGTGAGAAATGTAAGATGTAACTACTATAGTTTTTAGACAATTGGACATAACAAACAAACTATACACAAGGTAGCAGAAATGAAAATCCCTACAGAGAAATGATCCGTCAATGGATGAGCACATATTACAGTTTGCATGCAGATTTGGGAGAATAATTTCACCAGGTCATCCAAATAACTCCATTAAATGAACAATCTCACGCCGTGGTAAAGATAATTAGAATGCTTAACACTGTGTACCTTGGAAAAACATTAGTATTGCTCTGCAAGCTATTGATGACTCCACCATACGAGACTTCATTTTTTCTTTGAGATCCTCACATTTCCAAAAGAGTTTCCTCCCTCGGGGGTCATCACTTCCATGAAAGATCCTACTAACAAAATCAAGTTCCCTCGTCAGAGCCTCTCGGTCCCAGGCTGGTGCACAGTGCTGGAAAACATCTTTAACCCAACCAAGCAGCTCGGATGTCCGATTGCAGGCTCGGCACCTGAAAACCATTTCAGGTGGGCCAGCTCCACTCTTGACAGAAGGTCCCATACAAATGAGTCCATCACGAATAGCACAATCCGTATGAGTCCAATGTGAACACAAATCACACCCAATCCAACGGCAGGTATTTACTTCAAAATCAAACTTGTTACAGATTACACACATGCAAAGATTGCAGAAACCGTTTCTATTGGTGCATATTTCACAGGTACAATCTTCGGCAGGAAGCTGGTTTTGACATGCTATGTTTCTGCATCTCTTGTACACAAAGATCTCAATGAGGGAAGTCTGTGAGAGACTGATACTAGGATGCAAGAATGCCTGAATTCCAGTATTAATAGCAACAAGGATTTCAAGCTGTACTCTGTGAGCTCTAATCAAAGTCTTAGCAGTTAAATCACTTCTATTTTGCACAAGCTTTTGCAGCATCGAAAATTCCTCTCTTTGCTGTGAACCACCATTCCCTTCGAGAATAACTCGGAGTCCATTCTTCATCTCTTCTAGAAATTCATCAGGTAAACGATGCATCTTTTCAGAGATCATATCAACTCTCTCTCTTGTTATGTCCCGAAGTGATATCTTATCTGCACTAGAAACACGGCGAATAACCGATTGTTCAGGGCAATCATTCTCCGCTTTCCCATTCTCCATCATCTTCTTGGTCACAATGGCATCAGCAGTAGGCCAAGTTTCTCGAGAACTGGCACTCTCAGTAGGTGACTCACGAATTTGATCAGAATTTGATCTGGGTTCCTCAGGGGAGAGGCGAGGATCTGATGAAACGAGGGACAGAGAGGTTTGTATTCCTCCAGGTCGCGGTTGCTGACGTGGAGGTAGCATTTTCGATGAAGACTGGTGGTGGATGTTAGAACCAGATGATGTTCCCATCAATCAATTTCGCTTATCCTGTATGTATCCATCAGAAAATGAGCATCCACATAATATCATTAACCAACATCTACAAAAAATGGCCAAAATAAAGAGCAAACTTAATGAAAAACCAAAGAAAAGTTTTCAAAACAGAATATCCCATCCATTTAAACAGTCAAATAGAAAAGGCACAGCATAGTGCATGCATCAGAGAAACAATTCTGACCATAAAAAAGAAACAACCCACTATGCATACATCCACAAAAAGACACCAACCCTAAACATACAATTTTTCTTTGGTGAAGAGGGCATATAAATATTATCCATAACAAAAGTAGGAAAATTACACAAAGATGTAAAGCCCAATGGCTAAGAGAAACAACTAATTCTCAATCTTCCACTGTTTTCCCAATATATTATAGCTTCAGATAAATTCAATTATTTTTTATTGATATTTTCAGTGCACTCTTTTTAAGCTAAATCCAAACCTCTAAAATTGATTCTTGTACCAGAGAAAATATCCATCCCTATTTCAATAAATTACACATATTATTTTCAACAAAAACACATAGTTCAATAAAATCATGCTATGGATCGGTGAGTAAAATAACAAAGTAGCACAGCACACAAATTCAAATAATAAATATAGCTCACAATCACAGATCTACAAGCAACTATATATAGCTCACAAAAAAAAAAAAAAAAAAAGTTTTTTAAATTTTAAAATGGAAAAAACAATTTACCAATTTTTTTTTTTAAATTTAATAAAAGAGTAGCAGATCAGAGAGGAAACAGGCACAGTACAACAGATCAGTAGGAGAACAAGTATTAGCCCTCTGTTTGGTAACTGAGAAATCGCAGGAAAAGTAATAATAAACTCCAAATACAGTAGAAACAAAATTAGAGAGAAAATAAAACCTACTGATATCATCTTAAACATTTGCAGAAAGTAGAGCTTTAAATTACATCGATTATTTTTAAGAAAGAAAAAAGAAGAAGAAGAAAAGTCAAAATTTAATAATTTTCTGAGCAACCAAACAAAAACCAGCACATAAACGTGAAATCAAAGAGAAAGAGAGAAAATAGTCAGCACTCACCAGGATAGGAGGATAAGAGGAAGTTGGGAGCTGAAATTGAAGAATGAAATGAAGCAATTGTTGAAGCTTCAAAGCTGCTTATATTAAATTAAATTAAAATTAATAGGGTTGTCTTGTTTGTCTGTCTGTCACCAGAAGCAGAAAAAAAAAAAAAAAACTGGATTTGGGTTTTTTATTTTGTTCCGATTTTGCCCTTTGTTTTTTGATACAAAAAGAAAAAGGAAGAAAGTCTACTAACGTAATCGTATGGGTCAAAATGGTGAGCTTTTGAGTTTGCGTTTTTCATGCTGCTGTTTTCGTTTTTCTTCAACGTTTCAACGCTAGCAACTGGTGACCGGCTCGGCCTGGGGTTGACTGGCTTAGCGCGTTCCCTTTTCTTGCTGCTGGACCGTTGCTCTCGGCTCCGTATCTTTCACTTCCTGTATTGCCTCCTGCCTTATCTATCCTCACTTTTTTTCCTTTTTCCTTTTTCCCTCAACTCTTTTCCTTTCCCTTTCTTACCATTATCACCACAAATTAATTACTTTTTAAAAATATATACTATATTTTATACCTTCTATTTTGATATATAGCCTATAATAGGTAATAAATTAAATTCTTTACTTTTAAAAGTAGTAAATTTAACACTATTGTTCAAAAGTAAATAAATTTAATATTGAGAATTTAAAATGTAGCAAATCAAACCTCAACCCATTTAAAAAAAAAAATAAAAAGGACATTGTGTTGGTGTTGGGTTTAATCTTAATTTATTATGACTTCTACTTCATTATGATTGCTCATTATCATAAAAAATAGAAAGTCATTTACACACACATGATAAGATTTGAAACTTATGACTTCTACTTTATTATGATTGCTCGTTGTCATAAAACCTAAACAACAAAGAGCTTCTTTTAAGTGTAAGTGGAATTTATATAATAATATTGAAAGACTTAAAAAAAAAAAAAAAAAAAAAAAAAAAAAAAAAAAACTCATGAAAGAATTATATATAAGTTTTTTGAAATTTTAATTTTTTTTCACATAATCCTTCTCATATATAATTTTTTATTAAGTTTTTAAAAATATAATTAGTGGTAAATTATGTTAGTTTAAACTAATTACTAATTAGGGTTAATATTTTATACACAAGTTCTAATTAAATTAAGTATGTTTTTCCCCTAAAAATTCTATAATTTCACCTTATATATATTAATACTAATAAATTAAATATGTATTGTAGGGACCAAAAAATTTAACAGCCTAGGCTCACTTAGAACAATGGGTTTGTACAGTTCAACTATGGCCAAATCAATAAATTTGTAAGAGAGGGAATCAAACAACAAGAGAGGGCCTTGCCTGAGGATGGAAATAAGGAAGAAAGGCTTAATATTATAGAGTATGTGAGCAAATGTCTAAATACAAGACTGCCTGAGGAGGCCAATGATACACAGAAAAATACATTGTTCACTCTCTTCTCTCAATGTTCTTATTGTTACTTTTTTCTTTATAATATTTGTGTCTTCGCCCTCCTTTTCTCTGAGAACCATCTTTTTCTTATATACTCCCTTCACTTCACATCCTGATCCCCCATTTTTACCTACCAAATTTCTCCTAGTACACCTATCCTTTTAAACATCTGAGGGAGGTGGTAGAAAGAGTTATTTAGTTGTGAATTACACTGTTCAGGTCACTTTCTTACCAATGCAGCTAATAAAGCTATTGCCTACCATTTAATGCGGAGTCAACATGCTACTTCTTGCTGGAAACTTCCCTTACTCCTCATGATTCTCTTTCCTCAGCCAATCCTTCCCACCTAAAGCTCCTAAAAACCTTTTGCCTCTTTTCCTCTTATCCTCGGGTAATCACCCTCTTTAGACATGTAATGCCCCAATATCAACTCTATAGTTCAACAACCCTTTCCTCGGTCCTCGGGCCCTCACATGTATCATATACGAATATTTTTATGTCAAATTAGTCATTGATTGCACAGATTAGTAAGTAGTGAAAATCTATTTCTATATAGAATAAAAGTTGGATCTTAAAAGTTGTGGTTGCGGCAAAATGACTATGTTCACTTTACGCAAAGTGACTATTTTCTTCTCTTTACACCAAATGGCTACACTCTCCTTGTATCTCATGACTTCTTTTCTTTCTTTCTTTTTTGTTGAATAAATACTTTATTTACTACAAAATAAAGGGCTACGATCTAGATTGGGCCTGGGGCCATCTCGATTGAAAGCCTAAATTATCAAAGGTGATAGATTAGAAATGTGTACTGGCCTATTCCAATTCAAAAGGCAGCCCATTTGGCTAAGAGATGAGCTGATACACTACCTTCTCTAAAAATTTAAAAAAAAAAAAAAAAAAACATTATCAAAAGCTTTAACAAAAATACAAAATGTCCTCCACCATAGGCTTAATAATTATTGACTCTTGATTTCTCTAGAGCTCAATTACATTCCATGCATCTCTTTCAATGACAACATTCTTGCAACCTGTTGTTGTTGCTCTCTAAATGGCCACCAAGGCTGCTTTTGCCTCACCAAGTAAGGGGCCGCATGGGCTCAGTTGCTTTGCCTACGCTGCTACAAGCTTGCCTCCCTAGTCTCTTCCCACTACTGCCACATAGGTTTTATCGTCTCTTTTTGTAGTATCAAAATTTAGTTTAGTCCAATTTGATGGAGGTGGAATCCAAGTTGCATCCTTAAAAGATTTTCCACTATGAATCTTCCAAACTTGCTTATGTTCTTTAAAGGATTTATTCACTTGTCTTGCAAGCTCAACCAGGTTTATTTTGATTTCTTCCACTCAAGTCTTGTTAATCTAGGCCCATAGTAGATTTTGGGTTGACAATCATCTTAATCCAATCTACAATGGATATGGAATCTAAGGTGTTCAGCCTCAAAGGTCATGGGGCCAAAAGCCAAACTTGAGTTACCTAGTCACACTGCAAAAATATGTGCTCCAATATTTCTAGAGCCTTGCTACATAAGTGGCAATCAATTGATGGGAGGGTGCTTTTGTTTAGTAAAGAAGTTGTAGGGGGAATTCCCTAAGCCAATTTCCACATTTAGGTTCTTGAGCCTAGCATGTATTTTCATCTTCCATAACTCCTAATCCCTACTTTGCATTAGATGGTGATATGTTAAGGTGGAAATTCTAATGGCGTTATATGGCAATTTCACTGAAAATTATCCAGAAGGATTCAAGCACCAAAGAACTTGATCATTGTCAAATTACTGAGTAAGGTGAATGTTGAGAATTTTTTTCACTGTAGTTGTCTCAAAAAGGTATGAAAGTAAACCTTTATTCCATAGTCTGGAGCCCTAATCAATTAGGTCAACCACTAATTGAGCTTTGTAGGTAGCCCCACTTCTAACTTTAGGGATTAAATTTTGAGTGCTCACAAAATTTAATCCCTCAACTTTTGAGTGCACGCATCTTTTCAAATCAACCTCATTTTATTTATATTATAGATTTAGTTTTGTGTTATTCTTTTAACTTGATGCAAAGATGTTGTCTCATGTCTACCATTAGCCAACAACCATGGAGGATATCCAAACTCTTTGGATTGGTGATTTGCAATATTAGATCAGCTAGTCATATCTCCATCTACTTTGTTTACATTGGTGAGACCCTCTCTTGATCAGTACAAGTAAAATGTTGACTTAATAGAGAAAGTATAAATTTGTTACAAACTCATGGGTAGAACTCACCCTTGAAAATCATCTTGCAAGGGGAGGGTGTCCAAAGCTTATACTTAATCGATATAGGACACTAGGATCATAACATACCTCCATGTTCTAAAGGTAAATTCGATTCTTTACAACTTTGCTAGAAATAGCCTAGTCCTAATATTGGGTTATACTATGCCAAAATTTCTTTGGAACATGAATTTGAAATTTGCTACTTGATTAGCATGTTTTTGAAGTGTTTTCCAACTCTAAAACTGTATTTGGACGAATTTAAGAGTTATTTTCATGATAATCCTCATTCCAAAATGATAATTAGGATTTTTAAAATAATTATTTTGAATATAATTATCCTAAAAGTCTAATTATCTACAGTATTTAAATATTATCAGCTTATTTGTTTTAATCCCATGCAACAAATCCCACTTTAAGAAAAATACTCTACCAATCACATAAATTCATTTAATTAATTTTAATCATTAACCAATCAAAATTAATTTCATTTAATCACACGTGATCGGCTTCACCCCATACAATGCATGTAAACCGTGAAAACTTGATCTCATGATATCTTTCATTCTGACGGTCCAATTTTCAAATCGGACATACCGACGCGACCTTTAGAATCTCAAGATCATTTTTATGATATACAATAAATGAATTAATGCATGTTTAGAATCTCAAGATCATTTTTATGATATACAATAAATGAATTAATGCATGTAATGCAACTATGATTTTTTGGGTATATGAATGGTCATTCTATCCATCTTCCAAGATTAAATTATGGATGCAAAATCGAGTGTCTATAGTGCACTCTTAGTGTAATGGTTACTTCACAGGGGTCGGGGTTCAAGTCTTCAGGGGAGAGTTTCACACACATATACACTTAAATTAGGCTAAAGTAGAATTTTATTTTGGTTAAACATATACACTTAGATTAAACAATAGTAAAATTATATCTTAGACCAAAAATAAACTTTGAAGTGTCCTTTTTTATTTTTCAATGAAACGGTGGTTGGTTTAAAGTATTCAACACTTCCCATATGAGGTAAGAAAAGAAGAGAAAAAGAAAGAAAGAAAGAATGTTAGAAATTAACGAGGAAAGGAGAAATTGAATGGTCTATTTGCCAAAGAAGGGGAGAGAGATAGAAGAAACGGAAAAAATGATGTGACAAGGGGATGGAGGGGAAAAAAATGGAAAATTTTTAATTTACATTATACTAGCAATATAAAATTTATATTGATAGTACAATATAATATATAAGGACAAAGTTTGACTACAATTTTTTATATATTTATTTTATTTTAGAAGAAGTTTGGCTATAAACTTAGTTGTATCTTAAGACTAAAACTTTACTCAATATCATTTTATTGGATGTGAATTTTGACAAATCTACCATTAGTTTATATTTTATTCTTATAACTTTTATACTTGCAAAATTTTTAGAAAATTAAAGATCAATAGTAATGTTATCAATTAATTGTTTAAATTATAAGTTTTTGTAGTCTAAAATTATGTACAAAAAATATGTTTATGGATCATATAGTAAATAATATCCGGTTGACACAAAATTTGACATGTGTGTTAAGAGTTTATATAATATGCAATCCAACGATTAGATTTTTAAAATATATTGAAGTTTGTAGCCAAACTTTTTCCAACATATAATTACTAAAAGAAAAAAAAATCATTATTTCCCAAACGGCAAAAATACATTTTTGGTCCATACATTTTGGGCCGATTTTCATTTTGGTCCGTAATTTGATTTTGCTACTATTCCAGTCCTTAAAAACAGTAAATCAATTCTATTTTGGTCCTTGCTATCAACTCACCAACAGAAAATTCCTATGTGACAGACGAAGTACCCTGCTTGCTGACACGGTGCTGACATTGCCATTAAAATATTATTAAAAGAAATTATTTGACATTTTCTAAATGCCACGTCAGATTTAAATTAATAAAAAATTAAAACAAAAAAGCTAGATCAGAAAATTCAAAAAAAAAAATTAATCTAATTAAATTAATTTTCATTTTACTTTTTTTTTTTGTAAGAACATTTCTTCTTTCCCCAGAACATGAACCTTATGTTCTTCCCTAGCAAACAAACTAGCAAACTCAAAAATTTTCTTTGGAAACAAACACACAAAAAAACCCAAAAAATTCAGCTCAAAAAAAAAATCATAAATCTCAAGGCCACTATTTTCTCAAATCCCAGTAAAATCATCAAATCCCAAAGCCCTAAAGTACCAATCAATCCAAAAATGCAACACAACCAACCTAAACAAAAAAAAATCTCAAACCCAGAAAAACTAATCTCAAGCAAATTGAACAAGCAAACCTTCCCCAACGATCCACCCAAACGATCCACCTCAACGATTCACCCCAATGATCCACCCCAGCAAACCTTGCAAACCCTCCGCAACGATCCACCCCAACGATCCACCTTAATGATCCACCCCAGCAAACCCACCCCATTGATCAATCACCAAACCCATCGAACCAATCACCAAACCCACCAATCAATCAACAAACCCACGCCAACAAAGTTATCAAACCAACCATCCACCCCCATCCACCACCGGACCGACCACCGCTTCACAACCACTACCACCGATCTTAGCCCATCTTTTTCTCTAAACCCAAATCCCAAAGAGAAGACGAAAGAGAGAGATAGAGATTTTGATGAGAGATAGAGAGCTTTAGATGAGAGCTTTTGTTTGTTTAGAGAGAGAATTTTACCCAACCAATCTTTGATGATTTTTGGTGAGCAGAGAGAGAGAGCTTCAATCTTTAAAACTCAAAAAGGTAAATTTTTGTTTTGTTTTTAATTAAAATTACAATTGAAGAATCTGGCCTTTTTAAATAAAAAAAGAAAAGTAAAAAGAGAAATTAATTTAATTAGATTAATGTTTATTTTTAATTTTTTTTGAATTTTCTGATCTGGCTTTTTTGTTTTATTTTTTTTATTAATTTAAGTCTGATGTGGCATTTAAAAAATACCAAATAATTTTTTAATAATATTTTAATGGTCACGTCAGTGCCATGTCAACAAGTACGACACTCCGTTTGCCATGAGTTTTCTGTCAGTGAGTTTACAACAAAGACCAAAATAGAATTGATTTTCTGTTTTTAAGGACTGAAATAGTAGCAAAATCAAATTAGAAACCAAAATAAGAATTGACCCAAAATGTAGGGACCAAAATGTATTTTCGCCTTTCCCAAATATAAATACCAACCAAAATCTAAAAGGAGCCAAAATGATCGGAAAACAGTAGAACAAACTAGAGTTTAAATTGATATGAAATGGGTGAGTTTAGTCATTAGAGCACTAGCATTGGGGGGTGTAAACACCCCCTAGTTGCTATTTTACAACCCAACAAGCCAAACCTCATCTACAACCGGGTGTGGGTTTCTATTTATTTTTGCAACCTGTGAAAAATTGGTTCTTACATATAGAACCAACTGTTCATAGATTGCAACAAAAAAAAAAAAAAAAAATCTTTTTTTTTTTTTTTTTTGGTTAACCAGGTACTTGTATAAACAACAAAAGCAATTACAAAATGGCCACAGAGGCCAAAATATTGGCAACATGCCTATAATAAAACAACCCATTCCTATCAGCTTCAAGCAATATATTTAAATCATCAGTGGGAGAGGTATCAAACACAACAAAATTCTCCATCAAGGGACAACCCCTCTTAGCCAAAAGGTCGGCACATTTATTTGCCTCTCTAAACACATGCCCCACCCGAACCTGCTTGAACTTGGCCATGAGACACCTGCAATCACACAGTAAAGTAGTAAAACTTTTGTTAGGACAGTTTGTACTTTTGAGCATCTCCACAATCACCTTGGCATCAAGCTCTATTTCTAGTTGGCTTATTCCTAATTCAATGGCCAAATTCAAGTTGTCACGCAATGCCCACCACTCAGCCATGACACTAGTAGTGTGTCCAATTGATCTCAAAAGCCCCTTAACCCAATCTCCATGGCATTGGGTTTCCACATGACGCTGCATCCGTGTTAAGCTTATGCCAATCACCTAATGGCTTAGTCCATTTGACAGGAATAGCAAATCTGGAAGAGACTTGGTGGCTTTTACTCACACAGAAAAAATACTCCCTTGCTTGAACAACACAGTCTTTATCCAACCTGGAATTCGGAATGGTGTTTTCAAACACCACTTTATTCCTATTCTTCCATAAACACCAAACCGCAAAAACAAACAAAGTGCTCCAAGGAATAGATGTGTTGTGCCTAATTGTGCTTAAACAATTTATTTTAAGCCAAGTCTCAAAGTCTTCATTGAAGGAGTTTATGTGTGAGGTAGGAACACCGAACCTACACCACAGGTCACGAGCAACTTCAGAATCTCGAAGAAGATGAACAATGGTTTCCTCATGTTGAATACACAATGGACAAGTCTTACCACAATTAATACCCCTAGCTGCTAGCACACTTTTAACAGGAATACTACCATGAACACATAGCCAAAGAAAGCTTATAATCTTTGGAAGAAGCCATTGCCCTTGAAATTGATTTTTAGTTGCGCTATCTTCATTGGCTAGCTAGTAGGCCAAGTTTGTGGAGAAATCTCCATCTTTGGAGTACTTCCACATGATAGAATCAGTCCTATTTCCAAACAACTGAATTGGAACAGCTTTAACCTTAGTTTTTTTTATTGAATTCGGCAACTCAAAGGAAAGGAGATCCCATCTCCATTCGTGACCATGGCACAAGTCAGCCACTGTTAACCCTTGATCTCCTTGCCTTAAGGGTCCTTCAATCATGCCTCGGAGGGAATCACCATTAATCCAATTATCCAACCAAGCCCTGACCCCGTGGCTTTTACCTATTCCCTAACAAATCCCTTTCATGAAAATGGGAAACCCCAAGCTGATAGCTTTCCAATTAGGTGATGAAGGCAGATTTTCCGGGTTCCTCGACCTCATTCTCGTAGAGGAGCAATACTTTTTAAGTAACACCTTAGCCCACAGAGCATTTTGTTCATGGTAAATCCTCCAATTCAATTTTGAGAGCAAAGATATATTTTTTGCCCTTGCTGCTTGTATCCCTAAACCCCCTTCTTCTTTGGACCTCACAATTTTGCTCTAACCCACCATGTGCATCCTCTTTTTTTCACTCGTGGAGCCCTATAGAAAATCCCGATTAACTTTATTTAATTTTTCACATATATGGACTGGTAAAGCCACCCCTTACATCACATAATTAGGGATGGCTGACATCACAGACTTAATCAACACCGTCTGACCAACAAAGGAGAGGTATTTTGCCTTCCACCCCACCAATTTGCTTATGACCTTCTCCACTATAAATTTGTAAGGATTCCTTGTAGCCCCTCTATGTCTTATCGAGAAGCCCAGGTACTTCCCAATGTCATGAGTCTCCCGGATGCCCAATTTATCACAAACTTCCTCCTTCAAGCTTTCATTAACATTTGGAGAAAAATATATACGGGACTTTTCCGAGCTAATTTTTGCTCGGACTTTGCACAAAATTTCTCAAGCACTTCCAATATTGCTTCACAGGCAGCAAGGTCAACTTTGCAAAATAAAATGATATCATCCGCGAAAAGAAGGTGGGAAAGCCCAAGTTTTCCTTAGAGGCCTTCAAAGGGGTCCAAGATCCATCCACACATTTCTGCTCAATAAGGTGGCCTAAATACTCCATGCACAAGATAAAAATGTACGGGGATAAGGGGTCTCCCTGTCTAATGCACCTCGTTGGCTCGAAAGGCTCTAAGGCACCCCCCTTCACCAAGATGGCTGTTTTAGAAGATGTAATGCAGCTCATTATGATCTTAAGGATTTTTGGGGGAAACTGAAAAGCTTGCAAAGCTCTATGGATGAAGCTCCATTCTAATCTATCATAGGCTTTTTCTAAATCTAGCTTTATAGCCATAAAACCTGCTCTTCCCTTTTTTTTTATCCAAGGCATGGAAAAGTTCTTGAGCAATAAGAACATTATCCATACCTCTTCGGCCAGGCACAAAGGCAGTCTACACAAGCGAGATCAAGTTACTAAGATAAGGTCTGATACGTGCCACAATGATCTTCGAAACCACTTTGTAAATTGAGTTACATAAGCTGATGGGCCTGTAATTACTCAAAGATTCCGGGTTTCAACATTTAGGAATCAATGAAATCAATGTCTCATTTAGATAACTCGGCACCACTCCATGTTCAAAAATTCTTTTAATTTCCTCACAAACAGAGCTTCTAACCTATAACCAAAAATGTTGGTAGAACCTCGCATGAAGGCCATCGAGTCCTGGAGCCTTAAAAGGCTTAAGACACCAAAGTTTAGATCTGATCTCCTCAACAGTGACTTCACGATCTATCTTGGCTCTATCCTCCAATGTTAGAAAACAACAAGAGAAAGTAGAGACATCCGAGGTCCTAGCTGAAAGCGTCAACTTCGTGGTATACAAGCTTTTAAACCCATTCCTGATATACTCCTTTACCTTATTTTCCTCCATAAGCCAATTCCCTACAGTGTCCTTGATACATCTTATTTTATTTCTATGACGCTTCATGATTGTGGAGACATGAAAAAAGGACGTGTTTCGATCCCCAAAAGTGGCTTTATTAAGTCTGGACTTAAGAGCCCAAAATTCCTCTTCTTGCATGAGAATTAGAGAATACTTTGACACAAGTTGATTTTCTAGGTCCATTAGATAATCACAAGGGTTATCAGCAAGGGCTTTCTGCACACCGTTCAGTCTTGCCAACACTCTCTTTTTTTTTTTTTTTGCAAAGAGATTCCCAAAAACTTCCACATTCCATTTTTTTTGCTTTATCTATAAAATCTGAAGTTGCTATTTGTAATGCTCTATCCTTAGCCCAGGCTTGCTGCACTACTCTTGGGAAATCCGGATGAAGTAGCTACATCATTTGGAATCGGAAAGGCTTGTTTAGATGATTGACACTAGACTTACATAATTTGATAAGCACCAGGCAATGATCTGAGAAAGTTCTAGGTAAATGTGTTACTATAGCTTCTGGATAAAGGATCCTCCACATTGGGTTGGGAAAACACCTGTCAATTCTTTCCAAAATAAGGCTTGAGATGGGCCTATGGTTCGTCCACGTGTATTTAGGCCCTGTAAAACCCAAGTCTATCATATTACACTCATCTAAGCACCTCTTGGACTCAAGAGTTCTATTTAGGTTTACTTGATTTCCCCCAAACTTATCCTTTCCACATAGAACTTTGTTAAAATCCCCAACATAAGCCAAGGTAAATTATGGAGGTGAGCCACAATTTTTAAATTATCCCATAAAATTCTTCTTTCAGCTAACCGAGGACTAGTATAAATTGTAGACATAAGCCAGATTAGATTAGAAGAACACATCTTAATAGAAGCATGAATCTCCTGCTCAGTGGTTAAAAGGGGAGAAACATCTACATCCTCCGTTTTCCAGAGTATCTATAGTCCCCCGGTGTAGTCGATTGTATCCATGGTATTGTATCCGTCAAATGGCAAGCCTTCAATTATTTTTTCGGCTCTGCCTCCATTGACCCCCATCTTCGTCACAACCAAAATAGAAGGGCGCTAATTAATAGTCATTTCAAATATTCTTCTTTTGAAATCAACATTAAGAGCTCCTCTACAATTCCATAATAATATATTCATTTTGACAAAATGGCTTAGAGGTACCTCGATTTCAGGTGGATTAGCATTCATTATCGCTGACTCCACCATACTCCATCCCATCCTCCTCAAAAGGCTTTTGGAAGCTGCCCACTCTAGCTTCCATATTATCATGTACTTCAGAATACCCATAATCTCCTCCTTGCTGCAAAGTTGCACGTCGCACCTCTGCACTGGGGCCATGAGTTGGGTCAGTTTCAAAGTTGGGTGGTTCCCCATGTGAGCTATAGCCATCCCCCGAGACGACCATAGCTGAAACAAAGTGAAGATACACCTTCGTACATTACACGTTGCACCAGCCTACCCACTCGGATAGAAGTGATAAGAGGTTTCTCCAAGTTTATCTGAACACATAATCTCACATAACCACCTCTAGTTTCTGAAGCTGTATAGGAGTCTATGCAGAGTATCGGTCCTTTCATGCTACCTATCTCTTTTATAACTGAGGCATTATAAAATTCTATTGGTAGCTCAAGAAGTCTTACCCAAACAGCAACTGAAGAAAGCTTTGCTTCAGAGGCTTTGAAGTCTGGTTCCCACGGCATAATAGCTAGGAAATGCTCCCTAATGAACCACAGACCCTCAAGGAGCACATGATCATAATCCTCGTTACAACTGAATCTGATTAGGAAGAAATCACGACCCAAATTCACACAGTCCATCTTCGCCTTTGGTTTCCATAATGTATTGATTTTGAAAGTAAGATAGTTGAATCCGACTAATCTACTGTACACTTTCACTATCAATGCCTTGGACCACGGCGCCCTAATGCGAGCCTTTGTTTCCTTAGATAATTTCACCTCAGCCATACACTCCAGCAAAGGTTCAAGTTCAGTATCAGACTCATACTCTTCCTCCCAATCCTTGTCAAATCTGAAAGCTTGTTCATAAGCTCTAGGAATATCTCCCACAAGGCTATCCCACTAGCTAATGAGTTTCCTTAGCTGTGTGAAGCTTCTAGCTTCATTGCTTTCTTTAAACTTCTTTACACTGCGGTGTATTTCGTCCTCTTCTTCATTGCTTCGTTAAGTTGGCGTAGAGAGTTCAACATCCATCACTCTGTTTTCTTGTCCAAAATCTCCTCTTTCTTTCTCACTTTAATCACGCTATAGACTTCTCTCTCTCCCCTAAAACTCCTCTTTCTTTGACTTTTCATTCTTTTTTCCTGTCTTCTGTGTGTGTGTGTGGTCAGTCCCTTCTTCTCTCTATCAACTTTGTTCTTGTTTTTTCTTACTGTAGTTGCTGTGTTTTAAAGGATGGTCGGATTGGTTTGGAGTTTGGGTGGCTGTGGGTTGGCTGGATCGAGCGATGCAAACTGGAAATTGACGTCGATTGCGTGGACGGCGTGGTGGTGGCGAGATCGGATTGGGTTTGGGTTTTGCTTTGATTTTTTTGTTGTGGTGATGATCAACTCCGATTTTCTGTTTTTCTCCACTCCAATTCTCTTAGATTGGGTTTAGGTTTGGGTTTTGGTTTTGCTTGGATTTTTTTGTTATAGGTACTCAGTGTATCTGCAGGTTCATGGTGGTGGCGACGGAGGGTTGTTGTGGTGGTGGTGGAGATGGGTTCACTAAGGGTTGGTTGATTTTTAGGTTTTGGCGTTTAGTGTTTGATGGTGGCAGAGATGGGTTCACTTCAGGTTTGGGTGTTTGTTGATTTTCAATTTAGGTGTTTGGTGGTTTTGGGTTTTGTATTGGGTTTGAATTGATCGGCGGCGGTGGTGGTGGGTGGAGTTTTTTTTTTTTTTAGAGAAAGTTTCAACCTATGGCGACCGTTTCTGATAATAGCTCTTTATCATCAGACCAAGACACCAATCAGTTTTTGATGTAGGCGGGGATTGAACCCCAGATCTCTTATACAACCATCAGAGACTTTACCAGTTGAGCTAACTGAAACCCATTGGGTGGAGTTATTAAGTTGCTCTACGGTGGCAATGGGTGGCTGAGATCGAAATTAGTGAGAGTTGGTTTGTTATATTATTTTAATCTGTTGTATGTAAAAATAAAAACTAGGATGTAGGGTGTAGGAATTATACTTAAAAAGTAATAATTCAAGAGAAACAAATGTAATACATCTATCAATTAACAATTATATCATGCGGGGTGTGGGGGGCAAGGGCTGGGGTTCAAGTCTCTAGGAGGGAGTTTCACACATATATACACTTAGATTAGACTAGAATAGAAATTCTATCTTGTATTAAAAAAAAAATCAACAATAAGATTTGAGAAATTTATATACTAAGTTATATTATTCAAGGACCTCATAAACAATTACAATGCTCTCCCCAACTGGTCAGGATTAATAAGAGATTTCTTTCCTCTTCTCACACCCCTTGCAAGTGTGGCCATGACAATATTTATAATATTAAAAAAGGACATGACCAGCCATAAAATCTTTTCTATCGTAATAACAATCCATGTAACAGATATGTTACATTCACTAATAAACAACTTCATTAATTAGATTCATTAATGAATAAGTTCATTAACATGTCATTACTTTTGTAACTCCATACTAACGCATGAATTCATTTATCGTTCATATCCTGAATCACTATTGTGAGGAGTGGAACAGTCACCTCCTGGGCCTAAAGCCCAAGAAGCAATTGGGCCATTGGAAAGAATTGGGCCTGGCCTATGTTTTGAAAGGAAAGCTTAGTGGATAATGAACCACGAAAGGAGAATAGCTGGATTATCCCAAGTATCACGGAAAAAATGAGTGACACAAAAGATTAGTTCCCGTGGAGATGGTAAGGTGCCACCTTACCCGAGGTATGGTGCATGGGTGATCTACGTGTGATTACTAGGAGATTCCTGGAACCACAGGAAGGTTCCAGAACATGTAAGAAGGTTGAAGATCTTTACCTCCGCATCAGTGATGAGGTTCTTACCTCACCTTTGCCACATTAAATGCAAGTGAGACAGCCTGAACAGTACCAACAACCCCCAAAAGTCAGAGTTCGGATAAGGGAAGGGAGGAATCCGATAAAGTTGAGAAAAATATCCTTGAGGCTCTGGTAGGCAACAAGACAGTTGTAGTGATAAGAGCAAGGATTGAAACTATAGAAGGGGGAGGAGAGATAAAGGAATAGGGATCTGAAAAAAGGAAAGAAAAAGAAGAAAAATCAACCAGAGAGAGGGAGAGAGAAAAGATAACACCACGGTAACATGAGAGTTATCTATTGTAATATCTAACTTGAAGTTGTAATACATGAGTTTAGAGAAATCAATTGCTTGAGTTTCCCATTGTGGAGGTTTTTTCCCTTGTTGTTTTCTTTTACTTATGTTGTTTAAATAGTCCGAGTAAGAATCCGTGCAAAACTCCTTGGATTGCTTGAGTTTCCCATTGTGGAGGTTTTTTTCCCTTGTTGTTTTCTTTTACTTATGCTGTTTAAATAGTCCGAGTAAGAATCCGTGCAGAACTCCTTGGGGAACAAATTCTACGTCCCTGCAACTATAATGACAACACCTCTTATAGGAGGCCAAATTACTGGCAATGACACAATAGATTCATTAAGGCCAACACTCAACGTGCATGAGTCTCATCATGGAAGGACTTTCGAGATTATTATGTACTAACCATCGAAAGACTAGCACTTATTGTCTTCCATAGTCTGAGCAATTTTACCTGCACCTCCTTTCCATCACGGTCCAACAATGTACCTATTAGAATAGGCTACATCATGATGGATATGGTCAAGTCAAGGACTATAATAAAATGATTCATAATCTTAGTCTACAATATCAAGCAGACATATTTCAATATTCTAATATTTTACATCATAAAAATATTGCAAAATTTCACAAGAAATTTTGAATAATTAATTATTGATAATAGAGACATCATAAAATATCATGTTGGGCCACATTATTCTAACAGTCTCCCACTTGGCCTAACATGACCTTATTCTAAATTCATGTGCTTTCAATAACACAAAAGACAAGCCTTTGGAAAAAAGGTCAACCAAATTTTGTTTTGCTGACAATTTCAAAAAAAAAATGATTGAAAATTATGATAGGGAAACCTCCCACTTAAACAGTCAATCGTAAAATATTTTTCATGTTGATATATTTTTCTTGGGAGAAACTAAAATTTTTATTCATCTAGTCTCATTTAATTTTAATGCCCAGAATATATGATGCTTCATTGAGGTCCTTCTTTTCAAAATTTGAATAGCCATTGTTTGACTACAACAAGCATCTCATTATCAATTGCCACTGAAAGAATATATCCACATATGGTGTAGAAATATCAAGAATAGTAGAAACTTTCTTCACATATACGTAAGATTCTTTTAACCCATATAATTTTCTGACATGCATACTCAATTCTCATCTCATTTTGGAATAAAACCCTTGGGTTTTTCTATATAAACATCTTCTTTAAGATCACTGTTTAAAGATGAAGTCTTTATATCAATCCGATAAAGTTCAAAATCAAAGAATACAAAAAAAAAAAAAAAAATAGCATGAATCTTACTCTATATTCTTGAGTATAAGCTTTGGCCACTAATCCAGCTTTGAACCTTTCCAATTTTCCTAAAACATCCCTCTTTTTTTTAAAATTGATTTGCATCCAGCAATTTTCACCCCTTTGTGTCTTTTTATGAGTGTCTAGGACACCATTTTTTTTTTTTTTTTTTTAAGATTAGTGTCTTCCAATAGTTTTCACTATTATAAAGATGATAATATTAAACATATAAAATCCCACAAAAATTCAAGTACTTTCTTTCAAAGGCGTTGGATCTATAGCTTTTACCATTATCAACTCTATATCTCTTCGTTCTTCCAAAATTTTCTTTTGAAACTCATTGACACCCTCAATTTCAAAATGATCCTCCAAGAATTTTAGATTTCCAAAATAACTTGACTTTTGAGATCATATAAACCTATATCCTCTAGACCTTTGTGAGTAACCTGCCATAACACTCCTTTTTATTTCATATAACAGTTTATCCTTATTAGAATAAAAAATGAAACATAAGTAATACATCCTTATATGAAATAAGCTAGCTCTTACCAATTAACAACTCATGATGTGTTTTCCCTTGTGCTTTAGTGAGACTTCTATTTAGGATATGCATAGCAACTAGAATAAATTCACCCTCCCATTCGGCTCCATCTCGATCTGCTCCATCCACATCTGCTCCCTCCTCTTCTACGAGCGATGTGTCACTCGAGGACATCATGGCGTAGTTTCAGCGCATGGATGCTCTCCTTGATACATTCTCTATAGAGTTGTATCAGGTGAACATTTGTGTTGGCTGTATAGCACGACGGTAGGCGGTCATGGGTGGCTTTGCTCTTGAGGCTTCTCCTCCACCTCTTCCAGTGGCTTCTAATTCTGAGGATAAGGATGATGACGATGGTGATGACAATGATGATGATGATGAAGATGCTAGCTCTACCGATGAGATGTATACTTGATACTCTTACCCTTTGTCACTCATGACAAAAATATGGAGTAGTTTTGGATATGAGAGTAGTCATTTTTAGGGGAAGAGTTAGTATAGGACATTTTTGTTGGGGGGAGTGTTGATATCTGAGGGATGTAATGAGGATTACATGTATCTTTTTCTTTTCTCTATTTTAGATACATTTATTCTTGTACATGAGTCTTGTGACCATTATTGACATACATTGTACTTATCTTCTTTATATGTTGATGTATGTTTCTTTTACCTACCCTTACATTTGTTGTTTCTTTTCTTTCTTTATGCACATGCTTCTTATTACTTGTATGCAATCTATTATTTTTGTTTCATACAAAGATGCCTTGATGAGTTTTGTTTAAAGTGTTTTAGAAATACAGGTTATCAAAATCTTCTTGCCATAAACTCTCTTCTTGCAAAGTTTATTAAGAGTTTGTGTTAGGATAGATTTTATTGTATTCAACAAGTGAATATGAGTTAAGTGATTTATGACTTCTCTCATATCTTATTTGTTTGTTGTGGTTTTATCATGGATTGCCAAAGGGGGAGATTGTTAGGATATATGTGATTCACTTGTTAGGAACATATGTCACTATTTTATGTAATTGGCTAATTTTTTGACAAAACACACTTTACTTGTATTTGGGTATATTTTGAATGTGTTTAATACTTCAAGAAACTGTGTTTTAAGGTCAAGTGTTGAAGCCATGCAAGTCTGTCCAAGATTTAAGTCTGAAAATTGCCTATCATTAAAGCTCGACAACTAGCCATCTATCGAGTTTGAAGAGCTGTTCCAGCCCCGTGGCTCGACAGCTTCTCGACAGATAGGCATCTGTCAAGGTTTATGAAAAATAGAATTTTAGTTCTGTTTTGATTCTAATCCGTAATTATGTGTTTGAGTTTTCTTTTCTCACAACTTAGACATAAAAATGATTATTTTAAGGGCCGTCAAAGTAAACACGAGTTGCATAAGTGTTGAAAAAGTTTGTTTAAGCAATTTGTGACTGGAGACACAATTTTGCCCTAGTTCATCATTCTTGTGAAGAAGTTGCTGTGTTTGTGCATCGTAGGGTTTTGTGACCAATCATCTTTTTGATCTTCATCGTTGGGATGAACTGAAGAACTTTGCAGCCAACAACCTTTTCTAGTTGATGATTGAAGTCGCGTACTGGGATCTGCGTAATTGGTTAGTCACGTATTGGAAGTTGTGCATCAAAAGGAGAAATTGTCATTGTAGAACAAATCTAATTGGGTATTGGGGTAAGGGTTCAACTGTAGGTTGGTATAAGGTATTGAGATTCCTTTACTTGTGTAAGGTTGAATTTAATCAACCATCTTATTGGCTTTATTCCGTACCAAATTTGCTTGTAATTTAGCATTTAGAAATCCTGTATTTAGGTGGGAATCATGTAAGGGTAGTGTGTGAGAGAGTGTGAAGAAAAGCTCAAGATTGTGCACTCAGCAAGGGACTCGCGGCTTGCTCGCGACTTACAAGTCGCCAAAGGATGCACACGAGTGAAGCATGCAAAGGAGCTGAATAGTCACGCCAGTTGGAGCACTACAGGACAAAAAGTCCATTCTGGCCATTTAGTTAACTCCTGGCTTGGACTCGCGACTCAGTCAAGTCGCGAGGCCAAGTTTCCAGTCCACTCTATTTGGGAAAATTTGACTTTTCGCATTCCATTCACACATCAGTATGAATACCTCTTATACCCACGAAATGTGGAGAGTTTCAAGAGAGAATTTTGAGAGAGAAACCCTAAAGGAAAACAAGATTGACTCATCCACAATCTTCATCCTTTGATTCTCCAAATTCCTTTACTCTCACTCTCTCCATTGTTAAATCCTTGAGAGGTACATTAGTCAAAACATTTTCTCACCATACCCATATTTGTGAGGAGGCTATTTGGTGCTTGGGAAGCAGTTAGGAAGGGACTAATTGATATTGGTTGATGCTATGAGTTACAGCGGAATCTGGTAAACTAAAGAAGATAAAGGTTCAGCGTAACCTCATTGGAGTAAGAAGCTTAGAGGGTTTAGGTACACTGGATAGATTAGGCTTGGAGGGTCTTCTGTTGTTCATGTATCCCAACTTCATTCTTTAGTGGATTATTGACCGCTTGGAGGGCAGCGGAGAGATTTTACGCTAAGGGCTTCGGTTTCCTCTTCGATAACACGTCGCTGTGTTGTCCTTGTGTTTGCATCTCTCTTCCCTTAATCTTTGCCATTTAATTTCTACTGTGATTGTGATTTTATTTGGTTTAGATTGTTTTATCAATTCTGTTTTTAGCTTATGTTCATGTTCCGCACATATATTGTTTGATAATAAGCTTGAATTGGTAATTTGTGAATTGGGGGTCTAAACGTTCAAGGTGTTTTATACACTAATTGAACATTAAACTTGTAACTGCTTGTTGTGATAATAGTGGAATTTTGGAAGTGGTGACCTTAAAATCACTTGGTGGGGTTTTTGCCGTGTTGGTTTTTCCCATTCATAAACAAATTACCGTGTCAATTTATTTTCCGTTGCACTTAGTTTAATTGGTGATTTGTTTGTGTTACCACGCGTTTGCATGTTAATTTGATTAATTAATAAACTTGGCTAATTAATCAATTAATTTATCACAATGGGCCAATACATTTTTGGCCTATTAGTGATTATCTGAAGGGGTGTCATCATGTTTGAGCTTCAAACTAATGAAAGCTATATTAACTTATAATTTTAGATATAGAGAAATCTAACACCTACTACAAAACTTAAAATTAAATAAAAAAGATAAATGATACTTATCTAATACTATTAGCAATGCTATGTTGCATTTGTTGCAACTATTTATCAATAACTATTTATTATATTCCTAACATATTACACAACAATATCACATATGATAATAGGGAAATATTTAACCATATATATATATATATATAAAGATAAAGACAAGTCATCATAAATATAAGCAGAGCCTACATGCTTGTGACTCTAGGAATTATACTTAAAAAGTAATAATTCAAGAGAAACAAATATAGTACATCTATTAATTAACAATTATATCATGTGCATACGTAATAAAAATCAACAATAAGACGTGAGAAATTTACATACTAAATTATATTATTCAAGGACTTCACAAGCAATTAGAATGCTCTCCCCAGCTAGTCAGGATTAATAAGAGCTTTCTTTCCTCTTCTCACACCCATTACAAGTGTGGTATTGACAATATTTATAATATTTAGAAAGGACGTGACCAGCCATAAAATCCTTTCTATCGTAATAACAATTTATATAATAGATATGTTACATTCATAAATAAATAACTTCATTAATTAGATTTATTAATTAATAAGTTCATTAACGTGTCATTACTTTTGTAACTCTATACTAACGCATGGATTTATAATGACAACACATCTTATAGGAGGCCAAGTTACTGGCAATGATACAATAGATTTATCAAGGCCAACACTCAACGTGCATGAATCTCATTATGGAAGGACTTCCGAGATTATTATGCACTAACCATCGAAAGACTAGCCCTTATTATCTTCCATAGTTTGAGCAATTTTAACTTGCACCTCATTTCCATCATAGTCCAACAATGTACCTATCAGAATAGGCTACATCATGATGGATATGGTCAAGTCAAGGACTATAATGAAATGATTCATAATCTTAGTCTACAATATCAAGTAGACATATTTCAATATTCTATTATTTTACATCATAAAAATATTGCAAAATTTCACAAGAGATTTTGAATAATTAATTATTGATAATAGAGACATTATAAAATATCATATTGGATCACATTATTTTAATATATGGTGTATTGTAAAGTGAGTTGGTATAATAAATAAAACATATTTTTAGATGGTAAAATAGAACTTTTATACAATCCCCATTGCTAATGCTCAGTGAACTAATTTTATGACTTTTTTTTCTTTTTTTTTTGGGAGAAGATGTTAGTTTTATGACTAGTAAAGAAAATTCTACCTTAGGGTAAAAATGGCTAAACACTATGTTTAAATAAAATATTTAGCAATTTATCACTATTGGTAAAATATTTAATAATTTACTATTTTGAAATTCGAATTTTACATATAGTACGACTGTACGAGTTTCAAAAAATTGGAGTTCTTTGAAAATGTATGACATCCATTAATGTAGCATTTTTTAATTAGAAAATCCATGTGGAACTGAAGTCCATGAAACTCTAGTCCCTTTAATGTAAATCTCGGGTTCATAAAAAGCAAGAATAAGGAAAGTGCACCATAATTCAAAGACCTACCACCAACTCCCTGAACTCCTCTCTTTCTCTCCGTTACTCTCGTCTCAATCAGAGGAGTAGTTAGCTGTCAGCTCAGTCTTTGACTTGTTTAGTCTAATGATCACATGTCTTCAAAGACCACACTTGCCACCGAGGGGTGGTGTGGTTTCAACTGAGGCTTGGGTAAAGACAATGAAATGAGAGGGAATTGGTAATTTTTCCAAGGCAGAGAGGAAGGTTTGGAAGGTAAATGGAGGGCTTGCAGGGTTTGTGCGGAAATGGAGGAGTTTAAGTCAAGTTGTGGTTTGGGGGGCTGGGCATCTTGTGCCTACTGACCAGTCATTGAGTTCACAAGCAATGATAGAAGACTGGGTTTCGGAAAGGGGCTTATTTGGCCATCAACAAGAGGAGGATTTGTAATTAAATTTCTGGGATGCACTGTAAAATTTGTTCCTCTTATTCTGTTGTTGTGGTATCAATTAGTAACTCAAATCATGGGCAAGCTTAAAATGGGATGTTAAAAACGTTGTAATTTGCATCATTGAATAAATGCCCTGCTTTCATTTTTCGGATTTTATAATTGATGCTTACATAACAATGGGTGGAACTTCACTTTTCTACCGATTATTTTTCCTCTAGTTTTTCGAGTGCCACGTCAAATGGTACAGAAAAAGTCACAACTTGTCCATATGGTGAATTGTGGTTGGTGAAGGAGTGGTGGTGGGACACCTTTCCACCCATCACAACTTGCCATATGGGTGAGTTGTAACTTTTTTTGTGCCACTTTATGTGGCGTAAGATTTTTCATTTTTCCCCCTATTTAATGACCGTTTGGATCCATGTTACGTTTGCATTTTTTTTTTTTGTTTTTGATTCACATGCAATAGCTTTTAGGAGATAATGCACTATTCACTACTATTTGTGCACTATTCATCAGAAAAATACATATTAAAAATAGATTCCACGGCACTATTTACATATTTAAAAATTATTTTCCTTCAATATTCTCAGTTTTCAATTTTTAATTTCAATAAAAATAAGTTGTATTTAAATGGACCCTTGGTCTCTTGGCTGGTGAGATCTGACTCTGCAAGAGAGTAGGAGAGCCATCAAAAAGAGAAGGGGAAATGAGAGCCATCGAAAAAAAAAAAAAAAAAAAAGGGTACATGTATGGAATTTGAGTGCATGTATGCATAGGAATTTGAGCTTTATCTCCTACCCGTTTAAAATTTTAAAGAACCCCAACTTTAAGAGTTCAAGTTTTATATTAACACGTGAACTTTTAAATTATAAAATGTCATATTAGCTTTTAACATTGTATTAAATTTTTTTGGAACCTAATTTTCACAAACTTGAATTTTATATAAGACTCAAGTTTCAAAATATTAGTAGATTAATAAATATTTCGCAAATAGTGATAGAACACAAATTATTTTGGTCAAATATGGCATTTGGCCATTTTTGCTCCTTTTATGGTATTAGGTGAACATAGTTTTAAATTTTGAATTCTAGACCATAGGTTGACAATGACAAATTGCAAGAGAACGAAATGTAGTTTAAAATTTTGAATTTTAGATCATAGGTTGACAATGACAAATTGCAAGTTGACAATGACAAATTGCAAGTGAACAAAATATAGTTTGGATCTTTGAATCAAGCAAAGGAAGTCCTTTTATTGGAAAATTTTAGGGACCAAAATAAATAAAAATAAAAAATTTTATCTTTAAATTATTGAAAAATTTGTCTTTTGTCCCTAAATTATTAGAAAAAGTTCTTTTTTTAATCAGAATTTTTTGTCTCTAAACTATTAAAAAAAAAAAAACTCTTTATAAAGTTTAAGAATGAAAAATAAGAATTTTTTAATGTTTAGGAACGAAAACAAACTTTTGATAAAGTTTAGAGGCCAAAATAGTATTTTACCTTAAATTCAACAATTTAATTTCATTGACCAACAAATTACATGGTTGAATTTAATTTTTTGGGTAAATTGCAAATTACACTCTTAAAGTTTGGCGGTGTGCAGATTTACAACATGAAGTTTCAAAATTTGGATTTTACTTTCTGAAGTTTGAGAATGTTTGGATTTTACACCTTGGTATTTTAGATTTTGGATTTTACCCCCTAAATTTTAGGGGTGTTTGGATTTTAGACTCGTAAAGTTTGGGGGTTTTTGGAGTTTACACCCTGAAGTTTCAAAATTTGGGGGTGTAAAATTCAAAGACCCAAACTTTAGCGGATAAAATCCAAATTCTGATATGTCAGAGTGTAAAATCCAAATTTTGAAACTTTAAGGTATAAAATCCAAACACTTCCAAACTTTAGAAGTGTAATTTGCAATTTACCCTAATTCTTTTTTTAAAAGAGTAATTATATAGTGTCCTGGGAACACAATAAATATGTACTCCCTCTCTCACATTGTCCTACTATTTAAATTTATAGTAAAAGCCATTATTCGTGTGAGAGGAGGGAGCACAAATTTATAGTGCTCCCATAGCATTGCATAGTTACAAAAAAAAAAAAAAAAAAAAAAAAAAAAACTATTTTTATTTCATTAATCAATATAACTGTAGGGACACGATTCTCAAACGGCCCAGCAATGACGTTGGGCTCGCACGTGAAGGATCCCTCACAATAATATTTGTAGAGAGTGGGCGTGAAAGGCTAGCGTTTGGTCACAGGGCGTTGGTCCAAACCGGACTTTAGGGAAACTCAAATAAGAAAAGGCTTCAGCCTGGATATCCAAGCCCTACAACTTTGTAACTTGAGGGATTGGACTCCTCGGATCATGTCCGAGGAGCATTAATGTCTTTCTCCGGTTACCCGGCGGTGGGTTTTTCGTGGTGGTGTACATATATTGTCCGGTCATTCTCATCCCTGGAGTTTTTCCCAGGAAGTGAGATGGGGGATCTTTTCTGATTAGTTTATCTTCTCTTTTATACTAGCCTACGTTCGCTGTCCCTCGTCCACGTGTAGGGTCAACTTTTTTAGGACTGCTATCTGTCCCGTCAGTCTAATCCCAAGATTGTTGGGGATGGTCTGATAAAGCCTAAGAATCTGGTTCTGTTAGGTACGGAGTCTTATCTGGGAAGGGTAATAAGGGTAACTTTCCCAAGATATTTTAGATCTTCTTACGGATTTGTTCTTATAGCTCTCTTTTACCCCTTTTGTCAAGGGAGCTTTTAGGCTTGCCGAGGATTAAACCGTCCTCGGCTGCATATCTGGGCCATCCTCGGCCTTATACTTTTAAGCTTGGGCCATAACTTTTTTCAGCTTGGGCCTGCGGGCTCCCCATGAGTAAGTGGGCCTGGCCCATAAACTATTGGGCCCCACAATAACCATATAATTAAATTTAACTAATCACTAACTCATGCGATACTTGAGATATATTAATGGTTATATATATTTATTTTGTTCAAATGTACAATTACTTGAAAACGAATGACTATTAGTTAATCAAACAACCACAATGGTTCAATTCTATATATATAGTAAATCTAGCATAAAATTTTAAAAGGTCCACAAAAATCATAGGCATTATTCGTCAAATAGTGAATAAAATTTTCTTTATAGTGAATAATATTATATAAAAGGTCCATGAAAATATTTTAATATATTAAAATTATTTATATAACAATCGAAAGATTATTATATAAAATTTGAGATTGTACTTTTGCTTTATTAAAAACAATTTTAACTATAATATATATTATTTAAAAAATACTACGATATACAAAATTTTAGTATTACAATATTTATATCATTCTTAATGTGAAGGAAATAAAAAGACATGATAGTAAAAGTTTTTTGATGATGAGATACAAATATGGGAAAAATAAAACTTTTTAAGAAAATTTCATTGAATAACATATTAGTAGTGAGTTCCAATAAGAATATAAAATAATATGTAATTATTTTTTAGGAGTTTGCACTTGCATAAAACGGAAATAAAACATTTTATTCGAAACATGAAAGGAAATGGTTGTTATAGGGACACGTTTTGGATCCCAAACCCAAAATATAAAGGGATATTGGCCCAGTGAATCCAGTATAATAAATTTGTAAAGAGTGTGTTAGAGAACTAGGACTTAATGAGCTGAACAACGACTAGAATGAGTTTGAAAGATAATCAAACAAAAACAAGAAGGATTGATCTAGATAAATTCAGTCTCGGCACGGTCCGAGGTGGTAAGTTCTAATATAAATCAGTTGAATAGATTACTAATACAATTTTAATTGCTACCGTCCTTTTTCTCTCTATTTTCCCATCCTTCTTCCATGGAGGGTCTCTTACATTATATAGTTCCCTTTTGATCATCTTGACCTTACACTTGTTGATCATTTAAGCCATTACTTGAGTGCCTGTCCCATCGGACACCCTTTCAGGCCTTCTGTGAGCTGAGGTAGTAAAGGCAGCATTGTTCAGGGGTCTTCTCCACATTAATGTAGCCAGAAAGTTAGTTGCAGAGCATTTAATGCGGTGGTAGCAGCTTTTCCTTAGATATTTCTGAGCTCCCATTCTTCCAGTACGTTCATAAGGCACGTCCCTCTCAGTGGCATTTCTTGGAAGGTCACTTTGAGTGATAAAACATACATTCGATCTGTGCTTCGTTTATCCGAGGAGACAATCCTCCTCGAACCACCTTTCCCAACCTTTTTGCTTGCATGTTACTCATGAGACTTTGAACTTAACACCCTCACATTTGCTTATTCATCCTCGGATCAATCAATGTCCTCGGCCAAAACACAAGGCCCAATATACACAATTTTGGACCCTTATCCCTACAGTTGTATATAAGTTAAAGATGAATATAGAAAATTCTAACCCAAATATTGGATAAAAAATGTTGATAGAACTATTATAAACTTTCGTATACACCGTAAATTCCGCAATCATGCAAATACGAATAAAAATTTGGATCACAATTAAACAAGTTATACGAAATAACAAAATTGAATATCACCCAATAATTGATTCTCCAAACTAAAAAAAAACCATTAATAAAAACACCAAAAGAGAAAATATTCACATTAACATCAAAATAATAACAATGATTTTTAAACAATAAAAATATGTAAATCAATCTTTCTCCACAAATATCGTTTAGTCTTGAATTCTACATACAAAGAGTAATCTGTGAAACGAAAAGTATTAAAACAAATAAGAGAAAAATGTTAGAGATTGGTAGAAAAATATGTGAGAGAGAGAGAGAGAGAGAGAGAGAGCCCTAATAGTGGAGGAAAAAAAAAAAAAAAAAAAAAAAAACAAAAATGCAATGGTGAAACAAATTTCTCGTCAAATTTCCTAATAAATTTGTTCATTATAAGAGTGACAAAGAAATAAAATATTTACATCTAAAAATATGGAGGGGAAGAGAAAAAGAAACGTATTCACCAATTAAGAGAGAATGAGGAAGGTGAAAGGTTAGGAAGAAGATGAAATATTATACATGTAGATAATTGAAGTAAATATAATTGTAATTGCTAAAATAATGATGTGATATAAAAGCAAAAACACTTCCTATCAAAATCCAAAGAATAATAAAAAAAAAAAAAACCCTTTTGTCATGAAAAAAAAAAAAAAAAAAAATCAGAAGCTTAAAGTTAGGAGAATGTTGTATAGATTTTATTGTTATATGCAAACAATTTTTATTTTATGTGTCGAAAAAGTGGAAGAAGATAAGTTGACTTTTAGGATTTTGTTATAATTGTAGTATATTTAATTATGGTTCCAAAATATTTTTTTAAAAAAAAAAAAATCTCAAAAGCTAAACATTAGGGACATTTTATATGCATTTTCTTGCTATATATGTATTTCTATTAAAAGCGGGAAAATGACTTTTGGGTTTCCTTCATAATTATGATAGATTTAATTATTGGAATAAATTGATTGTAATAAAATAACTTCTGGGTTTCCTTTTCACAAAAAAATTCTAAATGACAGGTTGTTATAGATTGTTATTGGTGGGGCAAAAAAGTAATATTAATGATAGATTCAAAATTATAACCAATAATAACTTTTTTTTGATACAAGATAGAAATTCTACTATAATCTATTCTAAGTGTATATGTGTGTGAAACTCTCTCTTTGAGACTTGAACCCAGACCCTTGCCCCCCCACACCCTACAAGCATTTATACTTGTGGAGTGACCATCACACCAAAGGCACGCGATGGTTATAACCAATAATAACTAACTACCTATGATTTATTGTAAAAATGTTGTGGACGTAATACTTCTTTTAATTTAATGATATATTTTTTTCATTAATCTAATAATATGATTGTGCATTTAGTAGAATATTTATAATATCTATAATTATTACCAATAATAAATGAGCAAGACTTAGGTACAGTACTTAGGTATTATTCCTTAGGTTCTCTTTTTAAGATTCTGCCATGTGGATTTTTTCTCATAGGATAGAAGTATATTTTTTAGTTAAGTAGTCACATGGCTGAATTTTAAGAGGAGAACCTAAGGAGAATACCTTTTAAGATTCGTGTGGGTGCGACGTAGGTCGATTCTTGTCCATCCCAAAGTGCTTGATTGGGAGCTGAGACAAAAGTTCTTCCATAGAAAAAATTTGTCAAATTTCTAACATAGCTTATGTACAAAATTCTGACAATAAATATTATATGGGAATTGATATTTTTATGTTTCATTTATTAAGTTCTTGATTAATATTGTTTTGTTTTTCATTCTTTCTTGCAAGCATACTTTAGTTTCATGAATCATTATATTTCTTATAACTCTATTTGGGGTTAATACTTTTTGGGGTTGTATTTTTTGAATTCCCTATCAAAACTCCTCTCTCTTCCTCTTATAACTTTGGTTTAATTTTTGTTTGAGTTAATACTTAATCATTTTGAAAGTGAGAATTTGAATATATATATATATACATAAACACAATCTTGGCTATGTATTTGAATGTGCCTATCAATTATTTGAGAAATATCAAGTATAATTTTGTGATGAGTTTTGATTGTCATGATAATATTCTTTAACAGAATGAGACATTTGAATAATATATTTGAAACTTAAAAACTTTAGTTGTAAAGAAAAAAAATTAGGAAACATATCAAATTGGTCCTGTTCGGTCCATCTGGTCTACTTCCATCCACTTCAGTCCAATTCAGTCTACTTTGTTCACTTTGGTCCAAGTTCGTCCACTTCAGTCCATTCCGGTCCAATTCAATCCACGTTGGTCTATTCTGTTCATTTGGTGTACATTTGTCCAATTTAGTCTATTTGGTCCAATTTGATTCATTCCATCCACTTTGGTCTATTTGCTCTAATTTGATCCATTTCAGTTCACTTTGGTCTAATTTGGTGTACATACATAAGAATGAAAAAAAGACAAGTTTTGGTTGAGAGTACTATCAATTATTTGAGTAATATCAATTGTAATTATAGGATAAGTTTTGGTTATTATAATAACCTCCTTAAGAGAATGAGAATTTAAATAATAACTTTAAAACTTAAAAATTTTAGTTGTACCAAAAGAAATTAGAAAAATATAATGCATAATAACAATAGTTAGAAGAATATGGACCATTTAAAAAAAGAATAATAATATCAATAAAAAAACATTAAAAAAATTTAGCAAAAAAAAAACATTAAAAAAAATTATATATTTATAAAAATAGAGTGATGAAAATTACTTTTTGAAAATTTTTAATTTTTAGGAAGAACTAGGGCTGTCTACGGGTCGGTCCGGGTCGGGTTTGTGCCCAACCCGGAACCAACCCGACCAGATCGGGTGGGCAAACTTTCAACCCGCCGTCGACCGTCGGAGAAGTCGGTTCGGACGGGTTGGAACATCAATGAGCAGTGGTCGGGTTCGGTTGGAATCGAGATTTGGAAAATAAAAAAAAATCTGGCTAGAAAATGATGAAAATCGGCCAAATCCTTTGAGTTTTCGCTGAAAATAGCCAAGATCTCGACTAGATCCAGCGAAATCTCGTCGGATCTAGCCAAGAACTCAACTAGATCTAGTGAAATCTCGCCGGATCTAGTCAAGATCTAGCCAAAATACATCTCAAAACTCGCCGGAATTATCAAATAATGCCGGAATCTGGGTTTTGCTTGCCAGAATTTGGGTTTCTCACCGGATTATGGGTTTTCGCCGGTCGGTTCGGGTTTTTTGGATTTTGGGGGGGGGGGGGAAACCTGCCAACCGACCCGCTGGTTACGGGTTCTGGAAGCGGAGACCCGTCGCCAACCGTCACCAGCGTCGGATCGGCCGGTACTTGGGCCGGATCGGACGGTTTTTGCGGGTGGGTCGGGTATCGGTTTTCTGTGGACAACCCTAGGAAGAACAAATTATCTAAAATAAAATTTAGAAAATAAATTATACATATTCAATATAAATTTGTTATGAGTTTTGATTATCATGATAATCTCCTTTAAGAGAAAAAAGAATTTGAATAATTTATTTGAAACTTAAAAAGTTTAGCCGTACAAAAAAAAAAAAAAAATACTATAACATAATACCAAAGAATATGGACCACCTTATATAGGAATAATATTAATCAGACACACCCAAAATGCTAGAATGATATATTGGTAGAGATAGAAAGATGTTTTTTTAGAAATTATTTAATTATTAAGGAGAACAAAATTATATTCAACAAATTTTAGAGAGCTAATTAATGAATAATACATTATAGGGTTATGCTAACAGGTGCCTTTAGGGCAATAGTTAACAATTCATTTTAGAAAAGTTTTGACACCACTTTTATAAAAAATGAAAAGAACTATCAAAAAAAAAAATATATATATATATATATATTTTTTTTTTCTATAAAAACTTTCTTTAATGATTATCTATTCCCATGCATTACGTGAGTCCATGACTAGTTTTTATGACAGTTGAGAAGCCTTTTACAAAATTCTATCCCAGTTGCCATTAAAAACTATATGCTTTTAGGTTTAACAATTATGATATGATGAATGCCACTGAAATTCAATAATTTGATTTGCAACCAGTTTAATTAGTCTAAACGTTGACCCAAAAAAAAAAAAAAAAAAAATTCAAGGGCCCTGTCCCTAAACAATTGGGCAGGACATTTCAACCGATTATGAAATCACAACATAGAGAGTAAAACTTTGATGATTGCTAAACTGTTCTCAACAAATCCAATCAATTCTACATTACACCCAAAATTCTCCCTAACATTTCTAAACTAAGACCTCAAAATTAAGGCAGTGCCAACAGCATGGCGTATACATGTGAAATACGAAAATAAAATAAAAATATTACAATATTTGGATCTTCATTTTTGGCTACCGGCTTCAACAGGTTCAACCACCTCAGCTTCAACTGTTTCTGTGTTGTTGGAGATGGCTCCTGGATGCTGAACCTCGATAGGGGTTGACCATTTGCCAGAAAGAGCTATATCCATCATCTCATATATCTTCCCGCCAAGCTGTGCTGGATTTTCAGGCTGCATCAAAAAGAGCTTTAAGTTAATTTAAATAGAATATAGCATACATCATAACAAGTGCAAAAACCAACAATAGAAGTTGACTACTAGATTTTCTTCTAAGGTGGGACTATATTTTGTTGGGGCACACATGCATGCCCCACACCTAGATACTGGCACAGCCAATTAAACTGAAGAAAATGCTATAGCTTCTTAAAACCACTAGAGAAAAGAAAGGAATACTCACAGTATAACCACTAGAAACCAAGGCTGCATCATACAAAAGATCAATGGCTTTCTGAGCATCTTCGTCATTTGGGTTACTCTTGCATGCAGCCTGCAAAATAATGTTGAAAGATATTATTGAAGTTGCGTAAAAAGACATGGTGTGTGTGTGTGCGTGCTCATGTATGCATGTAGCTGGCTTTCTTTTTGTTCACTGTACATTCAAGTTTCTGATGATTGGGTGTTCAGGATTGATCTCAAAGACCCTTCTCCCTCTCATGAAATCCAAGCTAGAGGTATCACCAGCAGCTTGTGCCTTCATTAGCCTGCAAGGAAATCAATGAGACCTAGACCGTGTTAGAAACTTACCAAAAGGATCGTATTTAGAAAAAAAAATGAGAAGAAATTTACCTCTCCATGTTGGCAGACCAACCAAACTTGCCAGATACCAGAACGCATGGTGAAGAGCTCAGACGATTAGAAATTTGAACACTAGCAACCTTATCACCCAAGTGTTTTTTAATCCAATCACAAGTTTGGCCAAACTCCTGCTTTATCTCCTTATCTTTTTCCTCATTCTTATCACCTGCACAAATTTCAAATCATGTTTCACTAAACTGACCCAAGTGGAAGCCAAAGATTCTACCATTCAGTTATGGAACAATAAATTCTTTCCACATTTCATAAATGGTGGTCATAGAACATTTTATTACTCTATCTTTACTCAAAACCATTCACCAATCCCTGTTATTAATCATCCAGGTTTCTGGTGAACAAGATGGCTGATAAATCATTACAACTTTCATCTCTAAACTAAAGTGTCATTGATACTATAAAAAAGAAAGCTTTTATAAAATATTTTTTTATAAGCATATACGAGAGAAGCAAAGGCCTCCCACACAAGAATAGTATTACAAGAATCACAAAGAGTTTCAACAAACTAACCTAAATCCAAATCTTCCTTGCTAATATCTACAAAATTCTTTTCCTTGTATGCTTTGAGGTTCTGGATGGCAACCTCATCAATAGGGTCAACTAAGAACAGCACCTACAACAACAGAACCGAGAAAAGCATACATAAGCGCTAGACGAAAAATATAGTATAGAAGAATTAGATTAATATGGAGGTGGGCACTTACTTCAAGATCCTTCTCAAGAAGTCTCTCCAGGAAGGGTGTGTTCCTAGCACTTGTCACACTGTCAGCAGCCATATAATAGATATCCTTCTGTTCAGGTTTCATGTTTTCAACATACTCGTCCAAGCTGATCAACTCATCCACACTTTGGGAAGAGAGAAATCGAAGCAATGGAGCAATACGCTTGTGATTTTCACGATCTTCAATGCAACCCAATTTCAAGTGCTTGCCAAAGTTTTCCCAAAACCTGTCATAATCCTACAGCAGACAGAGAATGTGTAAATTTTGAAAATAATGGAAAGATATAGTGCTCAACAACTTGCCACAGATGGGTTGGCACAAACTGTATTTGTTCTTACATTGACAAGGCACACACACAGTGAGCAAGAAAGAGAGCAAGAGGAGTAAAAACATTCAGTTACCATTGGAACTTGTTTGTTTACAATATAAAAGGAAACAATACGAGAAGAGGACATACATCTTTGTTCTCGCTCATGGATATACCCAGAATCATGTCAAAGGCCTTCCGAACCAAACGCTTCCTCATTATTCGTACCTTTAGTACAGCATAGAAACACAAATTAGCATGATATATCTAAAGAATCTTACAAGCCCTCCAAAAGTTTAAAAAGATAAATGTTTCTTACTATTCGACTCTCTTGAAGAATTTCACGTGAGACATTGAGTGGCAGGTCATTCGAGTCCACAACACCTTTGACAAAGCTTAAATATCGTGGGAACTATTAAAGCAAAAATGAAAACAATTAGCATCACAAACACTTCAAAATTTTGAGGAAACTGGATTCCTCTCTTGTCCAAACTTTAGCCATTATTATACCAGTTCTCCATCAAAGTCATCTGAAATGAACACCCGTTTCACGTAAAGCCTTATATTTTTGGTCTTGGGATTGACTATGTCATCCTTTCCCATGGGAGCAACGGCTGGCACATAGAGTATAGACCGAAATTCTACCTCACCCTGCAAAACAGCTCACAAAGAAATATAGAGGCACCATAATGTAAGAACAGGTGCTTAAAAAAAATCACACTTCTTTCATTGATTGTAAAGTCTCAGCTGAAGTTTGCTCGTTTAATCATGGCTAATTGGTGCCCAGTTTTGGAAGCAAATAACACTGAAAAACTTGTCTAGAAGACTTCGAAAAGCAAAAGGAAACTGAGAACAAGTAAAAGTTTTCTAATCGTTACTATACAAGAACTTAATAATTTATCACCTCTGTTGTAAAGTGTGAAGATGCCAATGGATCCAAATATTCATTAAAAGTTTTCTTGTAGAATTCATTATATTCCTCAGTTGTGACTTCCTTTGGGTTGCGAAGCTGCAAATATAAACAGCTTAATTAGTTGGTGTACAGTATATGTATGGAATTTTTTTCAAGCACATTAAAGATGCAAATAAAGAAATCTTAAGCTCACCCATATTGGTTGGGTCTCATTAGTGAGCTCCCAGTCCCAGTACTTCTCAACAACAGTCTTTGTTTTTTTCTTCTTCTGTCACAATATAAAAGTCATGGATCAGTTGCACTTAAGATACCAGTATTAATTTCAGATACATGCACAATAAATTAAAGGCATGCTTTACATAGTAGTACAGAAAAAAAAAAGGAGCTACCTACCTCAGATTGCTCATCTTGTCCATCCTTTTTGGTTTCAGCTGGATCCTCATCAACCTCAACCTGAATCAGAGCCGGAGGATAATTACACAGAATATGCCAAATTTACTAGTTAGTGTAAAAGTAAGAGGAACCTATAAAATCCCTGAGGGTTCATTCAGTCATTTTACTTATGATACTATGGTACACAAACAGATAGCCATACCTCTTTAGTGAATCCCTTTTCCTGCCAGGTGTATATTGGGAATGAAACAAATTGTGAGTAGTTTTTCACAAGCTTCTGAATCCGTTCTGGATGTGCAAAACCTTTGTCATCACGCTGAAAGTGGGAATGAGATAGAGCAGGAGGTTAGCTCAGAAATGATAAAGAGATAAAAACTACTCTTTAACAATGAAGTTTCTTAAATGACCTTAAGATGTAGTGTAAGGCGGGTTCCTCTAGGAAGAAGCTTCTCAGGGTCTGTTTCTTCCCGAATGGTATAGGAGCTCGCATTGGCCTCTCCTTCCCACACATATTGTTTATCAGATTTTGGGCTCTTTGTTGAGACAACAACCTTCATATAACAATAAATACATAATTAAAGGTAACAATATAATTAATTCAAATGTTAAAAGTAATTGTTAAATTCTCAGTAGAGTACATACTCTATCACAAACAAGAAATGCTGAATAAAATCCCACACCAAATTGACCAATTAAATTATTGTCCCCGCCAATATCCTTGCTATCCTGTAAAACAAATCGAATTTCTTTTAGGTAAATACATGACTCTGACCAAAGCACCTGGAATGAGGAAAATTAAGAATGTGTTTAAAAAAGGATTAGACCTTCAATGCTTTCAAGAACTTTGCAGTTCCACTTTGCGCAATAGTTCCAAGGCAGTCAACAAGTTCTTGTTGAGTCATACCAATGCCGGTATCACTGCATATAGAAAAACAGATTTCATACTGCAAAGAAAGGGTAGGAAGTTCATTTAAAAAAATAGTTATTGCTGCTCACGAAGCTTACGTGATAGTAACAATCCCATTTTCCTTATCAGTTTGAATACGAATATCAAGATCAGCAGCTCCCTTCAAAAGATCAGGCTGTGTAACACTGAGAAACCGCAGCTTGTCCAAGGCATCACTTGCATTGCTGTGGACGTAACAAACCGCATTTTGGAGTAATCAGCATGACAGCATCATCTAACTCAAAAGTAACTTTAATTTTCTTGAGAGTTGGTTTTTTTTTTCCCAGACTACAAAGTTCAATGCTGGGGAACAAGCACAAGCACCCACCCATTTTAAACCCAAGCAGTTTTCTATTACAATCACAAGCATAATTCTTGACACAAGAATTATCTCACACACGAAAACCAGAGAAAAATCAATTTCAGGAGTTGAAAAATAAATCTTCAAACTAGACTTCATGTAGCCATTCATTTTTTTTTTTTAAAATTATTAGTAATAAGAATTTATTGAGAAAGAAAGAAGTACTCCACGTTCACAATGGTGAAAACAAAGTATCTAAAACAATTACAATCACATCATATAGAGAAACTAATAGAGTGCTGGAAATCAGAAATAGAAATACAATGCGTAGAACCCCAAGCCTGAGACCAATCAGACAAAGTCTGAATTAGCAAAGACTTCAAATGATCAAAAGGTCTCTCAACATCCTCAAAAGTATGGCAGTTTCATTCCTTCCATATTAACCACATCAGACATGCCGGCACCAATTTTGAGGAGTGTTTCCCCAACCAGTTCCACCCACCAAACAAAAGAGAAATGGCCCTCTCTGCCATAACCCACTGAATCCCAAACATCTGAAATACTTCACTCCACAATGCATGGGCAAACTCATAACGAAGCAAAAGATGATCCATCGATTGCCCACAACACTGACACATGCAGCACCGATTAACTAGGGAAAAATCCTATTTCACAAGATTATCAATTGAAAGAATCTGACCCCACACCACTGTCCACAATGTAGCCACCAATGTTCATTAAGTATGAAGCACTATGAGAGATGCTGTCTGAAATTTTTAATAGTGCTTGCGTCTGCTCTGCCAGTAGCAGTATTTGGACTTGAACCACAATTTACCCACTTATCAAAATAATTTTGGAAAAATATATCTAAGCAAATATCACTCATGCATAAATCTCAGAGAAAAGGGACAGATCAAAACATGCCTGATAAGCTCCCGAAGAAACACCTCTTTGTTGCTGTACAAGCTGTTAACTATGAGGTCCATAAGGCGACTGACCTGAAACCAAGACAGAAACATAAGAAAGTTCGTTTTAAACCATTTAAACCACAATATAAAATCTAATCAGCTGTAATGTACCTCTGCTTGATACTCATATCTCTCAGCTGGTGGAGTGGCCGATGCATCAGATGCGGCAGAAGTCGACTCATATCTCTTGCCCAAAAACTTCAGATGCTGTACTTGATTCAAAGATTTGACGGTATCACTTCTCTTGGGAAGTAACACTGAGTACCATCGGCTTCTTGACTCGCTCTCTCCCACCTTTTCATTATCAAAAAATATAAAACATATCATGCCCCCAGAAAATTGGCAACGCAGTACAAATACATGAAGCAATAAACTAAGTCTTGCAAGCAAACGTAATATATACATAAACATTAAGCGGCACAAATTTAATCGAAGCTTGTACTTAATGAAATATGCAAACCATATGTCCTATTTCCAATACTATTTGGGTCAATGTGCAAAAAATGACAGTCCTCATGCATAAATTGGTTAGCCCGTCATGGAAATGAATGCATTATTGAAGTAGAAACGTACGATATCACCAAGAATTGAGATCAACTACATAATTCGTCAATTGTAGGTAAATTGAAATCAATACAATAAGGTTTCAACTGTGATTATATGAACACAACCACATGGTTCTCTAAGCAAAACATTTATTTCCAAATATACACATAGATAGAAAACGAAAACCCAGATATAAATTTGATAACTTTATGCTAAAAACGAAAACAAAAGCAAGCTTTCATTGACTGACACGACAAACACAAAAAATAAAATGCAGGGAAACGAAAACCCATGTCTAAATTTCATCAAAATTTAGACATAACCCAAAAAGCAACATTTTTGTTTTCTTCTTTTAAACATGACTAGGGGAGATGGAGAGCGTACGGAGTCGAAGATGGGAACGGAGCAGGAGATCGGAGCCGCGGAGTTACGGTAACGTGCGCCACCACCGGTGCGCAGGATAGCAGAGACGGAGCGGCGAGTGAGCCTGTGCATTGTTTTGGGAAGAAAAAGAACAGAACAGAGTCAGAGAAAGAGTGAGCGTGAGTGTGAGAGGGAGAGAAAGGGTGGGGTGTTAGGGTTTTAGTAGGGGTTTCTGAATTTTTGAGAGAGAGACATAGGGGCTTTGGGAAGGTTCTGGAGATTGGGGCATTTTCGTCATTTACGTATATCCCTGACAAGAAGATTGTGTACGTTGGGCCTTCGGGTTTTTTTTTTACCAAATGGGTCCTCCACTCTTGCTAGCCCCCATAGGCAATATGGCAGCACTTTTATTTATTTATTATTATTATATATATATATATTATATTTATAGGAATATTGCAGCACTGTATCATCAAGTATGATTGGATAGTTCTCCCAAAAAAAAAAAAAAAAATCAAAACAAAATAGTATGATTGGATTAAAAAAAAAATCAATCTCTTTATTTTCAGTTTTTTTTTTACTATTTACAGATTCATTGAACTCAATATATATATATATATATATATATATATATATATAAAAGATGATAACCTTTTTTTTGGTAAGAAACACACGCATACAAGGGATAAGTGAAGGAGTTCTAACACAAAAATATACCATAACTCTATTCAAAAGCCATGCTAATTTTTAAGGGAGAGTGAAACAAGTTACACTACATACAATTACCCTTTTTTTTTAGAAACAAACACACGCACATGCGCGCACACACACAAGGGAAAGATAAAGGGATATTCTCTAAAATATTCTCTAAAATTGTTCATGGCATCAGAGCCTTGCTTCCATGGCTTCTGCGAATCCAAATTCTTCTTTAACCTCAACTACTATACCTACAATGGCTAATTCCATTACACACATTAATCCCTCACTACAGCTACTTTCAAACAATCATCTATGATGATTGTGAAGCTTGATTACTCCAATTACATCGTTTGGAAGCATTAGATTGAAGTAATTTTGAAGATATACTCTATGATCGATGCCATTGATGAATCTACTATGGCACCATATCAATTCTTGAAGGATTCCTCTAGTAATGTTATTACTGAGGTTAATCCTGCTTTTCTCATTTGGAAGAATCGTGAACAAGCATTGTTCACCTTCCTTAATTCTACATTTTCTCCTTATGTTCTTGCTCTCATTGTGGGACAGAAGTCTGGTAGAGGTGTATGGAAGGTTTTAGAGAAGCGTTTTGCTTCAGTTTCTAGATCTAGTGTGATGAGTCTTAGAAATGAGTTGAATGTTGTGAAGAAAGGTATAGATTCCATTGATGTGTACTTTTAGAAAATCAAGCAAATTAGGGATAAGTTGGCTGCTGTATTAGTGATTCTTGATGATGAAGAATTGCTTCATGTTGCTCTTGATGGTCTGCCATTAAAGTATGATTCATTTAGTTCTGCTATAAGGACTTGTAGTGCTGTTCTTTCTGTAAAGGAACTTAATGCTCTTCTCAAAGCTGAAGAAAGAGCAATTAAGAAAAGGTCTAGTGTGGTTGATGTACATCCATTGGGTTGCTAATTTCCAATCTAAAGGTTTTGGTAGAGGAAGAGGGAGAAACAACAATCAGAGAGGTCGTGAAGGATATGGAGGTAGAGGTAATTTCACTGCTGGCATTGGTGGTTACAATGCTAGTCCAAATGGAGGCTTTAATAATAGTTTGTCTTAGTCTAATCAGTTTGGCCAATCAAAATCTTCTGGGTTTCAAAGTCAAACTTAACGATCACAATGTCAAATCTATGGAAGGAATGGACATGTGGCTTTGGATTGGTACCACAGGATGGATTTTTATTTTCAAGGTAAGCATGCTCCATCAAAACTTACAGCAATGGTAGCCAATTCCTCTCAAGTTCACTTTGCAAATGGTTGGCTCACAGACATTGGCTATTCTGATCATGTAACTAACACCTGACTTGGCTAATCTTTCACTACAACAACAACGTACTTCAGGATTTGAAACAATGATTGTTGGTAATGGTCAAGAACTATCTGTTACTCATATTGGCAGTGGTGAGTTGTGTACTTCTTTTCATAATTTTAGGCTTGATGGTATATTTAGAGTTCTTGATCCTACATCCAATTTGTTATCTATTCATAAGCTTTGTTTTCAAAACAATGCTTTCTGTTATTTTGATTCTTACAGATTCTTTATTCAGGATTTACCTACAGGAAAGATTCAATACTCTTCTAAAATCAAGATACCGAGGTCTGATAATGGTGGAGAATATATCAATTCTTAGTTTAATTCTTTTTGTTCTGACCATGTTACACTCCATCAAACTTCCTGTTCACATACCCCTCGATAGAATGGCATTTTAGAGAGAAAACATAAGCATATTGTAGAAACTGACGTGGCCTTGTTATACTAGTCTCACCTACCATTCAACTTCTGGTCTTATGCCTTTTCCACTGCCTTTTTCTTGATTAATAGGTTGCCCTATTCTATCCTAGGTCTAGTTTCTCCTTGGGAAACGGTCAATTTTATGCCACCTCTTCTTACTGTCCTTAGGTCCTTTGGATGTGCCTGCTATTCATACCTTAGGCCTTATAATAAGTATAAACTTCAGCCTAGGTCTGTGGAGTGTGTGTTTCTAGGATATTCTCCTTTGTCCAAAGGGAATCTGTGCTTGGACCTTAGTATTAACACTATTTACACAACTTGCTATGCATTGTTTAATGAAGATGTGTTTCCTTTTGCAAATAAGTTTGATCTCATCACTTCTCATGTTCCTTTCTCAACTACTATTCTTGATTCAAAATGGTTTCCAAACACTTCTGCATCTACTTCATCATCTTATTCTACTCCTGCTTCTTCTAGCTCTACTTTACTCTTTCTGAGTCTTCACTTGATTGTCTTTTTTTGGATCTTCTTCATTCTTCTACGCCTATTTCCTGTGTTCCTGATCCATCTATTCAACCTTCACCTTTTGATTCAACTTCATTGCTGTCTTCTTCCATTCCTAATGTTGATCTTAGTTTATCTTCTTCTTCTTCACATTCCCTTGATATTTCTATTCATGTGAATACACACCCCATGCTCACCAAATTTAAACTTGGTATACACAAGCCTAAAGTTCTTTAAGTCACCACTGATTACACATATTAGGAGCCCCCATCCTTCACTGTGGCTACAAAATATCCTTAATGGGTTGCTGCTATGGATTCAGAATTTCACTCACTTCTTAGACAATAGACCTGGTCACTTGTTTCTCCACCTACTGATAAAAATATAGTTACTTGTAAATGGGTGTATAAGCTCAAAAGGAATTGTGATGGCATTATAGTCAGGTACAAAGCTATTGAGGACAAATTTTTCACACCACATGAAATTTATTCCATTGGCAACTCGCACCACAACAACAAATTATGGATTTTGGAAAAACCTCTTTTAAAACCCAAAGAGCCCTTATTCACAAAATGACATTGAAGCCCATGGTCCAAAATCCATGGCAATATTATCTCATCAAAGGCCATAGTTCAAGCTCACGCACAACATCTCATTTTCGGCTCATGATTGAAGCTCATGAGTCTCATTAGGAGAATTTTGGGAGTCATGGTTTAAAGGGGCAAGAAGTATGTTCAGTAAAGCTCCAGTAGCTCAAAGTTGATAAAGGAAAACATGTTGCTTGACATGTCTTCCCTAATTCCTTGAACTCTGACGGGTCAGTGTGCAATAGGTAGCATCTAGTAAGCCTCTCATATCACATAACACTTAAAATGATAAAACTCCCTATACTCTTTACATAAAAATTAATGTTCATCATATAATATAAGTTTAAAAATGTAATTATATTATTTCATATAAATTATATTATTATTTTTATTTAAATCAATCCTAAGTACATGGCTAAATTTATATTAATATCTCATATCTAGCATTAAATGCTCTCCTTGCTCTCTAAGATTTGGTCAAAACTCAAAGAGACCATAATTACATCTCTAAAACTTCATCAATATCAACCAACTAGTTTTTAACTTACCAAAATTATATTGTAATAAAACCATGGACTAAACGTATAATTTTTCAAAAGAGGAAACTTAGTCAAAAAGTACCAGTAGCTACTCCAGCAGAAATTGCAGTAACTCCAACAGAAGCTACAGTAGCTCTAGTAGAAATAGTAACAGCTCCAGCAAAAGCTGCAATAGCTCCAGTGGAAACAACAACAACTCCAGCAAAAGATGCAATAGCTCTAGCAGCAACTGTAATAGCTCCAACAGCAACTGTAATAGCTCTAGTAGCAGTTTAGGCAATTGACACATGTCCAAAGTGACATCATCAACCTTTTAATGCCTATTCCCAGTAGCTTACTACACACGGCTAGACATATTCTCTTTCCCTCTAGTTGCACCCATTTTCCCCCTTCAATCATGAAGTCACCATAAAAGGACTTACAATATCATACTGCACCACTAGACTCATTTTATCATGCTGCTAAAATGTTATAAGTCCACTGATGTTATATGGCTGGAGCCATAAACTATGAAGCTAAGTCATTATATTTTTATCTCTAAAATTATACTATTAAGTATATTTTATTTTATTATCATTGTATCGCTGTACTCATATTATTATGCTCCTAGAATGTTATCAGCTTACCAATGCTATACAATTGGAGCCATAAATCATATATATATATATATATATATATATAAAAGTAATGCTATATGGCTGAAGTCAGAAACATAAAAGATAAGTTAATGTTTCTCTATCTTCAAGATTACTTTATTAAGTATATGTTAACTCATTACTATTGCACCGCTGGATGCAAGTTACTTTAATATCATCTAACTATTTAATAAAACATGATCTCACTAATACTTCATTAATGAACATATATAAAATAAATTGATCTACCATTGCTGGACATATTATTTGGACATAAACCACTGATGGACATATATTACTTGGACATGAACCACTGTTGGATGTGTAATGTTTGGATATAAACTACAGTTGGATATGTATTATTTGGACATAAACCATTGTTGGACATACATTTTTTGGACTTAGACCATTGTTGGACATACCTTATTATATTGGATATGAAACATACCATAGCTGGATATGGATTATTGGACTCATCCAATTCTTGGACACATGACAATTAATTAATCATTCTAATAGACATCACTTAACACACATAATAATAACGTTCAACTCACCATTTAATCAAATCTATTATGCTAAACAAATTATTTATTTATTTCAACTGTTATCATGATTCTAAGACTTTGGACTTCATCTATTTTGTAGGCTTAAAAATGCATCGAAAGCCATTGTTCTATGCAGCCTAATGTTGAGTTCAGGATTGAACTCCTCAAAACAAATCTGGGTCTAGCAGAGTCACACCTCCAACGAAAGACACGTAGCTACGCGCAAAAACGACCCTCGACAAAAGCTAGGTTGGTGGTTAGGGGGTACTTTCAACAATATGGTTTGGACTATGAAGAGACTTTTATTCTTGTGGTAAAGCCAGCTACTATCAGGTTACTTTTGTCTCTTGTAGTGACTTATGGTTGGTCCTTGAAGCAGTTAGATGTGAGCAATGCCTTTCTACATGGTGTGCTTAAAGAAAAGGTGTATATGGCTCAACCTCAAGGCTATATTGATCAATCTTGTGCCAATCATGTTTGCCTTTTGCATAAGGCTTTCTATGGCTTAAAACAAGCTCCCTGGGCTTGGTTTGAAAGGTTCAGTACTTAGTTGCTACATATTGGCTTTGTAGCTTCTAGAGCAAATGGAAATCTGTTTATTTTATCATGATTCACATATTGTGTTCCTATTGCTCTATGTGGATGACCTTATTGTTACAAGGAATCTTCCTTCCTTTATTGCCACAGTTATTGGTTCTTTAAGTCAAGATTTTGATCTTAAGGACTTGGGAAGGTTGCATTACTTTTTGGGGCTCCAAATTGACTATACTCCATCAATCTTGTTTGAACATCAGACTAAATACACTCTAGATTTGCTTCATCGGTTCACTATGTTTGATTGTAAGCCCTACAAGACTCCATGCTCACCTACTGCTCATCTTGTTGCTAATGACAGTTCTCTTTTGGTTGATCCTACATTCTATAGAAGCATGGTAGGGTCTTTGTAGTATCTTACTTTTACTTAGCCAGATTTATCATATGCTGTTCAGCAGGCTTGCTAGTTCATGAGTTCTCCAACAACTAATCATCATCAAGCTGTTAAAAGAATTTGAGGTATCTTCAAGGCACACTTCATTAAGGTTTAGCACTTATTCCTAGTCCTTTAACCCTCTCTACCTATAGTGATGCTGATTGAGTTGGAGATCCTATGGATAGGAAGTCAATTTTTGGAATTTTGGTGTTTCTTGGTAATTCCCCTATTACTTGGTTTGCAAAGTGGCAACCAACTGTCTCTCGTTCTTCCACTGAGGCAGAATTTCGAGCTCTAGCATCTTTAGCTGCCAAGCTTTGTTGGATCAAGATGCTACTTAAAGATTTTGGTGTCTTTCTTTTTGCTCTTCCAATCTTATGGTGTGATAATGTTTCTGCTCTTGCCATTGCCTCCGATTCTGTTTTTCATGCTTGTACAAAGCACATTGAAGTGGACTATCACTTTGTTAGAGAGAGAGTTCTTCGACACGATCTTCCAAGTTTATTTTGTGGCTTCTCAGGATCAATTAGCCTATATTTTGACTAAAGGTCTTCCCTCTCGTCGATTTCAGTGGCTTGTATCCAAACTCATGTGGCGTTTCCCCATGAGTTTGAGGGGAGATGTAGGACAGAATGTGCAGAAGATGTTGCCAGATGAAGGTAGAAGTCTCTTTGCCACTGATGAAGGATAATGGGATGCAACAGTGTCATTTTGAGTCTAATGCTCAGTGTTAAAAGACCAGTAATAAAACACACCGTATCACTTAGGGCACGTTCGGTAGACTGTAATAGACACTGTAATGTAATAGATATTCCTATGACATAACTATTCGGTTGTTTGGTTATATTTTTATTACAATGAATAGTTATTCCTTATGAATAGTTATTCTTTAAAATGAGGAATAATTATTCTTTATCAAAATCAAAAGTACTGAATATTTATTCCTTCACCTTATGTAATAACTTTTTTAAAAAAATTTCCTAAAAAGCCATTCTTCAAAAGGAAAGAAAATAAAATTTTCTTCTTGTTAATTATTAGCTCTATTTTGAACATCCTAAAATAAGTGTGTAGGGTGACGAATTCGGGGTTCAGGCCCAACAGGTGGGAGATCCTGGCCCAAAAGTCCCTCAACAATGAATTTGTAGAGAGCGAGTTATAGAACTAGGTCTTTGACAGGAGAAAATGAAGTTACGACCAAGCCATGCAACCTAGTTGGACGTAGGGATATTCCTTCGAGCATTTTCAGTAAAGGTCCCTGAGGCTGTTCTTGCTGCTTCTCTCTCTTCTCTCCTCCTTTATCCTTTCTTCTCTACACCATCCGATCCTACTTCCATGGGGATCTCCTTTCCTTATATAGCTCCCTTCCTGAGATCATGTCCCTACACTTGTCAGTCATCCCATCTTCCACTCGAGTGCCTGTTCCATAGGTCATTCTCCCTCCTTTCTGTGAGTTGCAGTGGCCAAGGTCACTCTGCGTTCCTGTCCCTTCCACATTAATGCGGCTGGAAAAGTAGTTCCCTGGCATTTAATGCGGCAGTTGTGATTGTCTCTTCCTCCTTCCTGAGTGTCACGCATTGTTTCCGTGTACTGGGCGACCTTTCGCTAAGTATGGGGTGCAAATTGGATGCTTACTTGGTGAGTCCGAGGAGGTGTTCCTCCTCGGACGCCCCTTAGTAGGCCCGGCCCATCACTATTGGGACGGGGTATCCTACGCCCACGCCTTTTCTTCTTTATCGCGGCTGGGCTTGGTACATGAGTTATGGCCCAACATCAACTGACAGACTTTACCCACCACAATAGCCCCTCAAAATGTCGGCCTTTTTTGAGTCCGAGGAGAAAAGGCGGGATTTTGATACCCACTAGACGGCTCGTGGCTAACCACTGCTTCACACGTGGAAGGGGGAGTGCACGCCTTTACGTGCTTCATTAATGCTGTGGGCAGTTGGTGGCTCAGGGGGAAGTAACCGCAGCTTTTGAGGTTTTACACTCGCTCAATCCAACGGTTAGAGGCAGGATCTACGGTGGACAGCGCCTCGCATGCCTTAGACGCGAGCGCGTCTGTTCGATTTCCACCAAGTATAACAGGTCTTGAGGGCGTTCGTCTCTTGTTTTTGACGAGCTTCCCAATATTCAGAACTTCTCAGAGCCTATTCCTCCAGTCTGTTCTTGCTTCCGCTGCCATTCTCTTGAAGACTTCTTCGAACCTCTTACCCGTAAGTTCGCGCTTCTTCTCCATTATTCTTCATTAATCATACTGCCTTCAAGTTGTTTTTAGGATTAGAGGGGATGGGTAGGCTTGAGAAACTGGTAGATTCTCCGGCCGGTATGGCGGGCTTCAGGGCGAAGTATCGTATCCCACCGGAGGTAGGGTTAGAGTACTGTCATCTGGAGGACATTTTGATGAAACGGAGAACAGAAGAAGTCGCAATTCCAATGATAGCCTTCGTGGAAGGAGGAATGACTATTCCGATGGGGAAAATAACTAGGGACTATCTGCGTGGTCATAGGTTGGCCCCCCATCAATGCACCGCTAATGTATTTCGGATCCTGGGGTGTGTCGAAGCCCTGAACGATCAGATGAACCTCGGCCTCTCATGGCACGACGTGGTTCATCTTTACGAATGCCATAAACTCGGCGACACATACTATCTAAAGTCTAGGGTTGACGCAGTGAGGTTGATATCTTGCCTTTCGAAGTCTAGCAAAGGCTTGAAGGACGACCATTTAATCGTCTCCGGGCCATGGTCTGACGGCCCTCACTGTCCGACTAGGGAGGGAAAACCAGGTGGGGTGTCGTAGAATTAGATGCCGTGGGGAGGATTTTGGTTTCAAGCTCCTCCACCCCTCTTTCTTTTACTTGTTTTAGATTTGTTGGTTTGATTGCATGTTTCCTCGGACTAACATAAATCGTTTGACGGCATTTGCAGACAAGAAGCTAACCACTCCTCGGCTGAGCCTAGTCAATGTTCCAGCTCTAAATTACCTCCTGAGGTCCGAGATTTTTGTTAGCAGGGACGGACAACTACGGTCGGCTCCTTTAATTTTGGATTATACTCCACTCACACGAGCCCAGGTAGAAGCCGGGCAAGCTATAAGGGCCGGTAGTCCGAGATTAGCACGGATTGACGTGTCCATACCAGGGTTCCTCGCTGATACAGACTTGCCTCCAATTCAATTACCCCCCCAACACGTTTTTCCCCCAGTAGTTATCCCAGAGGTGGAGTCCGGCTCTTCGCATTCATCCTTAGAGGATCAGATAGACCGGTTCCAATTTACTGAGGAAGGGGAGGCCTCAGTCGGAGTAGTAGAGATCTCCGACTCTGAAGCTGATTTGGACTGTGCCTCAGCGGCTCCTGGTACTGGTTTGGTCGTAGCACAGCCTGATCTTAGCGAGGACACAGAAGAAGAAGAAGAAGGAATGGACCTCCAGCCGAGGACTGGTCTCAGGGGCCTTTTATCCAACAGGTCCAAAGGGCAGACCTCTAAGGAGGCCTCGAGAGAACAGGTCGTTTCCAAAGCCCCCGCTCTTCCTCCCCCTCCCTCGTCAGGTGCGGCGCTGAAGCCCATGCCTAATCTAAAGCGAAAAAGGCCTGTAGAAGAGGCAGAGGAGGGGGAGGTCGCCCGTGAGAAGGCCGGGCCTAAAAAGAAGGGCAAGGAAACAAAAGAGACCCGGGAAAAAAGAACAAGGTCCACTGAGAGCCGAGATGAGGCGGTCACTCAGAGGGTACCTCGGACATGGTCTCCTCGGATCGAGCTAGATGGCGCTCCAATCCTCTGGGATGCGACGCTATGGGAGTCCCAGCGTGAGCCAGCTTCGTTCTTGGCTGAAGCGTTGCAGCAACCTCTTCTCTTGCCTCGTGATATGGAAGGCCTCAGGAAGATTCGTCAACCGGAGCTTTTCATGTCACTGAAGAGGGACATGGCTGTGGTAAGTGGAATCTTCTATCTTATCTTTGTGTTGGGAACCTTCTTATCGTCTTATCTTGGTATCGTCTTCATTTCCGTCTGAGTGCAGGTCACCCAACAAATTTATGTTGCTGAGGAGTGGGCCAAGCAAGCTCGGGAGGAGGCGCATAAGGAGGCTCAGTCCCGTGCCACAGCTGAGAGGGCCGCGAGCGATCTCAAACGAGATCTTGATCGTAAGGATCATGAGCTGAAAGAAACAAAGAAGGCCACGGCGAGTGCAGAGGCTGGCCTGAAGACTGCTGAAAAGCAAACCGAAGAGCTGCGCAAGCAGCTCCGATACTCTGAGGAAAAACTGTCAGCGGAGCAACAAGCGGTCTCGGAGCTTAGGGCCGAGCTCGCGAGGGCGAAGGAGGAAGCCCTTTTGTCCAGGGAGGTTGCCGAGAAGGCTGTGGCGGCTTCGTATGAACGTGGAGTTCACGATACCGAGGAAAGATTGACCGAGGAAATCGCCACTGTCTGCAGGGATTATGTCACCTCGACCTGGGGATTGGCCATGGATAGGGCAGCCGTTCCCGCAGATTCTGATCTCAGGAAAGCTGAGAACATCTTTTATCCTGCCGAGATACGTGAGACACCTGGGGAGGTTGCTTCCACTGAGCCTCTTCCAGCAGATCCCCCCATTCCCGAGACTGGCAGCATGGAACAAGCTACGCAGGGCCAGTCACCCGAGGATAGTCTTCGTATCAGCGAGATCCTCGCCCAGGCCCAGGGGATCGCCCCGGAGAACCCAGTAGTGGATGATCAGCCTGCCCCAACTCAGGGCCCTTAGGGACGTAGACTAGGAATTCGTCTGTCCCGCTTTTGTACTTTGTTTTGTTTGATCCTTACTTAATATTTTAGAACTGAATTACTTTGAACTTTATATGACAAAAGTTATTTGATTACGTATATCGCTGCCTTACTTCATTTTGTTTTTATCATGGATGAATATTGGTCTTACCCTTTTACTGCTTTAAAATCGAACAATAATAAATAAAGACGTTAGAATTGCGATACTTTGTAGCTGAGCAACACCGTTTTCAATGCTGATTTTTCCCCAGTCCATGATTGAGAAATCCGCGCAGGACTTGGGCTCCCTTCAACGTTCTTCGTGAGTCAGGAGCGATTAACCCTTGATGTAAGAATTGGGTTCTGTTTAACGCTTAGTGAGAATCGTTGTGTGGTTAATTTCCCCCAAGTCTGTGGTCCGAGGAGCCATGCAGGACTTGGGTTCTGTTTAACGCTTAGTGAGAATCGTTGTGTGGTTAATTTCCCCCAAGTCTGTGGTCCGAGGAGCCATGCAGGACTTGGGTTCTGTTTAACGCTTACTGAGAATCGTTGTGTGGTTAATTTCCCCCAAGTCTGTGGTCCGAGGAGCCATGTAGGACTTGGGTTCTGTTTAACGCTTACTGAGAATCGTTGTGTGGTTAATTTCCCCCAAGTCTGTGGTCCGAGGAGCCATGTAGGACTTGGGTTCTGTTTAACGCTTACTGAGAATCGTTGTGTGGTTAATTTCCCCCAAGTCTGTGGTCCGAGGAGCCATGCAGGACTTGGGTTCTGTTTAACGCTTACTGAGAATCGTTGTGTGGTTAATTTCCCCCAAGTCTGTGGTCCGAGGAGCCATGCAGGACTTGGGTTCTGTTTAACGCTTACTGAGAATCGTTGTCTGGTTAATTTCCCCCAAGTCTGTGGTCCGAGGAGCCATGCAGGACTTGGGTTCTGTTTAACGCTTACTGAGAATCGTTGTGTGGTTAATTTCCCCCAAGTCTGTGGTCCGAGGAGCCATGCAGGACTTGGGTTCTGTTTAACGCTTACTGAGAATCGTTGTCTGGTTAATTTCCCCCAAGTCTGTGGTCCGAGGAGCCATGTAGGACTTGGGTTCTGTTTAACGCTTACTGAGAATCGTTGTCTGGTTAATTTCCCCCAAGTCTGTGGTCCGAGGAGCCATGTAGGACTTGGGTTCTGTTTAACGCTTACTGAGAATCGTTGTGTGGTTAATTTCCCCCAAGTCTGTGGTCCGAGGAGCCATGCAGGACTTGGGTTCTGTTTAACGCTTACTGAGAATCGTTGTCTGGTTAATTTCCCCCAAGTCTGTGGTCCGAGGAGCCATGCAGGACTTGGGTTCTGTTTAACGCTTACTGAGAATCGTTGTCTGGTTAATTTCCCCCAAGTCTGTGGTCCAAGGAGCCATGCAGGACTTGGGTTCTGTTTAACGCTTATTGAAGATTGCACAATAGAGCTACATCAAGCAAAATATATTCTTCATTAATAAAAGTACCTTTTCAGGTTATTTACATTCCACGGACGTGGCACTACACGTTCATCCAAGTCTTCCAAATAGTACGCTCCAATGCCAGCCACAGAGGTGATACGGTATGGACCCTCCCAATTCGGCCCGAGTTTTCCCCAGGCAGGGTTCCTCGCATTGCCGAGGACTTTCCTTAGCACTAGGTCCCCAGGCGTCAACGGCCTTGACTTCACCTTGGCGTCATAGCCCCGCTTGAGCTTTTGCTGGTACTGAGCTAGATGCACCATCGCGCAATCCCTTCTCTCTTCAAGGAGGTCCAGGCTTTTCTCTAGAAGCCCGTTGTTAACGATAGGGTCGAATGTAGCAGTCCTTTGGGAGGGAAAGTTTATCTCTAATGGGATGACGGCCTCGGCCCCGTAGGTTAATGAAAAGGGGGTTTCTCCCGTGGATCGGCGGGGCGTGGTGCGATACGTCCACAAAACATGGGCGAGCTCTTCAACCCACCTCCCTTTCGCGTCGTCTAACCTCTTCTTCAGCCCATTCACTATGGTTTTGTTAACTGCCTCGGCTTGTCCGTTACCCTGCGGGTAGGCTGGTGTAGAGTACCTGTTGACAATCCCCAATTCACTGCAATATTCTCTGAAGGCCTTGCTATCAAATTGTAGTCCATTGTCCGAGATTAGGGTGTGTGGGGTGCCGAATCGGGTGACAATGTTTTTCCAGATAAACTTCTTGACATCAACATCCCTAATGTTTGCCAGTGCCTCAGCCTCAACCCATTTCGTAAAGTAATCGGTGCCGACGAGAAGAAACTTCTTGTTCCCCGCAGCTTTGGGGAACGGACCTAGTATGTCTAGGCCCCATTGTGCAAATGGCCAAGGGCTGGACAATGGGTTAAGCTCCCCACCGGGCTGATGTATATTCGGAGCGAACCGTTGGCATTGGTCACACTTCTTCACATATTCCAGAGCTTCCTTATGCATGCTTGGCCACCAGTAACCCAGCGTCATAGCCCTGTGGGAGAGGGACCGGCCCCCCGTGTGGCTCCCGCAAATCCCCTCGTGCAACTCCTCCAGAATGAGTTCAGTTGCGCCTGGGTGTACACACACCAAGTATGGCCCCGAGAATGAACGTCTGTAGAGCTTGGAGTCCTCGGACAACCAGAATCGAGAGGCTCTCCTCCGGATTTTGTCGGCCTCGACTTTGTCGTTGGGTAAAGAATCATTCTTCAAGAACTGTACAAGGGGGTCCATCCAGCTTGGTCCGCGGCCGACATTGTGTATCCGAACACCTTTAGCCACCTCCTCCGTGGGGCGGCAGAGGTCCTCGACCAAGATAACCCGCGGAAGGGGCTGGGCCGAGGATGTGGCCAGTGTTGCCAAAGAATCGGCGTGAGTATTCCCGCTTCTGGGTATATGCATCAAACGGAAGTCATCGAAGTGGGTGCGTAAGCGTTTAGCTTGGGCAAGATACCGTTGCATTCTTTCATCTTTCGCCTCCAATTCCCCGCTTACTTGCCCCACTACGAGTCTTGAATCCGAGAATATGCTCGCGCATTTCCCACCCAGCTTCCGGATCATCAACATCCCTTCCAGCAGCGCTTCATACTCAGCTTCGTTATTCGTTGCCTGGAATCCCAGTCTCAACGACTTCTCCAGGGTTATACCTTCGGGAGAGATTAGAACGAGCCCCACTCCAGATCCCTTTTGGTTCGCTGCACCATCAATGTATGCCCTCCACTCATCGTGCTCTTGCACAGAAATCGCACTGACCAGTCTCCTATCATTATTCGGTGACCCTGACACGTCCACTCCTTCCACGGTTGGTTCCGCGAATTCAGCTACCAGATCAGCGAGGACTTGACCCTTTATGGCGGTGCGCGGCATATATCTGATGTCAAAGGCGCTTAAGATGGTGCCCCACTTAGCGATTCTCCCAGTGTAGTCGGCGCTGCGGAGGACTGATTTCAATGGAAGTTGGGTTAGCACAACAACTGTATGTGCTTGAAAATAGTGGGGAAGCTTCTTTGTAGCTTGCACGACAGCCAATATTGCCTTTTCGAGGGGGAGATACCGGGTCTCAGCCTCCTGTAGCGACTTGCTTACGTAGTACACGGGCCGTTGCGTGCCGTTGTCCTCTCGGATCAGTACTAGGCTGACTGCATGATCGGCTACTGCGATGTACGCATAGAGTACCTCATCGGTCTCGGGGCTGGACATGATCGGAGGTCGGGCGAGGTATTCCTTGAGCTGTTGGAAAGCCATGTCACACTCCTCAGTCCACTCGAAACCCTTCCACTTGTGCAATAAGAGGAAAAAAGGTCGGCATCGATCCGCCGAGCGGGAGATGAAACGGTTCAAAGCTGCTATCATGCCGGTAAGCTTTTGGACTTCTTTGGGATTCTGAGGCGGTTGCATACTATGAATGGCCCTTATTTGGTCAGGGTTAACTTCGATCCCCCGGTGGGTTACCATGTAGCCAAGGAATTTTCCCGATCCCACTCCAAATGAACACTTGGATGCGTTCAGTCGCAGCCTGTACCTTCTCAGGATGTGAAACACCTCGTCAAGGTTCCTGATGTGGTCGGTCTCTAATTTGCTCTTTACAACCATATCATCTATATACACCTCGACAGTTTTTCCCATCTGCCGTTCAAACATCCTAGTCATCATCCTTTGATAGGTCGAACCGGCATTCTTCAGGCCAAAAGGCATCACCTTGTAATGATAATTGCCAATTGGGGTGACAAAGGCAGTTTTTTCCTGGTCTTCCGTGGCCAAGGATATCTGATGGTAGCCCTGGAAAGCGTCCAAAAAACTCATTCGGGGATGCCCGACGGTTGCGTCGACCAGTCGGTCTATTCGCGGCATTGGGAAAGGATCCTTCGGGCAAGCCTTATTTAAGTCCGTGAAGTCCACACAAACTCGCCATTTCCCGCTCTTCTTCTTCACCACGACTGTGTTCGCCAGCCATTCGGGGTAGAAGACTTCCTTGATAGCCCCAGCTCTTTTCAATTTCGCCACCTCTTCCCTCACGGCGTCTGCATGCTCCCTTGACGGGCGCCGAGGCGGCTGCTTCTTTGGGGTAATAGCTGGGTTAACGTTAAGGTGATGGCGTATTAGGTCTGAGTCGACCCCAGGGGCTTCATAAGGATCCCAAGCGAACACATCCTCATTTCGACGCAGAAAATCAATTAGCGCCGACTTCTCCTGTGCTGGCAGCTCCGAGCCAATCTGGAAAAACCTTTCGGGGTCTGATCCGACGAGCACTTTCTCTAGCTCTTCACAACTCACCTCCAGGTCCGGTCCTTCATTACCTGCAACTCGGACCGGGGCTTTTGATTGCTATAAGGTATTCCCGGTTGAAGTGGAAGGCGCGTCGCTTAATTGTCGAGCAATGGCCGATACCATGCAATGCCTGGCCACTCCTTGATCCCCCACTATCTCTTTGATTCGGCCCTCTGAGGGATACTTCACCTTCTGGTGCAGGGTAGATGACACAGCCCCTAGCGTATGAAGCCATGGCCGTGCCACGATAGCCGTGTAGGGTGAGTATGCATCCACCACAATGAAATCCACTTCCACTATTTCTACGTCTGTTTGCACAGGCAATCGGATCATGCCCTTAGGGATGACGATTTTTCCCTCAAAGCTAAGCAGAGGAGTGTCATATGGCGACAGGTCCTCCTGCTTTAAATTCAGCCCTTTATACAGGTCCGGGTACATCACTTCCACGGCGCTGCCCTGATCAACTAACACCCTCCTCACGTCATAACCTCCTATTCTGAGTGTCACGACTAGGGCGTCGTCATGGGGCTGAATAGTTCCCTCTTTGTCCTCTTCCGTGAATCCAATTAATGGCACTCTCCCTCTAGCCCTCTTGGATTCCTTTTCGCCTGACTCTGTCGGGAACCTACCTACTGACATTACTCTGAATGGGACGGAACCGGTTCTCCCAGGTGCGGCAAGAATGACATTTATCGTGCCGATGGGTGGCCTCAAGGTACTTTGCCTGGTATCGACATTTGACTGCTCAGGACGTTGCAACAGATGCCCTAGCTTTCCTTCTCGGACGAGTCGATCCACATAGTTCTTCAGATTCCTACATTCGTCTGTGACATGGCCGGGCTCTTGGTGATACGCACAATATAGATTCTGATTGCGTTTTGAGGGGTCACCTGCCATCCTATTTGGCCATTGGAAATAGGGCTCGTGCTTTATTTTTCCCATGATCACGTGTAATGGCTCTCGGAACACAGCGTGGACTACCTGAGCACCTGTAGATCCCGACTGTTCTGCATAATCTCTTCTCGGCTTATTACTGTTACTGAAGCGGTCCGACCTGAAGTCCCTTCTCTCCTGGGGGACAAACTTCGCCTTTCCCTTCCCGGTTTGCTGGTCCTCCTCGACCCTCTTATACTTGTCTATCCTGTCCATAAGTTGCCGCACGCTGGTTGCTGGCTTCCCTGTGAGAGACTTTCTCAAACCATGCTCTGTTGGCAAGCCCCTTTTAAAGGCACTGATGGCGACGTCATCGTGACTCCCCTCTACCTCGTTGTGCACCTCCCAGTATCTGTCCGAGTAGGCCTTTAACGTCTCTCCTTCTCGCATGGACAGAGATAAAAGGGAATCGAGGGGCCGAGGGACTCTAGTGCTGGTGATGAAGCGGGAACCAAAGGCCTGCGTCAATTGTTTGAAGGAGTCTATAGAGTTTGGTGGGAGGGCATCAAACCATCTCATGGCCAGGGGCCCCAGGCTGGAGGGGAACACTTTACACATTAACGCCTCGTCCCTGGAGTGAACGGCCATCCTCTGGTTGAACTGGCTCACGTGCTCCACTGGGTCAGTTCGACCATTATACAGGCTAAACGTTGGCTGATTAAATCGCCGAGGGAGCACCGCCCGCTCTATCCTACGGGTAAATGGCGACTGGGAGATTCGATCCAGGGCCTTGCTCATGGCGTCATTGACTAAGCCTTGGTAAGGTGGGCTTTTGCGGCCGCGTTTGTGAGGCCTCTCTTCCTCATAGGAGAACGTCTCGCTCGGGGGGGTCCTCCTCCTTCGTCTGTATTCATCATCCTCACCACTGCTAGTATCCGAAATGGGCAAAGGACGTTTTTGTTGGGCTCGCCGCAGCCTTTTCTTCAAATCCTCAATCTCTTGCTGCAGAGCCTTCTGCTCGTTGTGCTGGCGGGATGCATGGTCTTTCCCTTTCGAGCGACTTTTACTCGTGTGAGCGGTGTTCACACTGCCCTCTCGTTGATCATTTTGGTCTTTTGCTCGTTCAAGGTTTACAAAGTTGTCCTGTCGTTGAGATTCAGTACGTCCGGCTTGGCGCGGACCTGATCCTTCCATCCCTTGCTGTTTCACTTGTCGAGACACAAGTTCTTCCCACAGACGGCGCCAATTGTAGGGTGACGAATTCGGGGTTCAGGCCCAACAGGTGGGAGATCCTGGCCCAAAAGTCCCTCAACAATGAATTTGTAGAGAGCGAGTTATAGAACTAGGTCTTTGACAGGAGAAAATGAAGTTACGACCAAGCCATGCAACCTAGTTGGACGTAGGGATATTCCTTCGAGCATTTTCAGTAAAGGTCCCTGAGGCTGTTCTTGCTGCTTCTCTCTCTTCTCTCCTCCTTTATCCTTTCTTCTCTACACCATCCGATCCTACTTCCATGGGGATCTCCTTTCCTTATATAGCTCCCTTCCTGAGATCATGTCCCTACACCTGTCAGTCATCCCATCTTCCACTCGAGTGCCTGTTCCATAGGTCATTCTCCCTCCTTTCTGTGAGTTGCAGTGGCCAAGGTCACTCTGCGTTCCTGTCCCTTCCACATTAATGCGGCTGGAAAAGTAGTTCCCTGGCATTTAATGCGGCAGTTGTGATTGTCTCTTCCTCCTTCCTGAGTGTCACGCATTGTTTCCGTGTACTGGGCGACCTTTCGCTAAGTATGGGGTGCAAATTGGATGCTTACTTGGTGAGTCCGAGGAGGTGTTCCTCCTCGGACGCCCCTTAGTAGGCCCGGCCCATCACTATTGGGACGGGGTATCCTACGCCCACGCCTTTTCTTCTTTATCGCGGCTGGGCTTGGTACATGAGTTATGGCCCAACATCAACTGACAGACTTTACCCACCACAAAGTGTATTTTAGAAAATTTAACTTAAAAATGATTTAATTACATCTTCTTTATATGCTTTACTAAATTATGGATGCATATTCAAGATTCTATTCCTAAATGGTCACCAAACTAATGAATAGTAATACTTATTACATTCCAACTTAATGTATTCCTTGTAATACTTATTCCTATTCCCATGTAATAATCATTACAGTGTACCAAATGTGCCCTTAAGTTAGGAAATTTGAAATGTAGCATTTGGATTATTAGTCAGTTAGTTAGCACTTAAGTTGCTATTAGGCACGCGCAATTAGTTGTTAAATCTGTTATAACTGATTTTCCTACTTTTAAGCTTCTCTCTCTCTCTCTCTCTCTCTCTTTCTCTCTCTCTTCCATATGTATATAATCTAAATAGAGACTTATCTTGTAATTCATTCAGCCATTTTATGTAATATATGAAAATTATCCTCTAATATTGTTCAACCTCCACCCTTTCTCCTTCTTCACTCACAACTGCCAACATTCCTCTCCCTTTCTAAATCTAGAACTCACCTTCATTCAAACTACAAGGCCTAGAAAGCCAGATCTGCCAACCAAGCCCATGCTTTCCAACGTTTTGTGCAAGCTCGTTGGAGGCACGGAGCCCATGGCCATGTTCACCGCTTGTATTGTCGAAATGATTAACACCATACTCTCAAACCCATGATTTGTAATCAAAAACTCACCAGAGTACACAGCTTTTCCAAGGGATGAATAGGGTTTCAACCTTTAATGATAGAGAAACATGTGGTGGTTGTTTGGGTGGTCATGGATTGTTGGGTTTGGGTTTGGTGACAGAATTGGGTTTCTGTAGGTTGTTGGGTTTGGGTTGGGGTGGTTGTGGGGGTTTGGGATTGGAAAAGAGAAATGGGTCAAAATGCTGATGAACTTGGGTTTAGGTGATGGGATAGACGGTGATGGAGTTGGGTTTTGGTGGGTAGTAGTCATGGGTTGGTCATGGTCTCGTTGTGTTTTGGTGGTCGTGAATTGGGTTCTTGGGTTTGGTCGTGAAAATTCAGGCTTTAAGATGAGTTGGAGAAATCGGCCATGTGTGTTGATTTAGTTGGGAAATCTAAGGAACCACACCTAAGTTCTATCATTTTCTTAAACAACTTACAGATGTTGGCTCATGGAAAAAGACAAGACACATCTTTTCTCTAACTTGTTAACTCCTTAAAAAAGTAAAAATGGGCTCCTCTCACCTTGGATTTTCAGCCAATGCTTGAGAAGCCATGGTCGAAACTCTAAGGAAAGCTCTGGAGCTTACTATTTTATTCATTTGAACAAGACCTCACAAATAAAGAAATAAAGAAATATATAAATATATATATATATATATATATATATATATATATGTTTATAAAAAAATCACTGCAAGTTCAAAGATTCATGACCCAAGCATATGAATTTTCAAGAGGAAAAAGTTAGGAATTTGTGATTTGGAAGGCCTCAAGTATGTTCAGTAGAATTCTAGTGGATCAAGGTTGATTGAGCAACATGAAGTTTGGCATGTCTTCTTTAATCTTTTGGACCTCTGATGAGCAAATATGGAACAAGTAATATGTGGTCAACTTTCACTACATTTGACAACACTTTAGATGCTAACACTCCCCTTTAGTCTTTGCCCAATGCTTAATAAAAAATGCTTATAAGGTGACTAAACTTTCACTGTCCAATAGTTTGAGCTCTGAGATCCTCGGGCTTAACGTCCTATGTTTGGAGGATACAAATATGTAGAAGTATCTTTGGGTGTGGTGTGTAAGTTCTTTCCATATAAAGACACTTGAGTGGAAGACACATAAATGGTGTGGAGCTAAGTGTGGAGACTCGTTTGTTAAGATGGAATTGTCTATCACACGATGTAGTGTCAGATGGGTCAGTGTCTGACATTGCTCTAAGAGTCATTAGATGCATGGGAGGCTCGACAAGGAGGCATGACACTCCCTTGAGTGCCCGAAGATGCTATTGGGTCTGACAATATCTTAGTCCTTGATGAATCTAGGGTGTTAGACATTTTTAGATGGTGAAAATCTTTCATATCAGCAAAGAACTAGGAAAGTAGTCAAGATATATTACCTAATAGATTAGATCCTTTTTATATGAGCATTGTTTACATTTGCACATGAGTTTAGTCCAATACGTTGCTTTTTTTTTTTTTTTGGTCTGGATATTGGCTTCTTCCTTCTTTTATTTTTCTTTTTTTTTTTTCCTTTTTTCTTGGACATTGCCTTTTTTATTTTATTTTATTAGGGGCAGGCTTTGTCCAACGTTGCTCTTTTTCTCCTTTTTTTTGTTTTTTGTGTGTGTGTATGTTTTTTTTTTTTTTTTTTTTTTTTTTTTTTTTTAGACGTTATTTTTATTTTTAATAAATTTGGGTGATTGCATTTTTTTTTTTAATTGGTGATCATTTTTTAACAAGGGTATATGATTAAATTTCCACAAACTCACTTTTTCCATCCCTCCACTTTTCCACTCCCAACCAAACAAAAATGAGAGAAATTAAAATTTTTTCTATTCTCCCACTTTTCCACCCTCCCATTATTTTCTATCCTCCCACTTTTTCACCCCTCCAACCAAACCCCTCCAACCAAATGGTCCCTAAACTTTCACACTCCAAAAATACAGGTGTGTACAAGTCAATTAGACTTGGGTTTGTATCAACACTGTAGTTGACTTGAAAATGGTGGGTTTGAGAAATGAAAATCCATTACCAATTGAGACTACATGGGTTTGATATCAACACTATAGCTGACATGAAAATGGTGGGTTTGAGAAATGAAAATCCATTACCAATTGAGACTAAATGAGTTGTCAAACGTCACATAATGAAAATTTGGCATTCAAATTGAAATTTTGTGGCACTAGCTGGTTTGGTGGAGATCTTGTTGGATATGGTAGAGATTTCATCAGAGCTAACAAAGATCTCGCCAAATATGACAAAGATCTCTCTGGATCTCTTAGACAAAGCTTGAACCACATGATGAAAATCCTGCAAAGAAAAGTGTTACTTGAAGAGTTAGGAGGATCAGTTTCATTGGGTTTTCATATGGGAACCTTGCCACTTAACCCTAGATCATCGGGGAAGCTAAGGGGCTGTTTGGATTTCATGTTTTCCATCACCCATCACTCTGTTTTCATCACCCATAACTCAAAACTGGTGGGTCCCATGGTAGAAGGGTGTGTTTGGATTTGTTTTCAGTTTTTGTTTCCATCACTCAATTCTTTGATTTTTGAGTGATAAGTTAGCAAAACTAAAAACACATTTTGGGTGTTTTCAAGTTATGAAAACTGAGTTTTCATGGCATTTTGGTAAATAAACACCCATTGCTTGGACCCATAGTCAGAGAGAAGTCACACTAGGCGCAACTTTTGATGGCAGAAGCAACGGCTCTCTTCATTAGGTTTCAACAAGATCATTCCAACTTCATACCACCGCAGCTCCAAACACAAAGAACCCTCTACCCTGCCCTCACCTTCTCACGCATTGAAAAGAAAATCAAATTAAACAAAAGGTACAAGCTTGAAAAAAAAATCACTTCAAATTGGATCATCCTTCTCCTTTTATTTTCCCAATTTTTCTCGGCATGCAAACAACACAAACAACAAATTAAAAAAAAAAAAAAAAACATAAAAATGTCCTAATTTATTAAGCATTTAGCAGCCATTTCTTGCACTTTCTCGGCATCCAAACAAATCACCAAAACAAGAACATAATCGAAAACTTAGAGAATTCAAATTTCAGAAAAAAATAAAAATAAAATGAGAGACAACAGGAGAAATTAGAATGGGAGGGTGAGGCAAATAAGCTAACAGAACTCAATGACATGGTGCTCAAGTATGGGTCCCACAGAAAGTACAAATTTTTGAGTTATGAGAAGTTGGAAACAGTGTGCCAAATGTGTCACCTATAGGAAGTTGGGATATTTTAAGTGATAAGTGATAAGTGATGAGTAATGAGTGAGGAGTGATGAGAATTGAGTAATGAGTGATGAGTGAGGATTTTTTTAAAACCAAGCAGCCCCTAACATTTTCATTGATCAATCTTCAACTCAAATGACTCCAAGTCGAATAGATTTGTTGGGTCTAGGTCTAGGTTGGACACCCCTACCAAAAATACTTAATAAACCTCCAAAAAGAAAGGCCATACACCATACCAACATCACTAAGAGTTAAAGAGCATTACCATTGAGGAAGTCATCTAAGTGCACACTATTTGGAAGATTCTAATTAAATCTTTTTGGAACACGGCTACACATATGTTGTACTTTTTGATTTAATAATTCATTATGTTCTAACTGGCTATTACATAACTATTTTTTGGGCTTATTTTAAGACTAGTTTGGGGTTATTTTGTTATATGTGAAATTGCTTTTTTTTTTTTTTTTGGCGTAAGGCTAGTTCCATTTTGTAGGCCTAGAAATGCGGTAATAGCCATTGGTAACTTTTGGGCTGCTGTTGAGTTTCAGGCTAGACTCCCACATACAAAGTGCCCTCATCATCGTTCTAAAAAGAGCCCCAACAAGCATGTTCTGAAATGTGGATTTAACATGATTAAATGATGCATGAGATCATTAATGTGGTGATATTAATAGATGAACATGCAAGATGAAATTAAATGCAATGCGATAATTCATGATCTTTGCATGAAAAATAATTTTTAAGATTCCCATTTTTTTTTTTTTTTTTTAAAGATGATTGTGCAAATTTAGTGAACATGATTTTGGACTACCAAACAACTCACCAGTTTCCGATTTTCTTTTTCATCCAATGTTTTGCCATTATGATTTTGTGTTCCTTTGTTACATTGGTATGAAATGGATGACATGTTAGTTTGATCATAATATAGAATATCTATTAATGCATAGAAAACAAACTTTTGGATTGGATGAGTGGGTGCCTTACAGCCTCACATCTCATATTTCAGCATTTGAGCTTAGAACTTGGGTTCTACAATAGTGCTTTTCCATGTAATTTTATGTTTTTAGAATGTAGCTCTTAGTCAAAGCATGGAAATCAATACCATTCCGGTACTCTTCGTATTAGGAAAATATACCATACCAGCCATGAAACTAGTATTGGTATTTTTCTAAAATGCACAGGAAAAAAAATACTGGGTTGTACTGGTTGTATCAGAGATATTATGGGTGTTTCGGCTAATACAATAAAAGATTAAATTTTTTTTTAAAAAAAAAAAATGTTATTTAAGCGAATACATTGGTTAATGTACTTTTTGATGAATATATTGGTTAATGTACTTACCCTCTGTTTGTTTTGATGGAAAACCTTGTGTAAAGATAGTTTTTCGTATTTTCTAGTGTTTGGTAGCATCAGAAAAAATTGGTCCATAGAAAACTATTTTTGGTTAACAGAAAAAGAATGACTTATTTTTAGAGATTGCTTTCCATTTATGTTTTTTTTGGAAAACAACTCTATCATACAATAAGTTAAATAAGGAAAGTTGGAATTTTCAACTCATTTAATGTTGCTACCAAATATTGGAAAATGATATAGTTTTATAGAAAATACTTTTTGAAAAATGACTTATTTTCTAGAAAATATTATCGCCAAAATAAACAGAGCGTTAAACTAATATTTAGGCTTATAAAATATATGAATTTTAAATTTTATGTTGATAAACATTAAAATTAATAAACTTTTACTTACATAAATACACACACACACACATAGCGATAATCTCGAAATAGTAAATCAGTATCAACTGGTAAAGAAGTATTTTGTTCCCTTAGCTAAACCGAAACGACATCGGTACAAAATTGACTCCCATGAGTTAAAGTGTTGTAATTTTTCTTTAAATTGAAACTAGGAGAAAAAGCATTGTGTTCCTTTTTGGCCAAGAGTCATTAGTTGCATTACTTGGCCTCCTTTATGAGGAGAACCAAGTGTTGATACCATATTTTGTCCAACTCTAAATTTCAATAGAAGTTCTAACTTTAAATTAACGGATTTCATGGTTTTAATAAGTAGACACCATTTTTTTTGTTGACTTTTGTAAATTCTTATATGGTTAACTGAATTTAATTCAGATTCAATTGAAATCTAACTATGTGATTGGATTAATTTTGATGACCTTGAAATTTCATGTGATTTGACCTCTCGTGGGTGAAGAACAGGTTTGAATTATGTGAGATATCACTTAATTAAGGAAATTACTTACTTTACATTTTAAGTGTGAAAAAAGCACATAATTTTCTATATAACGCGTGCTAAATTTTGGGTATGATTTTATGGAAAATTGGAACGATTTTATGGAAAATTGGAACAATTTTGTGATAAATTTTTAGTATGATTTTATGGAAAATTGGTACAATTTTAGGACTTTCTAATCAAGCATGACATTGAGGATCACACGTAAAAAAATGTTTAAGAAATTTAATTGATTTTCATAAATTATATGCCCTATTTTTATTTGGGTCCATTTACTTTGTCATATTTAGCCATTTTATTTTTCTTAGGTTATACATATAATTTAGTTAGAAGCCAAATTAATTTCTTTTTAATTAATAGGCATTTTAATGTTTTATTATGAATTATTAGTTGTTGGTTTAAAGTCCATGTTACAATTATTTATGGGAACGACCTTTAGGTTTAATCCTTTGCACAGGTAAATTAAATACTGTTCTTTTCTCAGAAAAAAAAAAAAAAAAATACTGTTCTAGTTGTTAGAAAATTCCAATGTCCTCATAGGGTGATGTCACTCATGTGGTGTGTCACCGTTCTTATCCATTGCCTTTGAACCCTAGGAGAACCCCATTTAAAATACCTTTTTATTTTTTATTATTATCTAGGGTGAAGACAACAAGAAAATTAGCCCAATTTGGGAGGCTCTCCAAAATCCCATAAAAATTTCCCTCTTCCCACGGCTTGGACTTAGAGCCTTTACCATTTATATTTTGGTTTTCCCTTCTTCCAATATCATCCCTAATTTCTACCCGAAAAACGTTCCTTAGCACAAACATGTCACATTTTAAGCCATACTTTCCAAATTACATCTTTGACCCAAAACTTTTCCAAATCAAATTTAAACCCCATAACCCGTGTTCTTGTTATTTATTTATTTTTGTGTCTTTTGCATGAGATAAAATATTTTGGGAAAAAGAATACCAAAATTGCTTTTGTTAGGCTATTCTTTGGAGTGAGGTTAGCTTTACTTAATAGAATAAAATTCAACTACAAAATTGATTGTAACCCTGGGTTACAACCTTACTCAATATTTTTTTATTAGAGATGAATTTTGATAAATCCACAATTGAATTTCATATTCTTCTTATATCCTTCATAATTGCAAAATTTCTAGAAAATTGAAGATCAATAGCTATGTCATCAATAAATTGTTTAAATTGCAAGTTTTTGTAGTTTAAAAGTATGCATAAAATATAAACTTATAGATCATATAGTAAATAATATCTAATTGACATAAAATTTGACATGTGTATTAAGAATGTAAATAACATTCAATTTAACAGTTAGATTTTAAAAATATGTATTAATGTTTATTTTATTGAGTAAGGTTGTATCTTAAGGCTACAACCAATTTTGTAGCTAAACTTTGTCCTTACTTAATTCAATAATGCAATTTATTTCTCTTTGAAAATGCCATGCAGTTACAAGCTTTGCAATGCCATCTAATCTTGTTTTCTAAAATAAATTGTTCAAATGTCCATGCATACACATGTCACCATAGGGTAGATTATACATGTCATGCATTCATATGTCATCATAAGATAAATTACATGTCATTCCAAGATAGATCAAAAGTCATCCTCTAGGGAATATCCCTTCTTTTTAAAACCAAGTCCAAGTATTTTTGTTATTATTTAAATGGTGAGTTTTAATATTAAATTTGAAACGAGGTACTATCATTTCAGATAGCATTGTGAGGTGTCTAATGCCTTTCCCACACATAACCGAGCTTCCGGGTCCATGTCTTCTGGTTTGAGACATTTTTTTTTTTTCTAATTTCTATTTTAACTTAGGAGCCCTTAGGGTTTTCTTAGTTAATTTAGGAAATAAAATTAATTAGGCTTAGTTGATCAATCATATCTTAGAATTCAAATAGTTGTTGGCGATTCCTAAAAATGAATATAATCAAGGAATTTCACTTGCACACACGTCACCCTAGTATACACACTTTTTGCATTATGCACCAAACATGCAATGCCAAATGAAAAACCCTCAATGATTGAGGGGATGATGTAGAATTTAGCCGAAATTTGAGTACGACACCAAGGTTGAATATTCACAGGTTGCAGTATAGGTGGTAGGGGGCGTTTACAAAATTTGGATATGTTTCATTTAAATCTTAAAATTTCAAAACGTTTTAAATAAACCTATTGTCACAATGTCCTCTAATGTCATTAGAAGTTCACCTAATAACCGGTTTAAATGAAATTTATTTGAATGAAACTAAACTATAAAATTTAAATAAGATATTTAAAACTATAAGATTTAAATTATATAATTTGAAAAAAAAATTTTAATTTTTTTGTTGTTGAATTTTTTGAAAATTTAGAGAATTCCAAAATATCAAAAATATGTATTTTTTGAACACTTAACAATGACCCAATTAATGGAAGTGGATAGAAGGATTGAACTGACAACAAATGAAAATTAAAGAATTAAAATGAAAGAAAAAAAAAAGTTAAAGTTCATACCAAAATTGAAAATATGCCAAAATTAGAAGGCACTCTTAAAAAAAAAAAAAAAAAAAAAAAAAAAGGGCAGCGGGACAAAGAATTAAAAATAAGGTCTTATGTGAAAAAGAAGGCAGCCCATATCTTCATTCAATTCCAAACACCTCCCCCTTCCGGACTCTGGCGGCTTTGTTATTTTCTGAACATGGAGTCAATGGAGAGTACATAGACAAGGATTAGTTATATCACATTCCATGCTTAATCAAAACAAAGAAAGATGAAAGAAATTTATATATATATAGAGAGAGAGAGAGAGACAGAACCATAAATGAAAAGAACTAAATATTTCTCTACAGATGAAGAGAAGTATCAACATCTGAATTCTCAAAACTTCTTGATGTGCTTGCCATGGCTGCACCATTAGGCCATAAGTCTGTCAAGGTTGGCCTCTTCATGGCTTGAACATCAGCTTGCTTGGTCTGCAAGTTTAGCTCCAGGGAGGGTGAATCTCGAAGAGTTGACCGATTTGGAGTAGTCATTTGAGGTTGGAAGGATAACTTTGAAGGCTCAAAATGCGTTGTTGGCATAATCCTTTCAGTCTCTGCAAACAGATTTAGAAGCTCTTTCTCCTCCCTTCGCTCCTTAACTTTCTCTAGTTGCCTAAACCTTTCTTGCAGGAGAGCGATTGAGGAGCTAACCATGGTGGGATCATTACTTTGCCTACTCATTTTGCATAGAGACCTTTATGATAGGAAATATTTAATGAGTAAGAGCTAATTAATAATTATTGGCTTTGAAGGACATGAATTTTTATTATATATAAGAGATGATTGATTGTTGTTTAGTATTAATTTATGCGAAATTTGCGTCTTTATATTTATAATTGATTCAAGATGATGTAACATAATTGAGAATCGGCAACTGTGTGACAAAAATCCAAGAGGAAAAGTTTGAAGGCTAGTCTAGGGAGGCTTGATTTGATGGATATGTTAGCGAAAGGACTTTTTGATGCAGAAAGAGTGAGAGGAGATAAAGTCCATAATAAAAATGGAGGGTAGCGTTTGGAAGGGAGTTTTGTGGGGGGAATCAAAATGGTTAGGTAATGCATGTGTCGTTTTGTCTTTTAATTACCACTGTATTGCTTTGGTGTTGGTTTGGCGGGTTTATTTTTTGTCAATTTATTTTATTATTCAATTTATTTTTGTTATTTTTTATGGGTTTTATTGCACTTTTTGGTACTATACATAAGTTCTACTATACTATTTCAATTAACATTTATCTTTATTTACGATATTTTTAATAAAAAATTTTTAATTTTAGCAAAATAAGTGGATCTCACACAAATTCTTGATTTGGAAAGATGGTATGGTATATATGTCATGATATTGGTGGGGTAAGATTTTATTTTATTTTATTTTTATTTTTATTTTTTATTTTTAAACCTTTGAAAGCCTGGGCAGAAAAGACAAGGATTAGAAGGAATATTTTTGGAGTTTTATTATTTATATATATTTTTATATAAAGAAAGGTATCTGTTCTCATGTACACGAGGGGTCCCTCTCTTTTTATTATTATTTTTTTTCTCTTAACTCTATGATTTCATGCATTATGCAACAACAACGTTCCAAATGTTTAATAGAAAGGTAACTCGTTAAGTACCTTAGTATACAGATCTAGAAGTTTTAACCACTAAACCATACATATATGATATATAGCCTCTTTTTTTTTTTTTTTTTTTTTAAGGTAAGTTACGCATACAATGACCCAAACCTTACTCCTCACCTACAACTTATAAGGGGGAATGCCAATTATGAATCTATTTTAGTATATTTTAGAAAAAAAAATTTTTCCTCTAAGTTAGTTTGGATGAATCTACTTCAACCTAAAATGTGGCAGTTTTTAAAAGACGGTATGTTTATTAAATTACATAATTTATTAAATCATTCAAATATCTCACATGACTTTTAACGTGTATGTGACAAGTTTGACTTGCTTCTCATTCGGCATTTCTATCAACTTGAAAATATTTTTGACTTCATAAATCCAGTCAAGGTAGTGCTTGATATCAAGATTGCCATTGAAACTAGTAATATCAACCTTTAGACAGTAATCCTTGACCTTCCCATTATTCTGTGCTTTCCTTCGATGTCCCTATGTACCCTCCATCTTCATCTTCAAAATCATCCTTATAGGCTAGTGACCTATGGTGGTTTACAGAAACTTGTTGGCCAACAATGGGATTGCAAACATTGCCCTCGATACACCATTATCCTCATTGGCTTCACAGTTCTTATTGGTGTTAAGCCCTATAGCTACTTGCATATCACAAATCTCTTGGAATTCGTATTCTGTACTCGGTTGATAAGCCTAGAATGCATCCCAAAGGGCATGTACCCTTTGCTACTTCAACATGATTGTTACGCTCACGGCCGGCTCAATGAATTTGGGAGCTTTAGGCGAAAGCTTTAAACGGGGCCTTTTCTACTAACAAATCTCTTAATTTTATATCAATAGTTTTCCATTGACTTGGATAAAAAATATTTGTAGGAATATAATTAGGTTGATCATTAATATTTTCACTCTCCTCTAAATTATTTTGAGCTTCATTATCAAGAATGGTGACATTACATGTTTGAACATTATCATGACCACCTTCGTTATTATCATTTTGTTGGATATTTTCATTATCTTCTAACTCTTTTTGATGAATTTCTTGTTCATTTATGAAACCTTCACTCAAATTTTCTGTAAGATTTTGT